>NC_133456.1:68577510-69202867 GCF_048565385.1 Saimiri boliviensis
CCACAGGATCCTCCCGTGACATGGGGGAATTGTGGGAGTTCCAGTTCAAGATGAGATTTGAGTGGGGACGCAGCCAGACCATATCACATTTCTTATAGTAGTTTAAAATTTTTTTTATTTATTTTAAGTATGTGTGAATGTGACTATTTTAACATTTTAGGTCTTTAATCCATCTGTAGGTTATTTTTTAATTTGTGTGAAGAATGGGAATCTATTTTTTTCATATTGATAACCAGTATCATTATTCATAGAGTGGTATAACCTTCCCAGTGATTTATAGTATCACCCTTTATGCACACATGCACGCACACACATGCGCACACAGACGCACACATCCATGCGCACACCCCCCACACGTGCATACACACACATTTTGTTTGTTTTTTGAGACATGGCCTCACGCTGTCTCCCAGGCCGGAGTGCAGTGACACTACCACGGCTCATTGCAGCTGCAGCCTCCTGGGCTCAAACGATCCTCCCACCTCAGCTCCCAAGTACCTGGGGCCACAGGCGTGTGTCACCACATCTGGCTGATTTCTGCGTTTTTTGTAGAGAGTGGTTTTGCCATGTTTTCCAGGTCACCGTGTTGCCTAGCCTTGAGCTCGTGGGCCTAAGCAATCCACCAGCTTCCCAGAGTGCCAGGGTTACAGGTGGGAGCCACTGCGCCTGGCTACCCTTTTATATTTTAGCTTGTTCACATGTGGGTCTCTTTTGGGTCTCAGGTGCGTTCTGTCGATCTAATTTGTGTGTCTCTGCTTTGGTACGGCAAGCCTTGCTATCTGCTTGTGCAAGCAGTTTTTCCATGCTCATTTTTCTTTCTTTTTCCGATTCTATAGTTGAATCCATATTTATTTTTCCACAATTTTCCTGGGTATTTTTAGGCATTTATTTTTCTGTATGGATTACGGAATTAGTTCATCTAGTTTAAAAAATCCTATTGAGATTGTGATGACCGTCACATTGAATTTATAGATTAACTATCATCCACATCCTTGTATAAGCTCGATGAGGGCACAGACTTTGGTTTATTCACTGCTGTGTCCTCAGCACTTAGCAGTGCTTATCATATAGTCCGTGCTTTATAAATATTTATCAAGTATTTAACACAGATACCTCTTTATTCACATTTCCTTTTTGTCATTCAATAATTTTTGTAATTTTCTATAAAGGAACTCACACATAAAATGTGTGCGTGTGTAAAGGGTGATACTATAAACACTGGGAAAGGTTGTACTACTGTATGAATAGTGAAAAAATATATGTATTTTTACCATGACCGCTTTCCTTTATTTTTTACACATTAACTGGTTGTTGATGGTATTTGGAGATACTGTTTTTTTTTTTCTTTTTTTTTTGAGACGGAGTTTTGCTCTTGTTACCCAGGCTGGAGTGCAATGGCGCGATCTCGGCTCACTGCAACCTCTGCCTCCTGGGTTCAGGCAATTCTCCTGCCTCAGCCTCCTGAGTAGCTGGGATTACAGGCACTCACCACCATGCCCAGCTAATTTTTTGTGTTTTTAGTAGAGACGGGGTTTCACCATGTTGACCAGGATGGTCTCGATCTCTTGACCTCGTGATCCACCTGCCTCGGCCTCCCAAAGTGCTGGGATTACAGGCATGAGCCACCGCGCCCGGCCGGAGATATTGTTAATTAAGAGATGTTGATTTATGTTTAGCAGTGCTGTTCGACGTTTACGTTAGTTCTGATTGTTTGTACACTATTTTGGATCTCCTCAGTGATCAAGGCTGATTTGCAGTTTCTCTAATTTCTCACCTTAGCCTTCGTAATATAGTCTCTGTTTAAGTTCCTAACAAAGAAGAGATCTCAAAATTGGACAATGGGGAGAGCAGGAGGAAGAGGAGGAAGAAAGGCCAGAAGGTCAGATGAGGCATGAATGCCGTGATGAGCTTCATGGTCATTTGATGTTGACTTGCTACTGAATGACTTACATTCACTGATTCTGTTAGGTTGTGCATCATAATTCTTGTGAAGTCTGTTTTGTATAACTAAATAGAAAGTGATGAAATTTAGGAAACTCAAAAAAAAGAAAGAAAGAGACGGAGGCCCAGAGACTTAATAACTTGCTCAGGGTCACAAGGTCAGCAGCAGAACTGTGGGATGCTGGTACATGTGTACAGTCAGCCCTGGCTCTGGAATTTCAGGTTATATGTTGCACTCTCTGACCACAATCTCCGCTCACTTATTCCTGTTTTGATCATTTGTTGTGGGTTCTGCAGACCTTCAGGCCCATGACTTGTTGAGCCTGCCTCTCACGGTTCAGTTCTTCCAGCGTTCTGAGCCCGCCGCACCTGAGCTGACTCTGAGCCCCTTGCCTCGCTCCGTGGCCATCCTCCAGAACTCCGTCACGTCACCGTCCACTTCCACGCGCGGATGCCGTGGTGGGCTGGAGACCGTGCCAGCTTCCGGCCTTCCTCTTCCACCGCGCCCTCCAAGCCCAGCAAGCCTTCTGTTCTGCGTCCTGCCCCACTCCTGGGAGCGGCCGTTCTCACCTTTGGATGCTTCCTTAAGCCTTTTCTGTGCATCCCCTCATCATTCTCAGAAAGGTACCTTGACTTGTACTTTGCAGGAAAAAAGGGAATCCCTGGACAGGAACTCCCCTAACTTACTCCTTTGTCCTGGAAGCTCACCTGCATCTGGTTCCACTTTCGATTCCATCTCAGCTGAAAGCGATGTGTCCTCAGGGTCCTGTTCCCCACCTCTGGAAACTTGCTCCTTCATTAACTCCACTTCCTCTGATGTCTCCAGCTCCTCCCTCTTCTGGCTAATTTTCTCCCACCTTAAAAAAGAACACACCTGGCTGGTCTCAGTGGCTCACACCTGTAATCCCAGTGTTTTGGGAGGCCGAGGTGGGAGGCTGGTTTGAGGATGGGAGACCACCCTGGGCAACATAGTGAGAACCCTGTCTTGACAAAAAAATAAAATAATTAGCCTGGAATGGTGGCCATGCTTGGTCCCAGCTACTCGGGAGGCTGAGGCAGGAGGATCACTTGAGCCCAGGAATTTCAGGTTACAGAGTGAGCTGGTATCAGGCCACTGGACACCTGGGCAACAGAGCAAGACTCTGTCTCCTGTTGTTTTTTTCTTTTTTTTGAGATGGAATCCCACTCTGTTGCCCAGGCATGCAGTGCAGTGGCGCAACCTTGGTTCATTGCAACCTCTGCCTCCCAGGTTCAAGCAGTTCTCCTGCCTCAGCCTCCCGAGTAGCTGGTATTGCAGGTGCACACCACCACGGTTGGCTAATTTTTGTATTTTTAGTAGAGACGGGGTTTCATCCTGTTGGTCAGGCTGATCTCGAACTCCTGACTTCATGATCTGCCCGCCTTGGCCTCCCAAAGTGCTGGGATTACAGGCATGAGCCACCCTGCCTGGCTGAGAGTCTGTCTCTTAAAACAAACAAACAAACCACGAAACCATCTTTCTAATTTGTGTCCTTCTTCAGTCACTGGACTCTTTGATTTAGAGCTTCTTTAAAAGCATTTCTGATCTTACCTGCACTGATCTGCCACTGAGACTCAACACTGCAGTGTGAACCCGGTAACCCACTAACACCGCCCACGTGCTCAGTGGCCCCTTAGCCGCCGCGCATTGGGGCTGTGTTTTGGCTCCAACGTTACTTGACTTTTTGAGTGTTTGCGTCTCTGAGCTTCTCTCCTTGGGACCTGTACCTCTCCTGCTTCCTTTGACACCATCCTCTCTGGGCTTTCCTCCTGTCCTTTCCCAGTGTCTTCTGCCAGCATCTCTTCCTTTGTTTACCTCTTAGTTATCGGCATTTCCTGGGATGCCATTTGCCAATCCTGTCTTCTTCCTCAGAAAGATGCTTTTCTTCGTCAGGGTTATCCGTATGTTTGTTTAACCGCTTTTTTCTAAGCGGATGACATTTAAATTAATATCTCCTTGGAGGTGAAGACCTGTTCATCTTATTCTGGTCTGGATTTTTCTACTCCAGCATCTCATAGGTACTTAAAGGTCAGTGTGCCCAGACTGAACACCGTGTTCTCTTGCTCACAGATTTCCTTCCTCTGAGGTCCAGAGAGCTGGATGTTCTTTGGTTCTGCTTCCCTCTGTGTCTTACCAGGGAGCTTGTTATTTGGGCTTCCCGAACAGCTCTGAGGCCCACCCTGTCTTCTGCATTCCCGCTGTTCCTGTCTGAGGTCTGTGTGCTCATTATCCTTTAAAGGGCTCGTGCTGTCACTTCCTGACTGACCTTCCTTCCTTCAGACTTGCTGCCTTCACCCCCACCCGGTCTGCACACAGCTCCAGAGCCGTCTTTCCAAATGCACACGTCTGTGACACACTGGCTCTTACATCTGTGATGGTTCTTCCTGTTTTACAGGATGAGGTCCAAACTCTTGTGCATGAAATTATAAGGTGATTGTGATTTGGAGCCTACAGCCTTTCTGACCCTCACTCTTAATCCACCAAGTCTGTGCTTCAGGAAGAGCAAACCACCTCTTTCTGCAGCACACTGTGATTTTATGCTTTTGTATATGCTGTTTTCTTTGTCTAGGATGTCTTCTATTCCCACTCCCCTTTTACCTGCTGTACTCCCTGTAGTCAGAATACCCGTCCATCCACCCACCCATCCATCCATCTGTCCATCCACCCACCCACCCATCCATCCACTCACCCATCCATCCACCCACCCATCCATCCACCCTCCCATCCATCCACCCACCCATCCATCCTTCCATCCATCCATCCACCCACCCATCCATCCTTCCGTCCATCCATCCATCCACCCATCTATCCATTTGTCCATCCGTCCATCCATCCACCTTTTATCCATCCATCCGTCTGTCCGTCCACACACCACCCATCTATCCATCCACCCACCTACCCACCCTCCCATCCATCTACCCACCCATCCATCCACCCACCCAACCATCCCCATCCATCCTTCCATCCATCCACCCACCCACCCATCCATCCATCCACCCACCCACCCCCATCCATCCTTCCATCCATCCACTCACCCACCCATCCATCCATCCACCCACCCACCCATCCATCCATCCACCCACCCATCCATCCATCTATCTACCCACCCCATCCATCCTTCCATCCATCCACCCACCCACCCATCCATCCATCCACCCACCCCCATCCATCCTTCCATCCACCCACCCCCATCCATCCTTCCATCCATCCACCCACCCACCCACCCATCCATCCACCCACCCACCCATCCATCCATCCACCCACCCACCCACCTACCCACCTACCCACCCTCCCATCCATCCACCCACCCCCACCCACCCACCCATCCATCCATCCATCCAACAAATATTTACTCAGTAGCTGCTGTATGCCAGGATTGCTGCTGTTCTTACCTGACCAGCCCTACCCACACCCTTATCCCCAGATGAACTGATCGTTTGCTCCTTATGATATGATTGTACCTTTTTCTAATCTTTCTTAGCACTCACCAGAATCTGTGGTGCCATTTGTTTACATATATGGTCCCCTACTGTGTGGGCTAGCTCCTTAAAAGATGGATCCTGTCTTCATTCAGTTGACACCTGAGCTCCAGCATAGAACCTGACACGTGGGCACAGCTGTATTTGCTGATGGAGGAGTTTTGTTTTCTCACACCTTGTTGATGTTGGTTGCTGACTGATGCAGAGGTGATGGTCTTTAGAAGGAAGTTCTCCTTTTTTGCAAGTCTAAGATGTGAATCTTACAGTTGGGGACAGGCTCACGTTCTAGCAAATCTTCACGCAACCCTCTTTGATATTTTTCTTCCATCCTGCAGAAGGGAGGGAGCATTGAGACTAGAATAAAGTTCTGTAGAGAGATTTCAGGGACCTCCAGGATTGTTAAAGGTGCCTTTGCAATAGGTTTTATTTCCTTCCTTTCTGAGGCAGGTGAGTGGAGAGGGGAGGAAAGAGCCTGAGATCACAGGGGAGGGATTCTAAGAGGAATGCATTTGACATCAGTATTTGGAGGGACGAGTTTTTGGGCTAAAGTGTCCTATAATACAGATTCCTAGGATGTGCACTGTAAGGCTGTAGTAGAAGCCGTCAAAACTTAATGTGAGAATTGCAAAGATGAGTCAGCCTTTGAAGTCAAATATTACAGTGTGAGAAAGGATACTTAGAACTCAGGAGAGGTCAGACAGAAGCAGAAGAGGGGCCACGAGGTCTCGGCACCGGTGGCTGCTTGGAATAGAGTTTTGGTATTATCATTGATTTGAGAGGAAAATGTTTCGTGCAAGCATCAGATGAATGGCCTCTTTTGTATTACCACTTGATGGGCATTTTACTTCAATACTGCTGATGACTTCTACCACAGGCAGAAAATACACCCTCCTTAGGATGACGCACATAGCCACTTGTGGGTGCTCCAAAAATGTTTAGGGAGGTTAGATTGAGATTTCGTATGACCAGACTGTTAGTGACTATCGATATGTATTAAGCCTTTCAACGGTAGTTGTTCAGCATGTCCAGTGCCAAGCACTGGAGACCCACGGCGTAAGCAGGACAGTGAGACCCGCCCTCCTGGAGCCCCGTCATCTTTCCTGAGTCTGTCATGATCAGGTCTGGACTCCAGCCCTCTTGGGAGCAGGTGCTGATGTGAAGTTTAAGCGTCGATTTCACCTTGATCCCTGGTTTCCATTTCTCTTTCCAGAAGTGCTTTCTTTATCACTTGATAAAAACCAGCAGATGGATAGCATTGCCCTTCACCTACCTGCATGGACCTGGGTCAGTTTATCCTGGAATTGCTCATCTAGAGGGGATATTTCTTCTTGGCCTTCTATAAAAACTAGGAACCTCTGAGATGTGCTTTTCTCCCACAAATATGTGTATTTTATAGGTTGCATTTTAATGATCTTTTGTTTCCTTTTCAGAAGGTAAGAGGGGCGTCTGGTGGAGCTTTACCAAAAAGGAGGAATTCCAAGATTTTTCTAGGTAAATAGTTACCCGTAGCATGCTCAGATTTTACGTTTGTGTGTGTACGTGTGCAGACTCATGTGCGTCTTTTTTGATTCGGAGTAATAGATGGTTTATTGCTGTGCAATTTAAGGCTAAGAGGCACTGATTTAAAAGCCTGCCTCCACTCTGCATTTAGCTACCAGTGAAGTGTGCTTTTAGCTCTCCTAGTTGGGTTCACTGCTTTGAAGCAGTTATACTTAGAGTGACTAGAGAGCAACGATAACTCTGCCTCTGGTCTGTTTCCTGCTTATTTGTAGTTTTTGAGACAGGGTCTGGCTCTCCTGCCCAGGCTGGAGGGCAGCGATGCCATCTTGCCTCACCACAGCCGTCAGCTTTCAAGCGCAAGCCATTTTCCCACCTCATCCTCCTGAGTCGCCAAGACCACAGCCACACACCACCACAACTGGCTAATTGTTTGTGTTTTTTGTAAAGACGGAGTTTCACCATGTTGCCCAGGCTGGTCTCAAACTCCTGAGCTCAGGTGATCCGCCTGCCTTGGCTGGGATTTCAGGTGTGAACCACTTGGCCCGGCCAATTTTTCGCTGACTTTAAATAACTGCCCCTCGCAGTGGCTCACGCCCGTACGTCCAGCACTTTGGGAGGCTGAGGCAGGAGGATTGCTTGAACCCAGGAGTTTGAGATCAGCCTCGGTAACATAAAAAGGCCCTGCCCCTACCCCAAAATGAAATAATTAGCTGAGTGTGGTAGTGTGTGTGTAGTCTCAGTGACTTGGGAGGCTGAGGCAGGAGGATTGCTTGAGCCCAGGAAGTGAAGGCTGCAGTGAGCTATGATTGTGCCACCGCACTCCAGCCTGGGCGGGACCCTGTCTCTCGGGGAAAAAAAAGGCGTTTTTTTCCTTTTTCTTTTTAAAATTAGCCAAACGGCAGGCTTCATTGAGATCTCATAATTTTTCTCCCACCCATGTCCTTTCTGTGTTTTGGGGTCCAGTCCAGGGCTCCACGTCGTCTTTAGCTGTCGTGCCTGTTTAACCCTTTCCAGACTCTGATCGCTCTGCAGGTTTTCTTTGTCTCTAGTAATCTGACACTTTGAAGAGTGTCGGCCAGTTAGTTTGTAGAATAGACCTCAGTCTGGTGTTATCTGATGTTTTCTCATGAAAAATGTGAAGCTAAGCATTTTGGAAAGAATCCTGCAGCCACAGCCGACCCTTCGCAGTGCGTGGTGTCGGGTGCGTGACGTGGGTGAGCTGTCACACTGGTGACGCTGAACTCGAGCGGCGTTAAGGTAGCGTCTGCTGGGTTTCTTCACTGTAAAGTTACAGTGCGATTAAGAAATGTTTCAGGAATGATACTTTGAGACTGTGCCAAATATCTTGTTTCTCCTCAAAGTTTTACTCACTGATTTTAGCACCAGGGGAACTTGCCTGCAATAATCACAGCTCTAGTGTTTGGTTCATGGTGGATTTGAAAATTTCCCTTATTCAGAAGAGCCAGATTTGTTTATGCAAATGACTACTGATTTCTATATCATATAATTATGGCCATAGTTTATATTAAGCTTCTGATATGCTTTTCTCAAGCAAAAAGTGGTTTGATACTATTTGGCCGAACAAGTTTATATACCTGAATGCCTCAGATTATTGTCTGGGAGGACTTGCAAAATAGTGTCCGCAGTATGATTTCATTTTTGTAAAAAAATGCCATACATGTATACACATGTGTATAGAGATACAGATGTATGTGTGTGTGTGCATGCATGTATGTCTGTGTGTGCATACGTTTCTACATACAAATTCATACATGTACATACATATCTGGGAATTGGAAGACTCTGGAAGAATATTCCAGTTGTTAATAGTAGCTCTTTCCCAGTCATAGAATGGAAGTGATTCTGATTTTCGTCTTTTTGCTTATCTGTATTTAAGCTTTTTCTATAACAAACATGTTATTGTGATGAAAAGATACGTGAATTTTTTTTTTTTAATTTTTTTAAATTTTTTTTGAGACGGAGTTTCGCTCTTGTTGCCCAGGCTGGAGTGCAATGGCGCGATCTCGGCTCACCGCAACCTCCGCCTCCTGGGTTCAGGCAATTCTCCTGCCTCAGCCTCCTGAGTAGCTGGGATTACAGGCACGCATCACCATGCCCAGCTAATTTTTTGTATTTTTAGTAGAGACGGGGTTTCACCATGTTGACCAGGATGGTCTCGATCTCTTGACCTCATGATCCACCCACCTCGGCCTCCCAAAGTGCTAGGATTACAGGCTTGAGCCACTGCGCCCGGCCCCCTCACATGAATTATTTGAAAAGTAAAGCCATAGAGGACTGCTGTGGAGTTGGGTTTCTTTCCTGGCTTGGTTCTCGGGTGCTCTGTGCGGGACCCAGGCTTACTGTCTCCCCTGCTTCTCAGCTCATGCTTTTCTGTATGATGCTTCTCTGCAGTTGGCTTTTCTGCCCTGGCCAGTCTTCCTTACTTCTCAACCTGCCTTTGGTCCACAGCCCAATTTAACCAACCAAACCCAAACCAGGCTAGCATGAAACCCAAAGCTGAAACTGCTGAATGCCTCCTGATGCTTTGCTTGTCAGGCATCCAGCTCTTTTCACTAATATAGATCATATGATTTTGTTTGAATTAAGTGGCATTAGCAGGATCTTCCTGAAAGCAGAAATAACTAAACATTTTGACTTACCGTTGTTAATTTTTATGTTTTCTTTGGTTGAATGAAGAAGTTAGCTGACCTTGGCCTTTAGCTTTTGTGTCTTCTTCCCAAAAGACCTTGAGGTCTCCCAAAGTGCTGGGATTACAGTTGTGAGCCACTGTGCCCAACTGATTGTGTTAACTTTAAACAAGATAGATGCTTATTTTGCTGTCATGTGGAGGGTGCTGGGAAACAGTGAGTGGGGTGACGTGGTGGCCTCATGTTCTCCAGAGACTGAGACTCTTCCCACATTCCTGCTTCCCCTTCATCCTGGCCCGTGATTTCCCACCTCAGGGTCACCTCATGGTCCAAAATGGCTACTGGAATGCCAGCCATCACATCCCGATTCTGGAAAGCATGAAAGAGGAAGGGGGAAAGGACAAAATTGTCTGATCTCCCAGCAGAGTCACCTTGCTTTTGTTGGCCTTCTCACAGAGCCCCAGTCATTTTACGCCTCTCTGTCAGAACTTGGTCATGCGGCCACCTCACTGCACAGGAGGCTGGAAAGCCCACCAGTTGCCTTTGCTGAGTAAAGTTTGGTGTCTCTTATTAGGAAGCCGGGGACAGCAGGTGTCGTGAGGCAGCTGGTAGCCTCCGCCACAGACTCCCTTCAAAGGGATGCCAGGGTGGGTTCGTCCTGGAGAGGAGGAGAACTCGGAGCTCTCTTGCAGTTTCTCTGTGATGTTATCACTAGGAGGTGCTATTTCACTGGTGCTGAAGTTGTGATGCTCCATCTTCTGCTTCACGGAACAGCTGTAGGTGGCCAATGCTTTATCTTGGATGGAGGTGTTTTATTCCCATTCATTTGATGACTGTGAATAAATAATTCCTTTTCCGTTGCCTCAACGGTGACATTGAAGCCACTGAATTATTTGGTTGCAACCTGCAATTGATTTTATAAGGGAAGCTGAGGCCACTGGCTGGTGCCACGTGGCTGCTGCGTGTCCTGAGTACCACCTTGCCCCTCAGTGGCAAAACACTCTTCCTCCAAATTACTTTGATGTTCATTCAAGTCAAGTGACCTCAGCATTAGCTTTTGCTGCCATTTTTTTTTAAACCAGCAACCACAATTATTGGTAATTGAAAAATCATTTAAATTTTATACTTTAAAAATATTTAGAATTAATTTTTTTTTTCAGTATGTACCTCATGGGTAAAGCCTAAAATTGAGAAGTTATAAACGGCTGTTTGGTGAAAATTAAGTTTTTTCCCCTCTCTTCCCCGTATCCTAGCCTCTCGGTTACTGACTCCAGAGACAAATTTTCTGTGGGTACCTCTTTGTGTATATAGTGTATTCTCCCAGTGACTGTCTATACACATATAGAGCTTTTAGATTCTTTTTCCTGTGGTCCCTAGGGACCCATTAACCCTCTGGCTCCTAAGCCGTGTTCTGAGGCCCCTGGAGTGCTACCGTGAGCTCACCAGGGCCCTGAGGCATATTTTAAGTCTCTGAGAGAGCCTAGTGATGCTCAGCCTTTGCATGAACTAAACACAATGTACTTTTACCAGTAGGTCACCCTGTATTCCTTCCGATAACTTCACATCTTTGTAAAGCTGGGTTTTTAAAGTGGTTTCTGTGGTAAAAGTCAAGCACACCGGGAAATCAGTGTGAAGTGGGAAATCAGGGTGGCCGCGGTGGATCCGACCCAGAGAGAAGCTGTGCGTCGGCCAGCAGGTGCACGTCCCGTCAGCGAAGAGCTGCGCGATTGTGGAATGAAAGGAAATCTTTTTCTTTCGACTTACATGTATTTTTTTTTTTTTGGCAAATGGTTAATTGGTTGTTAGAACATACATACTTAACCAAGCTTTTTGGATCTAACTACTAAATAAACAGAAGCATTAGGCATTTCTTTTGGCTTAGGGTTGCTATGAAAAAAATGCTGGGATGCTTAGGGGTCCTGCGAACTGGGGGAGTTCAGCCAGAAAGATAACTTGCGAAAATATGAATGCTGGTGAGTTTGGGGCATAGGCTGATACGGAAGAGACAGTAGAGAAGCGGGAGGTAACGGGGTTCTGGGTTCTCCAAGAAACACCCTACGGTTCACAACATGATTCTGGCCTAATTCCATATATATATTTTACAATAAAGCTAAAAATTTGCATAGATATGTAAATAACTGCTGATGTATTTAATTAAAAAATACCATATATGGGGCTGGGTGCTGTGGCTCACGCCTGTAATCCCAGCACTTTGGGAGGCCGAGGTGGGTGGATCACAAGGTCAGGAGATCCAGACCAGCCTGGCCAGCATGGTGAAACCCTGTCTCTACTAAAAATACAAAAAATTAGCTGGATGTGGCGGTGCGTGCCTATAGTCCCAGCTACGCTGGAAGCTGAGGCAGGAGAATCGCTTGAACCCAGGAGGCAGAGATCGCCATGGGCCAAGATGGTGCCACTGCACTCCAGCCTGGCGACAGAGCGAGACTGTCTCAAACAAACAAAAAACGTGTGTTTGATACATCATAAAAACCGGTGTGAAATATTGACATATTTATGGAGCCTGCCCCAGTTTTCACAAACAGGAGTAAGGAGTTCGGTTCTGTGTCTGAAGAGAAGAACCTCCAAGGATCCGCCACTTCACCTCAGAGAACTCAAATTCCGCTGCTTTTAGCTTAGATCGGGGGTTCAAACTTGCTGAGCAATGGACTGAAAACAGGAAATGTGTGCAGAGTTTCGCTAACGGGCCTGTTCAGAAGCTTCGTCTGCGCCTCTGATAACCAGAGGGTTCAAATAAACTTCATTTGCTCTTTCTTTCTGAAGTGGGAGACAGAACATGTCCTGTGCTGAAGAGGCTTTTCCCCTGTACCTTCTCCCGAAGGTAAAGAGTCGGTTAGATGACGCAGCCTCGGACAGACACGTGCCTCCAACAATGACAGTTAATAGATACGGTCAGGCTGAGAGAACGCGGACCTGGGAACCCGGCCCTGGCTTGTGCAGGGCCCGTGCATCCCCTCGCTGTCCTTCCTAGCTCGGGCGTCCTGGGGAAATTGGCAGTCCCGGCCACTTCTCAGATCCCGGGACCGCTGTCGAAGCAGAGTTGGGGAAGAATTTTTTTTTTGAGGTGGAGTCTCGCCCTGTCGCCAGGCTGGAGTGTGTGTAGTGTCACGATCTCGGCTCACTGCAACCTCCACCTCCTGGGTTCAAGTGATTATTCTGCCTCAGCCTTCCAAGTAGCTGGGACTACAGGTGTGCGCCACCACGCCCGGCTAATTTTTGTATTTTCAGTAGAGATGGGGTTTCACTATGCCGGCCCGGATGGTCTCGATCTCTTGACTTCCGATCCACCCGCCTCAGCCTCCCAATGTGCTGGGATTACAGGTATGAGTCATGGCGCCCGGACTTTTGTTTTTGGTATTATTATTATTTTTTAACTTGGAGAAAGCTCTCTTGGGCATTGCCATGTAAGAGCCAGATAGAAGGTAGCAGCTGGGGAGAAGATGGGTCTCCCTAGGGCAGGCGTCCCCAAACTATGGCCCGCAGGCCGCATGCGGCCCCCTGAGGCCATTTATCCGGCCCCCGCCGCACTTCAGGAGGGGGCACCTCTTTCATTGGTGGTCAGTGAGAGGAGCACAGTATGTGGCAGCTCTCCAACGGTCTGAGGGACGGTGAGCTGGCCCCCTGTGTAAAAAGTTTGGAGACACCTGCCCTAGGGCATGGTGACTCTGTAGGTTTTTCAACTAAATATTTTTGGGGTGACGAGACATGATTTCGAGACATCTGGAAATCTTGGCTTTATTAGGGCTGTGGTGTTGTATATGTTCAGGAGGAACCTAGATTTGTCTCCTAAATCAGAATGTAGGTTGCCTCTGGTGGACTTTTCCCTAATTTGGATTAAGTTTTTTGGGAAAGATCATGCCCCTCTTCCATTCCATTGAATTAAAAATAAAAGTACAGCTGGGTACGATGGCTCATGCTTGTAATCCCGGCACTTTGGGAGGCCAAGGCAGGCGGCTTACAAGGTTAGGAGTTCAAGACCAGCCTGGCCAACAGGGTGAAATCCTGTCTCTGCTAAAAATACAAAAATTAACTGGGCATGGTGGTGTGCATCTGTAATCCTAGCTGCTCCGGAGGCTGAGGCAGGAGAATCGCTTGAACCCGGGAGGCGGAGGTTGCAGTGAGCTGAGATGGAGCCACTGTACTCCAGCCTGGGCGACAGAGCGAGACTCCATCTCAAAAACATAAAATAAATAAAATAAAATAAAAGTAAACGTCAACTAAGTGTGAAGAAGCAAAACAGTCCGACTTTTTTGCACGGCAGCAGTTTGCGTCTTCTTAAACACACAGGAGTTGCTAGTTAAAATGCAGTGCGGCTCTCTTGGTCTTCCTGTTTTGCTGTTGTTTTTAGCATGTTGATGCTGTGGGCTTCCTGGAGTCCTATTCACAGACATTTACAGAGAGTGTGGCATGTGCCGGGCACAGTACAGGGGCTAGCGACGTGGCGGTTACACTCATTTCCTGCTCTCTGAGCGTACAGTCCAGAAGAAGTGGGAGGTCATACCCTCTGAATGCCCAGATTTCATAGAAGATCCCCACATGTGCCATGGTCTTGCACCCGAAGGGAAGGGAAAAGGGAAGGTGCTTTCGCTTGTGTTTGTTTCAGGAATAGGGAAGACGCGGCGAAGCGGGTGCTGATGGTGGCTGTTGTCTGTGGAGTCCCCTAGAACCTACCAGATCCTGCACTAGCCTTGAAACGTTATCTTGTTTAATACACTTTTAACAGTCTTGTGCGGTAGATAATATGTGTGTCTTACTCATGAGAAAAATGACCTTAGAAATACATTTTCTAGAGTTACATAACTAGCAAATGCCAGAGTAGGACTTTTTTTATTTTTTATTTTTAATTTTTTTTATTTTTATTTTTTGAGACAGAGTCTTGCTCTGTCGCCAGTTGCCAGTTTGGAGTGCAGTGGCACAATCTCAGCTCACTGCAACCTCCGCCTCCCGGGTTCAAGCAATTCTCCTGCCTCAGCCTCCTGAGTAGCTGGGACTGCAGGCATGCTCCACCACACCCAGCTAATTTTTGTATTTTTTTAGTAGAGACGGGGTTTCACCATGTTGGCCAGGCTGGTCTCGATCTCTTGATCTCATGATCTGCCTGCCTCAGCCTCCCAAAGTGCTGGGGTTACAGGTGTGAGCTACCGTGCCTGGCCAAGGATTTTTTTTTTTTTTTTTTTTTGTATTTCATTTATGCTGATTGAATTAGCTTTAAATGAGCATGTTTTTTGTGGAAAAGAGATAATATCTTATATGAGCTGAATCTGCATACAAACAATCACAAGATTTATGCTTTGGTTACTTAACATTGTTATATATACAATATTGTAATAAAGAAAGATTTGAGAATAAAGCTCATTCATTCATTATTTTCATTTGTTTAGGTTTCCCTCTCATTTTTGTCTATGAGCATAATACAAAGTCTTTACAGTGAAGATGAATTTTGTATTTTTAGCATTAACATAGCATAAACGTTTCTGTTTCTACATAGCCTAAAGGCTAAACTATGATTTAAATAATATTATATTGGGTTGAATACTATTTTTATTAAACATTTAGATTCCAACTTAAAATGTTATAGATATTGAAGCATTCACATTTTTATAACATATAGAATCTTTCTTTGAATTCTATCCTTGAAGGAAATGCCTTTAGTTACCGCCTAAACTCACAGAATCTTCTTTAAAATGACCTTTTGTCAAATGACCCTCTCTTCTGTAGCTCCCTAGCAGTGTTTAGTTTGGCTCTTTATTTTGGTATTTCTGACTTTTACTATTTAGAGTCTTCTATTAAAACATTTAGACCAGGTGTGGTGGTTCACACCTTTCATCCCAGCATTTTGAGATGCTGAGGTGGGAAGGGTCACTTGAGGTCAGGTATTTGAGGCCAGCCTGAGTCACATAGTGAGACCCTGTCTTTACAAAGAATAAAAAAATTAGCCAGGCCGGGCCGTCCTCGCCTCTCAGGAGGCTGAGATGGGAGGATAGCTGGAGCTTGGGAGTTTGATGCTGTAGTGAGCTATGATCACGCCACTGTGCTCAAGTCTGGGCAACAGAGTGAAAGCCTGCCTCCAAAAACAAAAAAAGGCTTAGACTTCATTTCAGCTGTATCTTATTTGTTCATTTCTTACTACAGACTGCCCTGCCTTTGGGAATTTAAGAGCAGAGCTGTACATAAACATATACTGGGTTTTTGATTGGAAACATACAAGTAATAACAGTCTGGACCCTTTGGTTCTCAGGTGGCTGCTTCAATAAATGAAATAACTTTGTCTGTAGAGCCCACATTTCTGTGTGTTCGTGTGCCTGTTTTTGTGTGCATGTGAGTGGAATATAACTCACTAGCTCTTTGTCACCATAGTTCCAAGCATAAATATACAAACATGATCTGGGATGCTGGCGTCCCTGTACAAGTGATGCTGAAATGTCTATATAAATATTGTGACAAGACAATTTCCTTGAGCCTTTATTTAACCTTTACCAGAGCCCAGCCGAGCAAAGAGGCGACAGCTTGATGGATAACAGGCTAGAGGAGCTCATCTTTCTTTTTGAGATGGAGTCTCGCTCTGTCGCCCAGGCTGGAGTGCAGTGGCTGCATCATGGCTCACTGCAACCTCCACCTCCTGGGTTCAAGCGATTCTCCTGCCTCAGGCTCCCAAGTAGCTGGGACTACAGGCGCACGCCACCACGCCTGGCTAATTTTTGTATCTTTAGTAGAGATAGGGTTTCACTGTATTGGCTAGGATGGTCTCCATCTCTTGACCTCATGTTCCACCCGCCTCGGTCTCCCAAGGTGTTGGAATTACAGGCGTAAGCCACCACACCTGACCAAGGAGCTCATCTTTCTTGCCGAGAATTCTCTGCAACCAAGGACAATCTGACCACTCACATTCTAGGGCTTCCCCCTCTGGTCTACTATGCAGTGACTCAACCCTCTGAGAGAGGGAGCGGGAGAGAGCAAGAGGGAGATTCTGTTTTTAAATTATAGCTGACATGTATCAACTACCTATTATATTGCCAGGTCTCTTGTTCTTGTTTATCTCCCGTATGAACTATGTGAGATATATACCATTATCTCCATGTAAGAAATGGGAAAATTAAGGCTTGGAGAGTTTGTGACTTGCCCAAAGTGACATTATGTTTTAGAGCCAGACTTGAACCTAAGTGCGCCAACTCTAAAACCATCCTTTCATATTATGATATTGAAAAAAAAAAAAAAAACCCAAAAAACAACCAACCATTCCAGCCTATTGTGAAATCAGGAGCCGAGTACCTGACAGTGGAATTACCAATCCTTTCCTTTTTAGGAATTTCTAAGACATTTTCCTTCTGAGAAATTCTTTGAGTATCTTGCACATTGGTCTATTTTAAGTGCAAAGCTTTATGAAATGGCTCAGTCTTCTCCATGCATCAGTCGCTGATACGTGAGTGTTCACGACTCAGGAAAGCTGGACGGGCGTGCTGTTGCCGGTTTGGGACGATGGCCCGCCCTGTCAGAGGAGCAGGCTGTAGATGTCACCCCCTTGGACCGCCTCGCCCCGACCTTGAGTGCTGCTTCCCCAGAGCAGTGCGGATGCTGCTTTCCTCACTTCTTGTTCTCTGTTTTTGTTTTCTCCCCAGATCTAGATACTGATGACGATTTAAATAGCGACGATTATGAATACGAAGATGAAGCCAAACTTGTTATATTCCCAGATCACTATGAAATAGCACTACCAAATATTGAGGAGTTGCCAGCCCTGGTCAGTGAGTGTGCGCGGCGGCTAGCTAGATGCGCGTGGCTGTCAGGTGTGTGTGTGCATGTGCGTGTGTGCGCGTGTACGTGTGTGTGCGTGTGTGTCAGGTATGTGCGTGTGTCAGGCGTGTGCATGCGTGTGTGCAGGGGTACGCGTGTGCGTGCGCGTGCCAGGTGTGTTAGGTGTGTGCGTGTGTGTCGTGTGTGTGTGTCAGGGATGTGTGTGCGTGTGTGCATGTGCATGTGTCGGGTGTGTGTGTCAGGTGTGTGCGTGTGTGCATGTGCATGTGCGTGTGTGCGTGTCAGGTGTTTGTCAGGTGTGTGCGTGTGTGTGCATGTGTCGGGTGTGTGCGCGTGTGCATGTGTGCACATGTGTCAGGTGTGTGTGTCAGGTGTGTGCGTGTGTGTTCATGTGCGTGTGTCAGGGGTGTGTGTGCGTGTGTACAGGGGCGGTTGCAGGGGCAGGGCGGGGACAGCAGCTGGACTGACAAGCGTGAGAATGGGCATGAACGCGGGCACACCTCTCCTCTCCTCTCCGCGGACGGGGTCCTGCAGGCTCACGTGTCAGTAGCGCTGGCCCGCACGTGCACACACCTCGTCTCTTTTTTTTGGGACGGACTTTCGCTCATATTGCCCAGGCTGGAGTGCAATGGCGCCATCTCGGCTCACCGCGACCTCCGCCTCCCGAGCAGCTGGGATTACAGGTGCACACCACCATGCCCGGCTAGTTTTTGTGTTTTTAGTGGAGACGGGGTTTCTTCATGTCGGTCAGGCTGGCATCGAACTCCTGACCTCAGGTGATCCACCCGCCTCCACCTCCCGAAGTGTGGGGATGACGGGCGTGAGCCGCCTGGCCGGTCACCTCTTCCGCTCTGTGGCGGGTCCTGCAGCCTCACGTTCCAGCAGCGCTGGGCCTTCTGCTCTCTTACCTGGCGCGGTGCGGGCCTCGGGGCTCGTTAGGCTGGCCCCAGGCTGGGCTGGCTTCCTGCCTCCCGAGTCACTGTCCGTTCCTTAGGTTTCCAAACTGTCCCCCCGGAGCCGCAGGGACGGCTTTCCCACCGGGGGATGACAGCCTTTTTATCCTGTTTATTACGTGGCCCTTCCACGCAGCGTGCCCACTGCGGAAACGCGGCAGCGCGGTGACAGAGGGGCCAGGCGTTGGCCAGGCGCAGGTGCGCGGGGGGCCCTGGGGGCGCGCGGCCTGCTGTTGCGTTTCCCGCCCCGTGGGGACGAAGGCAGCTTTCTAGGCGTCAGAGGCTTCCAGCGGCGAGGTCCCTCCTCCTCTTCGCTTCTCTTTTCTTCCTGATCCCGTTTCGTGGAGGGACCTTGATTTTCTCAACGCGAAGCCGGAGCTGCTGGCGGTGAGACGGTCCCTCGGGTTGTCGCACCCGGGGCCCTGAGGACCCGCCCTCGCCTGCCTGTGCCGCTCGCCCTCTTCCCTTTTTGTTCCCGTCTCCCGCTTCTCTTCCTCTTGTTCCACTCTGCACACCTTGGCTTCCCGGGGCCTGGCCACAGATGGCAGCGGGTCAGGGTGGGCTGGCTTTAGACCCCCCTGCCCGTTCTTCCCGGAACCAAAGCCAGCTCGTGGGGTCCCAGGGTCCTCGGGAGCTGGCCACACTCTCTCTGCTGCCATCGGCCCGCGTGGCCTACCGAGAGGGGACGTTCGCGCTCGGGGTTTCCTTGTCATTAGGGACTAAGGTTTCCACCATTCATTCTCTTTTGCCCCAGTCCACCTTACCTCTGAGACTATAGAAATGAGAATTTTGTGTCTATTTTTTATGGTTCCTCTTCCTTTAGTTCTAAGTGTGCAGCGTGCAGTGAGGCACGCGGAATTAAATTACCTTTGCTTCCTCCCATTCCATGTTGACTCCTGTGGCCATCACCAAGGACAAAATATGTTAGTGGACAAAATGGCCTCACCTCATCCCGTTACCTGAAATTATATACTAATGCTTATATTTCTGTAATACTGAGAGTTCTTACTACCCTGTTTAATATAACTCTTATTTCTGCTGTCAGAAGACACATATTGTGAATCAACGTTATGATAAATTATTTTCCTTACAGTCCCTCATGAATAAGACTTTATGTTAAAAAAAAGTTAATTAAAAAACCTTTATTATTGTTGTACTTGGAATATAATTTGAAATGTGAATACTCTTATTTAAAATAGATGTGCTGTAGAAATCTGAATTCAGCAAGATATATAATCATTTTTAATATAGAGTCTTTTAGTATTAAGAAATACTTGAAGAATGAGAAAAGAAGGGAGGATTGTTTGGAAGATGAGGGTGGGGGGATTACAGGCAGAGCCTGGGCTTACCTCCTGGTAACAGATGGGTTTACCTACCTAGAAGTTACTATATTTTCTTTTCATGCTTTTGCCACATTTTTGGCGATGACAATTGTCTTTTTAAACTTTTAAATGACAAAAAGTATTGAGCTCAAAGCATCTCACCAGTTGATTCTTCCTTCATCTCCTGAGCATCTTAGCATGGAAGAACTTCAGAGAGTTACTCTGTAGGTCCCACCAGAATGTTAAGCCGCCCCTGTTGATGCCAGGTTCACAGAGTCAGAGCACTGTGAGCTCGGCAGGGAACTTGGAGCCGGAAATCCAATGCCTTCGTTCTTGACACCAGCAATTGGAGTAGTGGTTTGCTTGTGAATGTTTAACAGTGGGCTCCGGAGGGGGCAAACGCCCTGTTTTGCAGTGTCGGCTGATTCCATGGTGTAAATACTCTCACCATGGCTGATTTCAGGCTGTCAATGAATTCAGTGTTGGAAAGAGATTGGTAGTAGCATGCCGTTACACGGAATTTCCAGCATGCAGCTGACGTGCATGTAAAGAAAGCCTCCAGAGTGCATAGACCACAAGAAGATACAGTAAAACAACTAGGAAGTGAAGAATTTTTGATTCCATGTCACCTTTTCAAAAACATTTTATGTAGTTGTAAGTGTGTATGATTTAATGTTTTATAATGGCTGTGTTTAGCAACCACCTTGCCAACTTTCCTAAAATTTAAAACTGGCCTCTTATGAGCCAGTTTGAGCTCGTTCCAGTGCAGAACTGAAATGGAGTCTTCTGAAGGCTTGGGATGGAGCCCGGGCTAGTACCAAGGTCTTTTCACTTCACTTCAGATAACATACCCGGGAAAATTAATTCGCAGTGTGATTATGGGATGATGGCTCCTGACCTTCAGCTGTCACCCATGAAAAGGGCCTTTAAGTGATTCTGGATGATATTCTAAAAACACTGGGTCAGTGTTTTATAGGCACAGAAGACTAAGGCTGTTTTGTTTGTTGCCAGCCAGAAAGAATTTCAAAGACAAAGGAGAAGTATTCTGTCTGAGTCTTGTTCAGAGTCAGAGTGCACTCAGAGAAGATCTAGGAGGGGCGGAGACCGTCCTAAGGAGGACACACGGGATTCAGGTAGTTGGTGAAACAAGCAAGGGGGCTATGACAGGTCAGACTGAAAGACGAGGAGGCTACACACGGCCTCTTTACCGTGGCCTTCCGTCCTCTGTGCCCACAGCAGCCAGAGTGGTCTGCTGTGAAAGTCAGGTCCTGCCCTTCTCCACTCCAAACTCTCACCACTGCTGACCGCCGATCCTGGGCTCCTCACAGTCAGGAATGAGGAAGAAGTCCTGGCCAGAAGTGCTGAGGTGGCATGTCCCAAACCCATAAAGCCTGGAAGCGGCTTGTGGTGACCTCAGCTCTCTTTTCTGTGGGCACTTGTGAAGGTGATGGGAGATGAGTTTTCATAATGGAAAGAAAAAGCAAATTATGCAACAGCCTTTGTGACGGGAGATACATGGGAGGATCACCTTTGAAAGGCTTAACTGTATCCTGATCTCTCACGGATTACAAGCTTGTTGAGGCCAGGGACCCCCTTCTTGTTCCTGGCTGAGGAGCTGTGTCATCCATCAGCAGCGGTCAGTATAACCTTGGAGAGTTTTACGCTGGGGAAGGATAGGATGTAGTTTTCACAGCAGATCACCCTGGCTGCTGTGCAGAGCGGAGGGGCAGGGCAGAGGAAAGGCCGCTGTGAAGAGGCTGTCGTGTGGCTGTGGGGGAACCATGAGGGTGGCCAGGACCAGGAGGGCTGGGGTGGACTGGACACATGGCTCCTGGGACTCGCCCTGGGCGAGGTGGGCTGACATGGTTGCTGAGGGCACTTCCTTCACTGCTCCTCGTTTCTTCCTTCGTTCTAGGGTCAGATGCCAGGACCTAGACATGGGGAAGTACTACTCAGGGGAAAATGGTCAGCTCATTGTGCAGGATGTCAGTGATATAGATGACATATTTTGTTATTTTTTTGTTAGCAATTTAGTGGCTTTTATTATATTCAGAGTTGGGCATCATCAGCATTATCTAATTTTAGAATGTTTCTCTTGCCTCACCAAAAACCCCACAGCCCACTGTCCTCCAGCGCCTCCTCCAAGCCGAGCCTGCGGCACGGAGCAATCTACTTTCTATCTCTGCGGACTGCGTAGTCTGGGCATTTCACGTAAATGGCACTGTGTAATATGCTGCTGTTTGCCACTGGCTTTTTCACTTAGAAGATCTTTTCAAGGTTTATCTATATTGTAGCACGTATCAATATTTCATTCCTTTTTACTGCCAAATAACATTCCATTGTATGTACAACATTTTATCTTACATTCTATTTGTTATATCCGTAGACTTTTGGGTTGTTTCCATTATTTTTATTTTTTGTTAAAAAGTTTTTTTTGAGACAGGGTTTCTCTCTCATTGCCCAGGTTGGAGTGCAATGGTGCATTCTCAGCCCGCTGCAGCCTCTGCCTCCCAGGCTCAAGCCATCCTTCTGCTTCAGCCTCTCGAGTAGCTGGCACTACAGATGGATGCCAGCAGGCCCAGCTAATTTTTGTATTTTTAGTAGAGCCGGAGTTTCACCATGTTAGCCAGGCTGGTCTCGAACTCGTGACCTCAAGTGATTCACCTGCCTCGGCCTCCCTCAGTGCTGGAATTTCAGGCATGAGCCACTGTGCCCGGCTCCAGTTGTTGACTGTTATAAATAATGCTATTGTGAACAGTGTGTACAAGTTTTTGCGTGGTCACATATCTTCATTTCTCTTGGGTGCAGGCCGATGGTAGAATTACTGGGTCATGCAGTAACTGTTTAACTATTTGATGAACTTCCAAACTTTTCCAAGGCAGTTTGCCTTGCAACCAGAATATACGTTTTTAAAAGACAGCTGGAAATGGCTTACAGCATTAAGCCAAAAGCAAATTGGGTAACAGGCATTTGGCCAGGATCAGTCGGGCAGGGCGAAGGCAGAGAGTCTGTTCCCTCCTCCCCTACGGTCAGTTGGTGCCGCGCAGGACATCACAGATTTGCTCGTGATGGGGACCTGTCTGGCACAGAGACACCCAGGCGTGTTCCCGTCCAGGGTCACATTTGCACCAGATTAAGAAGTGAAGCCAGGCTGCTTCCATGCCACCCGAGTGCCCATGACCACACGCCGTTGTGTGATAAGTTGAGATGCTGGATAGCTGTGTGTTCGTTTGCTGTGAGGGAGACATACCACCTGGGCACGTCCTGGGCATTCCTGTGTCTGATTCCACCCTTGCAAGTTGCTCACCTCCGACTTTTCACCCTGCTTGCTAAGTGGCAGGAATTGTTAAATCTGACCTCTAAGCTTGGGCTTAGAAAATGAATCTCGTTTCTTGCTGTCTGTGTCATTGTCAATAGTTCAGGGACAGGCCGAGCTGGACACAGGGCCCGTGCAGGACAGCTGGCTCTCGCTCCTGTGACAGCCATGCCCAGTGCATTTCTTCAGTTTTAAACTAACGTTCTAGTGGATTTGCTATTCACTAGCAAATTGTTATTCTGCCAGATGTTTTTTTATATCACACCTGGGTTTGTCTTACAGGTAACCATCGCTTGCGATGCTGTTCTCAGCTCAAAATCTCCGTACAGAAAGCAGGACCCAGACACATGGGAAAATGAACTGCCGGTGTCTAAGTACGCCAACAACCTCATGCAGCTGGACAACGGAGTCAGGATTCCTCCAAGGTGAGAGTCGAGTCGCAGAATGGAACTTCACTCCCCTAAAACTGGCCAAATGAATATTTGTTTTCTCTTTTTTGAATTGGCAGTTATATTTTTTTCTACCAGATGCCTTTTATTTTTATTTTTGAGACGGAGTTTCACTCTTGTTGCCCAGGCTGGAGTGCAATGGTGTGATCCCAGCTCACCACAACCTCCGCCTCCTGGGTTCAAGTGATTCTCCCGCCTCAGTCTCCCAAGTAGCTGGGATTAC
The DNA here is from genome assembly GCF_048565385.1 of Saimiri boliviensis. Taxonomy (NCBI): domain Eukaryota; kingdom Metazoa; phylum Chordata; class Mammalia; order Primates; family Cebidae; genus Saimiri; species Saimiri boliviensis. The sequence continues at coordinate 68,601,131 of NC_133456.1, forward strand.
AGGCATGTGCCGCCACCCCCCCCCCAGCTAATTTTGTGTTTTTAGTAGAGACAGGGTTTCTCCATGTTGGTCAGACTGGTCTCGAACTCCTGACCTCAGGGGATCTGCCTGCCTCGGCCTCCCAAAGTGCTGAGATGACAGGTGTGAGCCACTGTGCCCAGCCCAGATGCCTTTTATTGAAAGTAAATGTAAAACTTCTCTCTGAAATTGTCTGTGTCTTTATAGAGATGCTGAATGTGCCCATCCCATACCCCCAGCCCTTCCCTGTCCTGAAGCTGCCAGTTGCAAGCACTTGTGACCCTTGGCTTGAGCGCTTTTTCTGCTTGCTGAAGCCAATATGGCTGGCGCCTGGGACAGTCGGAAACACCGGAGCGAAGCTTCCTCCCTCCTCCTGGGGCAGTGGCTGTGGTGTGGGTGGAGTAATACCCCATTTTCCTGCCCCTCCAAGTGGGATACCTGTCTCCTGCAGTTCCCCGCATGGCCTGAGCCCAGCTGCCCACAGGCTGGCCACAACCCACAGCTGACAACAGGCTGTCGGTGAGCGTACCCTGGCTCACTGACATGTCCCGCAGCAGCTCCGGCCCGTTCTTGTGTCTTCGCCTCTTCCTTGGGATCACCTCCCAGACAAGCCATTTTCCTTCCCCGCTTTGTCTCAGAGTCTTGTTTTAGGGGACTCCAACTCACAAGTCCTTGGCTGTCACATTTTGGCTGGAACAGCCTTTGGGCTCCATTCACGTCTCCTCTCACGAGGTGCCGGTGTGGTTACAGAGGCAGATGGATTGGGAATGTGTCTGATGTGGTTGAGTCCTGACAGGTGCGCTGTGTTCACCTGCTGTGTGGTCTCAGGAAACGAGGGCCTCCGTTTCTCCGTTTGTAACAACAGTGATGCCGAAAGGTGTTTATTAGGATTAAATGATGAGACTTCTGGAAGGTGCTTGGCACATGGTAGGCATTTAGCGTTTAGTCAGATTGGCTTCCTTTCTAACTAATTTAGATTTGCAGTGGAGCTTTTGTATAAACTAGCTGTAGTCCATGTGATTAATGCTTCAGGACTCTAGCCATTTATACACACAGGATCCTTAATATTTTAAACTTGGTCAAGCTCCTCTGTCTCATGGAGGAGCTGCAAGGAAATGGGCTCCTGTCCTAACCCCAACTGTGTGTCAGTTTTAGAAAGTAAAGGCCCCTCAGAGCTGCTGGAGGGGCTAGCCCACTTCTGGGTAGCGGGCAGGGTGCTGAGTCATCCTGCTACCCTGGGGGAGAAACAATTTCTTTTTTTTTCAGAGACGGAGTCTTGCTCTGTCTCCCAGGCTGGAGTGCAGCGGCACGATCTCAGCTCACTGCAACCTCCACCTCTCGGGTTCAAGCAGTTCTCTCTGCCTCAGCTTCCTTAGTAGCTGGGATTACGGGTGCATGCCACCATGCCTGGCTATTGTTTGTATTTTTTTTTTTTTTTTTTTTTTTTTGAGACGGAGTTTCGCTCTTGTTACCCAGGCTGGAGTGCAATGGCGCGATCTCGGCTCACCGCAACCTCCGCCTCCTGGGTTCAGGCAATTCTCCTGCCTCAGCCTCCTGAGTAGCTGGGATTACAGGCACGTGCCACCATGCCCAGCTAATTTTTTGTATTTTTAGTAGAGACGGGGTTTCACCATGTTGACCAGGATGGTCTCGATCTCTCGACCTCGTGATCCACCCGCCTCGGCCTCCCAAAGTGCTGGGATTACAGGCGTGAGCCACCGCGCCCGGCCTTGTTTGTATTTTTAATCGAGACAGGGTTTCGCCTTGTTGTCCAGGCTGGTCTCGAACTCCTGACCTCAGGTGATCTGCCTGCCTCAGCCTCCCGAAGTGTTGAGATTACAGGCGTGAGCCGCCACGTCTGGCCAACAGTGTTTTAAGGGGAGAACATGGGAAGTACCAGTGTCTGTGACTCCGCCGCGCCTCTGCTGTGACCTGCCTGCTGGAAATGCGCTGTTGTCTCAGATGTGAATGTTTAAACGACGCTCTCTGGCTGTTCTGATCGCTCTCTGATGTCTTTGCAGTGGTTGGAAGTGTGCCAGATGCGACCTGCGAGAAAACCTGTGGCTAAATCTGACTGACGGCTCTGTCCTGTGCGGGAAGTGGTTCTTTGACAGCTCTGGGGGCAATGGGCACGCGCTGGAGCATTACAGAGACATGGGCTACCCGCTAGCCGTGAAACTGGGAACCATCACTCCTGATGGGGCAGGTGAGTGTGCCTTTGCTGACTTGAGGACACGCACTGGCTTCCTCAGGTTTAACCAGTCCCCGAATCCGGGTGGTTGGAGGGTGTAGGCTCTGGGTTGAGACAGCCCAGGATGGTGGTATATTCTGAGAAGGCATCATTAGGTGATTTCCTTGTGTGAACGTCGCTGAGTATACGTGGACAGACTCAGATGGCATAGCCTCCTTCACAACCAGGCTCTACGAGGCAGCCTGTTGCTCCTCAGCTGCAAACCTGTCCCGCACGGCCCTGTGCTGACGGCTGTGTGAACGCAGTGGTAAGCGTTTGTATAGCTGGACATGACGAAGCCTGGCAACGCTGCAGCAGCAATACGGTATGACGTGGAAAATGCTCCCCTGCACAGGGCGCTTTCCGTGAGCGGAGTGCAGCGCTGCAGCGGCTCCGTGTGAGTGGGGAGTGAATTTGGTGTTCGGTCCTGCAGAGTCACCTTACACGTGGCGACACTACATTTATGAATAATAAATTCACCTCCTGCTGTAATGTTTTTACTTTATAAACTTAATCTTTTTAACTTTTGGACATTTTTGTAGTAGCACTTAACTTAAAACACAAATACATTACACAGCTGTACAGTTTTTTTTTTTGAGACAGTCTCGCTCTGCCGCTCACGCTGGAATGTGGTGGCGTGATCTCGGCTCACTGCAACCTCTGCCTCCCAGGTTCAAGCGATTCTCCTGCCTCAGCCTCCCGAGTAGCTGGGATTACAGGCACCCGCCACCACACCTGGCTAATTTTTGTATTTTTAGTGGAGGTGGGGTTTCACCACGTTGACCAGGCTGGTCTCGAACTCCCGACTTCAGGTGATCTGCCAGCCTCGGCCTCCCAAAGTGCTGGCATTGCAGGTGTAAGCCATTGCGCCCAGCCAGGAAAGTTTTATATTTTCATCTTGATTATGCAACAGACAGATACTCAGTGTAACATCTGTAGAAAACAGAGATGAAAGTTTAGATGAATTAATACAAACTAGTAGTAATACCACCCTCTAGACTAGTCACTGTTAGTAATGTAGATATTTCACTTCAGTTTTTTTTTAAAAGGTTAATCAGTTCACACATGTACACACACACATCCACCTCACATTTTTACAAAAATTGGATCATACTGTAGAAAGTTTTATTACTTATTTTTTCTATTTAACATCATGTTTGTCTATGTTATTAAATATTCTTCAGTATTTTATGATGGTTTCATAAATTATTTCACTATTCAGTGAGTGTTACAATTTTTTTTCTATTCTGATGAACATCCTTGAATATATGCAAATTTTTGTGTTTTTCTAGTTATTCATTTAGAATAAATTTCTATGACGAAGAGTTGAATCTTCAAAATTTTCAGTTGTCAAGATTCTCTTTTAAACAGTTGTAATAATTTCCATTCTCATCAGCAGTATGTGACAGTATCCATTTCAACAAATCCTTGACAACTTTTTGTATTAAGACTTAAAAAAAATAACCTTTGCTAATCTGGTATCTTGTTTTAATTTGCATTACTAGTGAGGTTGAATATTTTTCTTAGTATTCTTGGCCATTTGTAGTTCTTTTTTGCGAGTTTCTTAGGCCAATTTTCTTGTAGGTTTAGGTTTTTAAAAGTTTTTTTTTTTTTTTTTTTTTTTTTTTGAGACGCAGTTTCGCTCTTGTTACCCAGGCTGGAGTGCAATGGCGCGATCTTGGCTCACCGCAACCTCCGCCTCCTGGGTTCAGGCAATTCTCCTGCCTCAGCCTCCTGAGTAGCTGGGATTACAGGCACGTGCCACCATGCCCAGCTAATTTTTTGTATTTTTAGTAGAGACGGGGTTTCACCATGTTGACCAGGATGGTCTCGATCTCTCGACCTCGTGATCCACCCGCCTCGGCCTCCCAAAGTGCTGGGATTACAGGCTTGAGCCACCGCGCCCGGCCAAAAGTTGTTTTTTAAGAACTCTTTGATGATTAAGAATTATCTTCCATACTTGTTGTTTTGTGAAGAAGAAAGAACCTTTAAGCTTTTTCTTGTCATAGAATTGACGGTGTTTGAATACATACTTCCTTGTCAACCACAGAAAGTATAAAACATTGGCATTGGCAATGCAGATCACACACACCGTGATAAGGGTTGTGAATTCATTTCGCTCAAGTGATGTTGACTGAAAAAGGTCAGGCTTCGACTCCTGCATATGTTGTGCAGAGTTGGTTTTAATAAAAGTGATTATTTTCTGCCTAATGGTAATTTCATATTAGTTTATGGGATGTATACATTCTATTTTGGTTTCCTTTAAGTCTGTTTAATAGATTGCTAGCTGTAACTTACTGTTTATTTAAAAGCCACATAAATTTTTAAAAACCTGCATAAAGTTTTCTTAACTGTCTTACGATGAGTCCTGTGGACACTGAGGCCCGGGGGTAGGGTGCCCTCTGTCTGGGGCAGCCGTCTCCTGGTGGAGGTTCCATGACTGATGGATTGATCATCCACACGCGCTGGGGTCACGCAGGCCAGTTCACCACACGGGAGACAAAGTCTCAAAGTCAGAGTGTTTGTTTTTCAGTTCAGAGTGAGAACCACAATGCCACTAAGTAGGAGTCGATGTCGCTTGACCAGTGCATTCCTTCCCGTGGGAAGTGGAGTTATATTTAGAAGATTGCCTGGTGAATGTGGAATCCAAGAAGGTTTGGACTCAAGTATTTAATGGTAGTGTGATCTGAGGACCCTGATTTCCTTTCCCCAGATAAGGATATGTTTGTCCACTGAGACACTGCTCCTCATCCTTGGGGTCTCAACTTAGATTTAGTGTTTCAAAGCAGCCCTGGTCCCTCAGTCTAGGCCAGAGTGTGGTGTGCGCAGGAAGAACGGGCCCCGTATGAAATTCTACTCTGGGTCCCCATGGGTACAGCCACAAACAAACGAGAAGCAGTTCGCTACACAAGCAAACAAAAAGCTTTCCACTGGGGAGGACACATGGTTTTGGTGAGGCAAGGATGAGGTTCTTGGCAGAAAGGGGAGGGCGGGATGGAGGCAGGACAGGGTGTGTTTTTTTTCTATCAGGAAACCAGTTTGCCCAGAAGACGCTTTGGCGAATTGGGTGATTGCAGGAGAGTCTTCCTAAGGTGCCCAAGACAGCTGTGAAATTGCCTATTCCATTGGCTGTGCCAGCACGTCAGGGTGCTCTTTCTTCTTGGGTTTTGCATACCCCTGACCTGGCCATAAGCTCCCTTGAGTGTCCCCAGCCCAGGTGTGGAATCGGGACATGGAGTACTTCATCTTAGTTCCTTGAGTTTCCTGGAGTGTCCCCAGCCCCAGGTGTGTAATCGGGGCATGGAGTACTTAATCTTAGTCCCTGGAGTGTCCCCAGCCCAGGTGTGTAATCGGGGCATGGATTACTTCGTCTTAGTCCCTTGAGTGTCCCCAGCCCAGGTGTGTAATTGGGGCATGGAGTACTTCATGTTAGTCCCTGGAGTGTCCCCAGCCCAGGTGTGTAATCGGGGCATGGAGTACTTCATCTTAGTCCCTGGAGTGTCCCCAGCCCAGGTGTGTAATCGGGGCATGGAGTGCTTCATCTTAGTCCCTGGAGTGTCCCCAGCCCAGGTGTGGAATCGGGGCATGGAGTCCTTCATCTTAGCTCTGGCCTGGTCTGGTCCCCTCCTGTGTTCCCCTGTGGTCCTTCGTGCTCCTTCCTCAGGGTACTTTTCCCGAGACCCTGTAACAGTTTATTGGATGGTGGCCACCCAGGACAGCAGGGCCTAATGCTGCATTTCTTGGGTGCTGTTATATCTACCATCTGTTAGTGTCCGTCACACATAGTAGGTGCTCAGCAAATATTATGGAACAAACACATGGGGGAAAACACACCAACAAAATCTGCTTCTGTTTGGGAGGCTGTGTTTTGATGATGGCTCGGGCCAGGAGTTTGAGGCCAGCCTGGGCAGCACAGTGAGACCCTGTCTCAAATATTAACAAAAGGAAGAGAATGTTGGCTTCTCTGATTTACTGTCTTTCTTTTCGTTTTTCTGTTTCATTGACACCTTTTTACTCCTACCTGTTTTCCTTTTCCTGCCTGCAGTCTCGGCTTTGTGCGTCCTGGCGGTCGTCACTGGCTCTCACTCACTCTCTCTCTTTTTCTTTTCCTTTTTTTGAGGCAGGGTCTCACTCTGTTGTCCAGGCTGGAGAGCAGTGGTGCAGTCATGGCTCACTGCAGCCTTGACCTCCTGGGCTCAAGGGAGCCTCTGAGCTCAGCCTCCCAAGTGCGGGGAGCACAGATGCTTGCCACCACACCCATACTCAGTGATTTTGTTTTTTTTTCATTTTTTGTAGAAATGGAGTCTTACCGTGTTTCCCAGGCTGGCCTTGAACTCCTGGGCTCAAATGATCCTCCTGCCTTGGCCTCCCAGAGTGCTGGGATGTTAGGTGTGAGCCACTGTGCCTGGCCCTGTTCTCCTTCTCTCTCTTTTTTTAAACTGAGACAGGGTCTCACTGTGTTGCCCAGGCTGGTCTCCAACTCCTGGGTTCAAGCTCTCCTCCTGCCTCGGCCTCTAGAAGTCCTGGGATTACAGCCTGCTCTCTCTTTAAAGAGATCCTTCCTGCTGGCCTAATGTGTTTTGCGTTTATTTTTCTAGTGTAGTTGTGGAGTTGTCCTGTGTTTCTTATTTCCTGTCTGTGGCAGATGGCTCAGAGGCACACACATGTGCTGGTGGAGACGTGGAGTTGGGGTGAGCAGAGCTGCACCGACTCCGAGGAGGACCTTGCTGCAGCCTCTCATCTCTCCTGTGCCACTTGGTGTTCGACCAGGAGCTTGGCTTTCTCTCCACTTGTGAGAGAAGGTCACCAAAGCTGGCTTCCCTAGTTATTTTTTTATTTTTTTTTATTTTTTGAGACAGTCTCACTCTGTCGCCCAGGCTGGAGTGCAGTGGCACGATCTCGGCTCACTGCTTCCTCCGCCTCCCAGGCTTAAGTGATTATCCTGCCTCAGCCTCCCGAATAGTTGGGATTATAGGCAGGTTTCACCACACCCGGCTAATTTTTATATTTTTAATGGAGATGGGCTTTCACCGTATTGGTTAGGCTGGTCTCGAACTCCTGACCTCAGGTGATCCACCCACCTCGGCCTCCCAAAGTGCTGGGATTACAGGTGTGAGTCACCGCGGTTTTAACACAAGGACTTGTTGAAGTACATCTTTACCTCCTCTCCCGTCTACTTTCCTGTAGGGGAATCTAGAGGGAGAATCTGAATTCCTGCCGTTTTCTGAGGCCCTAGGAAAGGGCATTAAGTAACGTGACTAAACCATGCGATCCTTCACACCAAACCAGCATGTCTTGTAAGACTATTTTAAATATTAAACGTTAAACTTATGAGGGAAGAGACTTATTTAACATGATCTCCTCAGGCTACGTATGTATTTGGCATTCAGTGAATAGCTGCTGACCATGATGAACGCATGAGTTAATCCTGGTAGCTGGCAAGGAGGACCCATGCCAGGCACGCTAGTCCTAACAGTGTACCATTCATTAGCGTCATGTTCATCTCTGGGAGTTACTTAGAAAACATTTTTTTCCAACAGAATGTAATACATTTAGACAAAGCAGAAGAGAGAGAAAAGAAATCTTCCCATTCAGAGATTACAAATGATTATCACCACGTTGATCTGGTTTCTTAGAGATTCTCAGCCTTGCTCCTGGTTCGTCTTGCTCTGTCTCTGCTCTCTTAAGTTTTCCTTAATTAATCTTTAAAAAATTTTTATTTTATCCTTGATGAACCTTTAAGCTGACTGCAGACACTGTTTTGTAGCAGGCTTATCACACAAATGCGACATTCTTGTTCAAACATTTTTTTAAAAATCCTTTTTCTTCTGCCGGATTGCTGCCTCACGCTCTTCCTGGTTTAGTTTGTCACTTAACTTGAAACGAAACGATGGCAGGTTTACCTCTAAATTGAACGCAGTTACCCACGAGGCGCTGCTCGGGCTTCCTCGGAGCATCCCTCTGTGAACTTCCTGACCGTGGTCTTGGCTTCAAGTTTTAGGCCACGCTGGGGAACGTGAAGGGTGATTCCTGCCAGCGGTTGCCTGGTTACTGCCGTGGTTTCTGCGCTAAGACCTGCCTTTGCTGAGGTGAGGTTGGGAATCAAATGAGCTTCCTGGTGAAGAACATGCCACGCAGCGTATCCAGCCACGGAGGCCACTGGAGACTCCTTTCTCTGACTGCATATTTATAAATGCTTCACGATGACCAAGTTTGACCGTCACAGTTCATTTTCAGGTTTCTTGTGTGTTACTCACTAAACTGCTTTTGTCTGTGGGATCAGAAATAGCTACAGCGTTTGACCAGATCAGGTTGTATCTTTGGAGCAGTTAGTGATAGGAGGTGTGAAATGTGATCTCGGTGCCGCCAGAGCCTGATGCGTCACAAACGGTGAGGGGCTGCGTGGTTCTCACTGATTTCAAAATCCCAGGCCAATGCCGCTTGTTCACGTGCAGCAGTTTTATTATTTTCGAAGACAGCTCTGGTCATTAGGGGCTGAAAGGCTGAAGTCTTCAAACCATCTCCCTAAAGTAAGGTGCCCAGGGAGTGCCATTTGCACCTTCCGGCTAGTATTCAAGTGGAACTTTTTGGTCCCCTGTCATAGATTAAAAATACTGTCGATGTATTTGTTTCAAGTTACTAGTTCAAAGGTTTTTGCTTGTTTTATTAATATCTAATTTTTTGGGAAATTTTCTTCTTAATTGGGCTGAGATTTTGGCTTTTGTTTTGCTTTTGGGAACACTGAATTATATTTAAAAAGTATAAATGAGGGCTGCTATCCACAGTTATAACAGGCCCCTAGAGGGAGAGGAGTAGAGAAGAAGGCCATGCAACGTTTCCCTTAGTAGTAACGGAAAGACTGAATGTCTTTGGGAGCATAGGGCAGTGAGTCTTCATGTGTCTGGGGGTGGGACAGAAGGTCACCACAGCTTCTGTGTGTTCCTTTTCTTCCCCGGGTGATGTTCCAAGGCATGGGGAACTCTGGACAGTCAGTCTTACACTGTCTGACTGTGTAAGAAGAATGTTATCTTCAGATCCTTTTTCCTTGTTAGAGATTTTGGTTTTCAAATCTGAGAGTGAGGAAACTGTGGGTGCTGAGGCTTCATTCCTTTTGAGGGCCTCGGGGGCTTCTTCACCGAGTCTGTTGGTGTCCTGTTCTGATACATATATATATTTTTTTCTTTTCTTCCTTCTTTAGAAAGACTCTTTTTTCCCCCCTGTTTTTTTTTAGAGACAGGGCCCCTCTCTGTCCCCCAGGCTAGAGTGCAGTGGCATCATCACAGCTCACTGTGGCCTCAAACTCCTGCCTCCAGCGGCCCTCCTGCTCTGGTCTCCCGAAGTGCTGGGATTACAGATGTGAGCCACTGCACCTGCCTGGTGTTCTGATACACTGTGTACTGCACAGATAGAAATATTCTGCTGTAGAGGGAAGAAGACTGGGTCAGGAGTCAGACTAGCTGGGTTCTGGGCCACCTGTAGGATTTAAGGCAGAAATCACTTACCCTTCAGGAGCCTCTTTTCCTTATCTGAAGACGGGCTTGGAAATGTCTGTTCTGTCTTTGTTGCCACACTGTGTGTGAGGACGGATAGGGCAGCACATTGCATGGTTTTGGAAAACTGAACAGTCCTCTAACCTCACTGTGCACTCGGAGAGCTTGTTAAAAATGCAGATTCTCACTCAGTCGGCCTTGGGCAGGACCCAAGATTCTGCCTTTCCAGTGAGCTCCCAGGTGAGGCTGCTGCTTGGAGCCCATGACAGGCTCGGTCAGAAGCCTCCTGTTGTCAGGTGGGATATTAGTATCCTGGGAAAGAGGCCTCCCGCCTCAGCACAGAGCTTACCAACGCTGGTGTCTCTCAGCCTGCTGGGATGTGGACCCCTGGGGCAGCAGGGCCGGGCGGGGACGGCTGAGTCCTCAGTATCCCTGGAATACCAAGTGTGGCCATTTTCTGTGTGTGCTCCGAGGTGAACCACTCGGGAGTTGCCACCGTGCTCACAGCCCTCTCGCTGGCTCTGAGGAGTGGACAGGCAGGCAGGAGGAAGGGGTGCTGGCGCAGGTGGGAGGTGGAGGCGTGAGGGGTAGGTTTGAGGACCTAGAGGGTTCACGGGCAGAATTTTGTTTTGTCTTGGATGGAGCAAGCTGCCCGAGGGCCTGTGTGTCCTCTCTGTCCCCCCGAGGTCCCCCCGCCGTCGGTGGATGGCCGTCACTCCCTCCTCCGGCACCCAGCCCTCTTTCTGAGCTCAGAGTTATGCCACTGTGGTTCTGGTTAGAAATGTGAGTGGTAGGCATTTATGTTTACATACCTTTTAACTTTAGATACTGTTCTCTTTTTTTTTCTTTTCTTGTTTTAGAAACTTAAAAAAAACTTTCCAAAATGTCAACAGAACTGATGTATGGGTATATTTACAAAAAATGCCTCCATATTATTATCATTTATCTTTCCCCTTGTCGCATGTCAGAAAGGTTTCGTTTTGTTCAGTGACGTAGCCCAGAGCTGGTGGACGGTGGGGGTCCAGAATCCCTGTCGGCTGTTCAGTGACTTGGTGACTGACCGCTGCCTCTTTTCCCTTCGCCCACTAGACGTTTATTCTTTTCAAGAAGAGGAGGCTGTTTTGGACCCTCATCTGGCCAAGCACTTGGCGCATTTTGGAATCGACATGCTCCACATGCATGGGGTGAGGCCTTCTGTGTTTCTGTTTCCACCGTGCATGGAGCGGAGGTGGGGAAGGACGCGGGAGCTGCTTGGTTTATTTCCTATATAACTCCTCTAACAGGGGTCTTCACTTTACAGGTTGTAGCTTTCAGTTGTTGCATTTCCTTCTTGCATTTAATGAAGAGGTGTTTTCTTTTGCTTGAGTTGGAGTTTACTTGCAAAATCAGCCTCCTTTGATGGGCAGTTGCGTGAATCATTCATTGTTCACAAAGGCAGATGGTATGGGGAGGTGACCTTTAAAATGATCTGTGACCAACATCGCTTTAATTAATTTCAGGAAGGGAAGCAAGGCTGCTAGGGACAGTGAATAAACCAGCACATGACTGTTGGCGGGGAAGCGCTGCTTCCTTTCACGTTGTGTTTTTGAATAGATGTCGTGACTGTGGGATCGTTTCCCTTTAAGGAGTTAAACGTGGATTCGTGTAGCCCTCCCCTTCCCGGCCGCCTCCCTCTCCTCACCTTCCTGTCCTTTGTCTCCACTTTGTTACTCACTGCTGCTTGTCTCTGCCTTCCTCACACCTCCCTCCTCTTCAAGGCACTCTCAAGGCTCATGGTTCTATTCCATATCCTCTCCGGCTGCCTGGCCTTTTCCTTTGCTGTGCTGCATTGAATACTCCCTTGAATTTAGTCTACTTGCTTCTTTTCTGACTCCTATTTGTTCTTCATCCTCCTCTTATCTCTTTCCCTTTCAGTCTTTCTCTCTTTAAAATCTGTTTTTTTTTTTGTTTTTTTTTTGAGACAGAGTTTCATTCTTGTCACCCAGGCTGCAGCGCAGTGGCACAATTTCAGCTCACTGCAACCTCCGCCTCCTGGGTTCAAGTGATTCTCCTGCCTCAGTCTCTCGAGTAGCTGGGACTACAGGCACGCGCCACCATGCCCAGCTAATGTTTGTATTTTTAGTAGAGACGGGGTTTCACCATGTTGGCCAGGCTGGTCTCAAACTCTTGACCTCAGGTGATCTGCCTGCCTCAGCCTCCCAAAGTGCTGGGATTACAGGTATGAGCCACTGTGCCCAGCCTCTCTTTAAAATCTTTTTCATGTATTTTTAAAAATTGTGGTAAAATATATATAGTCTGAAGCCTACCATTTTAACCGTTTCTAAGCACGGCGTTCCTGGCATGACGTACATTCACTGTTATGCCACCATCACCGTCTCTCAGCCTTTTTTATTTACATTGTTTATTTCTCTATGTAATGGAAAAAAATGGCAGAAACATCCTATGTTATTAGAAATAATTAATGGGACATGACCTTTGAACGGGAATCACATTGAAGGTTGTTTCTTGTTGACGACTTTGTCTCAGACAGAGAATGGGCTCCAGGACAATGAGATCAAGCCGAGGGTCAGTGAGTGGGAGGTGATCCAGGAGTCGGGCATGAAGCTGAAGCCCATGTATGGTCCGGGCTACACGGGGCTGAAGAACCTGGGCAACAGCTGCTACCTGAGCTCCGTGATGCAGGCCGTCTTCAGCATCCCGGAGTTCCAGAGAGCGTAAGTGTCCCCCACGCGGCCCCGGGCATGCATCCCGGAGGTCCAGAGGGCATACGTGCCCCCCACGCGGCCCTGGCCTGGCAGCCCCACCCTGCCCCTCTCCGTCCAGCCCGCTCGGTACACTGGAAAGCCCATCTTTATGGCTTCAGGACCTTTTGCCACCTTTCCTAAGGCCCACCTTCTGCAGAGACTGGGTGAGAACACCTGTCGAGTGTTATGGGGATCAGGTGAGATAAGAGCTTTGTGAACTGAGAAACACCGTACAGGGCTTTGTGATTAATAACGGTTTCTGCTTTTTGACCATCGCCCTACGTACCAAGAATACATTGGCCATTAACCGATCTGCCAGTTCCCTCCTGCAGATGCGCTGGGGCGACCCCGTGACTGGTCTGGTTAGTGCCTCTCTTGTGGTGGGCTGGAGTGTCCTCAGGGGTCAGGACTTCCACTGCCGGCTCCTCAAACTGTGGCTCATCAGCTGGTACTGGGCCTTGTGCTGCCGGTGTAAGCTCGGACATGGGGAGTGACGTGGGGACACCGTCGTGACAATTTGACATTGCTGTTGTGTCTTACAATTGGCATTTCACTTTTCTAATAATTTCTTTTAATTGTATTTTTTAACTACTCAGTTATTTTTATTTTTTTTTGAGACAGAGTCTCGCTCTGTCACTAGGCTGGAGTGCCATGGCTCCATCTCAGCTCACTGCAGCCTCCGCCTCCTGGGTTCAAGTGATTCTTCTGCCTCAGCCTCTCGAGTAGCTGGGACTACAGGTGTGCGCCACCGCGCCCGGCTAATTTTTGTATTTTTTCAGTAGAGACGGGGTTTCACCATGTTGACCAGGGTGGTCTCTGTCTCTTGACCTCGTGATCCACCCTCCTCAGCCTCCCAAAGTGCTATGATTACAGGCATGAGCCATTGCATCTGCCAGGTTTTTTATTTTTAATTATTATGGGTACATAGCAGGTGTATACATTTATGGGGTATATGTGATATGATGATGCAGGTATGCAATATGTAATACCACATTAATTGGGGTAATTGGGGTGTCCATCACCTTAAGCATTTATCATTTCTTTGTATTAGGAACATTCCAATTTTACTTTTAGTTATTTTAAAATACACAACAAATTAGTCATCCTGTCGTGCCGTCAAATATTAGATCTTGTTAACTCTAATTATACTTTTGTCCCCATTAACCATCCTCACTAACTGTGTTTTTAAAAGGTGTCATCTGAGTTGAAATAAACAAAACAGCTGACCCTTTACCACAGTAATTTGGGAGCGCTGACCGCGCCCATGGAAGACTGCCTTCCCTTCCCACGCCGAGGGGCTCAGCAGCAGTGTCTGTGGCTGGCTCTCTTCTCCCTCGGGTCGTACTGAGGGTGGGGGGCTGTAGAGCCGGGGGCTGGGCCTGGTCATGTTGGGCAGCCACTGCCTCAGGGCAGACAGTCACCCTGGCGTGTTCCAGAGGTAGGTTTCCTTCGTGGTTTAAGTGTGGACCAGGGCATGTGTGGGCTCAGACAGGCAGACAACATTTAGGAACAGTCCAGGCTCTTGCTTCACCCACGTGGAGTTGAAATCCTCATGGCTTTAGTGGAGGCTGACCCAAAGTACGTCACATACCCTCCTCTTTCCTCTCTTGGTGTTTGGAGACTTACCTCTTCGTGCTGTTTTCTCGCTTTGAAAATTCATGGTCCATTTTTTCATCCAGCCAATAGAGAGTGAGCTCTTTTCTGCTAAGCAATGTGCCAAGTGTGTGGAGTGGGTGGTGAATGGAAGGACATGGTCCTCATCCCCAGGCAGGAGGTAAGAGGAGAAATGGCATCAAGAAAAGAGTCATCGGAACGACTGCAGGCTCACAGACGAGGGATGTTCCACGAAGGAGAAAGGAGGGAGGTGGTCAGATGAGGCCGTGAGGGAGGGGAACGCCCTGATGCTGTGCAGGAGGAGAGCAGGCGCCGGCTTTGGCCAGGGCGAGGTGGAAGCTCAGAGAGGAAGCCCTGCGATTTGTATGAATTTTCGCCCACGTCTCACACCTGTGTTATCATTTGACTGGGGAGCAGCATAGCTCCATCTTCCATGACTTATGCTCCAAGATCCTTTTTGAAACTGTTGAAGGACTGTCCTCTGGTAGCAGTAGTGTAATTATTGTTTCTTTTAAGCTAGAATGAAAGAAACTTGTGCTCTTCTGTTATGAAACCGGACACCACTCTTAGTGCTTTACAATCTGCAGTGTAAAAAAATTCACCCTACGCTTCAAAGTTTGACCCAGAGTTAACTCCCTGGGTTTTTCTTTAATGAAAAAGATATGTTGGCTGGGTGCGGTGGCTCACACCTGTCATCCCAGCACTTTGGGAGGCCAAGGTGGGTGGATCACCTGAAGTCAGAAGTTCAAGACCAGCCTGACCAACATCATGAAACCCCATCTCAACTGAAAAGACAAAAATTAGCCAGCTGTGATGGTGGGCGCCAGCAATCCCAGCTATTTGGGAGGCTGAGGCAGGAGAATTGCTTGAAGGCAGAGGTTGCAGGAAGCTGAGATCGCACCACTGTACTCCAGCCCGGGCGATAGAGTGAGATTCTATCTCAAGAAATAAATAAGAAGAAGAAAATTAAAGAAAAGTAAAAAGGAAAGAAAAGAAAAATGACTCAGAAAGATTGAGTGGCTCATGCACAGTTGTAGTGTGATTGGGAACTCGGCCTGATCCTCAGGGCCCTGTCTGCTCCTTAAGCCTAGTTTACATTTCAGAATCCTTTTCATTGAGGATCAAATCTAAATAAGCTGTTATACCAATGGAATGACAACTGAGGTGGATTGATAGATAGCGTAACAACATCCTTTTAAGAATTGCTAGATTACAGACAGAAGGTATAACATCTATGAAAATTATCTAGCATGGCTTCTGCCTTTTAATTTAATTTTGTTGTAATGGAAGATTTTATTCATCAGTTAGAAAAGGGATGTATAGTGATAGCAAAATGGACTTCTCTCTTTTTCTCCCTGACCTCAGGTGCCAGCAAAGTGGACTTTTGTGACATCAAAAGTTAATTGTCAGCCAGGCACGGCGGCTCCCGCCTGTAATCCCAGCACTTTGGGAGGCTGAGGTGGGTGGATCACTTGAGGTCAGGAATTCAAGACCAGCCTGGCCAACATGGTGAAACCCTATCTCTACTAAAAAATTAGCCAGGCGTGGTGGTGGGCACCTGTAATCCCAGCTACTCGGGAGGCTGAGGCAGGAGAATTGCTTGAACCCGGGAGGCAGAGGTTGCAGTGAGCTGAGATCGCGCCATTGCACTCCAGCCTGGGTGAGGGAGTGAGAAGGTGTCTCAAAGAACAAAAAGGTTTATTCTCTTTACCTCTTCTCTTCTTTCTGTCTTGCCTTAAAACATCAGCCTGTTCATTAGTGTGCAGCTTTCCAGGGAGGTTTTTGTCTTGTCAGGTTTTGAGATGTGACTAAAACAGGATCAGAAGAGAGCACCGGCCCGAGTTCATCATGTTGTGG
The DNA here is from genome assembly GCF_048565385.1 of Saimiri boliviensis. Taxonomy (NCBI): domain Eukaryota; kingdom Metazoa; phylum Chordata; class Mammalia; order Primates; family Cebidae; genus Saimiri; species Saimiri boliviensis. The sequence continues at coordinate 68,617,084 of NC_133456.1, forward strand.
ATGGTTGGGATTCATCAGTGGAGCCCCTGCATCTAAATCGTTTAGGTCTGAAGTTTGGCTTCTGTTGTGTTTGTCCTTTGAATGGCACTGGCCCCGAGAAGCCTGCTCTGTTAATTTTGATGTAGGTACATTGCCTGAGCTACAACTTCTGAGTTCGTGGACCGCAGGTACCTGGAAGTTTCTAGTAGTTAGAGGTCATTGCCAACTAATACTGTGTCATTGTTCTTCGCTGGGGCTTAACTGCAATAATGCTTTTTCTGTTTGGTTATCGGTATTCAGTTATGGAAGTTAGTTGTGTGATTGTGTGACATAAACGTATTCAGTCAACAAATACTTAGAGTGTCTTTTACATGGCAGGTGCTGTTCTAGTGCTGGAGATGCAGTGATGTAGATGAAGTTGCTGCCTTCATGAGATTACGTTCTAGTGTATAATCTCTGGACAGACAGATACTAAACAAGATGTATCTGTCCATTCTCACACTGCTAATAAAGACGTACGCAAGACCGTTAATTTATAAAGGAAAGACGTTTAATTGACCCACAGTTCCACATGGATGGGGAAGCCTCACAGTCATGGCAGAGGGCACACGAGGAGCAAAGTTGCACCTTGTATGGTGGCAGGCAAGAGCTTGTGCAGGGGAACTCCCCGTTATAAACCGTCAGATCTCGTGGGAGTTACTCACTGTCACGAGAACAGCACGGGAAGACCTCGCTCATCTCCCGCCAGGTCCCTCCCACCGCACTTGAGAATTATAGGATGAGATTTGGGTGGAGCTGCAGCCACACCATATCACGAGTAGGTGATAAAACTGCAGGCAGCGATGCGTGCTAAGAAGAGAGCCAGTCAGGAGCAGATGGCAGGAGGTCAGGAGGGTGAGCGTGGCCCCTCCTGCTTTGTCTAAGGGTCTGGGGAGGCGGCTTGTCAACAGACTTGGGAAGGAGCTGCTGAGCAAGGATCTCTGAGACAGCATCCCAGGAGAGAAGCCGCAGAAGGCATGACCTTGAGACACGAGCAAGTTTGTCACGCGCTGGGGCAGCGGGAGGGACAGGTGGCGGGCTGCTGTGGGCTGGGGGGACATGGTGGCAGAGGAGGCCAGAGAAGTTGGGGGAGGGGGCAGTGAGGGTCGGAGAAAGGGGTCGGCTTTCGGATTCCTCTTCCTAGAGCTTCCAGGCTAGAGGTTGAAGACAGCAGGGAAAGAACCACACAGAGTAGAGGGTGTGAAATCAGAAGTGAATTGAAGAAGTGAAAGGAGTGACTGTGTGTGATGATTGGAGGTCAGTGTTAGAGCTAGCACTGCTCTGCCAGGAGGGATTGCAGGCCGCTCTGGGGCCATGGACAGTGGGCACAGCCAGCAGAGCGGTTCTGAGCATGGCCTGGTGCCAGGCTGCTTGGGTCCATTCTGGGCCTCGTTACTCCCTCCCTGGTAGCCTTTTTTTTTTTTTTTTTGAGACAGGGTCTTGCTCTGTCACCCCAGGCTGGAGTGCAGTGGTACGATCAGGGCTCACTGCAGCCTTGGCCCCCGGGGCTCAGGCCGTCCTCCCACCCTGGCCTCTCAGGTAGCTGCAGCTATGGTCCTGCAGTATATCCTATGGCACCCAGCTGATTTTTAACGTTTTTTGTAGAGATGGAGTCTCTGTGTTGTCCAGGCTGGTCTCAACTCTTAGGTTCCAGCAATCATCCCGTCTCGGCCTCTAAACGCGCTGGGATTTCAGGTGTCTGGAGGCTTTGGCAGCTGCCTGACGGACTTGCAGTCCAGTTTCCCACCTCTCAAATGGGGATGTGATAACAACAATCCCTTCCTCACGTGGTTGCAATGAAGACTCAACAGGCTAATACAGACGCCCTTCAGGAAATGGCAGCTGTCGCTGCTATGACTGTTATTATTCATGTTGAGATTATTGGAACAATTTTTAATGTTAAAGAAAAAAATTACCCAAACACTTGTTAAAGATGCTAAGGCAGACTTTATTCAGTGGGACCCATGGCCATAGGAATAGGAACACAGCATCAGGCAGGGCCTTGGACTGGGGGAGACGTTGGACTCAACTCTGATTCCAACACGGTCGAGTGGGGATTTGTAACTGAGGAGTTGGGTGCGGCAAAGAGGAAAGTCTAGGAAAAGGGGTTTCTGGCTCCTCAGACTTGGTGGGTTTATTGCTGAAGCAGGCCGGGCTGGACAGATAGCAAGCATGGGCGATTTTCACTAACCTGACTTAGCAGGGTGCTTACTCAAACTCATCTACGAGGACAGACGGGGAAGCCCAAAGAAAGGGGGGTCAGGCAGAGAGCTCGGAGGAACTGGCCCGCATCTTGGTTTAAGTCGGGTCTTGTTGCTAACTGTACTGTTGTCGTTTGTTTGTTTGTTTGTTTGTTTTTTGACAGTCTAGCTCTCTTACCCAGGCTGGAGTGCAGGGCGCCATCTCGGCTCACTGCAACCTCCACCTCCAGGGTTCAAGTGACTCTCCTGCCTCAGCCTCCCGAGTAGCTGGGATTACAGGCGTGTGCCACCATGCCTGGCTAATTTTTGTATTTTTTATTCGAGATGGGGTTGTGCCATGTTGGCCAGGGTGGTCTCGAACTCCTGACCTCAGGTGATCTGCTGAGTCAGCCTCCCAAAGTGCGGGGATTGCAGGTGTGAGCCACCGCACCTGGCCTCTGCGCCACTGTCACTGAGGCGGTGATTGTGATGGCTTAGCCAGTGGTTCTTCACCCTGGCTGCATGCTAGAGTCACTCAGGGAACTTTTAAAAGAATTCCCAAATCCCAGGCCTCGCTCTCAAGCAATGAAGTTGGAACATCTAGGGGTTGTTCTGGCTTTGGTATACTTAAAATAAACTCTTTGGGTGAATCTAACTTACAACAAGGGCTGGGACCCACTGATAGAAGCAAAAACATTTCAGGAAGCTGCATGGGTGGTAGTAGAGGTGGGATCTCAGGAATAACTTTTCTTCGGGTAGATTGTTTAATCTTGCCAAGGGGCAAGGTGGTCTTGGGAAGAATGATGGCTTGTTTCGGTCCTGTTCTTACAGTTGCTGTGGTGTAACTATTGCCTCTCATTTCTAGGTATGTAGGAAACCTCCCCAGAATATTTGACTACTCGCCTTTGGATCCAACGCAGGATTTCAACACACAGATGTAAGTGCCAGATTTGTATTATTATTATTTTTTTTGGAAAAAGCATCCAATAAAATGTTCACAGTGGTTTTCTCTGGGTTGCAAAATTAAAGGCAATTCTTTATGTGTGTTTTAAAAAGTGTTCTAAAATGAGAATGTGTTACTTTTCCAAGAAACAAGTATTGAAGAAAATTTGACACTGGCATCAGTATGAAGCAGAATCAAATAAATCAGTTATTTGTGTGTGGTCAGAGCAAATGCTCTACCTGACGGCAGCTGTCCTTGTTGAAATTCATCCATACATTGAATATGGCTCTGGAACAACAATGACCTTTCTGTTTTGTTTCTGTGCCCTGGCCAGGACTAAGTTAGGACATGGCCTTCTCTCAGGCCAGTATTCCAAGCCTCCGGTGAAATCCGAACTCATCGAGCAGGTGATGAAGGAGGAGCACAAGGTATGTGTCCGAGTGTGTGCCGTGTGTCCGTGCTGGCAGGGAGGAGCTGTAGAATGTGGGTCTCCTGTGAGGTCGCACACGGTGGCCATACATGTCGCAAGCTGTCAGAACAGTCACATCATTGCTGTGTCTGCGGGGCCTGTCTGAATGCGCTTAAAAACCGTGACAAGGAGCAGCCAGGGTCGGGTTTATAGAGGCAGTTGCATCATGGATTGTACGTGTGTGCCATCATCAACTGTCTTTAGAAATAATATTCTTTATAAAAAGGGCTGAGCTTGAAGGACTAAATTTCGTAGAAGTATAAACACCCCCCTTGGTAACACAGTCTCAGCACCTGCAGTGTCTGTATTCTCCTAAGCCTCAACGTTGTTGTTTAGAGTTTCTCAAGAGGCCGGTTGTTAAAAAACAACATGCAGGGTCAGGCGCGGTGGCTCACACCTGTAATTTCAGCACTTTGGGAGGCCGAGGTGGGCGGATCACCTGAGGTCGGGAGTTCGAGACCAGTCTGGCCAACATGGTGAAGCCCTGTCTGTACTAAAAATACAAAAATGAGCCAGGTGTGATGGTGGGCGCCTGTAATCCCAGGAAGCTGAAGTGGGAGAATTGCTTGAACCGGGAGGTCGCCATGAGCCGAAATCGTGCCACTGCACTCCAGCCTGGGCGACAGAGTGAGATTCTACATCAAACAAACAAACGAAGCACACAGATTCCTCAGTCCCTCCCGAGAGCTGAGGAATCAGAGTTTCAGGGGAGGGCTGGCCGCCCTCGGGTTTGGTAAGCGGCCAGGAGGTTCTGCAGCACACTCAAGTCGGAGAAACCCTGTGGGGCCGTCACGATTAACAGAAGCACCGAGAGACGGGCTGGATCTTTTCACGGCCAGACCTGCGTTCCGCCGGCCCCTCCCTGTGCTGCTCGCACAGCTCCGGAGGGCACTACTGGTCACTCGGTCTTTTTCAGTGGTGCCCTCGGAATGGAGCAGTGCACAGCTTACACATCTGTGTGTGGCACCGTCCGCCCCGGTTGCCGCAGATGCCCTGAGTGGAACGCATGCCCGCTTCTGCACACCTGCTCTGGCTTCCCAGGACCGGGTCTCTGTGCTGGCATCTTAAGCCAGTCCTTCTTAACTAACCCCTGTAGGCCGAGAGCAAGAATCAAAAGTGAATGAAGAGCCTCTTGTTCATAAGGGAGCCAGCCGGCTGTGGACGTGGGGCAGATGAGGGGACGGAGGGTGAACGGGATGTTCGGAGGCCGCCTTGCGGCTGCGGAGGAGTGGGGAGGGAGTGGCAAGCGCAGGAGAGCAGAGGGGGAACAGGAAGAATTCAGGTTCTCAAGCCACGTTGTCACCCGGCATTGTAAGAGGATGAGGAAGGCGCTCATGGGAGACACAGCTGAGGCGGCTGGGAGGGAGGCCGGGCATGTGGCGCTGTCCAGGCTCCTGCTAATTCTGTGCTTCCGTGGGACGTTGAAGAGGTGAGTGTGGAAGCCTCAGCTCAGAACTGTTACCATCGTGTTTGTTCGGAGTTCTCCTCCCTCTGTGCCTCTTCTCACACGGCTCTCCTGGGCGGGGTTCCTGCTCCCGGGTGGAGGTGACTGAGCTGGGAACGGGGCTTGGAGCCTGGCTTTCCCTCCTGGTTCTGCAAGGAGCTGTGTGACTACGGGCAAGTCACACCACCTCCAAGTCTTACCATTCGAGTGGCAGAATGGGTCCGGGTGGTGGTGCTGAAGCTTTTAAGCCTGGAGTCCCCTTTCTGATTAGATAAAATCTGTGCACCCTACGAGACTGTTACTGTGCTTTTGGGATCTCCTCATTTATGAGAATGTGAAATGAAAAATCATCAGCTTAGTGCTGTTTGGAAATAAAATTTGGTATTGTTCACATTACAGTGTCCTTTTATGTTAAAAAAAAAAAAAGTGCTTATAAGAGCAAGGCACACCGTCTCTGCAGTCCACAGGTGATGTCTGTCTGGAACCCTGGTCTGTCTTCCAGCACTGGATTCAGTGGCCACAGAGTAGCAGCTCTCTACACCTCCAGGGTCTGAGGCTTGCAGTGGGAACCGCAGCTCTGTCGGGATTGGAATGTGTGAGCTGGAAGCCCTTGGGCCATCTCTGGAATGTGCTTTGCTTGGTCCACACATAAAGTCTGAATGTTCAGCTCCTCTTAACCACTCAGAACATCTGGCTGTCCCAGGCCTGCGGTGACAGCTGGAACCAGGGGGCAGCTCTTTCTTCACATGGGACACACAGCTGGTTCCGGTCCCTTTGTGACTCATGACCTGACTGGGCCTCTGGGAATTTGGATCTCTGACCTTTGATGTAGATGACTTGTGAAATCCTTTCCAGCCCTCAGGTGCCGTGATCTAGTGGTGGTGAAGAAGGAATCCTGAGTGTGAGAAGCGTGCAGTGTGCATCTAGGCACTGGCAGGAATGGCCCGTCCAACTGGGTGGGGACCAGTGGGGAATATTGGTAATATTCCTTTAACACTCAAAGAGAGCTCAGATTGACCGTGATTTTCCTTGTGGTGCTGGGGGTGTCTGCTTCAAGCTGTTCCTTGAATAGACAAATACAGCAAAAGTCTTCATTTTGCTTGACAGTGGAAGGAATTAGTTTCTGAGGCATCAGGATTTTCACTGGCAGTTGGTTTCAAAGGAACCAATTTGTGAGACTCTTCATTGGCTCAGGTGTCAGAAGTCCTTTGGAAGGATGGGCCCGTCCCAGGCCTCTAGTGTTTGTGACGTGTAGATGAGCCTGAAGTGCCCCAAGAGAGGAAAAACAGATTCACTAAAACAGAAAAGGGGATAGATGCTGAGAGGAGCATGTGGTGGAGGGGAGAGGGCATTAGGGGTAAGTCAGAGCCATGTGTCAGGAACGCTTCTCACGGGGCCACCAGCAAACGTGATCTTAATAGCTGGCATCCTCTAGGGCTTGCAGGGGGCCAGGCCCTTCCTGCGTGTCCACAGACGTGGAAGCCATGCACAGGAGCCTTGCCCAAAGTCACACAGCCGGTGGGTGGCTCTGGAGTCTGGGCCCAGTCGTGAGGGTTTCTCGCTGGAGTCTTACAAGCTGGGTCATTTGTGGAATATCTACTTCCCAGTATTAAATTGTTCTGCTGTAAATGAAGGTCAAGTCTAGCTTTTTATATATGCATCCTTAATAAACATGGTCATGTATAAAAAGACAGCAGTATTTATTTGAGGCACTGCCATTTTTACCTAAATATGTTGAATTGAATTTTAAGATTAACTTGCACTTGTAAGAGATAATACTTACTATACAAGGGCATTTTGTTGTTTAAAAAATATTTTTCTGGCCAGGTGTGGTGGCTCAGGCCTGTAATCCCAGCACTTTGGGAGGCTGCGGCTGGTGGATCACAAAGCCAAGAAGTTGAGACCATCCTGGCCAGTATGGTGAAACCCCGTCTCTACAAAAATATAAAAATTAGCCGGGCGTGGTGGTGCATGCCTGTAATCCCAGCTACTTGGGAGGCTGAGGCACAAGCATTGCTTGAACCTGGGAGGCGGAGGTTGCAGTGAGCTAAGCCACTGCACTCCAGCTTGGTGACAGAGCAAGACTCTGTCTCAAAACAAAAAAATGTCCTGATCTTTATGCCTTCTTTTCTTTTTGGTTTCTGAAGTAAAGAGGTTGAATTGGCTCATGGTTCTGCAGGTTGTCCAGGAAGCATAGTGGCTTCTGCTTCTAGGGAGGCTTCAGGAAACTTACAGTCATGGTGGAAGGCAAAGGCAAAGCAAGTACATTTTACATAGTTGGAGAAGGAGGAAGACAGAGAGGAGAGAGGTGCCACCCCAGCTCTCATGGGAACCCGAGCATAAGAACAGCACCAGAGGAAGAGCACCAAAGCATCAGAACCTGCCTCCTGATCCAGTCACCTCCCTCAAAGACCCCTCCAGCACTGGGTATTTCTGTTTCGTTTTGTTTCTGTTTTTGTTTTTGAGACGGGGTCTCCTGATCTCCTGGGCGTCAGGCAATCCTCCCACCTCAGCCTCCCTGGTAATTGGGAGGACAGGTGCTTACCACCACGCCTGGGTTTTTGTTTTGTTTTTTGTTTGTTTGTTTGTAGAGACCGGGTTTCCCAATATTTCCCAATATTGCTTGCCCAGGCTTGTCTGGAACTTCTGGGCTCTAATGATCTGCCTGCCTCTGCCTCCCAAAGGGCTGAGATTACAGGTGTGACCCACCATGCCTGATCCAGATTTGGGTGGGGACACAGATCCAAAGCAGATCAGCATGGCAGCCATGGTTTCATGATCAAAGGCAGTGTTAAATACCACAGCAAATACCGTACCGGTAGTAAATGCCGTATTTGCTGAATTCCTACCTTCATCTTTTTTTTTTTTTTTTTTTTTACCTGCCCTATTTATCATTTTGTTTTTTATTGTACTTTAAGTTCTGGGGTACAAACCTGACAAAAACAAGCAATGGGGAAAATATTCCGTTTAATAAATGGTGTCGGGAAAACTGGCTAGCCATGTGCAGAAAGCAGAAACTGGACCCCTTCCTGACACCTTACACTAAAATTAACTCCAGATGGATTAAAGATTTAAGCATAAGACCTAACACCCTAAAAACCCTCGAAGAAAATCTAGGCAAAACTATTCAGGACACAGGCACAGGCAAGGACTTCATGACTGAAACACCAAGAGCATTGACAACAAAAGCCAAAATAGACAAATGGGACCTAATGAAACAAGAGTTTCTGCACAGCAAAAGAAACTATCATTAGAGTGAACCAGCAACCAACAGAATGGGAAAAAATTTTTGCAATTTACCCATCTGACAAAGGGATAATATCCAGAATCTACAAAGAACTAAAGCAGATTTACAAGAAAAAAGCAAACAAAACCCATTCAAAAGTGGATGAAGGATATGAACAGACACTTTTCAAAAGAAGACATTTATGAGGCCAATGAATATATGAAAAAATGCTCATCATCACTGGTCATTAGAGAAATGCAAATCAAAACTACATTGAGATGCCATCTCACACCAGTTAGAATGGAGAGCATTAAAAAAATCTAGAGACAACACATGCTGGAGAGGATGTGGAGAAATAGGAACACTTTTACACTGTTGGTGGGAGTGTAAACTAGTTCAACCATTGTGGAAGACAGTGTGGTGATTCCTCAAGGACCTAGAAATAGAAATTCCATTTGACCCAGCAATCCCATTACTGGGTATATACCCAAAGGAGTATAAATCGTTCCATTATAAAGACATAGGCACACATATGTTCATTGCAGCACTGTTTACAGTAGCAAAGACCTGGAACCAACCCAAATGCCCATCAACGATAGGCTGGATAAAGAAAATGTGGCGCATATACACCATGGAATACTATGCAACCATAAAAAGGATGAGTTCGTGTCCTTCGTAGGGATGTGGATGAATCTGGAAACCATCATTTTCAGCAAACTGATACAAGAACAGAAAACCAAACACCACATGTTCTCACTCATAGGCGGGTGTTGAACAATGAGAACACATGGGCACAGGGAGGGGAGCATCACACGCTGGGGTCTATTGGGGGGTGGGGAGCTCTGGGAGGGACAGCGAGGGGTGGGGAGGTTGGGGAGGGATAACACTGGGAGAAGTGCCTGAAGTAGGTGACGGAGATGGAGGCAGCAAACCACCATGGCATTTGTGTACCTGTGCAACGATCCTTATGCCTTCTAAGGCAGTGCTTTCAAATGTTTAATGCTGAACACGCTGTTTCTTCTTCTGAAGATAAAATATTTTAAATAACTGTATTATGAACAAACAGCATTTTTTTTTTTTTTGAGACGGAGTTTCGCTCTTGTTATCCAGGCTGGAGTGCAATGGCGCGATCTCGGCTCACTGCAACCTCCGCCTCCTGGGTTCAGGCAATTCTCCTGCCTCAGCCTCCTGAGTAGCTGGGATCACAGGCACGCGCCACCATGCCCAGCTAATTTTTTTTGTATTTTTAGTAGAGACGGGGTTTCACCATGTTGACCAGGATGGTTTTGATCTCTTGACCTCATGATCCACCCGCCTCGGCCTCCCAAATTGCTGGGATTACAGGCGTGAGCCACCGCGCCTGGCCAACAAACTGCATTTTCTTAAGCAACAATATATTTGATTTCTCATCTAAATAATCCTCAACACATAATTGCTGGTCTGACCTTTTTATCAACATAAGCTAACCAGTGTTCTGTTTCAAGGTGATGTGATTTTAGCTGTGAACACATTAACCTCTGTTTTCGTAGGTTCGACACATGGAGGTGTTCTGATTCACCTTTGAAATATGAGTAATAGTTTGGGAATGCCCCTGTCCTCCTAGCTTAGGAGATTTGGGGTTTGGGCTGGGTTAAGCACTTAGTGGTCCAAGATTTATGGTTTAAGGTTAAAGATTTAGATCAACAGACTTCATACAGCTTTGTTTTAGGGACAGGCAGACATTATCCTGTGGTTTAAAAGTATCTGGGCCGGGCGCAGTGGCTCAAGCCTGTAATCCCAGCACTTTGGGAGGCCGAGGCGGGTGGATCACGAGGTCAAGAGATTGAGACCATCCTGGTCAACATGGTGAAACTCCGTCTCTACTAAAAATACAAAAAAGTAGCTGGGCCTGGTGGCACGTGCCTGTAATCCCAGCTATTCGGGAGGCTGAGGCAGGAGATTTGCCTGAATCCAGGAGGCGGAGGTTGTGGTGAGCCGAGATTGCGCCATTGCACTCCAGCCTGGGTAACAAGAGTGAAACTCTGTCTCAAAGAAAAAAAACAACAACAACAAGTATCTGTGCAAGCTTCGCTCTGATGTGATAAAAGCCTCAGTCTTCCTGCCTGCTTATTAGTTAAAGCATTGGGCTCAAGGGAATATGAGTGGAGAGTGTGACTGTCTGCATGTTGAGCTCTGTTAAAGTCACGTGGAAGCATTTGGGAGAGATTCTGGACACTGAAGGCCTCCCTCTGATTTGAGCTGTTTTGCAATTGCTGATGGAGAGGGTAAGTATAGTATCTTATTCGTATGACAGGTTCCTTAGTTGGGTGCTCTTCTGGTGACTTCCTGGGTCTCTGTGTTCTCAAGTCAGTGGTCAGGACTAGGCGTCTGGGAGCCAGCTCTCAAGTGAGAGTGTGTGCTCCCTGAAGGCAGGGCTGACTCTCGGTCAATTTTGGTCTCTGCCTCTCATCTTGTGAGATGTTGAGCCCATAGGGGACACTCAGGTGATGTCACCAGCCCATTGTTAAGTGGGAAACATGCTTTCTTTAATTTAATTGGATGGTTCTTGTTTTGGATTTTTGGTTTCTTGGAGGGAACTGCCTTATCCAGAGCCCAACCATTTTTTTAAAGGAAACATTATTTAAATGTGCATATATATATACCAAAGTAGAGAGTGAAGTGTGATGAATCTCCACGCACCTGTTGTGTGGCTTCAATAATCATTCTGCAAATCTGGTTCCACCAGTTTCCTTAAATGCTTCCCTTTCATTTCCTTTCTCCTTTTCTCTTCCTCTTCTTTCCCTTCACAATTTTAATGTAAAATTTAAACATCCTCCTTTTCACCTACATACGCACCTGTAACTATAATACCTTCTTTCTTCTTTTAACATAGGTATTGTGTCAAAAGTTTAAAGTGTTCAGCCGGGTGTGGCGGCTCACACTTGTAATCCCAGCACTTTGAGAGACTGAGGCGGGGAGGATTGCTTGAAACCAGGAGTTTGAGACAAACCTGGGCAACACAGTGAGACCTATGTCTCTAGAAAAAAAATAATAATAAAAGAATTAGCTGGGTACAGTGGCATGCACCTGTAGTCCCAGATACTTGGGAGGCTGAGGTGGGAGGATCAGTTGTGCCCAAGGGTTTGAGGATTTGGTGAGCTGTGATCACATCATTGCCATCCAGCCTGGGCGACAGCAAGACTTTATCTCTTTTAAAAAAAGTTGCTTAAAGTGTTAAAAGCATAGCAGCAAAATTAACAACCATCCCTTAGTGTCACTGATACCTAGTTCATCTTCTGATTTGTCCCTGGATTATCAAAGGTGTCTTTCTAAAGTCCACCTCCGTTTCTTTTTGCAAACTGCTGATTTGATGAAGGAGCTGGATCGTTTGCTTTAAGTTTCCTTGAGGTATTGTTTGATTTGTGTTTTAGGTGAGGTTGTTAGGTCTGGAGGCTTCATGAGATTCAGGCTGAACTTTTTCAGAGCCTGACTTTCTAATAAGTAGATGTAAAGTGAGCATATTAGTAGCTGAGCATGGGAAGTAGTGAGACATCCCCTCCGAAAGCAGAGAGTAGGCGTGGGGCATGGCTGTTAGCAGCTGGGGACAGCGATGGCCCAGGGACGAAGCCTGGAGTAGATGAGTTTGAGCTTAGGTGCTCCTGCCCAGCTGCAAACCCTGGGACTGGGTCTGCGGCGTAGCATCTGTTTGGTTAGGAAACTTTTTCAACTAACTTCTAAATGATTGACAACTGTGAAGCCATAGCTTGATTGTTGAGCAGAGGATTAAGAAAAATTGGTTGAGGAAAATGAAGAAATGGTCACCGAAGTGTGGGAGGGCAATGGCTGAGACTGGGCCACAGTCCAGCTGTGGGGCTGAATTCCCAGAGTTTCCCACCATGGTCTGGACTGAGACTTCTCCTCCTGGTTGTATGGCCACACGATGGCCCAGCGCAGCTAGCTCTTCGGAATGTACTGGCTCGTTAAACTTCCCAGAGTGGCTGTGGTCTGGGAAGTGGCTTGGGGCCTGGCAGCCACAGCAGACCTGAATCACAGCTTGTAAGGAATAGCACCTGCAGCGGCCAGCAGTCAATGCATGCTTATGTGAATGCCTAAATGGAAAACGCCAAGAGATTTATTCCAAGTGGTGCCACTATACTCTTGAAAGTGGAGAATAACTGTTAAGACTGGCTTGTGATGGTGGCCCTAGAGTTGTGTGGGTTTGAAGAAGGCTTTGCAGACTCTCGGTATGCTGTCTTCTCTTGAGTGGCTAGTGGGATGGACTCAGGGACCTCAGAGATGAGATGCTGGCGCATGGGTACCAAAAACTAGAGGGAGGGAATGGAGAGAGTGACCCCTGACTTAACACCTCCGTGCCTCAGCGTCCCCATCTGTCAGATGGAGCTAATCATCATCATCATCACCTCATGGGGTTGGGTGAGTTAAGTGAAATACATATGCAAAGTGTTAAGAACTGTGCCTGATACGTAGTAGGTATTCACCCAAACGCCTGCACTCTTAGAGCTCTCAGTAGACACCTGCTTAATGAGTACATAAATGTCAGCCATTAGACGAAGCTCATGCATTATTGCACGCCCATGTCAGTGGATGTTGTGTGATGCATATCAGTTCTGTGAATGAAGAAAGTGACAACTTTTACATAGGTTCCAGGAGGTGTTTATACAGGTAGTAAAGTGAATTGCTCTTTGGCTGGTGCTGGAGACACAACTGAAGCCACGTTAAGGTGGTCGTTGATGTACAGGCTGTCAGTCCCGAGATGCCAAATGCAGCTGCTTTGAGGGATTCTTTGAGAGCTGCAGGATTGTTTCAGGTCCTCTGTGGTGTTCCCTAACGTTTACTATTGGAGCGTGTGTCTCTCATCTCCTCTGTTGTCTGGAAGCTCCTAGAAGGCAGAATCTCCAATAGTGCTGTACATGAAGCAGGCGGCCACTAAATACTAAATGCCCAGCCTGGACTGTGTTTTCAGCAAGGCAGGGAAATTCATCAGATTTTTATTAGAAAACATTGCTTAGAACACGTGTATTGGATGGATGTTTATGGAGCTGCCTCTTTGTCACAGGGAGATAGATGAAGGAATTTTCTCATCACCTGTTGCATAGGCCTGTGTGATTCTGCAAACCTATCTTAGTCCCCAGACTGCAGGCGGATGTGGACCCGGGTGTCCATGAGAATTCAAGGAGGTGTAAGTCATGGCCTCCACCTGCAAAGCCTGCATGACAGACCAGAAGCCAGCTGAGTGTGAAAGAAGGGAGAAGGCAGTTTGTGCTCTGGCCTTAAGAGGAGAGGAGTGTGGTCTGCAAGCTAAGCAAAGGCAGGTTTTATGGAAAAGCGGGTGGGTAGCAGCCTCGGGGTTTGCAGAGGGAACACAGATCACTTCTTTGGCTGAAACGACAAGGCGAGGTTGGCATGACTGAGACCTAAGTGTGCTCAGGACCCACTCACTTGTTTTTGCTGCAGACGGCCCGGAACTGCAGTCAGAGTCACTCCGGTGAGGCTTTGCTGGCTGCGTGGCAGTCGGGTGCCAAGTCCACTTTGAGCTGAGAGGCTGATCTGGCACTTCTCTGCAGTCTCAGCTTCCCTAGTGAAGATAAGACTAGTGGCTGCTCTCTAGGGTTACTACATGTGTCAACGAGAGAGGAGCTGCCACTATCCGTGGATGGGCTGAACTTGGAGGAAATGTTTGGGAAGCCTGTCAGGTGCACGTGTCTGCCACCAAAGGAGATGTGGATTCTCCCACCTGCCTCTTCTGAGCATCCGGGGCAGACCTCCCGGTTCCTAGTGATTTTCTGCTGGTTAATTCAAAAGCCAGGTGTAGTCTTCTCCATTCTGCCCAGCTCGAGAGTTTTAGAAAACAGCGGTGCTGAAGCGTTAGTGTCGGCAGCAGTTTTTTTTTGGTGATGGAGGTGGTGGTGGAGGTGGTGGTGGGGTGGTGGTGGAGGTGGGGGTGGGGTGGTGGTGGAGGTGGGGGTGGGGTGGGGGTGGGGTGGAGGTGGGGATGGGGAGGGGCAGGATCCTTGCTCCACTTCTTTGCCTCTTTCCACCTGCTGCTGGGCCCCGCAGCGTCCAGGGTCAAGGGGATTGGAGGGGAGCGACGGCAGTGTCTTCACTTCCCAGCGCTGGTGGGCTCCCTCTGGGCTGCCGTGTCTCTGGTCATGGCTGGCCTTTCGGGGAGCACATTAGTGGTTCTTTAGAGCTGCCTCCCCCCACTGCCATCCCACCCTCAGGGGCCTTACAAGCTTTCCCTGATGCTCTGTCCCGTGGCCTCAGCAGCCTTCACCCCCTCCTGCCTGGGCCTTCTCCACTGGCAGACAGCCCACCGCCTCCACAGGGTCTTGCGTGGGGCATCTGGCTGGCTTCTGAGCCATCCTGGTATCCCCGGGAAGTCCAGCATCCTTCTTCTGCCAGAGCCGCCCTGCTGCCTGCTCCTCCCCGCAGCCTTCCCGGCAGCTGCAGCCAAGTGAGGGGCAAGCCCTTGGCCAGCTCCTGGGAACACCCTGTGCTCCGGTCCAGGAGCAGCAGAGAGTGGGCTCACGGGGTGGGAGCAGCTCTGCAGGGCTGCCCCGGGCCAGGCAGTGCCGTTCCTCTTTCTGGCACGTGCTCCGTCTTCAGGAGGGGCCTCTCCTTTAGCCTCATGGAAGCGAAGGCCAGAGGCTGCAGAGCTCTCCTCTCTTCTATTTATTGATTTATTGAGATGGAATTTTGCTCTTGTTGCCCGGGATGGAGTGCAATGGGGCGATCTCGGCTCACTGCAACCTCCGCCTCCCAGGTTAGAGATTCTCCCTCGCTGGCCTCCTGAGTAGCTAGGACTACAGGTGCGCACCACCACGCCCAGCTCAGTTTTTGTATTTTTAATAGAAACAGGGTTCCGCCATGTTGGCCAGGCTGGTCTTCGGTTCCTGACCTCAAGTCATCCGCCCGCCTCGGCCTCCCAAAGTGCTGGGATTACAGGCGTGAGCCACCATGCCCGGCCTGTCTTTTAACTTCCAGCAGAGGCCTCTCCTCCTGAGTCATCTCCAGCCTGCTCTGACATGGGCTGTGACATTTGGCCACTGTGTAACAAGTCCTGTGAGGACGGGCCTCGAGCCTGTCTTCAGGAAGTGAGCTCTTTCTAAAGCGTGTCACCTCTTGTGTCTAGTTTTGAGTAAGCAGGAGGTTCACAAGATTCATGCGACCAACCTGGCACGCGGTGGACACCCAGCGAGCGCTGGCCGTTGCCAGGATTGACCCTCTGGGCTGCGTCTTCTCCTCTGGAGAGTGCAGTTGACGGAGCCCTGCTGTGCATGCTGCTGAGGGCTGAGAATGTGCATGCAAGCGTTGTGAGTCCGTTTCGTTTTTACACTGTAGCCACAGCACAATGGGATCTCTCCACGCATGTTTAAGGCCTTTGTAAGCAAGAGCCACCCGGAATTCTCCTCCAACAGACAGCAGGATGCCCAGGAGTTCTTCTTGCACCTGGTGAATCTCGTGGAGGTGAGTGGTCAGGCTCACGGGTGCTTGGCGGGTGGTAAGAGGGGCCGCCCTGCACAGCCCACTGGGACTTGGTCAGAGTCCTCCCCATGCTCTTCCTGCCTCAGTCTCTCCTGTCGAAGCTGCTTCAGAATCGGCTTTCTGGAAACTTTCTCTGCTCAGCCCACTTGATGTGACCGCCCCTCACATGCCAGTTTGCAGACACTCGTGTACCGTGCGGCCCCTCTCAGCCTGTGTGTGTTACAGGAGCGCCTGCCGCTTACCCCACCCGCAGTTTCCCTGCTCTGGTCTTTGTGACAGAGTTCCTTAAGAGCCCTGTGTGGCATTTGGTGTCCTCCTGCCACTGTTCAAAGATGATGACTCTGTTCACATCAGAATAAATCGCATTAAAAACATTTTTGAAAGCCACTGAGAATTCCTGAGTAAAGGCTTTTTTGCCCCTGAAAAAGCAACTTTTTTCCCCCCGGTTACTGCAGGGTGCTTTGTGGAAGACACAGAAAACACAAAGGAGGACATCAAAATCCCCCTTATTGCCACCCCTGCAAAGAGCCAGCGTTTTCTTTTTCTTTTTTGAGCTGGAATCTTGCTCTGTCACCTGGGCTGCAGTGCAGTGACGCGATCTCGGCTCACTGCAACCTCCGCCTTCCAGGTTCACGTGATTCTCCTGCCTCAGCCTCCCGAGTAGGTGGGACTACAGGTTCCTGCCACAAGGCCTGGCTAATTTTTTGTATTTTTAGTAGAGACGGGGTTTCGCCACGTTGGCCAGGATGGTCTTGAACTCCCGATCTGGTGATCCGCCCCCCTCAGCCTCGCAAAGTGCTGGGATTCCAGGCGTGAGCCGCCGCGCCCGGCCCGTGCTCACAGGGCAGCGTCTGCCACCCCCCCCCTCCCGGCACTGCCCAGGTCTCACGTTCATTCGCTGCGCGCTGCTCTGAGAGCGTTGTTTTCGGGCAGACGTTCCGCCACGTGGCCCCGCATCCGTTAACAGCGCAGTTTCCGTCTTGCCTGATTCCACGCGTGTCTTTGTGGAATCACATCGCGCGTGCTTCCGTTTGTCCAGGGCAGCACTTCATTTTTTTCTCTTTTCTTGGCTTTTCCTCCTCCTTTCCTCTCATTCCGTGAGTTTCCCTCCCGTGCTTTTAAGCTTGGCAGTGTTGAGCTGTTAATCCAGGATGAGCGGATTTTCTTTTCCCGACGCCCGTCTTTGGACACGAGACGCGCCCCCGTGCTTGGCTGTCTGAGCTGTGGCCCGCGCCCCGAGGGATAGTGTGCAGGAGCCGGTGTTCACACCAGGTTACGGCTCGTTCTCTCCCAGCCGAGCGAACCCCTCACTAACCCGACACCATCCGTCCTTCAGAGGAACCGCATCGGCTCGGAAAACCCGAGTGACGTGTTCCGGTTTCTGGTGGAAGAACGCATTCAGTGCTGCCAGACCCGGAAGGTCCGCTACACGGAGAGGGTGGATTACCTGATGCAGCTGCCGGTGGCCATGGAGGCGGCGACCAACAAAGGTAATGGTTCCAGAGCGGAAGTGGGTGCCGCGCGTCCGCGTGTGAAACGGGTGCCGCATGCGTCCGAGTGGGAAACGGGCACCGCATGCGTCCGCGTGGGAAATGGGTGCAGTGTGTTTCTGCGTGGGAACCGAGTGCCGCGTGCGTCAGCGTAGGAAGTGGGTGCCGCGTGCGTCAGCGTGGGAAATGGGTGCCGCGTGTGTCCGCTTGGGAAGTGGGTGCCGCGTGTCTCCGCATGGGAACCGGGGTGTCATGTGTGTCTCCGCGTGGGAACCGGGTTGCCATGTGTGTCTCCGCGTGGGAACCAAGGGCCGCGTGTGTCCGCGTGGGAAAGCCCTCGAATCAGAGAGAATGTTCTAGTCACTGAAGGGTCAGCAGTAGACCCGGCCCCCATGTCTCTTTCATGTCTTCGTTCGTTCCCCTGTGACTTCCTTTGAGAAGAATCAAACGCGCCGCATGTTTTACGGGGGCACCATGGGTGGAACGTGCTTCAATGCCTGTAAATGTGGCCAGCGATTGGGTTTGGAGTCAGCATAATTTTGGGGGAAATTATTGGTAATGATACCTGTGGAAAATTCTTTAACCCCATCATTTCTATTTGCACTACAAAGTCCTAGGGAAATGGTCAGGACTGCGTTTTTCAAGTTAGACATTCGAGCGGAGGTCTCTTGAAAGAATCCAGCTTTGGCACACATATTTCAGCCACCTCTCCGGGGAGATCAGTGGTGTCAGGGTTCTTTGTAAAAGCAAAGCCCACTGGAAGGGTCTCTGGGCTCTGGAAGAGAGGAGGCCGAGTTGGGGGTTCATGTTTGGTCCCTCCGTCAGTCTAGTCTGGTTCTTCCAGGCAGAACAGACAAATGGCATTTCTTTGAATTAACATCGTGGAAGCAGAAAAACACGGAGTAGCTGCTGGATTGCTCCTCTCCTGTGACCTGGCCATTTTTTGTTAAGTTTAGCAGTTCCGCTGTGCAGCCATAAAAAGGAAGGAGATCATTTCATTTGCACATGGGTGAAGCTGGAAACCATCATCCTCAGCAAACTAACACAGGAACAAAAAACCACCCCATGTTCTCACTCGCAGTGGGAGTTGAACACTGAGAACACGTGGACACAGGGAGGGGAGCATCACATGCTGGGGTCTGTGGGGGAGTGTGGGGAGTGAGAGGAGGGAACTTAGAGCACGGGTCAGTAGGTGCAGCAAACCACCATGGTGCCCGCACACCTGTGTGACCGACCTGCACGCTCTGCACGTGGATCCTCGGTGTGCTGCTTGGTTTGTTTTTAGAATAAAGAAAAAAAAAAGTTCAGCAATTCCCTGAATGGCCCTTTTTCCTCTTTCTTGTGGGTGGGGGGACATGGTCAGTTTGCTATGCTAATTGGAAAGTGATGATTATGATGATTTTAAGATGAAATGCTTTTCGTTTGCTATATGCTCATGTAGCTTTTGATCAGTTTACCCGTGACACAGTGCAGAAATAAGAAAGTGGGGTCTGCGGTTTGTTTCCTTGTTAAAATGAGGCTTCATGGGTTTCTGTTGTCTTTCTCAGGTTCATGATCTTTTCTAACTATTTAGAATTTGTTAGTGATAGCTATTTTTTTTTCTTTTAGAAAGGAGATTTATAATTTAGTCTCTGGAATCTGGCTGCTGGGAACACCTAATGTTAGCAACCCTGATACAAGCACATCATGAACTGACTAGGGACGGGGAATGAATTTTCAAAGCATCTCACGTGTGTTCAGGAAAACACGTATGTGTGTAAGTGTACTTACAAACTGATAAATCAGGAGCTGTTTTTTTGTTTTTTTGTTTTTTTTTTTTTGAGTCATGCAAAGGAAATGTCGAGAAAGGCCATTCAAATCTGTATAAAATTTTGACTACAGGTTAGTTTCCGGCACCAGATCTGCTGATGCTTGGGGCTCTGCTTTTTCCTTAGTACTTTAACGGTTTGAGCAGGAATAGCACAGAGGCCTTCTGGGTGGGGAGGCCTGATGTCTGAGGCGCTGGGTAACCTCAACAAGAAGTTACCACGTGGGATGTGCGACAGTGGCTGACTGCAGGCCTGTTGTCGCCCTCCTCCTTCACCTCACACCTCTGCCGGACCCATGACCCCTAATCGTAGTGGAACCGAATCAGAAAATGTCGAACACTGGGTCTGGTTCTTGTCAGGTGCTTAGTGGTGGTTCTGGTTTTTTTTTTTTCTCCCCCCTCCCCCGCCTTTGGCTATTTTAAGACATCTTGAAGTTAACAGGAATGTTTGTGTTACTTTTGTGTATGTGTGTGCGATCATTGGCAAGAACTGATCCCTTTACACGATGTTAATCTCTTTCTGGCCTCATCTGCTGGGTGGGGAGGCGGTGCTGATCAGGGTTTGAAGTTCAGCTTTGTCAGTAACTGGCTGCTTTCGACTTTGGGCCTGAGTTCTTCAGCAAGGCAGCGAAGAGCTGCGGAGAGGTGAGCCCTTGGACCTTCTTTGGAGATAAAATACTCTGATGTGAAGGCCTGTGTTGGGAGGATGGCATTTGAATAATCCCAGGATTGGCCTTTGGACAAACCAGGTTCACGGGCATTTACATCACACACACGCTCTGACGCCTTCACCCGCCAAGGCCAGTCCACGCCCCCCCTGCCCTCCCGCCGATTTCACAGGCCAACAGGCAGAAAGATGTGAATGCTCGATGCTGCCTTTCGGTGCCACTCGACAGACGGCCGAGAACAGCCTCTCAGCAGGTGCACCTAGCTCTGTAAAGGACCACACATGAGCAACCCCGGCCCAGCCCAGAAGCCTCAGGGAACACTGTCCCAAGGGGGTGCTTGTCATTTCCGTAGGATAAGCAGGCCATCCATTTGCTCTTTCACCCAGATGAACTGATCGCTTATGAACTAACGAGAAGGGAAGCAGAAGTGAACAGAAGACCCCTCCCTGAGCTGGTGCGTGCCAAGATACCGCTTAGTGCCTGCCTTCAGGCCTTCTCTGAACCAGAAAACGTTGACGATTTCTGGAGCAGTGCCCTTCAAGCAAAGTCCGCGGGTGTGAAGTAAGTGTGTGAGTGTGTGTGGTGTGTGTAGGCAGGGGGGTGAGGAGGGTCCTTGAGAGGTGGGGACGGGGTAGGGTAGAGTAAGTGGGCGATATTTGAGTCTGCGTCTGTCTGTTTGTGTGTGATGAATGGGATTGTGCTTTACACATCCTAATTGTCATCAGACTTGACTTGCGTGAGACCTGTCCAGTAAAACAGACCTGTGATTTATATTATGTGCTAAGGAGGGGCTTCTTTTTTTAAATGTAAGGTTGTGTTTTATTCTCTATTAGGAGCCTCCCTCCCTCCCCCGCTTCCTACCTTGACTGTCCCTGCCCCTCTCTCACCAAGAGGGTACAGCCAAGAAACAACCCCTACTCCCAAATGGCAAGGATGCCATTATTAATGAAGAAATCAGAAAAACACGTAAGACAGGCCTCCATTTAAACTCTGTTAAGCTATGTTTTAACTCCATAGTTAGAGGCTGGGCCTAGAACATGGTTGACCATGTTTCCCCTTGGAGTCTAGGACTCTCAGGACATCTCACAGTGGGCAGGAGGGCTTCTGAGTGTTGTTGAAACGAGCGACCCAGGCTTTGGTCAGATGTCCTGTTGTCACGTTGTGAGGCTGTTTGTCAGACACATACAAGTTTTTCCTCTACCTGCCACCTAAGTTGGCTTGATACAGTCGAGTCCTTGCCAACACACTCCATATCACTGCACCCAACTGGACAAAGAGTGCTTACAGTGCCCTGAAACAAAGGGAAGTCTGAAAGTTTGGCCCCAGGAGTTTTGCTATGTTCAGATAATCTTGGACTATTTTTCTTTGAGGCTAAGATTGAGCTTTTGGCTAACAGACAGGGGATTAAAGGATGGAACAGCTGCTGTGGGCTGTTTGTACCCTGGCCTCAACAGAAGTTCATCATATGTGTGTGTGTGTGTGTGTGTGTATATATATATATATATATATATATATATATATATATATATAATTATTAGTTTTTTTTGAGGAGTCTCCCTCTGCCACCCAGGCTGTAGGGCGGTAGTGTGATCCTGGCTCATTGCAGCCTCTGCCTCCCAGGTTCAAGTGATTCACCTGCCTCAGCCTCCCAAGTGCTGGGAGTGCACCACACCTGCCTAATATTTGATATATATATATACATATATATATATATATATGTATATATATATATATTTTTTTTTGAGATGGAGTCTAGCACTGTTTCCCAGGCTGGAGTGCAGTGGCATGATCTCAGCGCACCGCCTCCCGGGTTCAAGTGATCCTCCTGCCTCAGCTTCTTGAGTAGCTGGGATTACAGGCATGTGCCACCACCCCCAGCTAATTTTGTATTTTTAGTAGAAATGGAGTTTCTCTTTGTTGGTCAGGCTGGTCTTGAATTCAAAACCTCAGGGGATCCACATGCTTTGGCCTTCCAAAGTGCTGGGATTAGAGGCATAAGCCACTGTGCCCCGCCAATTTTTGTATCTTTAGTAGAGAGGGGGTTTCATTATTTGGCCAGGCTGGTCTTGAACTTCTGACCTCAGGTGATCTGCCCTCCTCAGCCTCTCAAAGTGCTGGGATTACAGGCCCCAACCTATATTATTTGTTCTCTATGAAACCCCTCTGTCAGGCTTCTGCTACGTTTCAGATCATAGACTTCATATGTTAAAAACAGGAAAGCAAAAACAGTGTATTTCAAAAAAGGAAAACAAGCCATATTTGTTAAAATTGTGTTTTCAAAGCACCACATCCAAGGGAGATGAATTCATCTAGCAGTTCATCGGGTATCAGTTACCCTTCACTGGGTGAGTTTCCATTCTAGGACTGCTCAGCTGCGGGTGTGGGTGGCTGTGTATGCGTGTGTGCACGTGTGTGCGTGAGTGTGCACGTGAGCGTGTGTGCATGTGTGCGTGCGTGTGTACGTGTGTGCGTGTGTGCGTGTGTATGCGTGCGCATGTGTGTGCATGTGTGTGCGTGTGTGCATGTGTGTATGTGCGTGGGTGCATGTGTGTGCGTGTGCACGTGCGTGTGCGCGCGTGCGTGTGCGTGTGTGTGCGTGTGCACGTGTGCATGTGTGCGCGTGCGTGTGTGCATGCGTGTGTGTGTGTGTGCATGTGTGTACGTGCGTGCATGCGTGGGCCTGTTTGTGTCCTTGCAGGTGACGGTGGGTTCTCAGGTTCAGCATGAGAGATGCTCAATTACAACTCAGAGATAACTCTGGGCAGTTAGAGCTCTGTACTCTCTATTACTGATGGAAAAAATTTTTAAAACCCCTGACAGTAACTTAAGACTGATTCCTGGAGCATTTGTCCTTCCCTCTTGGTGCTTTTGTTCTGATTCCGCTTTGGAGGCGGAACGCGATCGTGGACCTGGAAGCTTAGACAGCCCCCAGCATCAGGGGCAAGCTGCAGAGTGGGGTATTCTTCATCTGCCTGGCCCTGGGCTACCCATTCTGCTTTTCAGAAAAGGGCCTGGTGTCTTAGAAGTGCAGGTGTGACACTCTGGGCCTGCCTCTCCCTGAAAGTGTCCTGCCAGGACGCAGCCTTTCAACACCTGGAAATGGCCCGTCTTTAAAATGGGGACTGAGAGGCACGAGCTCTCCACAGACAAGCCTCCCTGAGCCCAGGGCTGTGGTCAGGAGACCCAGATTCTTCTCCTGCGTCCACTTCCCACCGTCGCTTCTGTCCTGGGGCCGAGTCACCGCCCGGGGTCCTTCCGTCTGGAATGGGAAATGATCCTGCCCTGAGACTCTCAGCAGTGGCAGGCAGTGCGAGCGTTTCCACCTAGAATCCTTGGGGAGGGGTTTCTGCTTCCTGCGGCTCCTGCGAGGACCTCCTTCCTTTTCCTTTCTGTCTGCACGCACCTCTCCCATACATGAGAGGATTAGTACTGGGGGATCCGTTTGTCGGCGACCGGAAACTCGTCCTAGTGGGAGAGAAGAAGACAGTGTTAAAGGCGGTAAAGCCGCTGCCGTGTATGGCACGTCTCCTGTCACCGGGTCATGTGCTGAGCCCCCCGTCAGTTACACAGTGCGTCCTCTTAGTTGTCTGAGGTGGGTACCATTGTTTTCTCGTTTTATGAGGGAAGAAATAAAAGAAGTCATTGGCCAGTAAGTGGCAGACGTGGGATTCGTCCCCGTCTGACAAGTTCGAACTCTCAATGCCGGTTACCGGGCCCCCATACTCCTGGTCATGCTTGCTTATCCTTGCATTTTCATAGAGCCTTGCTTTTTCTTTTTTTCTTTCTTTCTTTTTTTTTTTTCTTTTTCTTTTTTTTTTTTTGAGACGGAGTTTCGCTCTTGTTGCCCAGGCTGGAGTGCAATGGCGCGATCTCGGCTCACCGCAACCTCCGCCTCCTGGGTTCAGACAATTCTCCTGCCTCAGCCTCCTGAGTAGCGGGATTACAGGCACATGCCACCATGCCCAGCTAATTTTTAGTATTTTTAGTAGAGACGGGGTTTCACCATGTTGACTAGGATGGTCTCGATCTCTTGACCTCGTGATCCACCCGTCTCGGCCTCCCAAAGTGCTGGGATTACAGGCTTGAGCCACCGCGCCCGGCCCTTTCTTTCTTTTTTTTGAGATGGAGTCTCACTCTGTCACCCAGGCTGGAGTGCCATGGCATGATCTCGGCTCACTGCAACCTCCGCCTCCCGGGTTCAAACGGTTCTCCTGCCTCAGCCTCCCAAGGAGCTGGGACTACAAGTGTGGGTCACAACGCCTGGCTAATTTTTGTATTTTTAGTAGCGATGGGGTTTCACCATGTTGGCTGGGATGGTCTCCATCTCTTGACCTCATGATCCATTCGCCTCGGCCTCCCAAAGTGCTGGGATTACAGGCATGACCCGCCGCACCCAGTCAAGAGCCTTGCTTTTTTTTTTTTTTTTTTAAATTATGATTTATCATGTTTCAAATACTAGTTCTGAGAAAACAAGTTTAGTGGGTTTCTAAGAGATCTTATTTTTATTTCCAGCAATGGAGGCTGTGATTCAGTCTACATTTTGTTAATCTGGGGCCTCGGGTTTTTCTTTGTTACACCCAGAGCCTGAAAAGACCAGGAAGTGGCAAAAAGTTCCTGAAGATCTTGGTGGAACTTGCATCAGGACAGGCCAGACATACAGACCCTTCTCTTAAATGATCGTGAACAGACTGGGTGTGGGAAGAATGTTTGTGCTTGGAAGGTTCATTCACTCAGCAAATATTATTGCTCACTTAGCATATTCTAGGCAATGGGTTGATCCAGACCTAACTCCTGCCCTCAGGCAGCTCACAGGTGAAGAGTTGACGGAGAGATTTTTACTTACCCACCATCATTTATAAAGAGAAGAGCTTGGTGTGGGGTTGCACGGCACAGACTCCAGGTGGACGCCCAGCGTTCGAACGCCCAGTCTAGAACTTGCTGGTGTGTGACCTGGGCTAGGTGACCTTGCCCTCAGCTCCGGCTTCCCTATCCACAAAGTGGGGTAATCATGGTACTTTCTTTACAGGGCTGGGGTAAAGATTTAGGGAGATGAGCCATGTAAAGTGCTTCACACGGGGCAAATACAGGACAGAATTGTTATTTCCGTTATATTTAGCTTCTAGTTTTTTGTCTTTGATGATATAATTTGAGTGAGGTGGATTGATGATTATGTTTTCAACAAGTAGACGGGGTAAGATTTATTTTTTTAGTTAGATTTTCAATACAGTTGACAATGTCAGGGAGAGGGATAGTTTTTCTTTCTCAACAAAATTTTTATCCTATTTTTGCCTTAATTGTAATTGGTGAACAATCAATATGTTTTAAATAATGCTGACAGGTTGTTAACAGACACCACAGTGCTGTTGCTGGGACCTGTTGTAAGCAGTTTATGTCTTAACTCATTTAATTCCCTTAACAGCTCTTCCAAGTAAATTTGCCATCTATCTAGATCTCTGAATGATTTACATTCTAATGGTCTTTATTAAAAACATACCATTTCCAAGGATATTTCAATTCCAGAAATTAATTTTGGTAATAAAAGAATAAGCTGAGCATAATTTTTGACTTTGCTAGATGTGACTGCCTGATGCCCCCACCTGCAATAAATGAATGCAAAGCGTAACGTTTGAGATGGATTTGAACAGACACGTATTGCACATGTGAGTGCTTCAACTTGAGACCCTAGAGAGGTTACAAAGACGAATAAAGGATGTTTGGCCTGACAGGGAAAATCGAATTTGAACACCATTAAATCTACTTTCTGGTGCTTTTAGGTTGGCTGTTACCCATGACACAGCGATGTGTTAAATTATCCCTGCCCCAGCCTTGAGTTTTTCCGTTACCCTTACTGTGGTGTCACAGCTGACATCCCACCTCGACACCACAGAGCAGCTTCACGTCTCAGGGGTCCTGAGTCATATTTTGGAAATTATTGATTCACCAGTGTCTTTTGGTTGATTTCACTGTTAGGTATTTTCCACATTTTAAGCTAATGTGGTAGGAAGAGGAGGTCAGAAAAACGACATTTTTACATTAGTTAAAATACCATGGCTGGGTGCGGTGGCTCATATCTGTAATCCCAGCACTTTGGGAGGCTGAGGCGGGTGGATCACCTGAGGTCAGGAGTTCGAGACCAGTCTGGCCAACATGGAGAAACCCCATCTCTACTAAAAATACAAAAATTAGCCAGGCATGGTAGTGGGCACCTGTAATCCCAGCATTTTGGGTGAGGCAGGAGAATCGCTTGAACCCAAGAGGTGGAGGTTGCAGTGAGCCGAGATTACACCACTGCACTCCAGCCTGGGCAATAAGAGCAAAACTCGATCTCAAAAAAAAAAAAAATTATAATACCAGATGGAGTTGAGGACTTGATGACACTTAAATAAGAATGGTGTTTATGACTGCTCCTCAGAAGATCATAAAACCTAATTAGAGGTAATATATAATTTCTGGAGAGTGAGCCTGGCCAGTGGTAGATTAAGTTGCTTGGGATGAGAAAGCTCCTGTTTTCTGAACATCTTTTATATTATTGCCTTTCTCTTCTACCCACTTTGTAATGGAGAATTTAAGACACAGAGAAATTAAATAACTTGCCTGGGGCAAAATACAGATCAGTGACAGTTCAGTTCAGCATCCAAGGCTTCATAGCTTCTAGGTCTTCCACGACGAAGCAGTCATGCTAATTAAATTCCTCGGGTATACACAATGTTCTCTAGGGTGCCAGGTGAGTTCACTTCATTTCACGAATGTTGCACGGCCTGGCAGGCAGAAATGAGTAAGTCCCTTTTGTAGATGGATCGGGTGGGTCCGTGGATTGCCCAGACGTGGAGCGAATGCGGTGGCCTTTCTAAGGCCCATAGCCACGTCCCCAGATCTGTCCCTGTGTTGTGTCTTTTCTCTGACACGAGGGGGCAGCAAACACTTGCATTTGTTTTCAAAGCTCTGGGCCAATGCGTTGCAAATAGAAGGCAATGACTTAGATTTGGAGAGTGGGATGGGGAGGATGTTCTAGAATTTTATTTTTGAAATTTAAAGCCTACAGCACCCGGTATTCCCAGGCGGTCTCCCGTCCGAGTACTAACCAGGCCCGACCCTGCGTGGCTTCCGAGATCAGACGAGATTGGTCAGGGTGGTATGGCCGTAGATGATTAATTCCAGAGTTTTTTATTTTATAAGGCATCTGCGATACCTGCCAACAGCTCATTTTCTTTTTTATACGGGCCCACCACACCACCATTGACCACACATAGAAATGGTTGTTAGAAGCAAGCTGGTAAGTGGGAGCGAATGAGCTGGAAGTAGGTCTGAATCTGGTGTACGAGCTGAACAGTCTGGGTGTGTGATTGTGGAATCCAGGCCCAGGCAGCGGAGCCTTTCTGAAAGTCTGAAGATAGTTGAAGAGACTGCTGATGCGTATTAGTTTTAGACGGCACGGCCCAGATTCAGATGTTTTGGATACGTATTCATAATATGCTACGGGTTAGGCACTGCAGTATTTTAATGAGGCCCTGGCATTTCCAGTAGTCAGCCTCAACGAGAGTTTCCATCAGCCCTTTGTCTGCCAACTCTGTGCTGGAAGACGGTGACTCTGTGTGGAAGGGGAGGTGGGGGGTTTCAGTGTCACGCGGGGAGCCGTTTCAAACCCCACGTGCGTGTACACATGCATGCATGTTATCAGCAGTTAAAAAGATGTGTACTAAATCTTAGCAAGGATTTCAGAAAAAAAAATGGTTAAAAAGCACTTTTCAGAAATATGAAACACCACAGCAATGTAAAAGTAACAATTTTGAAACAGGTCTAAAAGCATTCCTTTTTTTAAAATTTTTATTTATTTTTATTTTTATTTTTATGAGACATAGTCTTGCTCTGTTGCCCAGCTTGGAGCGCAGTGGTGCAATCTCGGCTCATAGCAACCTCCGCCTCTTATGTTCAAATGATTCTCCTGCCTCAGCCTCCAGAGCAGGTGGGATTACAGGTGTGCCCCACCACGCCTGGCTAATTTTTGTATTTCTAGTAGAGATGGGGTTTTGCCATGTTGACCATAGTGGTCTCAAACTCCTGACCTCAGGTGATCTGCCCACCTCGGCCTTCTGAAGTTCTGGGATTACAGGTGTGAGCCACTGCGCCTGGCCCCAGAAGCGTTCTTAAAGGACAACATTAAACATTTTCTTCTTGTGAAAAGGCCAGGCCAAGTGAGCGGACGAGAGTGAGTGTGTGTCCACTAATGTGTCTGTGTTTGTGTGTTCCTCCTCCTCAGCTGTGGGAATGGCCGGGTGTGCCTCAGACAAAGTTGATGTGCTTTTTGAACTGTCTTCACAATTCTTACTGCCTCGTTGCATTGACATGTCCCCTTGTGTTTCCCAGAACATCTCGCTTCGCCTCATTCCCTGAATACTTGGTAGTGCAGATAAAGAAGTTCACTTTTGGTCTTGACTGGGTTCCCAAAAAATTTGGTAGGTATCTTTTGCATGCTTTTGCTTAAAACATCAAATGAGCCATTTAAACAACATGGCATGTGAAAGAGCCCACGTAGTCGGCTGCAACAGACAGCTCCATTTCACGCTTCACACGCCCGCCTTTCTGTTTTGAACTGGGATATATGATAAGAACTGACGGCAGACACTGCCGCCTGCTCACTCACCCCTCCAGTTATGGGGGCTTCCAGAATGACCGGATTCTAAGAGTGTAAACAGAATCCTCACGTCGTCAGAAAACAGCACTTTCCAAACTTGAACGTGTGTAGGATTTACCTGGGATCTTGGTGACATGCAGACGCAGATTAGGCAGGTCTGGGGTGGGCCTGCGATTCTGTGTTTCTCACCAGCTCCACGTGCTGCTGGCGCTGCTGGTCCATAGACCGCGCTTTGCGCAGCCAGCAGCTGGAGACGCTCTGTCCTCTGCCTGTGAGCAGGCAGGCGTGGCTAATGACATTCACTTACATCACACACACGTTGTTAATAGTAAAATAGAAAAAGCCAGTTGCATTAGGCAGTTAAAACAAAGGCTGGGCTTTTGACTTCATTAGGCTTTCTTTGTGCTGACTTTAGAGGTTCTGACCATTGCTGGAGGTTAGTTTTCCAGACGGTACGTAAAAGCCTTTCTCCAGCATTGCGAGGCCATCCTCAGTGGTGTGGAAGAATGTACCGTTTCTCAAGCAAGTACTTTGGATTACTTGCCAGGCTTTTCAAGTTTTAATGTTTTTAAGTACCTAAGAAAAAAACCCAGCTCAGTCTTACACTGATACAGTACTCGTCTGAAGGGGATAGTTAAGAAGGATGTGGAATTGGCTGGAGTGACTTCCTGGAGACCTTCAGCACTAACAGTTGCACAGCCCTTGTTTGCCACGTGAAATTGTGCCGGGCTGTTATGCACCTGCAGGAGGCCTCCCTCTTCCACCAGTTTCGTGAGCAGCTGAGGGCAGAGGGCGGGGGGCTGACCACTCAGCTTTTCTTCCAGGGACCTGAAAAGTACCCGAGAGAAAAAAACTCTCTTGCTCTGAAGGCTTTGAACCACCTTGGACGTGGTTTGCTTATTTTCTTTGTCCTTGGAATTTCTGTAAAGGAATATAAAATTTGAATCAGATTTCATTGACTTGCTGAATTTTAAGGAACCTCAAAGTTTTATTTAATGAACCTGAATTTCTCTCTGAAGGAACAGATTGTGTTGATTTTCTTGGTCAGTTTTTACGTTTGGTTTTGCTACGCCCTGAAATTTAAATTCGCTTTTTAAATTAAGCTTTGTTTTTCAGATTGTTGTTTTAAAATAGGATTTATGTAGCTTGCCTCATAACTCATTTTGGGGACAGTATTTTCAGGTTGTTTACTAGCCCAAAAGATGTACCTTATACCAACATTTGGACCCATTTTTCACTAGTATACTCATCTTGACAGGGTATTAGTCTGAGAAATTTTGTATTTGAATAAGTCTACACAGCAGTGGAGCCAAGAAGTTGACAAATGCATGGTGGAGACACTACACTTGAGAGTCAGTTACTTTCCTTAAAACTTCATTGTTATTCAAACCATAGAATACCCACAGCACCAGCGTGATCTGAGAATGAGTTGCATCATCACGTGGGATTGCAAACCCAAATGCCTACCAAGGACCGGGTAGTTCATAATCAAATGAAAGAAGGGGGCTGCATGTGGGAAGCTCGTAGCCGTCTCGGCCCTGCTCGGATATTCCCACTGTGAATAAAGAGCTGAGCTGGAAAACTGCCATGAGAATCAGACCAGCACAGACATGATGCTCAGGGAGCCGCAGGGCCCTGGCGCAGGTCACTCGCGTTGCCCATTGTCTGGGGCAGAAGCTGAAGGCCAGCTCCAGATGGGTGTTGCTGTAGGAGAATACGCAACAGCTTTACGCTTTTCCAAAGAAGCTGGAAATCTAACTTTTACATCTTCTGATTCAAAAATTAGAATTTGTTGTCAACACTTTTAAAGTATCGAACAGATTGTGTGGGCCACACACGGTCTTTGGGCTGCCAGTTTGTGACCTCAGGCTTAAGTGACGTGTTCTGGCTGGGTGTGAAATCCGGCCACCCACTGTGCTCCGCGGGTTCTCCGCTGAAACCCCACCGGTGGAGAGACGTATTCTAGGGAATTGAAAACATCCCTTAGCTCTGCCTAGACGCGTGCACGTAGTCACCATGATGGTGTTATGACAAGGTGGCTGTGGACAGCCCCGCGGGTATAATCTCTCTCCTTTTGCAGATGTTTCTATTGATATGCCAGACCTGCTTGATATCAACCACCTCCGAGCCAGGGGGTTGCAGCCGGGAGAGGAGGAACTTCCAGACATCAGCCCCCCCATCGTCATTCCCGATGACTCCAAAGGTACCATCTCCTGCCAGGAGAACACGCTCGACCCTCACACCGCGTTCTCTAGGAACACTCTCCCTTCCAGCACTCTGTCGCTGCTGCCGCCACCCACGGGGCGTCTAGCCGCCTTCCTGTGATGTAACCCTCACCAGCACACAGAAGGGGGGCCCTGCTGCAGCAGGAAACGCAGAATAGACATTGCAGCAAGCACAGACCCATCATACGGGGTTGAAATGGACCGTGTTTTTTGGTAGGGCCTTAGTCTGGGAAGCTGTGTCATTGCATTCTTGGGAATACCTCTGGACAACCCAAAGGGGAAATTCAACAGTGTGAGCTGGTTTTAAAAACCGTGATGGCATCTCAACTCCCCAACTCTGTTACTGCTTCGGAGAAAGGAAGAGGTTTGAGTTTCTCTTTGACTTTGTGACCCTGTCCCTGGTCACTGTTCAGAATACATAACTTTTTTGTGGAAAAAGACATGCCAGAAACAGTTGCCTCACCTTTGTGGGTTCAAAAACAGTGTCAGAAAAATCTTGGTTTAAGTATTAGCTCAGTTATCCTGATTGACTCAGTTTCATTCTGGCTTTGTTTGCTCACCTGCCTGGTGCGTTACTCAGGTAAATTAACTGGCAATGACTGAGCACTCTGGGACCCTCTCCTAAAGGGTTTCCGTCAGGGAAACAGTCAGTGTTATTGGTGACCATGATCAGGTATAAAGGAAGCATAAGGTGAGTCTAGGGGCAAGACAGATTCAGATAGACATCTGTGTATGTTCTCCGATGTTCGGTCAGATGCTAAATTATAGAGAGAGAGAGAAGGGACGTTCTAGGTCACAGAGTTCAGGTGGTTCATAAAGGGGTTGAAGAAGGATCAGCACGAGCGTCAGATAAATACAAGATGGCTTATTAGTGCTGCTCCAGCTCTCTCTGATGCTCATAATAGAAACTTTGGATTGTAGTTACATAAAGCTCTTAGAAATACAGAGAGAAGCTGGATGCAGTGGTGCATGCCTGTAATCCCAGCACTTTGGGAGGCCGAGGTGGGAGGGTCACTTGAGCTCAGGAGTTCGAAACTGGCCTGGTCAGTATAGTGATACACCATCTCTACAAAAAATAAAAAATTTAAAAATTAGCTAGGCGTGGTGACTGGTGACACGTGCCTGTAGTTCCAGCTACTCAGGAGGCTGAGTCAGGAGGCTCACCTGAGCCCAGGAGGTTGAGGCTGCAGCCAGTCACGATTGCTGCCCCACCCTCTGGCCTGGGCGACAGAGTGAGACCCTGTCTCAAAAAAAAAATGTTTTTTTTCAAGAAGAAATAATAGGGAGATAATAGGGAAATAGTCGTTTGTTCAGATAATGATCAGGGTGTCATGCTGTAACTGACCTAAATGCCTGAAAGTGATTGCCTTCTCTCCTCACTGAGGCTGGGGCAGTCGGTGTGGGGTTGCGGGATTGACAGCAGTGTGTGGCTCCCCAGGAGTGGGGAGGGCATGGGGTACCCTGGATCAGCAGGTTTTCTTTTTCTAAAGCTCTTCTGACTTTCCGTCCTCTCCCTTCATTTCCAGATCGCCTGATGAACCAACTGATAGACCGTATGTACCTTTAAAAATGTTTCTCAAGTCTTATTGTTATTACTCTGATGCACCTGTGTGTGAGAGTTCACTACAGAGCCATTCTTCTGCAGGTCTGCGTGTGCTGCTTTTCCCGGGTGGGAACGGTTCTCTGTCCACTAGTCGGTGACTTGCTGATCAGGTGGCCTGTGGGGCTCAGGAGGGTGACCATCAGCACGAGGCTAAGCCACCCGGGGTTGGAATCTTGGCCTGCCATTCCAGCTTTTCTCCTCTTTTGGTATATGTGAGAGCAGTGTGTGTGTGTCTGTATCCGCATAGACACACAGATTCACACACATCTCTACCAGTATCTATATATTATTAAGAAAAGAAAACAAAGCTCTCTGTGTCTGAGCCCAAGTTACTTTGTAAATCTGTCTCTCAATGTTTTAAACTTGCGTGATTAAACAAGGAACTTTTTCCTTCTATACTTAACATTTGGACTCTCCAGCTCCCAGAGCCGATTGCTTCCTACGATTGCCAGATGGATGGAAAGGCCTGCAGGAACTTTCTGCGAGGTTTAAGGAACAGGCTTTATCGGCTGTAGATAGTGCTTTCCCCTTCAAGTTTCAGCCACAGGAGAGGCTGCTGGAGAGGTTTTGAGGATGCTCTGAAATCGTTCCAGGAATTGTTTTTCTCTAATTTCCTATGGGGAGATTTAGTGTATTCCCAGATTGGATTGTCTGGGTAATTAACCTGGGTCCTATTTGGGTCAAGATAGAAAGTTAGCCCAAGGCCGGGCGCGGTGGCTCAAGCCTGTAATCTCAGCACTTTGGGAGGCCGAGGCCGGTGGATCACGAGGTCGAGAGATCGAGACCATCCTGGTCAACATGGTGAAACCCCGTCTCTACTAAAGGTGCAAAAAATTAGCTGGGCATGGTGGCATGTTCCTGTAATCCCAGCTACTTAGGAGGCTGAGGCAGGAGAATTGCCTGAGCCCAGGAGGCAGAGGTTGCGGTGAGCCGAGATCGTGCCATTGCACTCCAGCCTGGGTAACAAGAGCGAAACTCCGTCTCAAAAAAAAAAAAATAAAAAAAAGAAAGTTAGCCCAAATAGCTTAATATTCGGAAGGCTTACAACAAAACTCAACAAAGTGAAACCATTATTTACACCCAACACGACAGCCCTTTCTTTGGGGGGTGTGTGGATGAGCACGTGGTGCGCAGCCAGGACAAGAAGCAGCAGCGTTTCCTTTTCACACTGGACTGTCCTGTTGTGCTCTGTAGCATCAGACATTGATGAGTCGTCTGTGATGCAGCTGGCCGAGATGGGTTTCCCCCTGGAAGCATGTCGCAAGGCTGTGTACTTCACTGGAAATATGGGCGCCGAGGTGGCCTTCAACTGGATCATTGTTCACATGGAAGAGCCAGGTAGGTGGCGGGAGAACGGAATGGCTTTGGAGCCCGACGTGACCCCGTGATGCTGCGTCCTGGTCCTTCCAGGCCCCTGCGGAGGTCTCCCTAGAAAGTGACTTTACAGTTCCTCATCTGCTACAGCGGGGGGAGAAAGCTAGTCTTTGTCTTTCTTCTTTTTTTAAAAACAACAGCTTTATTGAGATATAATTCACCCCTTTAAAGTGTGTAAGTCAGTGGCAAAAAGGCCAATAGAAAGATTTGGGGTATGCTTCTAAGAAATGCTGAGAACTTGAAGTGAAAGCCTGGGCGTGAAGAAATGGAGGCCGTTGAGTTAGCGTTTTCTTTTATCTACTTTTTTAGGCTATAATGCATATATTCATTTACAGCGTACATTCCAGTGGATTTTAGTAAATTCAGAGCACTATCCAAGCCATGACCACTCTCTAATTTTAGCAGACTTTGTACCCCCCAAAAGAAATCTCGTGTATTAGCAGTCACTCCCCATTTTCCCACTCACCCCAGGCCCTGGCAGCCAGGACTCTGTTTTCTAGATCAAGGGATCTGCCTGTTTTGGACATTGCACATAAATGGAGTCATACATATGAGCTCTTTTGTGTTTGGTTTCTATCACAGTGTAATGTTTTCAAGATTCATTCATTTGTCGCATGTGTCAGTACTTCATTCCTTTTTATGGTAAAATAATGTAGTCTATTGGGCTGGGCGTGAAGGCTCACACCTGTAATCCCTGCACTTTGGGAGGCTGAGGCAGGTGGATCACTTGAGATCAGGAGTTCAAGACCAGCCTACTCAACATGGTGAAACTCCGTCTCTATTAAAAATGCAAAAATTGGCTGGGGATGGGGGCAGGCACCTGGAGTCCCAGCTACTTGGGAGGCTGAGGCAGGAGAATTGCTTGAGCCCAGGAGACAAGCTGAGATTGCACTACTACCCTCCAGCCTGGGCAACAGAGCAAGACTCTGTCAATAATAAAAAAATAATACTCTATCGTATGGATATACTACATTTTATTAATCTTTATCAGCTTGTAGACATTTGGGTTATTTACATTTTTGGGCTTTTATGAACAATGCTGCTGTAAACATTTTTGTACAAGTTTTCGTGTGGATGGACATTTGTTTTTACTTCTCTCGAGTGGAATTGCTGTGTCATATGGTAACTCCATGTTTAACTTTTTGAGGAAATACCAAACTGTTTTACACACTGGCTGAACCGATTGACATTTCCACCAGTAAGGAATGTGAGTTCCAGTTTCCCTGTATCGGCCTAACCCTTATTATTACATTTTTTAGCATACCCGTCCCAGTGTGTGTGAGGTGGTGTCATGTGGTTTTGATTTGCGTTTTCCTAATGACTATGACATTGAGCATCTTTGCATGTGTTTACTGACGGTATATCTTGTTTGGGGATGTGTCTTTTCAAATTCTTCATCCATTTCTAATGAAGTTATCCTTTTTTTTTTTTTTTTTTTGAGACGGAATTTTGCTCTTGTTGCCCAGGCTGGAGTGCAATGGCGCGATCTCGGCTCACCGCAACCTCCGCCTCCTGGGTTCAGGCAATTCTCCTGCCTCAGCCTCCTGAGTAGCTGGGATTACAGGCACACGCCACCATGCCCAGCTAATTTTTAGTATTTTTAGTAGAGACGGGGTTTCACCATGTTGACCAGGATGGTCTCGATCTCTTGACCTCGTGATCCACCGGCCTCGGCCTCCCAAAGTGCTGGGATTACAGGCTTGAGCCACCGCGCCCGGCGAAGTTATCCTTTTATTGTTGGGTTCTAAGAGTTCTTTTCATATTCTGGATGCAAGTTTCTATGAGATTTATGATTGGTAATTTCCCCCTATTCTGTTGTGTTTTTACTTTCCTGACGGGATCCTTTGAAGCACAAAAAATTTAAACAATTTTTAAAAACTTTTTTCTTTCATCACTGTGTGTTTTGTATTGTAAATAAGGAACCATTGCCTAATCCAGTGGCAAAAAGATTTACTCCTGTGTTTTCTTCTACGGTGATCATGGTCTTAGCTCCCACATTTAGGTCAATGGCCCATTTTGGGTTAATTGTGTGTGTGATGTCAGGTGAGGTCTGACTTTATTCTTTTGTATGTTGATATCCAGTTGTCCCATAGTGTCCTTTCCCCACTGAATGGTCTTGTTGAAAATCAGTTAACCACAGGTATATGGCTTTATTTCTGGAATCTCAGTTCTATTAAGTTGTATGTCTGTCTTTATACCAACACCAGACTGTCTTTTTTTTTTAAGACAGCCTCGCTCTTTTGCCCAGGCTGGAGTGCAGTGGTGCCATCTCGGCTCACTGGCTCACTGCAATCTCCACCTCGGGGGTTCAAGTGATTCTTGTGCCTCAGCCTCCTGAGTAGCTGGATAACAGGCATGCACCACGACGCCCTGCTAATTTTTGTGTTTTTAATAGAGACGGAGTCTTGCCATGTTGGCCAGGCTTGTCTCCAACTCCTGACCTCAGCTGAGCCATCCGCCTCGGCCTCCCAAAGTGCCGAGTTGACAGGTGGGAGCCGCTGCACATGGCCCGGACTGTCTTGATTATTCTAAATTTGTGGAATCATGTTTTTTCTGGTTAGTGTTGTTTGTTTCAGTACAAAAAAGAAAAAAGGAAAAGACTTGAGTGTGTTTATCTTCCTCAGATTTTGCTGAACCGCTGACCATGCCTGGTTACGGAGGGGCAGCTTCTGCCTCTGTTTTTGGTGCTGCTGGATTGGATAACCAGCCTCCAGAGGAAATCGTAGCTATCATCACCTCCATGGGATTTCAGCGAAATCAGGCTATCCAGGCACTGCGAGCAACGGTGAGCATGAGACTGTGTGCGTGAGTGTGTGTGTTTGTGTGTGTGTGTGCATGTGTGAGTATGAGTGTGTGTGCACAAGTGTGTGTCAGTGTATTTGTGCGTGTGGGCAGTATGAGTGTGTATGAGTGTGTGAGTGAACGTGTGTGTGTGCACGTGTGTATGTGAGTGTATGTGTGTGCGTGTATGGATGTAAATGTGTATGAGTGCACGTGTGTATGTGTCAAGTGTGTGTGCATGTGTGTATGTGTGTGTATGAGTGTGTATGAGTGAGAGTGAATGTGTGTGAATGTGAGTGTGCACGTTTGTATGCGTGTGTACGAGTGTGTATGTGTGAGTGAATGTGTGTGAATGTGTATGTGTGTGTGCACATTAGTGTGTCAGTGTATGTGTGTGTGGGCGTGTGTTTGAGTGTGTGAGTGAATGTATGTGTGTGTGTGCACGTTTGTGTGTGTATGAGTGTGTATGTGAGTGAATGTGTGTGAATGTGTATGAGTGTGTGTGTACGTTTGTGTGTGTGTATGTGTGTTGCGTGTGTGTGAGGCGTGTATGTGTGTGTGTGAATTTATTTCTGTAGCAGTTTCAGTGTACTTTGATCATTTTGATTCATGTTCATCTATGAATCTCACCATAGCACATAAAGATTTATTTGTATATTGTACACATAAAGCTAAAATAAATAATTTTCACACAGAGAATTTAAGAATAAGGCGATAGTAAAGCTGGGATAATAGGAGCAAATCGAGAGAAACTTGTTATCTCCTTGAATGTTTGTTAATGGGGGTCACAGATTTGACTTGAAGCCTGCTTGTGGCCCTAGAGGAAGGAGGGCCGCATGGAATCCCGTGTCCAGTAAGAAGTCCTTGAAGAGATGTAATGCTTTTCTGAGACCAAGACCTTGGATAAAGGTCTCTTAAAAGTCCTCACGGAAGACTGAATGCCTCCTTGGAATTCTCGCTGCATTTTCTCTCTAGAAAGAGAAGGTTCTTCAGGTAGTCGTGAGCTTCTTGATCCAAGAAACAAGGGACCCTGAAACTCTAGGGTAGACGAGTCCCTTCTGCAGTGCTGATATTGGTTTAATATTCAGGGAAAGTACTTTAAAAAACCCATCCTTTCATCTTGTAAGTCTTAGTGGAAAAAAAAAAAGAAAAGAAAAAACCAAACCCAAAACTAAAACAAAAGCCATCCTTCCTGGTCACACCATCATCCATTTTTGAGTAGATATCTGGTCTCAACGACTTCTTGCCTGTCCTGATGGAGTGCCTGCTGGGGTTTGTTGCTGAGGTTGCTGTGGCTCTTGACGGTCTCATGAGAATGTGGCTAGAACAATCTGTCTCCCTTTCAGATGCTTAAAGGATCTCAACCGGAGCTTGTTCTGCTTGAGGTCCTTTCTTGTGCCCCACTCATTTGATCTGCCCGACTGTTTCATTAGAGCGTCTGTATCTATATAGATTCTTTAACCTGCCAGTGGTATCACAAGCTGAGAAAGCTGGAAATATGTTTATGGCCAATTAGTTTGAAGTACATGGAGTCCAGTTTAAACAATTACACTTGGCTAGTCAGTGTTGTCATCATTAATCAAGATGTTAATCTTGTCTTTACCGCAGTTCAACCATTTTACCGACATTCCCGGAGAGAAGGCTCTCACGCAGTGCTCACACCGGCATCCCTGTACCGTGCAGTTATCTGCAGAAAATACAGTTGGCAGGGAAGGTAGTGTGTGCCACTGAAGTGGCTTTAGAAAGAGCTGCCCTTAAGCAAATGCCGGAGCCTTGGTGATCCCACACCTATCATTACCAGCGTCTTCCTCAGAAATGCCGGGCTCACGCTGACAGAGGCTTTGGGATGCTGACCTGCTGCTCAGAGCTGTTTTCCAGGGAATCCAATTGCAGGTGTCCAGCGGGAGTGCTCGTCACGCGGAGTCGGAGCTGCTCACGCAGAGGCGCGGAGGGCTGGGGAATCCAGGCCTCCTTCCCCGTCCGCGTGACATCCAGTTGACATGGCCGGGACACAGCGAGGCCTGAGGCTGCGCGCATCCCATAAACGCATGTTTCTCTTCTGTCGCTAGAATCACAGCCTGGAAAGAGCCCTGGACTGGATCTTCAGCCACCCCGAGTTTGAAGAAGACGGTGACTTCGTGATTGAGATGGAGAATAATGGCAATGCCAACATCATTTCTGAGGCCAAGCCTGAAGGACCTAGAGTCAAGGACGGACCTGGAAGTAAGTCCTCACCTTAGAGGCCGTCTAGCGGTCACGACCACACCTCCGTCCCGCCGCGACACAGTCCAGCCTTTC
This sequence comes from Saimiri boliviensis, assembly GCF_048565385.1. Classification (NCBI taxonomy): domain Eukaryota; kingdom Metazoa; phylum Chordata; class Mammalia; order Primates; family Cebidae; genus Saimiri; species Saimiri boliviensis. Next base: position 68,655,727 of record NC_133456.1, read on the forward strand.
CGTCATTCGAAAGTTAGCACAGATCCTGTCTTCCCGGAAACGGGGCCACGCGCCCCTTTGTGTGGGCGCCGGGGATCTCATAAAGTCATGTCACGGTCATGTTGCTTGGTCGTGTGTGCACCTCAGTTCAGGGCCAGCTTTGACTTTGTTCCATTGAGGTAAAATTTCTTCATGGACGGTGGGAGCTTTTGTCAAAAGAGAACATTTGTTTTCAGGTAGTGCTTTGAGTAGTAGTAGAGTGGTCTCATCCTTGACTACACCCTCACCAGAACCAGCTGCTCAAAGTCTTCTGAAGGCTCGTCTCAGGACGATGGGAATAGGTGGCGTAGGCCATTGTTGTGCTTTTGTTTTTTAAGGCTCAGTCTCGCTCTTGTCCCCCAGGCTGGAGTGCAGTGGCGGGATCTCGGCTCACCGCAACCTCCGCCTCCCGGGTTCAAGCCATTCTCCTGCCTCAGCCTCCTGAGTAGCTGGGATTACAGGTGCCCACTGCCACACCCAGATAAGTTTTGTATTTTTAGTAGAGATGGGGTTTCACCATGTTGGTCAGGCTGGTCTCAAACTCCTGACCTCAGGTGATCCACCCGCCTCGGCCTCCCAAAGTGCTGGGCTGACAGGTGTGAGCCCCTGTGCCGGCCTGTTCTGCCTTTTCATATCAAACACTTATATATGTCACTGTGTGTCACATGCTGTTCTAAGCACTTTGCATATCAACACTCACGTAACCCTCACTGCAGCTGATTTTACCTCACTGCAGGTGAGAAAACAGAGGCACAGATAGACTGGGTGCCTTGCCAAAGGCCACACAGCGTGTGAGAGATGGAGCTGATTCAAACCCAGAATCCGTGTTCTTCACCATGGTGATACCTGCTTCTTGGGCTGTCATTGCCTACGGAATAACGCTCAGGCTCTTTGTCTTGGCACTCAGCACCTTGTGCAGGTGGATCCCAGTCCAGCTGGTCTCCCGGGGACACCCCTACACTCCCTGTACCTGCAGCTGTGGTGCCTGAGACCGTAGCCGCGTTCTCGGCCTGCACTGCTGTCGGGGACTCTGTTCCACTTACTGCAGACACTTGCTCAGGTTGACCGTGTTTGTGAAACGAGCTTCCTCTCCCTTCACCGCCTGCTGAAATTCTCATCATTGCTTAGAACTGGGCCACAGATTCCAGTTCTCTGGACTTTCCTCCTAGAGCTTTGCCATGGTCGGCTCATGCTTACCTCATGTGCTGGTGTAATTGTACCAGTATGAAAACTGCTTCCATCTGTGCCATCTTCAGTCCTCACAGTGACCTCAGGTGGTACATACCATTATTATGCCCACTTTACAGGGGAAGAACCTGAGACAGAGAAGGTTAAGTAGAAGCTTGTCAAGGTCACACAGCTAGTGATGGGCAGAACCCTAATTCCCGGGCGGGCAGTCTGCCCCAGAGTCTGTGTCTATAGCCACCGTAATGCATTGTTAGTCCTTTTGTTTTGTTTTTTTTTTGAGACAGTCTCACTCCATCACCCAGGCCGGAGTGCAGTGGCAGAGTCTTGGCTCACTGCAACCTCTGCCTCCCGGGTTCAAGAGATTCTCATGCATTGGCCTCCTGAGTAGCTGGGATCACAGGTGCGGGCCACCATGCTTCATTGTTAGACCTAACAAATTGACCTTGCATAAAATTACTTCTGTAGATGTCGGTGCCTCCCATTTGACTAGGAGCTTGCCCAGGGCAGAGGCCATTCGACTTTGATAGAACTCATGGTGCTAGACACATAATCGTGTTTAACAAAATCGACCTTAGCAGCATTTGTTCCTATAATCGTATAGTGGCAGCTCTGCTCAGTAACGTTCTTTCCAGACCTAACATGTACATATTGATATAAAACGAGAGAGAGAAGGTGGCAGGGAAACTTTCTCCTTTTTTTTTAAAAAAAAAATTTAAAGTGGGAATTTTATCACTAACTGTTCCATTGCTAACTGCATCAGAAAAGGATGAGGTGTAGTTCTCCCAGTTTCCATAGTCATTAAAGGTATCTTGTCTTACTTTCCAGAAATTACTAGCTTGCCTAAAATATTTAAAGCCGCAACAGACAGGTTGCTCAATAATGCATGAGCAGGGTTTATTATGTGTTACACATCCATCAGTTCACTGCGTCATTGATTTTCCATAATGGACTTTTCTTTGGAGAGGATGAGTCCTTCTTGCAGAAGGAATTAGCCACAAGGTGGGGCTGCTGTAAAGCTGCAGAGGGAAGGCGGGTCTGATCTTCAGGGGCACCAGCCCATCCCTCACAGATGTCAGGAATGGTGAACAGGAGCCTGTCATCCCCTGGGGCTTCCTCTGCCTCTGAGAGAGAGATCTGCAGAGATTCCCGGGCGCTGCTGGATTTCGAGTTGTGTCTTTGGTTAGGTGCTGTCAAGCACCCTTTAAGGCACTCTGGGTCAAAGCCCCGGGACCCTGGGTGAGGGTAGCGCCTGAGCACTGTGAGACGCGCTTAGAGAAACCACGTGCCAGAGGTGCAGGATATAAAGGCAGTAGCAGGTGAAATGCTCAGTTATGAAGACAGAAAAGCAGAGCCCTAACCCGCCAAATGCATTTTGAGTTTGATTTTGCAGAATGACATGTTTTCCAAGTAGCTTCCCCAGCACTGTGCCTGGCCCGTGGCAAGTGACCAGCAGGTACCTGATGGAGTGAAGAACTGAGTGACTGCCAGGAGGTAGCCATCTCAGAGAGTGTTTTGCCGCTTCCACAGAGTGCCGTATAGAGGGGTGGGCTGTGTGCTTCCGTGTTACATTGCGTGAATCAAAGGCAGTGAAAACGTGACTTCTTGTACTGGGCTGTGTTAGCAACCGGGTGAATACTGCCAGTCGTTGCTTTTTTTCCTTTCGTAAAATAATTAACATTTATATTGTTTATCTTTCTTACAATTAAAAGCAACTTGAGAAAATATAGATATATGAAAAGACAAAATTAAAAATGGCAATCCTACTCCCCAGCAATAACCACAAAGTATTGTTTTGTTTATATTCTATAGACCTTTTTAGACAAATACATGAAAATGATGTAAGTCCATAGACTTATAAAAATGGAAAAGCGAGTCATAAAATAGCAAACATGTGATTAACATGATGAGGCTATGATTAGGCTGTGAGTTTTGTAAGTGTACATGTATATAAATCTATACTGTTGAACATATATTAACAATATTCTATTATAAACATGTACCATAATTTATATACCTAATTCTAGGCTAAGTACGTATCATTATTACAGAGTTTCAGATAATGAAGATATTTCCACATTCAGAAGATGACTGCTATTATTTTTAAATAATGAGTTTCTTTTTTTTTTTTTTTTTTTTTTTTTGAGACAGAGTCTTGCTCTATTGCCCAGGCTGGAGTGCAGTGGCACGATCTCAGCTCACTGCAACCTCTGCCTCCTGGGTTCAAGTGATTCTCATGCTTCAGCCTCCCAAGTAGATTCTCGTGCCTCAGCCTCCCAAGTAGCTGGGATTACAGATGTGCACCACCATGCCCAGCTAATTTTTTGTATTTTTAGTAGAGTCAGGATTTCACCATGTTGACCAGGCTGGTCTCAAACTCCTGAGCTCAGGCAGTCCACCCGTCTCAGCTCCCAAAGTGGCTAGAATTGCAGATGTGAGCCGCTGCTCCCCGGCCAAACAATGAGTTTCTTAAAGGATGAATTCAGTTCACAGAAGAACAGCGCATGCCTAATGTAATTCCTCTGCAGGGAGTACCAGCTGCTTCAGCACTTCCGCCGTCCACCCCTTCCTTATGTCCTTCTTCTACTAAAAACAATATTGTGATGGACAACCTTGGGCCCTCATTTGATTATTTCTTTAGGGGAAGTTTCTGGAAGTGAAATTTGTAGTGAAAAATACACATTTTTAAGGTTTTAAAGCTGATTGCCATCATATGACCCTCCACAAACACAGCAGGGGCGCATCCTGGCCACACGGGGACTCTCCTGTCTCCCCAGCCTTCCCCAGCCCTGCTGTGGGGCTGAGCGCTTTCTACATATTTTAAAAAATCTTTATTGCCTAGTTATTTTTCCTGTCATGTTAACAGCTTCTTCATTTCCTTTGGCCAGTTTCCCACTTTTATTGAGGTTTTCAGCTGTTTTTCTTTTATTGATTTTTATGAGTTTCATGTGTCGTAGATTAGTTTGGGAATACCTGATCACTTTACAATATTGAGTTTTTCTAGCCAGAAACATATGCTTCTCTGATTTATCCTCCCCTTCTGTAATTGCAAAGTTGCATGGTTTTCTTCATAAATATGCTGTGCATTTCCAGTTATGTCTCCAAATTACATTTTCCATGTTACTTATGAATAAGAATTTTCCATGTTGTATATTTTACAATATTGCTGCTAAATTATGTAAAGTTACTGATCTTGTAATTTTGGCCATTCTCTAGGGATTTGACTGGCATCACATTAAATTCATAGGTTAACCCAGGAAGGTGTGTGTTCTGCGTAGCTAGGTTGTTTAAATTCCCAGGTCATTTCTTTTCACATTTTTTGGTTAGTGAATTGACTGAGATATTTGACTTGAGAATATTGAATACAGGTAAAGGGTAAAGGTAATTGGTGCTTGAGGAACCGAAACAAACAAAAATAAAAACAACCTCAATGTTCAGGGTTTCGTGTTAAGTGGCAGGAAGGCCAAGACACATTTGTGTAAGCAAAAAGGGTATATTGTCTCATGAACCCTGGGAAGTCCTGGGGGTACTGGGCTCAGGCCCGCCTTGATTCAGGACTCAAATGCTTGATCTGGATGGGCCCCTTGGCTCTGCTTCCTCTAGGTGGGCTCCAGTCCCAGACAGGGCCTCCCTCATGGCACAAGATGGCTGCAGCGCCTCCCACAGCCTGTCTTTCCAGGTTGGACTCCAGCGGAGTCTTGTCGCAGAGTTCTCAGCAAAGGTGCCGAGGGTCTGAGACTCCGTGAGCCTCTGCACGCGCTCCGAACGTCCCCGAGGCAGGTTGACTCAGGCCTGCATCATGGGCCTCACTCCTAGAGCCCGAGGCTGGAGACGTCTTCCACTCTCCTATCTGAGCTGACGAGGGACGAGCTGATCTCCTCCAGCGCTGGATCCCGTGTGTAGAATCAGCTTCACCCGAGAACCTGTCAGGCCTCATGGGGTCTCACCTCAGACACGCTGAAGTAGGAACCCTGGGCGAGGCTCAGTCCTCTGGGTGTACCCAGGCGTGCAGGTCATTCTGATGCAGCTTAAACTTGAGAATTAGCACCTTGCAGGCAGTGTTAGGTCACTACTGCTTTAGGAAGAAGGGGAACAGCCATGGGGACGTTGTCACACCGGGTTAACACTGAAATAATGGAGGTGTTATGAAGCGGAGAAAAGCGATTATTACAAGGATAGGGATTAAAGAAGCTCATGGGTCACATTTTTCCTTTTACGGCCAAATCGCTGTTTCCATCCTTCGGAATGAGGAAGAACTCTATTGCATGAAACGATTATCTCAGGGGTACTAGTTTGTTGGAAGGATTAGTGCTGGTCACATGCGATGACACAGTGGCCGTCATTTCCCGAGTGTCTCACGTGTGCCACGGCTTCCTCGGCCACGTTTCCTTCATGGCTTACGGGGAGCCGTTCCGACACCCTCGTGCCAGTCCTCTCCTAGATAATCTTCGGGTGGCCTTTCCTCTATATGACACTGAAAGGATATGCCACCCACCTCTTTTACCTTCCAAGTTTCAGAAACTCTTTTTTCAGCAGAGCTAAGTGGTTTTCTAGTGTAGAACCGGGTTAGAATTCAGGTCTGTCTGATTTTGAAGGCTGTGCGGTTTTTCCTTTATCCCCGATTGAGTCATCTCATTTCACATTTTATATTGGAATGGAGGCAAGAGTCTATTTTCTACCATGTTCTGCACATTTTAGGGCTAGCACCTAACTTTCTGCTGAGTTTTCAAAACGTCGAAGCTGGAAATCGGGCCTCCACTCTGACCTCGCTGAGCTTCTGCTATGTGCAGAATCATTTCTGTGTTGATGTTGCACCTAATGAGCATTTAATTTTTCTTAAGAAAAGAGCCTGCTGATTGCCAATGTAATGAACGTGTGATTAGGCTGTAATTACTCAGAACCTGCTCTGGCTCCTTCAGCCACTTTGCTGTAATGGTGTGGACGTCTCCCATGCTGCTGAGATTTTCCAGCCAGGGAGCAGAGAGGCATCCATTTGGGTAACGCTGGGGTTCTTGAGGTGCTGAACTCCCTGAGGAATGCCCCCCCACCCCCATCAAAGCGGATCTGGAGGGCTTAAGCTACAGCTCCCCAAGGAAGCCAAGCCCAGTGGTGCTCTGGAAAGTCACTGACTTCATCTCTCCCACTTGCTGCAGGTCCTGACGTTTTTGGTGGTGCTGTTGGAAGTTAGGAGGCAGCCACTCTTGAGTAAGCTGATTTACGGGAAGTTTAAATGATGGAGAACTGTTAGACTTGGAAGGAATTGTTTGCCTTCTGGAGCATTTGGCATTGTAACTAACTTTGAGCTGGCTAGGGTCGGGGGAAGCAATTTGTAGACCTTTACGATTCTGTGGCTATCAGCTGCCTTCCCGTGCTACTGATTTACCTAGGTCTGTCTTCTCTTTTTGAGAATTTAGCAGTTTTCTGAAAGCTCCAATACTCCTCCCTCCCACACTGATTTTTTTTCTCAGAGAGGGCATGAGGGAAATCAGGCTGTTGGATATTGAGCTAGTTGTATATTAAGCTTGATATAGTTTGGATGTTTGTCTCATGAACACCCAAACCTCATGTTGAAATGCAAACCCCAATGTTAGCCGTGGGACCAGGTGGGAGGTGTTTGGGTCACGGGGGTGGATCCCTCATGAATACCTTGTTGGGGGAAAGGATATCCCAGATAAATACCCAGATATTGGGTGCTTATGAGGAAACTGTTAGTAAGTTGCTGATTTTATTTCCCCCACTTTGTATAGAGGGAGTTAGAGACAGGCAGTGATACAAATTAATCAAGTAAAGAGCGTTGGATGAGAACAGTTTATCTCACCAGCAGACTGCAGTGCCTCTGGGGTCTTGATAATTATTTTAGGGAGACTTGATGTCTCTGCGTTCTGAGCACTCTGTAGACTAAATAATACGTCATGCCCTGATGAGATACTGCTGCTTTGTAAATATGTTAGATGCTATAATGACTTATAAAAATACATTCATTTAAAGAAACTTCTGAATCCAGAGTTGCTTTTGGTCATTACGCTTGTTAAAACATAATTTCCCAAAAGGCAAAATCATGACTTTCAGGTAAATATAAAATGAACACATAGCACAGATTTTTAAAAACTTATTAATTAATGTGAGAATCAGTCAGATGTTATTACTGGCTTAAAAACATTTGCGAAGCTAGGATATTTAAAGACAATTTTAAAAAATGTTAGGATGAGATTGCCAGGTTAGAGTAAAGATTAGTCAGTGTCTTTCAGGACCATAAATCCTCAAAACAATCATTTCACAGTGTTTACTCCGATATGTAAATCTATAAATCCTTGAGGATATGTGTTCTACTGGACAGAATTTTTTTGTATCTTTCCCAGATAAAAATCTACAAGTTAAGAAGTAGTATCACTAAATATGAGATCATCAATCGGTAGTATATTAGTAGTTTTGTAGTTGTTGATATAAGAAAATACCTGAGACTGGGTAGTTTATAAAAAAAGAGGTTTCTTTGGTTCACAGCTCTTCAATTATACAGGAAGCACAGTGCTTCTGCTTCTGAAGAGGCCTTAGGAAGCTTTCGGTCAGCAGAAGGCAAAGCGGGAGCAGGCGGGTCACAGAAAGCCAGCGAGAGTGGAGGTGTCATGCTTTTTTTTACAGCCTCTTCTCCGGTGAACTCATAGAGGAGAACTCACTCCTTACCACAGGAGGGCACCAAGGTACTCAGGACAGATCCACCCCCATGGCCCAAATACCTCCCACCGGGTCCCACCTCCAACTTTGGGGATCACACATTGCAACATGAGATTTGGAGGTGACAGACGTCCAAACTATATCAAATAGCAAATGGTGAGATGAACTAAGTTCATCTTCCTAGGTCGGCAGCCAGCGAAAGATGACGAAGGTTTCCGGTTCTGCGGGCTATGTCGATGTCTGTCTCATACTCTGCTCCCCTTTCTTCTCCCCGGCAGTGCAAAAGCAGGCTGTGGGTCTGATTTGGCTAATGGGTCATTTGCCAGTCTCTCCCCGAGATAATCTTTGGGTGGCCTTTCTTCTATATGACGTAGAAAGGGTATGCTGCCCACCTCTTTTACCTTCCAAGTTTTGTAAACCTTTTTTTTTTTTTTTTTTTTTTTTTTAGACAGTGCTTTCTCAAAGAACAAAATCAAAGAGTACAGTTGCTATTAGGTTGGGTAGGGATGGTAATGGCAAAATTTGATGCTAAAAAATCTTCGTATTAGCAAGGTTGGGAAGATTTTCCTAGAGTTCAAACAGGACAAGTTTTGTGGAGAGAAAGAATGCTAGTTCCAGGCACAGTTTAATTCTGCCCATTCGGAGGGACACTGCCCGCTTGCTGTTGAGACAGTGGTTTTGTCAATTTTGTCTAATTCTACCAGATGCTTTGAAGGTTTTTCTGTTAAAAGTCAACATTTTTGAAATGTTAGAAATTCCTTTTTAAGTAAATAGAAAAGGAAGCTTGAGATGAGATAAACACTTCAAAAGTTTGACTTTCAACAGAAAAAGTTAAATTTTTTTTGGTGTGTGTTTTTTGGAGTGTGTTTGAGTGCTTTCGATTTTTTTGGAAGGACAGCTCTGGGAACTTGGAGAAGAATCAGCAGTAGCTTCTCTCTCTGGTGAATTCACCTTGACTTTCTCTTTGGAGACAAACATAAGTTGAGATTTATTACCTGTTTAGTTTTTGCAAATGTGCTGAGATTCTCTCTTGTTGTTTCCCAGCAGGAGGTGGTGAATAATGCATGGAGCAGTTGCTTCTATTGATAAACATGGTTAATTTAAATAATAGGACTAAGAGTCATGCTAACCGTTTACATTTTATTTTTATGGTTCTGAGGATGTACATGAATTGTTTTTAAACAGAGGGGAAAATGCTTTCTGGGGGGCTTAGTGACATGTTTGGATATATTAGGATGTATGGATTTGTCCTTTCTCTGTGTCTGTCTGTTTTGTCAACCCATTGGCTGTGTTGGTATCTGTGCTGCGTTTCATTGATGTCACCCTGGCTTATGGTGGAAAGTGCTCGGTAAACACTGTTCTTCTGCAAGACGTCCTTGCGGGGGGAAAAAGCCTTGATTGGGGTATTGTCTTCTCTCTCTCTCTCTCTCTCTCTCTCTCTCTCTCTCTCTCTCTCTTTTAGGACAGGGTCTCACTCTGTCGCCCAGGCTAGAGTACGGTGGTGGGATCTGGCCTCATTGCAGCCTCGGCGCCCTGGGCTTAAGCAGTTCTCCCACCTCTGTCTCCCGAGTAGATGGGACTACAGGCACACGCCACCATGGCTGGCTAATTTTTTTGTATTTGTAGACACAGGGTTTGCCATGTTGCCCAGGCTGGTCTTAGACTCTTGAGCACAATCAATCCACCCAAAGTGCTGAAATGACAGGTGTTTGCCACCATGCCTGGCCTGTATTCTCTCTTTATTTCATGAAAATTCTTAGAGAATTTTCACTCAGGCTCATTCAACTTACTCAGCTGCGTTTTTGGGAGGGCAGCACTCCGTCTCTTAAATTGAAGATTGGGAATTTGATGTAGAATTATTTCAAAAGGGCTTAAAAAATCCAACAGGGGTGAAGAGACACAAGGATCTCAGCTCACTCCCTTTCTTGCTTATAGTGAGGTCAGGGTGGGTTCTTAGTGTGAGAGGGCAGATGAGGGTAAGGTGCCTGGATCATTGTTTCACAAATAAATACCAGGCAAAATGATTGTCATTTACAGCTGTTTTGCCTGGCTTCTGATTTCAAACCTGGGATTTTTTTTTTTGGGTCAGTTGATGTGATAGCTAGCAACAGAAATTTAGTTAATTATGGGTAACACAATCTTCTCTGATTCATTTCTGATTAAATAATTATTTCGCCAGTTTATACCCCAATTTATGCTTTGGTAGGAGGTTTGCAAAAATATACACACTGTAAGAAGATATAAAAACGTGTGAGGAGATGAAGTGAAAGGAGTCATTCCTTCATTCACTCATTTATTTATATGTTTAGCAAATACTAAGTACCTACAGTGTGCAAAGCACTGTTTTCTGTGCCTGGAATAGTTCAGTAAACATAACAAACCCCCTGTCCTTATGGAGCCTATTCTAGCCTGGGGTAAAAGGTGTCAGACAGTAAATCCACGCACAGGTAAGGATGCGACATGGCAGGTGTCCCTTCCGCTGTGGGGACAGGAAAGCAGGATAACAGCAATGCGAGCGCAGGAGTGAGGGCGGGGTGGGAGGAGGTTGATGTTTAGGAAGAAGGTTCAGGAAGGCCTCTCTGATGAAGTGACACTTGGACCTGAGATCTCAGTGAAGTGACGAGTGAGTCATGTGACATCTGAAAGGAGAGTTTCAGAAGGAAAGAGCAGAAGGTCTGAAGGCCTGAAGGTCGGGGCATGCCGAGAGTGTTTGAGGAGCAGCCAGGAGGCGATGGTAGCTGGAGCGGAGTAAGGGGGAGAAGGGGAGGAGGTAAGGGGACTTCAGAGGCCACTTCAAGAGTAAGATTTTCTCAGAGATTCAGGGAGCCACTGGAGGGTTTTGGGGTAGAGTAATGACGACAATTTCACTTTCATTTAAAAAAAGACCAATGGGCTGGGCGCAGTGGCTCACGCCTGTAATCCCAGCACTTTGGGAGGCTGAGGTGGGCAGATCACTTGAGATCAGGAGTTCGAGACCAGCCTGGCCAACATGGTGAAATACTGTCTCTACTAAAAATACAAAAAATTAACTGGGCATGGTGGTGCGCACCTGTAATTCCAGCTACTGGGGAGGCTGAGGCAGGAGAATTGCTTGAACTCAGGAGACAGAGGTTGCAATGAGCCAAGATCACGCCATTGCACTCCAGCCTGGCTGATAAGGCGAGACTCCACCTCAAAAAATAAAAAGACAAAACAAGACCAACAGAGTGCGGCCGGAAAGGAAGCCGCCCCCTTGCCCGTCATGCAGTGCGTATTTGTGGGGAACCTGGTGCTTCTGGGTCAGTATCATTTACTGCCATAAGACGACATGACATCAGCCAAAGAGAGAGAGAAAGAGAGAAAGAGTCTGGATGGGGGGAAGAGGGAGGTTTGAACCCCAGATCACCGAAATTCAAAGGTCAGGCAGATGAAGAGAAGAAGTCAGGCAGCTGGACAACCAGGAGAGTGACTCCCGGCGAGTGTTCGAGGAAGAAAGGGGTGCTCAGCAGTGCGTGGTGCTGCTGAAGAGTCAGAGGAGGGCTGAGCATTGACAGCTGAGTACGCTGAATGAGGCTGAGTGCAAAGTGAGAAAGAATGAGTCAGAGGCGCAGGAGAAAAGGTCTGTCTGGAACCAATACTTTTTTTTTTTTTTGGAAAAATGTAGTAAAAGTGAAACACTAGCAAAATCAATATGCAAGCCCATTTTTCCTTATTAAATTCAGCAGACGTGCATTTTATTTACTCTCAGTTACTCAGAAGTCTTGTGAACTTTCAGTTTCCAGACGACCTCAGTGCAGTCTGGAACAGTTTGCTGAGTGGGGCGGTTCTCGTCTGCAGAGCCCACCTTGGCAACATGAACTAAAACGGATTCAACGTGGATACCACAGAGTCCGGCCCTGGTGCAGAGGCACCTGTTAGAGAACAAACATTGGTCTCACCCTCTAAGAGGCCACGTACCTCCTTGTTCAGAAAGCATGAAGCCTGAAGTTTGGTCCCACATAAGTTACAATCATGAACAAGTGAAACATCTTGCACAAAGCATTGTCCTTTTCTATAAATGATAACAACTATCTGCTCCTTCCTTGTAGTTTTGACATTTGTGTGGTATTTTAGTCTGAATTGCTCATTTAAGTTTCATACAACCCTGCAAAGTGGGTGGATTTCTTTTTTAATCTCCATAAAGAAACAGGCTCAGAAAGACGGAACACTTTGTCCACCCTCATGTTTGGAAGTGGGAGAGCCAGGACCACTCTTTTAGACCCACAAGCTCGCCGCCAGACCAGGCTGTGGGATTTTTGAATCCTCTTCCACATTCGAATTGAACATCAGCTGTGCTTTGATAATTTATGTCCTATTTTTGTGATCACAAATTTTCAGGTTGAATGTGTGTGTGTGTTGTCAACGCAGCAAAGTAAAGAGACCTTATGTTTCAAACCTAAACAGTTGCTGGATGGTGCTAGTGCTGGTTTTGAACTCTCTTCGGTCTGGAAGTGCTGCCTTGTAACTGAGCTGTTTCCTCTTTTACAGCGTATGAGTTGTTTGCGTTCATCAGTCACATGGGAACATCCACGATGAGTGGCCATTACATTTGCCATATCAAAAAGGAAGGAAGGTGAGTCGTTTTTAGAAGGTAAATGACAGCTGTGATTTATTGAGTACCTACTGTGTGCCCAGCTCTCTCCTAGGTACACTGTGTGCCATCTCATTTGGTTCTCACACTGGTCTTGTAAAGGGTATACCGTGAATGCTTTTTACATATCAAGACGCTGAGACTCAGGGAGGCAGAAGAGCTTGACCTTAGCTAGTAAGTCAAAAGCCACTTGCAACCGTCATACTGAAGTGACTTCCCAAAATAGAGACGCATCTTGCAGCAGAACGTATGCTGTGATTGCGACCTCCCTAGGATTGCCATATTTAGCCAACAAAGGGAAACATTCAAGAAGAACCCGGATGCCCTATTTAGATCGAATTTCAGATAAATAGTGGATAATTTTTTAGTATAAATAATCTCAAAGAGTCTGTGTACCAAACATTACATGGGGCACGCCGATACTGAAGTCACGTATTGCTTACCTGATGCTCAGATGTAACTGGGTCACCGGCGCTTTGTCTGGCGGCTCTAAACCTTCAGCGCTCTCCCTTACTGCAGCCTCGCGCTGGCTTCTCTCCGCTCCTGAGCAGAACTGTAAGTGTGTGGGGAACTGGGAATGAGACGATTGTGCAGTGAAAGGAGGCTGCTTTCTTCAGAACCCTCCCCCCGGGCTGGATCTCCACAGGCCCCACCGGTGCCCTTCCCACAGGTCTGGACAGTGGCTGTGGGTCGGCCCTTCTGCCTGAGGGCAGCACTCGGGCCACCTGGAGGCCACCTGAGCGTGGCCTTTGCTCCGTCCCTCCCTCCCACTGCAGGAGGGGCCGGTTCTCACCTGGGTTCCACTGTGTGTCTTTTAGTTTTGTCTTCTCAACTTGATTAATAAAATAGCTGAGCACAGGGATTTATCTTTTTTGTGTTTGTTTGTTTGAGATGCGAGTTTCACTCTTGTTTCCCAGGCTGAGTGCAGTGGAGTGATCTCAGCTCACTGCAACCTCCACCTGCCGGGTTCAAGTGATTCTCCTGCCTCAGCCTCCCGAGTAGCTGGGATTACAGGCGTGTGCCACCATACCTGGCTAATTTTTTGTATTTTTAGTAGATTCAGGGTTTCATAATATTGGTCAGGCTGGTCCTGAACACCTGACCTCAAGTGATCCACCTGCCTTGGCCTCCCTAAGTGCTGGGATTGCAGCCGTGAGCCACTGTGCCTGGCTGGGACTTATCCTTATAGTGAATTATTTTTATTGCAATCATGATGGCTCTTTTAAAAACACTTTATGGAGTGAAGTAAAAGAAAAAAAGTGAAAATCCTTTTTAAAAGAAAAAAGCTTAATTATAATTTTAAAAGCAATAAAATTCATTGTAAATAATTTATAAATATAAGAATATATAAGAATATGTGCTTGGAACCCTAACAATAACCGTTGTCTACATTTTGAGATATTTTTCTCTGTAGTTTTGGCTTGTTGGAAGAAAGTATGTGTATGTCTGTCTACGCACATACTACATATAAGTATGCACAGGTTAACTAAAAGCTTAAAGTATATGCGGAGTGCATACAATGCTTTCACCTGTGTTTTCCCATTTCATATTATATTGTGATTATTTTCTCACTTTGCCAAATAATCTTTGAAGAAATTCTAATAGTTCACTGCATGGATTTTTTTTAAGCATTGTTGTACATAATTCTTTGACTCAATTTCTGAGGCTGTCTACGGATTTCTATAAAGGGAATTATGGAATCAAAGGTTACAATGTTTGGAGGCTCCTGATATATTTTAGTAACTACTTTTCGACTGAGCTTAAGAATCACAAAGCAGTTGTAGCTGGGCGTGACGGCATGAAGGCATGCCGGCATGAAGGCATGCCTGTGTTCCCAGCTACTCAGGAGGCTGAAGCAAGAGGGCCCCTTGAGCTCAGGAGTTCGAAGCTGCAGATTCTGCTACCTGGGGAAAGAATGAGGCCTTATCTCTTAAAAAAAAAAAAAAAAAAAAAGAAGCAGTTGTGATTCCCTGCCAGCATTCTGGTATTTTGTATACAACAAGCTTGAGTTTCGTATCTTAAAACATCATGGTTAAGTGTTGTGTGCCATATGATGTAGCAACTTCTTTCTGCAAAGTTTCCCAAAACTGACTTAAATTCACCCAATGTTCTGTCTTGTTTTCAGATGGGTGATTTACAATGACCACAAAGTCTGTGCCTCAGAAAGGCCCCCTAAAGACCTGGGCTACATGTACTTTTACCGCAGAATACCAAGCTAAACCTCAAATGTAAAAATTGGCGAGAGGAAGCCATACGCCTTTTTAATTTGCCAAAAAAAAAAAAAAAAAAAAAAGAAAGAAAAAAAGAAAAAGAAAAAAAAGAAACAGACGCGGAAGAAGAAGAAGTTGCTGAAACAGCCAGACATGAAGGAGTACATGCAGTATTTATAGTTTATTTAAAGAGCACGATCAGTTGATGCCTTCTGAAATAGAACTGGGAAGAAATTTCTATTAGTGATGATACACTATTGTATTGTAGATAGTTTTTATAAATGTTCAAGGAGAGGATATTTAAGAACATAAAAGTATTCATATTGCTGGTGGAGAATCTGCCATCAGCACATCAAAAATGGGGATGTGTCCCCAGCCCTCTATTTTGCTTTGGGAGTCAGTGGTAGTGGCCTCCAGAGAAACCAAATAATGTGGCCAGTGGTCTGGCCTTACCTACAGCAAATGAAAAGCCCACTTGTGTTTCATATAGAAAGTCAGCAATTGGGCGGGGCTTTATTTGTGACATAATTTTTTTCATGACATACAATAATTTCTGATGTATCCATGTAGATATTATGCTCTGTCCATAATAGAACCTCTGCAATGAAAGATGTTTTTAATTTAAATCATATCAAAATTCATAATACAATGGTGTGAATGTGTGTGAGAGTGACCGAGTGTGAGACTTTTACTAGAAAAGTGAGTCCACTAGAAAATCTGTGACAAGTTGCTTTTAAAAGGCTGAACAGTAATTGGTATTCAGCATATCTGAAAAAAGAGAGTAAGTATTTTAACAAAACTACAACTCAGGAAGCTTCAAGGAGATTAGTTCCCCACTTAGATTTTTAAGGAGTAACAAGGGCTGAGTTATGCCTTTAAGGCTGTCAAGAATTTACTTGAGTTTGGGGCGTTTGCTGGTGTAACGCTAGATGCCCACAGCAGCATAATATTGTACTTTGTCAAAGGTAGATAAATTCTCTTTTCCTCAGCAGCCCTTTCCCCAAAAGGTATGGCGTTTATTTTTAGTTAAAATAGCTCGTCTCTTTTTACCATCTCACATGATAACTCTTTGGAGTCATGCTGTGTGCCCTAAGTCTGTCAGTAGCTTTCCCATCTCTGAGATCTATCTGCCTCCATTTCCTTTTTTTCTGGGGCCAGAGTCTCATCTCTGCCTTCTTTTGGTTTATCACCTTCTGACTTGCCTTCGCTGCTTCTCTGATGTGACCGACGGTGTGATCTTGGATGCTCTAAGGATTTTAGATGCAGAGAAACTTTATATGACGTTATGAAAGACGATCCTTTCCATTTTGATTATTTCAGCATTTTAGCTGTGACTTGGGATTAGATGCGTTTCCAATGTGATAAAAAGTAGAATGAAAGCATTCTGTAATTTCTGTACTTTTCCTACTGCTCTGTACCAAATTCCAGAATGTCTAGAATTGCTTTTTCAGATTCTTCGGTCAAATGAAAAAGGATTTATTGCTGTCTGTTTATCATGTATTTGTGTGGTTGAAAGGATCTTTTTAGAAACTAGGAAAATAGAAACAGCCGGGTGAAATAGAGCAGACACTGGGTGAGGATGTAGTGAGCTGTGAACGGTCAGGATTCTGGGCACAGTGGGGGCCTGTCTCACAGGTGGTCCTTTGGTGCCACGTGAGTGAGGGACATGGTATCTGAAGCTCCCAGCCTGGACGCCTGAGCCCTGCTCCTAGCTGGCTGTGGGCCTTGGGTGGGTCCCTCGTCCCTGCTGTGCCTCCCTGTTCTCATCTGCACAATGGCGTGATGACACCTGCCCTCTCTTTCTAGCCATGCTTTGAGGATGCAGTGAGCTTGGTTACGGTGAGCCTTCACTGAGTAGAATACGGTGTGCCACGGTTAAAGTGAGCCTTCACTGAGTAGAATACGGTGTGCCACGGTTACGGTGAGCCTTCAATGAATAGAATATGGTGGTCCACGGTTACAGTGAGCCTTCACTGAGTAGAATACGGTGTGCCATGGTGGGTCCTGGTGGACTGCTCCCTGCCTCTTCTGCTCCATGCTTTCCTCAATGTGGGAACAGATAAGACTGGCAGAAGGAGGGAGCTCCCGGTGCAGTACTTTTCTATCAGACTGTGCCCACTGGTGTCACCTTGTCACATTGACTTGGACTTCCTAAAGCAGCCCCACTCTGTTCTGAGAGTCACTGACTCCTGTGGAAATCCCCACACGAAGCAGCCTTACAAAATCCAGTCCCCTAGGGCACAGCGAGTGTCACAGAAATGGCTTGTCGTCAACAACGTGATAAAAGCAAAGACCTTTTTTTTGGAACTGGGAGTGACTGGGGGGTTTGGATTGAATTGTGGACAAAGATAGCATGTGTATTTTGAACAAAATAAAAATTTTCTAACAAAAGTTTGAAAATCAGTGGTGTACAATCAGCATTGAAGACTACAGGCTATACATTGTTTCACTGCATTAACTGGCCCCTTTGATGCCTAGGCATGCTGTAGGAAAGCACACTGTGGCTGCCTTTTTTTCTGCCTCACTGCGCAAAGGGCTATTTCTGTAAGGCGAAGTTTTGTATATGTGCTATTCTTTACTTCAGATTGAGAGTTGGGAGAAACGAGCAAATAATGGGTTTCTTACTTGCTTAAAAACGTATTTATTTGTTTATCTTGACATATACAAGGCAGGTTCCCCTAGAAAAGTCTGGAATGTACCACTTAGCTTCACACTTGCGTAGACACAATGATTTGTAACTGAAAAGTAGAAAAACACATGGATGTGTCAACTCATTATCAGTCTGTTGGGGATCCTCTGTGTGAGGCGTGGTGGTCTAATTGTGAAATTCTCACTGTATATGGGTGTCCGTGTGAAAAACAACACTTTCTTCCTGTAAATATCTTTTGATATCCATTTGCGTAGAATTCCGATGAATGTGTCTTTGGAAAAGGTAATGTATCAAAGTTTTTGTTTTGCCAATTGATCTAAACGCCCATATAACTAATCAGAAATCCAGTTTGGTACACACTGGGATTTTCTTTTAAAGAAAAAACTATGCAGAAAAGACTGTTGGAAGAATCATGTGTTAGTGATGCTTTACATCAGCGGTGATTCCGTATTTTGGAATTGACTAGGCTTTTTCCTTCCACCTACGAGAGAATGTGCCTCCCATTTCCCCGCGCTTACTTGGGCTGTAGCAAGTCCAGTGGGGATAGCTCCAGCGTCTGCTTTCTGAGTCATTTATTCCGTTTACCTGAACCCGAGCCTTCCCTGCAGTTCACAGTGAGAGCCCTGGGTCTGTATCCTGACTCCACTCTAACTGAGATGGGCTGGGTCGCTGTACCTCTCTGGGCCTTTTCATTTGAAACAGTTGGTTAGACTAGTTGAGCTCAGAAGTCCCCTGTTGCCCTAAGATTTTATTTTTATATTCCTGTGGTTACCAGTAGGGTCCGACGTGAAACGTGAGGGATCCTTAGAGATCTGGACGTTGTATTTTTGCATTCTTAGAGCTGATACTCCCTAGGTGAGGACGTGTTATTCTTAGTGCCTCCGCCGCCCCGTTTGTGTTCCTGCTCCACTTAACTATACTTTTCTGGGTAATCATCCCTCTTTTTTTTTTTTTTTTTTTTTTTTTGAGGTGAAGTCTTGCCCTGTTGCCCAGGCTGCAGTGCAATGGTGCAGTCTCATCTCACTGCAACTTCTGCCTCCTGGGTTCGAGCAATTCTCCTGCCTTAGCTTCCCAAGTAGCTGGGAGGTAGGCACATGCCACTATGCCCAGCTAATTTTTGTATTTTTAGTAGAGATGAGCTTTCACCATGTTGGCCAGGCTGGTCCTGAACTCCTGACCTCAAGCAATTCACCTGCCTTGGCTTCCCAAAGTGCTGGGGTTACAGACCTGAGCCACCACGCCCGGCCCCACTTTTTTCTACTCTTGAAACAAACAACGTTTCAGTCCGTGAGGTGCTTTGCCTCCATCTCCCTCAAGAACAAAACAAAAAATCCATTTAAGATGTCCTCCTAGGAAAGCATAAGAACTGCCTTCATGTAAACCTGACACCTTTATAGAATATTTAAACATTCTAGAAGAGGATGGGAAACAAAACTCTAATTCAGTTAGAGCTGTGATCCCCAAACTGTCTGTCACAGAAAGGCCGTCTCATCATCTTGCAGGCGTCAGGCCTTCTGGGGGGAGTGGGGAGGTGGCAGGGGTGGGCAGGACCTGGGGATGGGGTTAGATAAAATGTAATAATATCCTCACGTGAGATAAAAAGTCCCAGGCTACAGAGCAAGGTTCTGTACTTGGAGCTGGTGTCTGAGGTCACCTCCACAGTGTTACAGGGATTTTCCACTCAGTCGATCACTCTAAGGAGTCAGCTTCAGACTCTCTAGACCTGTGCTGCTCAGCGTGGGAGTTGACAGCCACGTGGCAGTGACTGCTCAGAATGTGGCTTGTTCAAATCGAGAGTGTGCTGTACACATACCATACACACCCGATTCTGAAGGCTGGGTACCAAAAAGGAATTTAAAATACTCCATCAGTATTTCATGTTGCTAACATGCTGAAAGGACAATAAAATATGAGCAATGTAATCTAGATATTATTAAAATTAAATTTATCCTTTTTATCTTTAGAAACAAATGTGGCCCTTAAAGAATGTAAAATTAGACAGTGGGTAACATGGTACTTCTAATGGACGGTGCCATGCTAGACTTACGTGGCGCGGGGTAGGCAGAGAAATCCATGAACAGGAAAGGCAGTTCGGCAAAGCGTCTCAGTGAACAGAAACAACACAAATATTGTTGCTGGAGTCAGAAGCACGGTGAGGCACAGAACATCTCCCAGAAAGAAGTATCTTTTTTTCTGCCTAAAAACCAATATCTATGTGTGATCCCAATTAAAAAACAAAAGCAGGCCGGGCGCGGTGGCTCAAGCCTGTAATCCCAGCACTTTGGGAGGCCGAGGCGGGTGGATCACGAGGTCGAGAGATCGAGACCAACCTGGTGAACATGGTGAAACCCCGTCTCTACTAAAAAAAAATACAAAAAATTAGCTGGGCATGGTGGCGCGTGCCTGTAATCCCAGCTACTCAGGAGGCTGAGGCAGGAGAATTGCCTGAACCCAGGAGGCGGAGGTTGCGGTGAGCCGAGATCGCGCCATTGCACTCCAGCCTGGGTAACAAGAGCAAAACTCTGTCTCAGAAAAAAAAAAAAGCAAATGAACCCGACTGTCCTCAGCTCTGCCTGGGGGCTGCTACCTTTGCTCTTCCAGTGTCTTCTAGGTGCCAAGGATATTAGCCACATGAGGTGTGCGGCAGATTTGTTTCATTGTAGGCCAAGTTCTCCTGTGGTTCCCCCCCAGGTACCGTCGAGTCTGTTCAAAGCTGGGTGTGTTGATGCGCCGCGGAAGCCTTCCGCTGTCAGGGTCTGCTTGCCCTGGCCTCGGCAGACCCCCAGTCGGCTCCTGTGCCCACCTGTCCAGCAGGCTTCGATGCTGACTCCTGAAAGAGTTTGTATTTATTTTATTTTGCACTAGTCACAGTTGTTGTTAAACTATATCAGATGTTTTGGGAGAGTATTTGCCTGTGATGGAAAGAGAAATGGATGCTTTATTGCTTCAACTGTTTTAAATTAAAAGCTATTCTCACAATCTGAGGCCCTTTATGGCTCTTTTTTTTTCTAATTTTGAAAATGTCAAGTAAATCGATTCTGCCATTGATGGTTTTGTATGTCAGTGCAACGGGTAACTTGAGACATGATGAATCTTACTTCTTTTTAGGGGTTCTTGCTGTGACCGGGCAGGTGTCACAGTGGAACCAGCGATGGCACACTGTTGCGTCTGTGGAGGAGGGAGGGGCTGGGGCAGGGCGGGTTCTCCTGCTTGGGTTTGTCTGCTGGATGTCACGTCACAGACCTTTCTGTTGTTCCCTGGATCTCAGTTTGCTGACAGCCCCCTTAACACAGATAAAAGCAGAATGGGTACATGCTACGTCCCGAGATTTAGGTGTTTCTATGACACTGTGTCTCTAAGGCGTATGAGTTCTCTATTGCTGCTGTGACAAATTACCATGAACTAAGTGGCTGAAAATAATACATGTATTAGTATGGAAAATCAAGGTGTGGGTGGGGGAGCTTTAGAGAGAATCAGTTCCGGCTTTTTCTAGCTTCTAGAGTCTGCTCACATTCCTAGGCTCATGGTCTCCCCACACCACTGGCATCACAGCAGCCCCTGCTTTCACAGCCACAGCTCTTGGCTCACTCACTTCCCTCTTATAAAGACCCTGTGGGCCAGGCATGGCTTCTCACACCTGTAATCCCAGCACTTTGGGAGGCCAAGGTGGGTGGATCACTTGAGGCCAGCAGTTCAAGACCAGCCTTGCCAGCACGGGGAAACCCTGCCTCTACCAAAAATATAAAAATTAGCCAGGTGTGGTGGTGCACGCCTGTAATCCCAGCTACTTGGGAGGCTGACGCAGGAGAATCGCTTGAACCCTGGAGGCAGAGGCTGCAGTGAACCAAGATGGTGCTACTGCACTCCAGCCTGGGCAACAGGGTGAGACTCCATCTCAAAAAAAAAAAAAAGAAAGAAAAAAAAAGACCCTCGTGATTACATTGATCTCACCCAGATAATCCAGAATATTCTTCTCAAGATCCTCAGCATAATCCCATCTGCAGAGTCTCTGCTGCCATGTGAAATAACATACTCACAGGCTTTGAGTGTTAGCCTGTGAACATCTTTGCATGAATATTAGTTTTCCCACCACATAGGGTATGGTAATCGGTGCTTAAAAATCCATTCAGTGCTCAATTTTTTTTTTTAGAAGAATGAACCTATCTTTTTAAAAATCCAAGTAAATGACCAGCGTCAGTGTTTTGCTGTACGTTCTGGTGAGGGAGATAAAACAATGAGGGAATGATTAAGATAGTGAAGGATTATTTGCTACCAGAGAATGTTGAAGTTTCTGGGACAATGTTTGAAGCCCCCTGTTATTCCCATCCATTTTCTTTTCTTTCTTTCTTTCTTTTTTTTTTTTTTGATAGAGTTTCACTCTTGTTGTCTAGGCTGGAGTGCAGTGGGGTGAGCTCCCACACCCTCCGCCTGCTGGAGTCAAGGGATTCTCCCGAGTAACTGGGATTACAGGAACGTGCCACCACGCCCGACTAATTTTGTGTTTGTAGAAGAGATGGGGTTTCTCCATGTTGGTCAGGCTGGTCTCACACTCCTGACCTCAGGTAATCCGCCTCTGCCTCCCAAAGTGCTGGGACAACAGGCGTGAGCCACCGTGCCCGGCCGTCAACCTTCTCTGTCTCATCGTGCCGAAGGGGGGGTTTCCCAGTGTGAATCTGCACTGTTGAATCTTTGGTCCTACTTTTCAGTGCTGTTGGTGACACACTTCAGTTGTGGTGGGAAAGCCATTCTCATCCCTGGTGCCATGGTCATTTCAAAATCAACTAGGAAAAGCCTGTGGTTGTGGCGGGGAGGCGTCCAGGTGTGAAGTCAGCTCTTGTTTCCAGCACTGACTAGCTGTGTGACTTCGGAAACACATCATTTCCTGAGATTCTTTTCATCTGTCCAGCGGGCATAGTAATACCTAGGGTGCGTTACATAAAGCAAACGACAGTCCGGTGAACACAGGCCTGTTCACACCACCGTTTCCAGCCATTTGGCATTGATTTTATGGAGGTTTTGACAATTTGTTTCAGTCTAAAAGATTTTTTAAAATATCAGAATTATGCCAACATTGATGACTTTTTTCCAAGAGTATTTTTCTGGAGATAGTGTCATTAAGTCAGTTAATTTTGTTGGTGTAAATAGCATGGCTCATCACCCAGTAAACAGTAAACATCTACTATATGCTATGCATTCTTTTCTTAGAATGTACCTGTAAATAAAGGTAAGATTCCTGCCCTTGTTTCATTTTATTTCTTAGCAAGGGGAGATAGATACGAAACATGAAAAGTAAGTAGAATCTATAACAAGAGGTATTAAATGCTGCGAAATAAAACACACAGGAGCGGTGAGGGTGCAGATTGCAGTATACACAGGGTCTGTAGGAAACAGAGCATTTGGAGGTGAGATTTGAACCGAGACTTGAAGGAAGTGAAGGAGTCATCCCGGGGGGTATTTGGGGAAAGAATATTTGTGGCAGAGGGACGGGCTGGTACACAGGCCCCACAGTGGGGGGTGTCTGCCGTCAGAGGGGCATCAGAAGGCTCAGTATAGCTCAAGAGGAGGGAGCGAGGGGGAGAGCAGCTCAGAGAGGGGCCAGCCTGCCCGGGCCAGGAAGCCTTGGAGAGGGCAGTGGGGCGCCCTTGTAGGGCCAAGGGCAGAGCAGTGACCCAGTCTCACTGAAGTTTCATGGATTCAGATTCATAAATTCATAAGTTCAGATGAGATGCTAGGAAGGCAAGGATGAAGACTGGGGCTCCTGTGGTCGGCAAGGTGGGAGGGTGATGGCTCAAACAGGGTGGGAGCAGCGAAGCTCGTGAGAATGGTCACAGTCAGGATGCATTTGAAGGTGAGACTGCAGATTCCCTGATGCCCAGGGTGTAGGCTATGAGGGAATAAGCATAGCTAAAGCTAACCTCAAAGTTTTCATCCCGAGGAGCTGAAGAGTGTAGTTACGGTGAACTAAGTCAGGGAAGGCTTGGTGGGGCTGGGGTGATGATAGTGGAGAAGGATGTCCAGTTTAAGACACGCTAAATTTGAACTCCGTGGTTGATGTTGAGTAGGAAGCTGGATATCCAACTTGATTTTGGGAGAGAGTTCTGGACTAAAGATGGAAACTTGGGACTTGGCATCTTGATGATATTTGAAACAATGGGACTGGGTACAGTCAGCAACAGAGGAAGACAGGACACAGCAGTCCAGGGACTGTGAACACGGGGCGTTTCCACCCAAGAAGCTGGGGACAAGGCGAGCTAACGAAGGAGGCTGAGGAGTGACCTTCTCGGTGGACGAAGCCGGAGCATGGTGCCTGGAGTGGACGCTGAGAGGAGGAGGCGTCTCACGGACACGAGTGATCCACCTTCCAGTAACTGTTGTGGGGTGAGTGAGCAAAGGGCTGAGAACCCAGGTCCTGGGTGACCTCCGTGGGAACGGTTTTGGAGGCACGGTGAAAGGGTGGGTTGAAGAGAGAATGGGAGGAGAGGAGCTGCAAATGCAGCCAGCTCTTCGAGGAGTTTCAAGCCAACGGGAAGTAAAGAAGGGAGGGGTGGCTGATGGGAAACGGGGTGAGGTCAAGGGAAGGTTTTTGTTGATAAATGTGAGAAATAAGTTGGTCAAATAGAAAACGAAATATTGAGGGTGTAAGAGAGAGATGGAAGCTGTCCTTGAGCTAATCTGATGTTCTCGAGCAGGGAAAAGGGGATGGGATCTGGTGACAAAGTGGGGAACTGATTTAGACGAGGACACAGCAAGACCGTGGGAATGGAAGGCAGAGGCCAGGGCAGTGGGGAGCTGACTTGGGAAGGACACAGACCGTGGCGGCAGAAGGCAGACCAGGAGTGCAGCTATTAGCGCTGAGAAGACACAGTCCTGAGAGAGTCTGACAGGTCTCTTTTTCCTGCTTCATTTTCTCAGCAAAATAGGAGGCAGTTTCATCAGCTGAGAGCAATGGTGGGGGAATTCAGGGATTTGAGGAGAGGAGAGGTGTCAAATAGTCCCAAACTCCACTTGCCAACAAATCTCACCCCAATTGCCACATAAGAGGAAACTTTCCCGACCACCTACAGATACAGGAGCCCCCGATGTGTTCTCATGGTAACTTATTTGCCTTGTGCTAGTCCTTTGTAGCACATGGCATTCTTATTTGTTAAAGTATTTGTGGGTGTCCTTTCACAGAAATCTAAGTTCTTCCATGGCAGTTTTGATTTCATTTACTTACTATTGTGTCCCACGCCCAGAATGGTGCCAGCACATAATTTGTACCTAAATATTTATTGACCGACCAAAAAACCAGAAGACCCTAAAACTGAAATTTATTTTAATATTTTTATTCTAAAAGAATCACAAAATTCAATTCAGGTTAGATAATATTTTAGTCTTAAAAAATTAACAAAGGAGGAAGATTTTTGAAGTTTTGTT
Organism: Saimiri boliviensis; assembly: GCF_048565385.1. Lineage (NCBI taxonomy): Eukaryota > Metazoa > Chordata > Mammalia > Primates > Cebidae > Saimiri > Saimiri boliviensis. The sequence goes on from NC_133456.1 coordinate 68,680,487, forward strand.
GTATATCCAAAAATGCATTCCTGATTTCCAGATAACTCATGCAAAATCATATGTAGTGACATTCAATAAAAGGACCTTTAGCCAGTAGTACAAATTGGATTCCATTTGATCAGAAGCAGTTCTGATCCCCAAATCCCATTTTGAAAGATTCCTGAAAAGACCTTGAAGCTGCAAAGTTTATTTGAAACCATAGTTTAAAACTGCACAAATATAAATACATTTTAATAATGTGAAAAAGGGAAGGCATGCTTCCAGTAATAGTACAAAAATACTACCTTAATCTTGGTACGCAAATTAGAAGCCAGCTGAGTAAACACATCGATATGATGAGGTTATTTTTATGGTAGTAATTTTATTTCAAAGAGCAATGCAGGGAAATACTAAGATGAAGCCTTAATATCCAACAGAGTTGTGCTATGATACATGTTATTTCGCTAAATCACTGATACAGTATCACATAATATGCCAATAACTTTAAAATCCACCCCCCCATTGCCATTAATTTACTACAGGGCACTTAATTTAAATTGGTATTAATTTAGTACCTCAATGTAAACATTTAATTTTTTCTTATCGATTTCAGCTTGAAAATGAAATCCCAAGATGTTAAACATTTGCAAGCATGATGAGGAAGCATCACAGAAGAATTTGTCTGAAAACAACATTTTTAGATTAGATAAGTAATACTCATACGAAATATATAGAAATGTCTTTTCTAAATAGTTAAATGTTTGTTACAGTTTGTAAAAAGTTTAATAATGGGTTTTTTTTCAACCAATGTAAACAAATTTGGGTGATGTGAATTGAAGAAAGTTTGGGTTAGATGATATATGAGGAAAATGAAGGATGTTGGTAAAAACTTAGGTTTGCTGTATTTCCTTTAACTACTGGTAATGTAGTCCATCATGGGCACATTTTTCACGTGGCAGAGTTCTTGTGTGGTATCTATGTAAAAAACGTTCTACATCTCAGTGAAAATGCCAAATGCTCACGTTACCTCATCGGGTGTGTGTACCTCTTAGTCTTTTTGTGTGACACCATTTCCCTTTCCAAGACATTCGAAGACCACCACCACTCCCCCAACGGATGATACACATTTTACAGTTGAGCAAAGACCTGCCTAATTGTTGTTTTCATCTGACTGTTTGGAGGGCAGGCTAGGTTTTGCTGTGACATTCTGCAGCATTGCAAGCTAGTTTTCTCTTACAGAGAAGGTCCTTAGAAAACAGTTCTGAGACTGGCACACTTGTCTTTGGACTGAGTTATTTTGGTATTTCTGCAGAGGGTGCAGGGAGTGGAAACTTCATTCAAGGCAAAATGCCACGTGAGGTTGTTAAACCTCACGGTTTTTCTTTTTTTCTCCTCTTTAACTGTTTAATTCCTCCCCACAACGGTCTTTGCTCTGTGTGAATGTGTAGAATTCTGGGGTGTATGGAGTGAGGAACAGAGCTGTTCTAACGTAAGACCCTATGTGCTCACTAAACTTTGCTCTCTCCCTTTCTGGTCTCCTCATAAAATAGGGGTTACAGGAGAAGACAGCAAGAGGATTTCAGAGTTGGTTGTGAGTGACCATGAAATCACCTCATCACTCTCTAAATATCATGTTTTTAGACCTGGTGATCAAGTCCAGCTTCTCATGGGACATTTAGCCCAAGCAGTTCACTACCATACAAATAGGGCTGCATCAGAACACTGTTGTGACACCTCACACACTCACGATGTGACATTTGTGGAAATTAAGGCCCCATATCTACCTGGCTGTGTGATGATTTTGGTGTGCCTGACATTACCCCAACCTCCTCACCTTATTTAGAATATCAGTTTTTCTAATGTATTCCTAAACTTTTAGAAAAATTTTAAAATGCATTATTAAGAATTTAGAGTCCAGATCTTTATATGCTGAGACAGTCAACAAGATTTAGTTTAATAGTATCCAGACACTTGGATTTGTTTAGGTTTTGGATCTGTTGTGGCTCAACTGGTTTTTAAAAAAATGTTTAGATGTCTAAGTACCCAGATTCTTCAGAGGATTAGGTTGGCACTGGGAACCCTGTACAAAATATCTGCCAAGTTCAGTGTGACAGCACGAAATGACCTCAAGGATAGGATAAGAAAAGCAAACAGTCCACAAAAATGCTCCCTTGTATGGAGGCAAGGAACAGTAAAGTAACCTATGAGACTTAGTCATGCAGTGTGTAAATTTACATTCAGTCAAGTTATCTTGCATGCTTTGGTTAACATTTGAGTAGGCAGATTTGCAAGTACTAATGCATGCAATATTTTTGTACCTGAGGTTATATGTTTTGCTTTAAAAAATTGCATTTTTACAACCTTTATGCCAGAGTTTATCTATGAACACTCTTTAAAAAAAAAAAAATATATATATATATATATATATGTATGTAGCTACTTCTTAGTTCAAAACAGTTTAATTTCAGCCAGTTCTATAACTACTGAGATGATAGGAAATGAATTATTTTACAAGGTTGAAATCATAAGTGTGCATGTGTAACCATTTCTAAAATAAGAGGGTTCAAAAAGGATGGCATCTACAGTAAGCCTTTAGAATACCCTGTTTCTAGAATGTTTTAGAAGTATCTCAAGATATGAAACCACCACCACCGCTGCCAGAACAGCCAACTTAAAGTCCAGTTCAATCTTGGGGAACAGATTCAGGGGCAAATGAGGAAAGGTCTCAGCATGATCAACTTGCCTCTCTGTATTCCCAAGCTCACGAAGTTTATGATAAAGAGTTCGGAAGCTCTTATGATAAGTGGGACTAGCTGCAACTGTGCTCTAGTCTTGCTTGTATGGGAAGAATATACCAGAAATATTTATCTCTACAAGTATTTAGCCATGGGGCCCATGATTCAATATAATAGTTCTCCTAGAAGAATGAGGGACGTGGCGTGAAACTCTGAGGTGAGTGTGTGAAACGTAAGTGGACGTTCCTGCCCAGTTACGTTTCCACGCTTTTCTCTTCTAGTAGAATCCGGATTGGCTGGGAAAGCACAGCTCATCATTTTCTTTTAAAGTTTCTTGGTGGACAAGATCTGCCCCGTTTTCAGGAGTAATGGGGAGTGAGTTCTGGAGGAAGTGAAGGGAACGAATCAGTGTGGCTGGCCCAGTAAGAGGGATATTTATTCCTCCTCCTCTCCCGTCCCTCCGCCTCCTCCTCACCAGAAAGGTACAACGGCCCGTAGAAGTCGCCTACTAGGAGTGGTTATAACATGTTTTGAAACTCAGCAGTGATCGCTGGCTTTCTCTATATTTTCATCCAATTTACCAGCAAAGCCAGCCCCTGAAAGTCACTTCTGTGTAACTGAGTGGCCATTCTAGTAAAAAATTATCTTCTAGGAGCTGTCAGGCCATTATATCTTACTACATGAGAAAGGAAATGCAAAGCCTTCTCAGAGTCCCCTGGAAGGCAAATGAGGATGCCTTCCCCTTTCAAATGGAAAGAGTAATTTAAATGACAGTCTCACGCCGTGCCAAAAATAGTTTTGCAAAAAACTAAAGTAGATGCCCTTTAAAAACCCAAACATTCACCGTATATGATTTACACAAAAAGACTGTTCTAGAGTCTTGTTACTTATTTTTTGGTGGTGTTCTAGTCCTATAAACTCGTTCATTTTTAAATAATGGTTTTTACTTAATTTTGTAAAAGATATTATTGAAAAATGCAACTATTTTCCTCTTGGGCCGTAATTCTGGACTTCTTGACAGCCTATAAGAATCTTAGATCTGACGGATACTAGATATACTGGAGAAAGTCCTAGTAAAATGCTCTGCAAATTGCCAAATGATGGTGAGAACGGAAGATGTCTAGTCTTGCCTAAAACTCCTTGGAGTTTGTGTTCCAATAGCAAAATAAAACCTGGGCCACAGAATTTGCCACCATTTAGCAACAGATTAATTATCTGACATTTATACTAGTTTCAGGCTTTAAATTCAGGCTGCAAATTCAGTTGCTGCTCAAAGTGTAGAATGCATCACGGACAGAATGCTTGCAGAGTTTGCTTTGACTCCTTTGTTCAGAGGATCCTCATGGACTGTTGAAGCCGCCTTGCTGGCCAAGGTATGGAGATGGTTGGAGGAAGGAGCAGAGGGGGAAGGATGCTCTTCCATCAGGCATATTTTCCATCAGGCATAGTCAAGCAGCCCCTGCCGTGACTTGGAGGCTGTCTCCGAGAGTCCCTACTGGACTGAGTTTCTCAAATTCTACAACTCTCAGATGCCATTCTTGAAAATAATGTTGAGCTTCTCTTTGCTGCTGAGATGGCAGCGAAGCAGGGGCTGAGGCTGGATGGTCGCTGCTGCCCCTGATGCCGGAACACCTCTGCCTCCTGCTGAGCAGCTGGAGCTGCTACCTGGCCCAAGTGAGCTTTGACGATGAGTGTCAAAACCCGGCATTCCCATAGTGCCCTCCGCGCTCTGTCTTTATAAACTAGAATAGGTCATAACATACGTAAGCCTCCAGGATCTGTAGCTTCTGTTCGGCTGAGGGCCCCTCACAACCCAAGGACTTCAAATGTGACAGAGGAGAGGATTTATTCCTGCACCTAGCATTCAATTTATATGCGTGTGTGCACACCTGCCCCTCAGGAGAAGCTAATGACTCAGGCAGTTAGACTGTTTCAACCCCAATTCTGTGGAGTTTTTGTTGCTGTTGTTTTGTTTTTCACTGGGCAACTATAATCATGAGTGGAATGAGCTATAACTAATCAAAGAACAAAGACAAACTTAGGATCAGACTACATTGGGAAAGGTTCTAGACAAAGGAAGGAGCCAAGGTCAAGAAGAATGGGCTAACTTTCCAGACCTGACGTTGGTAACATTGTATTTCGATTAGCATTTTGCAAACAATGTTCCTTATTCTTTAAGAGCATGCTCTTTCTTTCTTTCATTTTTTTTTTTTTTAAGACAGAGTTTCGCTCTTGTTACCCAGGCTGGAGTGCAATGGCGCGATCTCGGCTCACCACAACCTCCGCCTCCTGGGTTCAGGCAATTCTCCTGCCTCAGCCTCCTGAGTAGCTGGGATTACCGGCACGTGCCACCATGCCCAGCTGATTTTTTTTGTGTTTTTAGTAGAGATGGGGTTTCACCATGTTGACCAGGATGGTCTTGATCTCGTGACCTCGTGATCCACCCGCCTCGGCCTCCCAAAGTGCTGGGATTACAGGCGTGAGCCACCGCGCCCAGCCTAAGGGCATGCTCTTTCATATCAAGTCACTGGCATCCAGCTGCACTCTCAGAGAGAGTGCGATTCTGAAATTCGGTTTGAAGATGTTGCTCTTCCGTCACTTAGAATGCGAGGGAATAAACAGTGCAGATTATTATGAAACTAAGAACACATACTTTTTAGGAAAAAATGTTATTTATCACTCTTAATAAATATTATGTAAAATAGTTATGGTTTAAAGGAATATTGGTGTGCAGGGCAGTTATAAAGCCAGTAAAAGAGGACCCTTCAGCAAGTTAAACTGAACTCAATAGAAATCACGAGATCACCAGACTTTCTCCCTGCAGAGAACGTGTGGAGAGACAGTACCTGTGTCTTCCTTCTGTTCGTACAGTCCCAGAAAGCATGTGAATGAAAAGATCTGTTTGCCATATTTACACCTACGTCATCATATCTGCTTTAAGAAAAACACTCCCTCAAAACCCTACACTATGAAAAACTATTTTCAGGAATTGTTTATTTGGTCCGTTGATCTAATGAGGCTAAGTTCTCAAATCTTCCACCCCCAAGTTAAAAATTGGAGCAACGAAACAGAACTCCAGCAAGGCATAGATAAGATATTAAAGTGCGTATGTACAATCCCAGAAAAGTTTAGATTGGGAACAGCAAAAATTTCTAGTGCAAAAACCGCTTCTGCCAGCAAAGCTCCCTCTCTGGAATCAAGGGCTACAGTAAAAGTTAAAATTGGAACAGGTTTAAGCAATGCCTGTCTTTAGTCACGAGTTAATCTATGTGCATGCACCAGTGGCCCCAGCTCAGTCTTGCAAAAGGAAACAGTTCAGAAGCAGCCAGGCTTTCCCAGTCTGAAGCAGTGCTCTCTCCAGGTTTCCATGAACAACTCAGATGTGGCATCAGCTGCAAGTGGAGACAGAAACCCAAAGAACACACGTCGCAGTATGCTTGCGGCTTGTGCAGAGTAGTCCATACATGGCTTCTTCATCTCGGTTTGTCTTGAGTCTCTCAAGTCTTCTTTGGAGCCTGACCTTGACGCTCTAGACAGCATTTTGTGCTTTTGGCTCTGAACAGAGACTGGGCATTGTCTGTAGGAATTAATTTCCTTGGGCTATATGACCATGGGCTTTCGAATATTTGATTTATCCTTTTGAAATTCATAATAAAAGCTTTTCATTTTTCAGTACAATTACGCAGATCAGAGATGATTAGTACGGGTGTTACTCCTTCTTCAAGGATCCAAGTTGAAAGCTCTTAAGAGGACATCCAGGTCACCAAGACTCGCCGCCTGGAAGAGTTCCGGTTGGTCCATCAGAGACAGTGCAATTCTGAGGGCAGCCCAGATGTTCCCAGAGATCGCAGGATGAGGGACTTGCTGTTGATTCCTGCTCTTTCTTTGCAAACTGAGGGCAGTGAGAAAATTGCTGACCGCTTCTCTAAGAAGGTAGAGAAACAGATATTTTAAAATTCATCACATTTCAGAGTTAGCAAATGTAAACAAAACAAAACAAAATTGGATTAAGCGATTTTAGCCTAAAATCACCTCCTGTGGCGTTCTGGATGGTCAAATGAACAACTTTCTAATGCTTTTATATTCTTTAGTGAGCAATCATTGTTAAATATAAGAAAAAAGAAAAGCAGGCTGGGCATGGCGGTTCACACCTGTAATCCCAGCACTTTTGGAGGCCAAGGCAGCTGCATCACTTGAGGTCAGAAGTTCAAGATCAGCCTGGCCAACATGTTGAAACCCTACGTCTACTAAAATTCAAAAATAGCTGGTATAGTGGCATTTGCCTGTAATCCCAGCTACTTGGGAGGCTGAGGCAGGAAAATCGCTTGAACCCAGGAGACGGAGGTTACAGTGAGTTGAGATTGTGACACTGTACTCCAGCCTGGGCAACAGAGTGTGACTATCTCAAAAAAAAAAAAAAAAAAAAAAAAGCAAATTTTATTTTAGGACTGTCAAGTTGGAGAGAAAGAATAATAGCAAAACCATGCAAATTCATTAACGCATTCAATCTCCCCCTACTCCAGGAATGATTTGAACACTTAATCCATCTGCAGATTTGATGTCTACACCTAGGTTTACGAGGAAGAATACAGCCCTGCTTAAAAACACAGTGGCCTAATTTTTTCCATTAGTGATGCACATAATGGAACACTAGAGGGATGAGTTTATTATTGGGCACTGGACTCGAGTCCCAGTTATTTAGCAGGAGGCAAAGTTCTTGTCTTTCCCAAGCCTTACTTTCCCTGAGTGTGTAACAGACATTTAAAGATTTTGTGAGATGTGGTTGGATCAATCTACATGCCAGCTCTCACCACTAAGATCGGTAGTCCTGAGTGGGTCTGGAGAAGCTTGGGGATCAGTGAGGTCAAAATTATTTTTATGATAAAACTAAGATGTTATTTGACCTGTTGCTTTCTTTTCTTTTCTTTTTTTTTGCATGCTTACAGTGGAATTTTCCAGAGACTGCTGGCGCATGATTTCAACGGAGGCATGCAGAAGCAGCTGTGGGAGTGTGTCTTCTAGTAAGCAAGACATTAAAGAGACTGGCAAAAATGTGAAACAGTATCATTCTTCCCACTAAACTGCTTTTGTTTTGGAAAATTATTTTTTTTGCAAAATATATTATTTATGATAACATGCAGTGAGTTTTATTTTTTTAAATTTATTTTTATTTTTTGAGACAGAGTCTTGCTCTGTTGCCCAGGCTGGAGTGCAGTAGCACAATCTCAGCTCACTGCAACCTCCGCCTCCCAGGTTCAAGCGATTCTCCTGCCTCAGGCCCCCTATTACCTGGGATTACAGGTATGTGCCACCGTGCCTGGCTAATTTTGTATTTTTAGTAGAGATGGGATTCCACCATGTTGGCTGGGCTGGTCTTGAACTCCTAACCTCAGGTGATTCACCTGCCTCAGTCTCCCAAAGTGCTGGGATTACAGGTGTGAGCCACTGTGCCTGGCCAGGTTTCATTCTTTTTAAATGAATCGTTAAAAATGTTTTTAGTTTAATTTCTAATATGGTAAATACTGATAGATGTAACCCACATAAACAAAAGCCCCTTGAGGTTCTCAATACTCCTTAAAAGTATAGAGGGGTCTTGAGAACACTGAGTTAGAGACAAGCTGAGTTAGATGCTGTCCGCAATCCTGCTGGCTCCTCCAGCCCACAAGTCCACTCTGCTGCTCAGGTGCCAGGTGAACCTGCTGGGGCTGCCCTCTTCAGGACCCCCACTCCACCCCAGCCTTGTAGAGTGCCTCTGACAAACATCCTTCCCAAGAACGATTACGCCACTTTAATCTGCATCCACTTTACTGTTCTCAAAAACCTTTCATACGCTTAATCTCATTGAGTCCTGGAAGGCAGGTATTAAGCATCTGGTAAGAAACTTAGAAAGTGACGCTGGATTTCTAATTCTAACACAAACAATCCAGGAACTTGCTCATTTATATAGTTAGATCTGCCTGACAATAAAAGGAAAGTGAGAGGCGGTCATGGTGTATGTGGCAACCTGGATAATGGAATGGAGTGCGTGTCCTAGTCCCCCCACTTTTGGGTTTCTTGCAATCAAGCAAGAGAGGGCAGTTTATAAGTGGATGGACACAGGGGTCTGCCTGAGAGGCCCTTTTTACCCCCGCTTCACAGATGGCAGCTCTACTGATGTCCCCCAGTTTTCTCTCATAGGCTCAGAGCTGCAAGAACCCAAGGGAAAGGAAGATCTTGAAAGCCTCTCATTCTCTGGCTTCTTCCAGCCCCAAGTATGTGGTGATGTGGAGAGAAGCAGAAGGGTTGAACTTACCCCAGCAAATGACTCCAGCCTCCCCGCCATCACCCGTAAAGACAGTCTAAACCTCTCCCCTTGCTTGTGAACTCAGAGTCCTTTCGGGGGACTCAGAAGGTTATACCTGTGTATGTGCGAATAGTTTTCGAATGTTTCACACACATATGTATAAGTAAGTTTAAATCGTTTGTGGACATTGTCATGATTAATAAAAAGCTCACTCACTGAAAAGCATTACGTTACAGCTTTCCCTCATTTTACTCATACTAAAGTATTACTATCAAGGGGGTTACAATTTTCATCAAAAGGAGTCCTCAGTTTTGAAAGGGTTAAGACTGGCTGGTCTCAGCGCTACTCTGGAGCTCTGCTGACAAAGGTGTAACATTTTGGGCTACACCCAAGTTTCACACCAACAGTCTCCTCTCCTTTTTGTGACTGTATATGTACCAGGGTAGTGCTCGCCTTTGACTCTCTGCAGAAAATGTGAGGTGACAAGCAGCAAGTGTCACAGCTACATACACCGACACCTGCCGTTCTTGAGGGAGCGGCCCCATGACATTTGTGAACTGGAAAGTACTTATGTCAGCTCCTCACTTCCTTCTGAGCCCTTTCTCTGTTGAGGGTTGTTGTTTCCGAGCCTGCACCTATACCGCTTTGCAGAATCCATTTACCATTTATGTCTCTCTCGCCGGGCACAGTGACTCACGCCTATAAGCCCAGCACTTGGGGAGGCTGAGGCAGGCGGATCATTTGAGGTCAGAAGTTCGAGACAAGCCTGACCAACCTGGTGAAACCTTGTGTTTACTAAAAATACAAAAAGTAGCCAGGCATGGCAGTGGGCGCCTGGAATCCCAGCTACTCGGGGGGCTGAGGCAGGAGAACTGCTTGAACCTGGGAGGCAGAGGCTGTAATGAGCCGAGATCGCACCACTGCACTCCAGCCTGGGCGACAGCGAGCCTCCATCTCGAAAAAAAGAAAAAAATCTAATTCTCACTTGATGGTCTTTTTTTTTTTTTTTTTTTTTCTTTTTTTTTTTCAGGAAAAAGCACAAAATGCTTACCATTTCTCAGATTTCCCACATCTGGCATGACAACAAAAGACCCACAAAACTCAGTTGATATGTTCCAAAGAAGCCAACTGAGTAGTGTTGCCAGACTTAGCAAATAAAAATACAGAATGCTTCATTAAATCTGAACTTCAGATAAACATCCCTTGGTATACATGGGGGACCAGCTTCACAAACCCCTGAGAATACCAAAATCTGAGAATGCGCATGTCCCTTGTATAAAATAGCACAGTATTTGCATATAATCTGCACATAACCTCCCATATACTGTAAATCATCTCCAGATTACTTACAATTAATAAAATGTAAATGCTATTGCATTTGTTATACTATATTGTTTTTTAAAAATTGTATTTTTTAATGTATTCAATCCACAGTTGGTTAAACCCATGGATGTGGAACCATGGAGGGGTGGCCCAGCTGTACAGGAATATCTCACGCAATGTTTGGAAAATACTTACACTAAAAATGTACTTGTTGTTTATCTGAAATTCAAATTTAAGTGAGCATTCTGTGTTTTATCTGGTACCCCTAAAACTAACTTGCTCCAGTATGGAAGACTTTCTGCTTGGGGATTTAAAATTTACGCCTTAACAGAGTTGGCCATTTTTACCAGTCATGAGCCTTCATGGGCTCCTGCAAATAGTGACCCTGATGAATTTCGTAACCGTGAATGCCAATAAAGTACTTCATTGATCCTGCAAGTATTTTTTTCTAACCCTAAGAAGTTACAATTAAGAAAAACTCATCTAGGAGCTTTATAAGAGCCTCCTTTAACTGAGGCTTTATATGTGTATAATATATAGTGTATCTAGATAATATATAGTGCATACAGGTGTTTAATATATGTGTATGTATCAAATACAGTATATAAAATATATAGTGTATATATAACATGTATGTAATGCTTGTATAACATTCCCTTTGAAAGAATTATAACAATCACATTATATGTTTTATATATATGTTATATATTTCCATCTCCCATCTCCCTTGTTCTAAAAAAAGGGACTCTAAGGTGTCTCATAAAATACATATACACGACATATTTAGAAAAAAAATGAATGAAAGCGGTAAATAGCAAATCTGGTTGGGAACATGAGACGAAGCCAGGAATGAAGCTAGGATGGGAGGCGGACATCAGGGGCTGGGACAGCTGGTGCGTGGTGGGTGGCACACAGCGCATAGCAGGTGGCACACAGCGCGTGGCGGGTGGCACACAGCGCCAGGCTTCTGCACAGCGACGCACAGAGCCTCTGCAGTGGCACATTTCACAGTGTCCACAAAATAAGCCACTTGATAAGGAGCCATTCAGCTCTTTGTGGTTTTGATCTGAGAACATCCTCCCAATGTAATCCAGTGACTCAGGCTCTTTGTAAGAGTTTGTTCGTATAGGGCAACACCTGTTCCCTAGGCCCTCAATGTTTGCCAGTGGCAAAATGCATCAGTGTAGTTCAGAAGCAGTAACTCTTCTGGGCTTGAACTCCCAGCCTCAGGTGATCCGCCCGCCTCGGTCTCCCAAAGGGCTGGGCCCACTGCGCTTGGCCTCTCTTTTTAACAAGTGAAGAAATTGAGGCTAAAAATTATATACTCAGAGTCACAAAACTGGCCAGGGCTGTGATGTTAACCCCGGCTGGCCTAATTATTAAAGCCTGGCTCTTTCAGAGAATGAGAAAGGCTTTTACATTTTTCATGGGGTTCAAAACGAATATTTAGTTCCTTTTCCGATTATGAAAGTCAAACCTGTTTGTTTAGAAAATAGAAAAAATGGGAAAGAAAGAAGAAAAAAGATGACCCATTCTTTCATTATCTGAAAGAAATAAAGGTCGTTTGTAGTCCCTGGTCACGGGGAAAAGGCGGGGCACAGAGCTCAGGGTGTGGGATGAGGGTGAGGGGCGTTTTAAACGATGAACCAGTTCTGTGTTTTCCCTTCCTCCCAGCTAACTCTGTTGGAATATTAGTTCAGAAAACCTGGATTCTTGGTTTTGCTTCGCTAGACACTGGTTCTGGGACTTTCTGAAATCATTTTGCTGGGCGCCCCTAAGCCACACCCCCAAGGCTCTTATTTCCTGAGGCGGAAAGTGAAAGATTGGCTGGAAGTTTTTCTCGAAAGTTGCCCTGGAGGCTGCTGAAAACCCTGATAACTTGTCCTAACCCAGGCCGATGAATCCAGATCTCAGGGGCCAGGGACTGGGAGTCCTCGTCTCCCCAGACGCTGAGCAGACGGCCGCTCTCTAAAGACTGAGACCCGGAGCAGCTCAGGGCTCCTGCTGACCCAGGCCTTGGGAGCCGCAGGCTCCACGTCCACCCTCACCAGCAGGAGGAGGAGGAGGAGGAATACCCGGACCAAGGCAGGCGTTTCTGCTCGGAAACACCCTCTGGGTAACCAGCCTGAGGCCCGCGGCCACACCTCACCTGTAGGCGCCCAGGTTGATGCAGCTGATCCCCAGGTTGTATCTGGACCGGATGAAGCCCGGCTGGATCTCCAGCGCGCGGGTGTAGGCCTCCACGGCTTCCTCGCTGCGGTCTCCGTTGGCCAAGGTCGCCCCGAGACGGTTCCATAGTGAATAGTCCTGATGACAAAATCAGAGCTTTCTCACAACCCAGTGCGAGCCACAGCGGCAGAGCCCTCCCAGACTTCTCTGCAGAGAAAGGAAGACGGCTAGACATGGACTCAGTGCTCATGGTGGAGACCGTGGCCAGGGGAATTGCTACAAAATCTTCACGGACAGTTTTGTCCAGTGACTTTCACTCATTAACAAACAGCCAGCACTGGAGGCTGTCATGTCATCCATGTCTCTATTTTAGGTATTTCAGTATTAACAGCCACGTAGCACATCGTTAGTACCCATCACTTGGAACCACGGGAGGTAGAAGGACTGCCGGCCGTGAACACTGGTTAAGGAGAACACTGGTTTCTAGGTGCGCCTGCCGTCTTACCTCCGGCCGGACAGTTAAGGCAGCGTTAAATGCATCTATTGCTCTATTAAATTCTCCACTCAGGTGGAACAGGACCCCGAGCCCTGTCTGTAGGTCTGGGTCGATCATATCTCCATTTTGATGGGCAGCTTCCAGATATAATTCCTTCACTCCTTCCAGAACAGAGCTACGAGAGAAAAAACCAATTAGATTTGTAATCCCAACAGTCAGAACAGAAATGATTTACTGTTAAATCTCTTGACTCTATTTCAAGAAATCTCTTCATTACAGACTGGAAAACTTTCCTTAAAATAACTTAATAAGAGGATTATTAATGCTGAGTGTTTTACAATATGGCTGATTTTCATGACGTGGGTTGTTGAACACAGATACAGACTGCCGAGTAAGGTCTTCCCGAGGAGAGTTCTGCTCACTGTGAGCGCCAATGTGGAAACCCCACAGCTAAGTTTCCCAGGGCCTCAGTGAGCAAGAATTTGACCTAAGGATTTATTGTTGGCAGAAAACAAACTTTCTAGAAGACCAGACTTTCATTTTTCCCATTCCTAATTCTCAGGCTTGAGAAAACTTGGAGCATTAGCATTTCTTATACTTTACCTTGGGTGAATTATGTGTCCAAAGCATTTGACTCTAAAATGTGGCACTCAGATAAATGCCTGTGTGTGCCCGCAATGTACGCCATGTGCCTGAAGGAGGTTGGCCCTGTCTAAGTGTCAGTCTTTCTAATGAGCGATGCTCCTCAAGCAGAATTCCCTCCTGCAAACCATTCTGGAGTGGGTGGTGTCAGGGACGTGAGGCTCATTAGTTACCTGTTAGGTGATTCATTGTATCTATGGGTGTTTACTGCCAGCTGGAATGTAACGGGAAGGATACCTATCAACTGGGGACTTAGACATCCTGCGGGTGAGGCCTGGGGATCCCTTCTTGCTCTTCACAAGGTACTTGTACTTGGGATTTTGCTTAATCCAATTCTTCAAAGCTTCACAGGCATCCTGCTGATGGCCAGTGTTGGTATGACTCACGGCCAGTGCCATCAGTGCTTTTAAGTTGTTGGGCTGTAATTCTAAGCACCTGAAAAAAAAGGAAGCCAATTTCAGATTTTTTTTTTTTTTACTTCTAACAGTTCTTTAGAAAATGTGGGGTCTTTATTAACTAAATACTGCAAAAGCATTGTTAAGCTTGTTACGTCAAGTCCTTGGAAAGCACCATATTTATCCACCTAAAAACAGAGACCTCAGCATATTTTTAAGACAGTTAAAACTTACCCTAATGACTGCGAGGTTTGGTAATTTTAATAAGCGGCTTTAAAACTATGTGGCTTATCCATGTACATGATTTATTAGTGGTTAAACTAATAAGATCTAATGAGAAGTAGGGGATATCATTATTTTAATGCTGCTCTCTCTTTTTTTAAAAAAATGGAATCTCACTCTGTCCCTGAAGCTGGAATGCAGTGGTGTGATCTCTCTCGGCTCAATGCAAACTCTGCTTCCTGGCCTCAAGTGATTCTCCTGCCTCAGCCTCCTGAATAGCTGGGATTACAGATGCCCACCACACCCAGCTAATTTTGTATTTTTAGTAGAGACAGGGTTTCACCGTGTTGGCTAGGCTGATCTTGAGCTCCTGAACTCAAGTGATCCACCCACCTCGGCCTCCCAAAGTACTGGGATTACAGGTGTGAGCCACTACACCTGGCCTTTACTATCAATATATTAAAGGTATACATTTATACATATAATATATAAACGTTCTCTTTTATATTTGTATATTAAGTGTATAAATGTGTATATTTATACATTAAATACATAATGTATAAATAGATACATACAAACATATAACATATGGGATGTGTGTATATATGTACACACAAACATTAAAGGTACTTATATATTTATACATTTAATATATAAATATAAAAGAGAACTGACTTGAATGTAGACATCTAGAGATGAAAGACTGTGCAGTGTTTTGCAAAGGAGAGAGGAATCCTTGTGGGGTCAGAACTGCCAATGTGGGTTTACAGGAGACAGTGGCAAAGCTACTCCCCCCCCCATTCGATTCCATTGGACTTTAGCAGGGGATTTCCAAATTGAAGGGCATGCAAACCACCTGGGGCTCTCATAAAATCTGCATTCTGATGCAGCAGGCCTGCTGGGGTGGTTTGACAAGTTCTCAGGTGAAGATGCGGTCTCTGGATAAGACTTTGAGTAGCAAGCCCTAGGCAGTACCTAATGCCGCTCTGTGGTGAGCCTAATCTCCCAGAAACTTAGCCGCGCTGGGTAGAGAGGTTCCTAAGACTGGATGCACATCACGAACACCTGGTGAGGTTTGACAATGATTGCTGCCTGGTTCCCAGCCCTGATCAATTAAATGATAATCTCTGGGCTGTGCTCGGGCATCATTTTCCCCTCTAAATGATTCTAATGTGTGTGTGTATACAGGGGTAAGAACCAGGGGATCTACCTTGACCTTCCTGACCCCCAATTCTCTCATCTGTAGGAAAAGGCTCTGAAGGCAGGGCCATACGCTAGGCATTACCTCATCAGATACCAACAGAATCTTGAAATCTAGGTTTCCAAGACTGTAAAGCCCTAGAATTTCAAGAGTCTAGAATTCTTACAATCTAAGATTCCAAAGCTATAGGAGTTGTACACATACATTATATATGACCATCCATATAAACATATACATATAACAGATGGTATATGTGTGTATGTATACATATATATGTATGTCTACACACATATATTCTCTTCCTATAGCACTATATTAAAGGTACTTACAAGAAAAGGTAGGGAAAGGGGAAGTCTGTTTGGTAGAGGCTACTTTTCCAGGGTTTAAATAGGACTCTAATCAAGTAGGGTGTAATATTACACACACCCTCTCTTCCCATCCTTCCTTTCCCAACGTCATGCAGACCATTAGTCAGTATTCCACTTCTGTTTTTTTTGAAGAATATTTTCAGATGTTTCAGAAGTCTAAAAAGTTAAAAGAAACTATTCAATGGGTCTGCTTTATGACTGGGCTTAACACGGTCTTTCTCTGGTCCCAGTCACTGTCCACTGATTTGTAGATAGCAAGACATGGTTAGGAACGTTGTTTCACTACAAGCTGTTTTTCAGGGCGACGTGTGAGTCATATGCGGCGTCTCAGCACGTGTCTTGGCTAAATTCTTTATATTGTACTGCAGTAAAGATCAAAAGACACATCTGAAACAGCAAGTCCATTAACAAGCATCCAGCAGGCCCCTGATTGTGCACTTAGCTTCACTTACCTCTGGAGGGCGACAATAGCTGCTTGCTCGTTTTCATTCTCTGCCTGGGTTATCCCGAGGAACTGCCACGCCTGGGAAAGACAACGGACGTTAATACCGCAAGGTGAAGCAGGATTACCAACGGGCTTCGGTTGGTTTGTTTACCTGGGATGGGTCCCCTGTGCAGAGCAACCTGTCTCAGATGTGAGATCTGCATAAAAGGGGGAAATGTCGCATGCATTTCTTCATTCAGACTCTCTTGTGACGTCTGGGTCAAAATCCTCCGTCGTTAGTTCAAAACCCATTCAGTGTTAATCCTTTCCTATAACCCAGTGTGACGGAAGCCTCTGCATTTCTGAGATTTCATTATATTAGGTATTTTAAAACCCAAAGATAAATATATAAAATTCTACAATTATGAGAAAAAGGGGTGGAAAAATAGCCCAGAAATGTAGCTAAATAAAGTTTACAATAAGGAATCTCAAGATGTACAATATGAACTTTGCTTGTGTGAATGAAAGTCAAACAGTTACTAGAAAAATTCACAGGAGATTCAGGAACTAGGAAAAGCAAAACAAAACAAAATCTACGATGTGTTCATTCCTCTAATGTAATCACTGTTGAAACACACAAAACACACATAAACACAACCATAAGGTAGACATAATTTTATAGTCTACATTTACACATTTCATTGTCCCTTAAGCCCCTTTTCATGTTTCAAAATCCTCATAATTTTTAATTTGGATTTTGTTGAACGGACATTTGATTATTTACCCAACAATTTCCTTATTGCTCTAAGTTGGTGGAAATCATTTGCTACTGTAAATAATTTGAAGAACATCTTCAAGCAGATAGCTTATGTTTTTACATCTAGAATTAAAGTTTTTAATATAGCAAATTTTCTTTATATGATCATAAGAACAGTAACTGTCATACTTTTCTAAGAGTAATACTCACAAGCAAAAGTCTCTTATTATACACACTGTCCTCAGCTTTGCTGAGGGTGGAGATATATTAGGGTTGTAGGGATTTAAAAACGTTTGGGGAGTGTGTAACTCTGCCTCCCAAGGCTGGCAGAGTTATACGCTCCCTAAACATTTTTACACACTCCCATAATACCATTTTAAAACAAACCTCTAGGAAAGCAGTTATCTTAAAGTGTCATTTGAATGGTTTTGGCTTTTCCCCTTATGGGTTATTATTGGATATATTTTATAAACTCATAAAAATACTGATTATGCCCCCCTCCAAATATCCTTTATTCTTTAAAATCTCTTAAACGTACATAGAGCAACCTCTATTTTGACTTCACCTTCCATGTATCTTAGAATGCTTCTTAAGAAAAGCTTGATGAAATTGCCTTTCTCTGGGGGCATTTTTCTAGACAGTGGCCATGGTGTCATTCTCACTGTGTGCAGTATTATTATCTCAGCTTGAAGGTCCCCATAGATTCAGAAGCCCTGGGTCCTTGTCTGGGGTTCATTAGTTACCATAGGCTCTCATTTTCTCATTTATGAATCTGAGATCATAATACGTCATTGAGAGAATCTTCTAGGGCCCTTATGTCAAATAATATCGCATATTTGAAAACACCTTGTAAAACACTTAGCAGTTACAAATGTAAGATGGCATTATTATTTTTGGGGGGTGGCCTATAGTTTCATATTAGTGTAATAATTTCCTCTTCTACAATGAGCATATATCTTTATTTTATTTTTGAGACAGAGTCTTGCTCTGTCACTCAGACTGTAGTGCCGTGGCATGATCTGGGCTCACTGCAACCTCCGCCTCCCAGGTTCAAGCAATTCTCCCACCTCAGCCTCCTGAGTAGCTGGGATTACAGGCACAAGCCATCCACCCAGCGAATTTTGTTTTGTATTTTTAGTAGACACAGGGTCCTTCCATGTTGGCCAGGTTGGTCTTGAACTCCTGGCCTGAAGTAACCCCCCTGCCTTGGCCTCCCAAAGTGCTAGGATTATAGGCGTGAGCCACCACGCTCAGCCTATGTTTTAAAGATTCTAATATTTTGGTTCAGAATTTCAGCTTTCAATTCGATCCCATTTCACTGTAAACCTTTTGACCAACAAGATATTACAAGATTTAACTAGTGACCAGTTTACTCATTCTTCCTATATCAAGTACAGCCAATGATAACGATGAAGGCGAATGTTGATGTGCCAGGCACTGAGCTGAGCACTTTCTTTGTGTGAACTAATTTCATCCTCGCAACACATAGTGAGACAGTTACAATTAGGATTTCCACGTTACAGATGAGGAAACTGAGGCTTAGAGTGTTTAAATGACTTGCCCTGGGTCCCACTGCTAACAGGGAGAACAGGGATCGGAAGCTATGCAGCTGGGGTAGCATGGCCTGGGTGCTTAACCACTAGTCTACGTTGTGTTCTCAGCACCAACATACACACCTGTGCCTACAATTTCTGCAGATTCCCTTGGAAACATTCTTACATGATGATTCCCGAAAATTACAAACGAAAGAAGAAAGCATCACACTCCCGCTATCTTAGGATGGGCCTTTGCAGGTTTGCGAAACCCAATGGACGCGGGCGGCAGAGCTTCCTGCTGCCCTCCCAGTCTGTCTCATGGCTCTTCTCATCTCTGAGAAAGGGGTTTTTCTAACACGCAATCCGCTGGTACACCTTTCCTGAGTACAGGCCCCAGTGCTTTCCCACAGCCTTCAGATGAACGTCAAATCCTTGCCTATCTCTCTGCCATTCTCCCTCCCCTCTTCCACTTCACACGATGCGTCACGCCCGTCTGCCTCCCCACGCAGCATTCTCTGGACATGAAAACGGGACTCCTCTCCTGCCTTCCAGTCCCACCCCACGCTGGCTTCACTGTGCAGACAGGCTGATGTTTTAGTCTCCCAGCACCGTGTGCTCACGTGGACCCCGCATTGATCACACGACACCCATGTTGCCACTTGTCTTCCCAGATAGACCGTAAACATGTTTTTCCAACTCATAACTTCTCCCAGCGTTTCAGTATTTTGAGCCAGGACCCGGCATAATTTTTGGGACATGGCATGTGTTTAATAAATGTGGGGTGAGTGAACCAAGGGTGATGTACAGTGTGACATAAGAACCAGACATCACGATACACTGTCCCTTGAAAACAACTGCCAGGCGCAGTGGCTCACGCCTGTAATCCCAGCACTTTGGGAGGCCCGAGGCCAGTGGATCCCTGAGGTCAATAGTTCGAGACCAGTCTGATCAACATGGTGAAACCCCATCTCTACTAAAAATACAAAAATTAGCTGGGCATGGTGGTGGGTGCCTGTAACCCCAGCTACTTGGGAGGCTGAGGCAGGAGCACCGCTTGAACCTGGCAGGTAGAGGTTGCAGTGAGCTGAGATAGCGCCACTGCACCCCAGCCTGGGTGACAGAGCAAGATTCTGTCACAAAAAAAGGAAACTGCTGATGAGCCTCCAGGTTGGTGATCTTGATTTTTTGTTGCCTGTCCCCAACCTTTATTTATAGGCACTATTGACACTGCCGATTAGAAAGTAGGTTAGAAAACAGGTACCTATTGGTAACTTTCAAACCAGTAGGCTAAGCTAGATTAACTCCTCTGGGAAGCTTTACTTGATGGAAAGGCAGAGTTCAGCGTTTTCTGCCCCTTGCTGGCACACACCCTTCCTGAGTCTGGCAGAATGAAGGGAGAAAGGTACCTCTGCATCGCCAGGGTCCTGAAGAATTGCTGCTTCCATGAACAGGATGGTGACCGGCAGGTCCCCTTCCTTCAGCCTTTTTAAACCTTCTTCAAATGCTCCAGGCCAGTCCTTGAAGGGGTTTTCAGTGTGAAAGTAATATCCCTGCAACACAGAGACAGACCAGTGCACAAGCCATTGATTTCTCTTTTCATTGTTACATCCAGGAAGAATGTAAATTAAAAAGTCAGGAAACAACGGATGCTGGAGAGGATGTGGAGAAATAGGAACGCTTTTACACTGTTGGTGGGAGTGCAAACTAGTTCCACCATTGTGGAAGACGGTGTGGCAATTCCTCAAGGACCTAGAAATAGAAATTCCATTTGACCCAGCAATCCCATTACTGGGTATACACCCAAAGGATTATAAATCATTCTACTATAAATACACATGCACACATATGTTTATAGCAGCAGTGTTCACAATAGCAAAGACTTGGAACCAACCCAAATGCCCATCAAAGATAGACTGGATAAAGAAAATGTGGCACACACATACCAAGGAATACGATGCAGCCATAATAAAGGATGAGTTCATGTCCTTTGCAGGGACATGGATGAAGCTGGAAACATCATTCTCAGCAAAGTAACAGAAGAACAGAAAGCCAAATACCGCATGTTCTCACTCATTAGTGGGAGTTGAACAATGAGAACACGTGGACACAGGGAGGGGAACATCACACACTGGGGCCAGTAGGGGGATGGGGGGGCTAGGGGAGGGACAGCATTAGGAGAAATACCTAATGTAGAAGATGGGTTGATGGGTGCAGCACGTGTATACCTATGTAACAAACCTGCACATTCTGCACAGGGACCCCAGAACTTAAAGTATAATTAAAAAAATTAAATATTTATTTTGATTTTTAAATTGAACATTTTAAATTTCTGCTTTTCCTTATTATGAATGTAGCACATTTTCATTGTATAAAGTTTAGATAAAACCAAATAATATCACAAGATACAAAAAGAATGACAGGTATACAATGCCACAACCTAGATATGACCACTGCTAGTATGTTTGAGTTTGCTTTCTTCTGATATTTCTTGTTCTTTTTGTGTTAACAATTCTCCCTCATGATTTCAAAGCACTGACTCCTCACGTTTTCGCCGAGTGCTCCCACCCACCCCCGAAACACGAGCCCCACGTGCTGGATCTGTGTACCTCCCGTGGCCCTCTGGGGAGGTACAAGCCACTGCCATAGCTGAGGGAATTTTGCCTTCACCCTGGACCAGCTTTTTTTTTTTTTTTGAGATGGAGTTTCGCTCTTGTTACCCAGGCTGGAGTGCAATGGCGCGATCTCGGCTCACCGCAACCTCTGCCTCCTGGGTTCAAGCAATTCTCCTGCCTCAGCCTCCTGAGTAGCTGGGATTACAGGCACGTGCCACCATGCCCAGCTAATGTTTTGTATTTTTAGTAGAGACGGGGTTTCACCATGTTGACCAGGATGGTCTCGATCTCTTGACCTCGTGATCTACCCGCCTCGGCCTCCCAAAGTGCTGGGATTACAGGCTTGAGCCACCGCGCCCGGCCCACCCTGGACCAGCTTTTGCCTGTGGGGGGCTGTATTGCCCCTGTTGAGAATGCATGTTTTAAAGTTAAAGGTTTTATAACTTCAAAAATTTAAAGAATACAGAATGTACAAATAATTGTCTGGTATTTTCTATGAGTATATGAATTAAACAAATAGGCACATATTACATACACAGTCTTACAGCTTAGGCCTCACTTAGATTTATATTGTGATCATTTCTCTATGTTATTAAAATTATTCCTATGGATAGATATATTTATTTACTCAATTCCCTATTGATAAACATTGAGGTCATTTAAAATTTTTTGTTATCATAAATAAAACAACGGTGAAAGCCTGATGCACAAATCTTTGTCTGAACTTACTTATTACCTTAGGGTAGACTCCCAGAGGGATTTATTAGGTTAAGGTTATGAGCTGTTTTTAAGCCCTGGATATATGTAGCTAAATTGTTTTTGAAAAAATGTGTCCCCCTTAAACTCTCATCTGAAGTATCTAAGAGATGTTATTTGTTGCAGTTTTACTTGCATAGGTCATCATAAAATCCTTTAAATTTGATAGATACAAATAAGCTAGTGTGTTGATGATGTCACTAAGGTTTAAAAGCAGATCCAGTGGAGGCCTTTGGGCTCTGTAGGTGCTGAGAAAGACAAAATCCACGATCAGCCACAAGGTCTGAGGGCTTATGTGGAGTTAGTGTGGTTACGGGGTTCATAAGTGCCACAGACCTCAGGAGCACGAATGACAGCCCAGAGACTGATGATCTGAATCAATGTCCTGTGTTCGCACTTAGCTTGGTTTCCTTGTAGAAAAGAGTTACTTTTAATGAGATGGTTGTTCTAATTTTATGAGATTACTTGGCCTATTGAGGAACAGAGTATTTGGAGGAGAGAGACATTTTAATGGCTCTGTAGATTGCAGATCGACTAAAATCAGAGACTATTCACCATCACACCCCCCATACTTAGTGTAAGAGTAAATGCTCAATAGATATTTGTTGTATAAGCAAAATATCATAAAAGTTGCCCAGAACTGAGTCTTACTGAGATGTCCTCCACCACAAAATAATAATACATCCTTATCTAAATACAGTTTTTCTTTTTCTAAATTTATTTTGATTTTTGTGGGTACCTCGTGGGTATATGTATTTATGGGGTACATGAGATATTTTGATACAGGCACACAGGCCTGCACATATGTGATATGCGTAACAGTCACGTCAGTGTAAATGGGATGTCATTGCCTCAAGCGTCTATCCTCTTTATGTGTTATGAACAAGCCAGTTACACTCTTTTAGTTATTTAGAAATGTACAATAAGCTATTGTTGACTGCGGTCACCCCATTGTGCTATAAAATACTATATTTTATTCATTCTATGTAACTATATTTTAAAAGCACTGACTCTTTAGACATGTTTTATCATTAACCATCCCCAGCTCCCTCCCCAACCCTTGCCTATTACCTCTCCCAGCCTCTGGTAACCATCATTACCCTCTATCTCCATGAGTTCAACTGTTTCATGTTAGTTGCCACAGACAGGTGAGAACAGGTGAAGTCTGTCTTTCTGTGCCTAGCTTATTTTACTTCAAGTGATGACCTCCAGTTCCATCTGCGTTGTTATAAATGACAGGGTGCCGTTCTTTTCCGTGGCTGAATATGACACTATTGTGTATATGTACCATGTTTCCTTTTCCTTTTCTTTTTCTTTCTTTCTTTTTTTTATAGACAGGATCTCATTCTCAGCTCACTGCAGCCTTGACCTCCTGGGGTTGAAGTGTTCCTCCCGCCTCAGCCTCCTGAGTAGCTGAGGACTACAGGTATGTGCCACTATGCCCAGTTAAGTTTTTTCCTTTTCCCTTTCTTGTTTATTTTTTTCGATAGAGACAGGGTCTCACTCTGTTGTTCCGGTTCACATTGCTTTTATCCATTCGTCTGCTGATGGACACCTAGGTATCCTCTATATCTTGGGTATTATGATACATACTTTCTCTAGGTAAGAAAATTCCACATCTTTCTTCAAGTTATTTATACCTAATCCTCAGTGTTCGCCCCAACCCCATGAAGTGCTTTTTAAACACATAAATGCTAGAGCAGCTGGGACTTCAGGAGTGGTTTGGCTGGTTGTTCACTGTCCTTATGTATTTGCTGGGGTCCTATCGGGGAGTATCTCTAAGGAATGTTCTGGGGACTTGACCTCGTTGGGAGAGAGTCTTCTCCACGGCATTTGTTTGCTAGCTGTATAATGACCACCTGTGAAATACGGCCCAGTCTCCACTCCACTCCCATGCACTGTATAGTGACCACCTGCGAAATACAGACCAGTCTCCACTCCACTCCCATGCACTGTGTAATGACCACCTGTGAAATACGGCCCAGTCTCCACTCCACTCCCGTGCGCTGTGTAATGACCACCTGTGAAATACGGCCCAGTCTCCACTCCACTCCCGTGCGCTGTGAAATGACCACCTGTGAAATACGGCCCAGTCTCCACTCCACTCCCGTGCGCTGTGTAATGACCACCTGTGAAATACGGCCCAGTCTCCACTCCACTCCCGTGCGCTGTGTAATGACCACCTGTGAAATACGGCCCAGTCTCCACTCCACTCCCATGCGCTGTGTAATGACCACCTGTGAAATACGGCCCAGTCTCCACTCCACTCCCGTGCGCTGTGAAATGACCACCTGTGAAATACGGCCCAGTCTCCACTCCACTCCCGTGCGCTGTGTAATGACCACCTGTGAAATACGGCCCAGTCTCCACTCCACTCCCGTGTGCTGTGTAATGACCACCTGTGAAATACGGCCCAGTCTCCACTCCACTCCCATGCACTGTATAGTGACCACCTGCGAAATGCAGACCAGTCTCCACTCCACTCCCATGCACTGTGTAATGACCACCTGTGAAATACGGCCCAGTCTCCACTCCACTCCCGTGCGCTGTGTAATGACCACCTGTGAAATACGGCCCAGTCTCCACTCCACTCCCGTGCGCTGTGTAATGACCACCTGTGAAATACGGCCCAGTCTCCACTCCACTCCCGTGCGCTGTGTAATGACCACCTGTGAAATACGGCCCAGTCTCCACTCCACTCCCGTGCGCTGTGAAATGACCACCTGTGAAATACGGCCCAGTCTCCACTCCACTCCCGTGCGCTGTGTAATGACCACCTGTGAAATACGGCCCAGTCTCCACTCCACTCCCGTGTGCTGTGTAATGACCACCTGTGAAATACGGCCCAGTCTCCACTCCACTCCCATGCACTGTATAGTGACCACCTGTGAAATACAGACCAGTCTCCACTCCACTCCCGTGCGCTGTGAAATGACCACCTGTGAAATACGGCCCAGTCTCTACTCCACTCCCGTGCACTGTGTAATGACCACCTGTGAAATATGGCCCAGTCTCCACTCCACTCCCGTGTGCTGTTTAATGACCACCTGTGAAATACGGTCCAGTCTCCACTCCACTCCCATGTCACAGGTATCACTTCTGTTGTTGGCGTATCGACAGGTCTCACATGCCTGGCTGTCAGAGCATGATGTGAGTAGCCCAGTTCTTGCTCCTAGCCACCCTCATGTCAGCTAGTTCGGGAACTCTCTAGCCAGCGGGAGGCAGGCTCTGGTCGGCTGCCACACTGTCTGTCTGAATGCTGATATCAATAAGAGCATTTCATTCTAACTTGGCTTCCTTCAGGCACTGGATAATTACATTGTCTCATTCTATCAGAATTTCTTCTAGGTCACAGCGACATTCAATTGTCTTTTTAATTCCTGTGTTTTTCACAAAATATCTATTGACTAAATCTATAAAATATGATTCCAAAAGCTAGAGAAAACTAGTTGGCATGTAAAGAAGCAGCACTGGTTACCTTCTCACTAGCCGAGATGGTTACTTGGTTCTGAGCTTCCTGGTTCTCAGATATCCAGTTCCTCCGAGCCATTTCTTCCCATTCCGCTTGCATCTTATCCCAAAACTCGGTATCTGACTGGGAGACAGGAAAAATGAACAGAGATTGATTTAAGAACATGCCACGTCAGCTGTTTGTTTTCCTAATAGATGAAAGATGCTTCTCAGGAGGAATAAAATGGTGACATCCAGTTGATCGGCATAGCTGGAGAGCTTCTGGAGTGTGCTCATGGGCCAGGGCATTGGGGTGGATTAGCTGTGGCTTTCTCCAGCAGGAAAATAACTGCCATCAGAAAGACCAGGATCACAAATGCCAAATTCAGCTGAAAGCCCACTACTTACACACAGTTCCACGTGTGGGCACTAGGCCACATTTTAGGAAGAGCAGTCTCTCCTAGAATTGCTCCTAGCGTGTGAGGAATTAACGTGACCGCTTTGGGCCTGGCCGAGCAGTGACCTGGGAAGACAGCCAGGAATGGACAAAGGAACGAAACAGGAGTTGATCCTACTGCGTGTCAAGCACTGTGCTGGCAGAACACCGAGCCTGGAGGGCCACGGTCCCGAAGCTGGGACGCGCGGGATCTGAATCCCATCTGCCTTCCAGACCCACATTTGTCAGCTTACGGCAAGCTAGGTCCACGGGTGCTGAAGAATGAGGGACCCTGGTGTGAACCCGACTGATCCTCTCCAAGGACTTTTTTTTTTTTTTTTTTTTTTTTTTTGAGATGGAGTCTCCCTCTGTCACCCAGGCTGCAGTGCAGTGGTGTGATCTCAGCTCACTGCAACCTCCACCTCCCGGGTTCAAGCAGTTCTCCTGCCTCAGCCTCCCGAGTAGCTGGGATTACAGGGGTCCACCACCACGCCGGGCTAATTTTTTTGTATTTTTAATAGAGACGAGGTTTCACCATGTCGGCCAGGATGGTCTTGATCTCCTGACCTCATGACCTCCCACCTCGGCCTCTCAAAGTGCTGGGATTACAGGTGTGAGCCCCCGTGCCTGGCCCCTCTTCAGGGACTTATGTGGCAGGATGAGTTTTTGAAAAACACTACTTCATGTCCTTGTTTCCTTGTTGTTTGCCACACATCTTCTGTAAGAGAAATCAGGCCATTTGTTCTTTTCTTCCAGGGAGGTGTGCATTCCTAGACTGAAGAAGATTTTTGCTGCAAGAGCTGTCCCTGGTGGGCCTCTATTTTATCAAGCCTGAAAAGCGTACTTTAGGTGGCCCAAGGGGCAGGAGGAAGCAGCAAGCATCTTAAAGAATTTAAGAGATACAGGGCCTGGGAGCAGTGGCTCACGCCTGTGATCCCAGCACTCTGGGAGGCTGAGGTGAGTGGATCACAAGGTCAGGAGATCAAGACCATCCTGGCTAACATGGTGAAACCCCATGTCTACTAAAAATACAAAAATTAGTCGGGCGTGGTGGTGGGCGCCTGTAGGCCCAGCTACTCAGGAGGCTGAGGCAGGAGAATCACTTGAATGCAGGAGGATGAGGTTACAGTGAGCTGAGATCGTGCCACTGCATTATAGCCTGGGTGACAGAGGGAGACTCCATCTCAGAGAGAGAGAGAGAGAGAGATTTTCCAGGTTAGGGAAAGAGAAGGAGGGTGAAGGTTCTGAGGAGTGGGAGGCTGGTGTTCAGTTTTAGCTATTTCCCAGGCAAACCAGCCTGATATCAGAGAGGATGCCCGAGGGTGTGACAGATCGGGCACACTTGAAGCCCTGTTCCACATGGCCAGGAAACAGGGCGAAATTCAAGGAACCACTTTGGACTTGGATGACTGTTAGTGGTCACCATGACAGATGGCAGGGGGTGTGGGGAGACTTAGTCTTTGTTTTCTGACACTATATAAGCCTTCCATATTTCATGCCCTAGACAAAGTTCCCTGCCAGCCTGGTAACAGAGACACTTGGAAATCGCTTAATTTTCTTAAAGAAAACAATGAGCATTTCTAGAACACCTGAATCTGGGACTGAAATTCATACTCTTTACAAATTGCACACCTCCGTTTCTGTTGTGTGAAGGTCTGTGACTTGCTGACACACCCTCATACTGACTTGAGGTCGGCCTTCCCCTGTGAACCATTCTGGTCTGCCTGGGCGGTGTTGTTCTGCAGTGAGAGCCCTTCTTCTGAGTGGCTCTGAGTGGTAATGATAACCTTATTTCTTTTAGATATAAATGTTCATGGACTAAGAACCAGCTCAATACGATTATCCCAGCCTACTAAATAAATAGTAGGTCTTGCTCCTGCTTTATTATGTCCAGAATTCCCATTCCTCCCACAGAAACGGACTCTGCCCCTTTGGCAAACGCCTCCTCTCAACAAGGCGGCAGGCATCTTGACAGCCGATGCCCATGATGCTGGGAGGACACGGAACAGCTACTAGGTATCCGGGTTCAGCTCAAAAATAAAATTCAAAATTTCTTTTCTAAGGCTTTTTCTAGTAGAATACCACACTGTACAAACAGAATTATCTCAAATATACAACAGCAAAAGCTAGATGATCCCAAATATACAACAGCAAAGGCTAGATGATCTCAAATATACAACAGCAATGGCTAGATAAAAGACTAGGAAGAAATATGCCACCATATTAATAGAAATGTGTCTTTGAATTGAAGAAATAATGGGGGATGTTTTTCCTCCCTCTTCAAACTTTTCCTGCTTTCTGAATTTTCTATGAGCATGCTTTGCTTTTATAATTAAACAATAAGGTTAAACACAACACAACAAAAATATCTTTCCTTTTTTTAAATACCTTGAAACCTGAATTATTAGATACTAACGAGTTTGGAAAAAATTTGCGGGGATTCATTTTTGAAATAGCTTTTCAAAGATGCAGGTTTAACCTGCCTGCAGTAGAAAGGAAGCCAAGTCTACCAAGTGAATTTTTATACTGTTTGCTGACTTCCCCAGACTCCCACTGGGTGACGTGAGATGCCGATGACTGCACATACTTTCCAAGGCAAATCCGTTCATCTAGTGAGAGTCCTTGGAATTTAAAGCATATTACCAGTCTTCTGCATGAAAGAATGAGAAGGATTTAATGATGTGTACATCTGAGTTACCAAAGGATGCATTACCTTTCCTGCAGCTTGAAATCAGAGCAGTAGATACATATAAATAAAGCTGCTGGGGAAAACAGACCACCTCAGCTGAGGTGGAGCTGCTGGGCTCTCACTTAATGAGATACACCAGAACTCACTGTTACCACTTAAAATGAGTTACTGCTGACTAATCAAAGTCCACAGCACAGCTTTCATTTAATTACAGAGACTACCTTTAGCATAATCAGTTTTCATCCAGCTGCAGAATCCGGACTTCATTCACATAGCTACAATGAACGCTGCTTTCCCTCCAGGATTTTAAATGAATTTTAGAGAAACCTGAAACATTTCAGTTCTAAAGATATTAAACATAACTGAGGGGATTTCATTTACTGATGATTTTCTTAGCCCTCCCGGGATTTTGGTGGATTGCTGTTCATACTCCGTGCAACAAGCTATCTGCTTACATCAGAAATAAGCTATTACTTGCCCTCCATAACCATTTCTAAGAATAGCCCTCTGATGATAAAATATCGTAGGTACTCGTAAACGCACTAGGACATGCAGCACGGTGGATGAGGACAGCGACTCTCCCCTTGGACGGGCTTGGGGTCAAATTCTTGTTCCGTCATTGCCCTTTTGTAGATATCTTAATATTCCTTTTTTTTTTTTTGAGACGGAGTTTTGCTCGTTAGCCAGGCTGGAGTGCAATGGCGCGATCTCGGCTCACCGCAGCCTCCGCCTCCTGGGTTCAAGCAATTCTCCTGCCTCAGCCTCCCGAGTAGCTGAGACTACAGGCACGCACCCCCATGCCCAGCTAAGTTTTGTATTTTTTTTTTTTAGTAGAGACGGGGTTTCACCTTGTTGACCAAAATGGTCTCGATCTCTTGACCTTGTGATCCACCCGCCTCGGCCTCCCAAAGTGCTGGGATTACAGGCGTGAGCCACCGCGCCCGGCCATCTTAGTATTTCTAAGTCTCATTTTCCGTATCTTTAAAATGAAGATATGATAGCAATTTTGGTTAGTTGTTACGACAACTAAATGAGAAAATGCATCTGTGGCATAAAGGACATGGTAGACGCTAAAAACTCTCGGCGTTCTTGCATTGTGTTTTCAAAGCATTGAGAAAAATACAGAGAATAAAACAAAAATCACCCACAACTGCAAAGCTCAAATAAAAATGCTGTGAATAGTCTGGTGTTTTAACCTGCCATGAAAACATATTATTCTTTGAGACACTTTCCTTCTCTTCATTTAAATCTTTCCCTTCCATCTAATTATTCAAAAATAGGATCAAGGTTAAGAAAACTATGGTGAAGCATCTATAACGGATTGTATGTAGCAAATTAAAATGGTGTTTATGAGCAGTTTATTAAAATATTGATAGTCCTTGAGTTATAATGTTTCTTGCTAAGTAGTATAACCACAATAATAGAAAACCAATCGCAATAATGGTCCGAGGGGTGGGGGAGACTGCAGGGAAGCCACTGTAGAACTGCTTTTATGGGGTACCCGCCCCTTTTATGGGGTACCTGTCCCTTTTTCTTGTACTTTTTACCATTTCCCAAATTTTCTATTGCTAGCATGAGTTATTTTGGTGGAAAAGTAAGATTTGGCTTAAAAAATGCTTACTTCTTTTCAATTTCAGTTCCCCCATGAGGTCTTCTTCAACATTCCTGCACTAGAGCAATCCTTTGCCTCTGAATTCCTTCATCACTGATACTCTGTGTTAGTGGTTTGAAAGAAGATATATGCTAGAAGTTGAGCAAGTTGTTTTAACTCAACTGTAAGTTATTTTTCCTCTTTTGTAAAGTGAAAAGATTGCGTTCCTTAGACAGCAGCTTAGGGTTCTCTACATGGACTGACTCAGATCAGAATAAGGCAGAAGAAGGATCTCAGCACAGAATCACATTTTTTATTTTTGAAGGGGGCTTTTAGTCTATTTACTAATCTCTAAAAATTATACTTTAAAATGTTTCCCGAAAGTACACTGGACATTAATTTCCTTCACTTTTTTGATTGTAAAACTGGAAAAAAAAGTTTTTTTTAATAAGAACCAGGGCAATATTAATTAAACATTAATTAAATTAAAATATAAAGATAAGAAAAGAAGCAATTTATTTTAGAACAGGAAAGTTTACGGGATGGCAACATATTATCAATTCCAATTCACCAGTTTATTCACTCATCTAGTTAACATAGAGCTACTTTTGATTTTGTGGTCAAACGTAAATGTCAGAAAGATCTTGGGTTTGTGCTACAAAAGAACGAATCAATGTGAGATTATGAGCCAATTCTGCCTGGGAGGTGTCTGGAATTCTTTTTGCCTACTAGACTTCCATTGATTAACTGTCACTGGATCAAAACTTGAGAAAACCAAACCACACCAACCAGGTCTGCACATACAGAAGCAAGAAGCAGTACTTCGTTTACACGGCAAGGAATGAGCACCACTATGTAAGTCTAGATTAAAAACTTGCCATGCCGGGCGCGGTGGCTCAAGCCTGTAATCCCAGCACTTTGGGAGGCTGAGGCGGGTGGATCACGAGGTCGGGAGATCGACACCATCCTGGTCAACATGGTGAAACCCTGTCTCTACTAAAAATACAAAAAATTAGCTGGGCATTGTGGCGCGTGCCTGTAATCCCAGCTACTCAGGAGGCTGAGGCAGGAGAATTGCTTGAACCCAGGAGGCGGAGGTTGTGGTGAGCCGAGATCGGGCCATTGCACTCCAGCCTGGGTAACAAGAGCGAAACTCCGTCTCAAAAAAAAAACAACAACAACAACAAAAAACAACAACAACAAAAAAAACTTGCCACAACATGATTGTGCTAAAGGGAAATTATGTGCATATCGGTGTGGGGCTTCCCTGCCCTGGGGTCCAGCAGTCCCGGCGGGCCAGTGGGAACTGTTTCTGCTCACCACATCCCGGTTGACTAAGAGCTCAGCACTAGCCAAAGATCTTACATGGCTGCCCCAGGAACATATTCCACCTGGAGCTGCCTCACAGATGAGCAGTGTTCTCACAGAGAATGGGGTAGAATTTCAACCAGTCAGAATTAGTTTGAGCTCTTAGTGCTGTGCTGGTGTCCCGTGTAGTGAGTCTCACTGACATACTGGAGTCTCTTCAGGCGTGAGGGACCTTGGGCAGGCGTAACCCTCCTGACGAAGAACAGGCAAAGGAGCATCTCACCTGCTGACACAGTCACGGGGGATGGCGAGAGCTGAGCGAGCCGGCCTCGCTTGGTTTGCAGACAGCAGAACTAGGATGCATGAATGGCAGGTCTGGGGGGACGAATTTCTATCAAATGCAAGACAAAACTGCCTGAAAACGGAATGGGCTCCCCGGCATTAGAAGTCTGCAGGGATGGAACGACCCATGCGAGGAGGGCTGGAAAGACGATTCACAGGTCGGAAGGAGATTCCACCTAAACAATTCTTTGGTCTCTAGTAACTTCGAGTGTCTCTGGTTGCAATGTTATTAATGAATTGATTTACTGAGCCAAACAGGAAGGCCCCAAAGTAGTCAAATCTCTGAGATAAACATAGATCTGTCATGCATTCCCCTTTCTCAATCTAAACAGTACAGGTCTCAGTATTGGTGAGGGCATGCTGTAAAAATAAGATTTAAATTAAAACAAAACAAAACAAAACAAAACAAAACAGTGTAGGAAGGAAAACAGATGGGTTTTGGCCTCAGGTAGAACAGGCTGGAATTCTAGCTAGGCTCCTTGTCATGTGACCTCGTGCAACTTAGTTCCCCTCTTTAACTCAGTTTCCTCATCTGTAAATTGTAAAACTTCTCTTAAGAGTGCCTGAAAGGGTTAAGTGAAACCATGCCTGTGGAGTGCTTAGAACCTGCAACATCTAAGAGCAAAGGGATCGGCGTTAATTTAATTTTATTGCTTAGAAACGAAAAATAATACTTCCCAGGTATAGAGGGAATGCAATCTCATCAACTGTGACTTGCGTGGGTCAGAAGTACTGCAAAACAAACATATTGGTACTAGCATTTAACACAGATTTTTCTGGTTGCCTCTGGGGTAGACATGCTTCTTCCTTGTTTCAATGGAGGCAGTCATCACTGCAGTTGCTGGCAGGCACCTGGGCAAATAGCCTGAGGGGCTCGCCAAGCAAGGTGCCAGCAGGGTAGCTGCAGAAATGTGAGGAGGAAAGACCGGAAAGGACGGGGAGCGGAGGAAGGGGCACAGGAGGCTGGAAATAAATGACATGAAGTGCAGTTTGGCAGAGGGAAGTCAGGAGCCATTTCTAACAGGAAATCTGAGATCGTTTTCTGTTATTTCCTTTCTCTTCCTCCTTCCCCGACAAGGGGGCAAACAGAAATGGAATATTAAAGAACAAAGAGCAAAGTATGTTGTCTAAGTAGGAAGGAGTCACCTTTGAAAGGTTTTTAGCTTATTCATTAGCAAACAAATGTCTTTGCAGAACTGGAATTTCACATGATTCCATCTGCGTTCTGGCTCCTGTGGCACTTGCCTTCACAAAAGAACGTCTGCCTGCTAACGTGCCATGGACTACGAGGAAGCTTTCTGTGCATCAGGCACGAGGTTCTGCGGGGCTAGCTTCTCAGTGGCTGCTTTTTATAGCAGGCAAGGAGGGGCAGGTCACCAGAGCTCCTTTACCACGGGCATGAGGAGGTGGCGTGTGAGGAGCTGGGCAGAGGTCCTCGGTTCAAACCTTGGCCACGCTCCATACAGTAACAGGTCACGTGATGAAAAAAGACAGCAGTCCCTGAACGGGTTTCTTTTGCTTTAGATGTGTTTAAAACTCCTGAAAACTCACCGAGAAGCTCTCTGCTCATTTTAAAGAACAAGGTAGGAGACACGTTCACTAAACCCACACTGCGTGTTTGTCACTGGGCTTTGCATTACGAGAATATTTAGGAGACTAAACAAGCCAGAGCCAACACACGGAGGTGTGGACGCTGCCGTCAGGAAGCTCAGCGGGCCGAGAAAATCAACAGAGTGGAAGCTGTCATTCAGGGCAGGGTGAACAGTAAGATGCAAAAGGAGACGAAGCTAGAGGCTCAGTCTCACACTGTTTCTGTAGTCTATTTTGATTTCTATTTTGTGGTGTTCTATTTTGGTTTCTGGTAAATGACAGAACCAGAAATGATAATATTTCATTCTGTTCTTTGACAGCACATCGCGTCTTCCCCACACGGCTGCAGCAGGTTTTCTGGTCTCCCGTCTCCGCAGCACCTTGCCCGCTCCACTGAGAGGTGGTCTACTGACCTGCCGCTGGATGCCTGCCTTGTGAACAGAACACAAGTGGAATACCCTGGCGAGCCTTTGGAGGCTAGGTCCTATCAGGTAGTACTGTTTCTGCCTGCCTCTTCTGAGGACACTTACCCTTGGAATCTAGCTACCACCTGCCAGGAAGCCCAAGCCTCAAAGAAAGGCCACGTGGAGGAGTTCCAGCCATCAACCTCAGCGATGTTTCGAGTAAGGCCAGGCATGATCCATGCATGAATTCGTTTGTGAGTGAGTGTGCCTTCAGATGACTGCAGCCTTCAAGCCACTCTGAGACCCTGTGGAACCAAGAGGAACCGTCCTCTCTGAGCTCTACCCAAATTACAGAGTTTTGGGCACCACAAATATTGCTGTTTTGAGCCACCAGTGTTGGAGTACTGCATGACACAGCCACAGTGACTGGAACATCTTTTACTGCTTTAGGCCAGAGGACTGCAGAGGGGGAGGAAGATGAGGCTTAGACAAGGGAATTTACTTTGCGGGCTTCTCTGGAGGGTTGGGAGGCCAATGAAATGCAGGAGTATCTCCCAAAAGACTGTTCTAGGGACAGAGTTCTGTGGCCAAATGAGCTTCAGCTACCTTAGGGTAAGTTTTAGGCTGCAAATTAGTAGCGCACAGGCCAGATCCGACAGAGCTCCAGTGACCAAACTTTAGTAACCTCCCCTCAGTCCTCTTCTCAGCTCGGTTACAGCCCCAGATTTCCATATCTGTCTTTGCAGAGTCTAGTTTTAGCAAGGATCCTGCTGAGTCAGTCTAGATAGAATTCCTCTCTTGATACCTGATTGCCTCTGCATCTGATCAAATCCCCGGGTGATGTCTGATCACCTGGCCTGCCTTCAGCAAACATCCTAAAAAGGTGGGCTCCAGTGAGAACACCTGGACACAGGGAGGGGAGCATCACACACTGGGGTCTGTGGGGGGGGGGAACTATGGGAAGGACAGCGGGGGGTGGGAAGTTGGGGAGGGATAACATGGGGAGAAATGCCAGATATCAGTGATGGGGAGGAAGGCAGCAAACCACACTGCCACGTGTGTACCTATGCAACAATCCTGCATGTTCTTCACATGTACCCCCAAACCTAAAATGCAATAAAATATATTAAAAAAGGTGGGTTCCACCAGAAACCCCTCAGCCCCTGAGTCCCTAAGAAGGGACCCCCTCAGTCCCTTCTTAGTGATTCCCCATTCACTGTGTCTGCTCTTCTCTGGCGGTAAATCCTGCTTGTTCAGAACTGAGCCCAGTTTTGCGCTGAGGTCTTCCCCTGCTGCTGCAATCATTTCTGAATAAAATCTGCCTTTACTGCTTTGACTACCGTGTGGCTCTGGTTTTTCTTAGCAGATCTAGCCCAGATACACGTTTTCTCCCTTCTTTATCCTGGATGAGAAGTTTCACGTGAAAACCCAGATTTCAGACATTTTGTGAATATCTGTTAACACAAGGCCCACATTCCCAGAAGCAGCAACTTTCGGATGCTACACGTGGTCTCCACCATAGTCGCCACCAGGCCCAAGCTTTACCTGCCTGGCCCTGTAGCTAACTGGGTTGCAATTTCTGGATGTAAGTAAACAGGTCCCTTACTATGTGACTTCCCAGGATCTTCATATGCTAATGTATATTTTAAATCTCTGAGGGGGATGTGAGTAGGAGTCTCCTAAACCTATTTTGCCGTGAACTATCTGCATGTGTGTGAGTGTAGTGTGTGTGTGCGTGTTCTCTAGAACATAACTTAGAAAACGTTGAGATAAAGCCTCAGTGTATGAGCATCTGAAGTTCCACAAAAATAGAGACCTTTGGTGGGCTAATTTCCGTGTATCCCGCCAGCAGCTCTCAGGGAGGGACAGGAGTCTATGACAGTTTGTTTTTGTGTGATTGCTCCCAGTGAAACTCATCTCCAGCTAGCCAGCAGGTTTTCTCATCCTCACATCTGCTGTGTGAATCAGAATTCTTCAAGATTTTGTTGCTGTTATTATTCTAGAAAGGGAAATGAAACCCAGAGTGTGGAGAAAAAAATTAAATAATTTTTGGTATGTTTCTGAGAAGAAAGCTCATTTGACATATTCATCTTCTCAAAACTAACCAGTCATTTAAAATGGCCTTTGCAACTGCATATAATTATGTATACAGAACAGACAAAGACTGGAAGAAACATGAAAAAATAAAAACAGTTAATTTGTTAGTCTGGTGGGATTTCCGGGGAGTTCCTGACCTCTGCCAACTTCTTCCAATCCCCTCTTCTGTTTGTTTTTCTGTTTCAGTTGATGCTGACATACTGTAGTTGCTTTTTAAAACTACTTAAATAAGAGAAATTCTCTGATTAAGAAATTACTTTCTGATGACCAAAAATTTATAAGTTCTATGGTTGGTTCAGGGTCTGCAAAATTAATAGCGCCAAACTGCCTTATATTGGGAACAGTGATTAAGAGCAGAATTTTGGAGTCGGATCAGGTTAGAATCTCAGTACTTCACGATGGTGTGACCCCAAACAAGTGACTGAACGTCTCTATGTCTCAGTTTCTCCACCTTGAAATGGGAATGACACTTTCCTGACATGGCTGTTGTGAGCACTGAGTGAGAAGGAATGTCACGGTCTGGCTCGGAGCATAGGAAGTGCGCACCCAGGGGCGGCATCACAGCTACAATAAGCAGCCTCGTGTCTAGGAACCAGCAGGGTCTCTTCTTCCTCCTTTCCTGTCATGCAGGCAAAAGTCAACAGAGGGGTTAGTTTAGAAGCAGTTTCCTTTGTAATATTTTTTTTTGGTGATAAAGAATTTAAGCCTGCTATATCTTTTTTTTTGAGACTGAGTTTTGCTCTTGTTGCCCAGGTTAGAGTGCAGTGGCACAATCTTGGCTCACCGCGACCTCTGCCTCTGGGGTTTGGGCAATTCTCCTGCCTCAGCCTCCCGAGTAGCTGGAATTACAGGTGCCCGCCACCACACCTAGCGAATTTTTCTGTTTTTTTTTTTGTATTTTTAATAGAGATGGGGGTTTCAGCATGTTGGCCTGGCGGACCTCAAACTCCTGACCTCAAGTGATCCACCCACCTCGGCCTCCCAAAGTGCTGGGATTGCAGGCGTGAACCGCCGCCCGGCCTTGAAGTTGCTATATATAATGCCCGTGTAGATACTACCTTTTACTTTGTGGAAATACTTTTTTCCTCTCATTCTTTTGTAATATTTGAAAGAAAAAAACCGTTTCAGTCATTTTGGGGGGAAAGGTCCAATTTAACGAATCACTTACATTGTATGATCATATTGCCCTGACATTCTGATTTCCTCCCTTTTTTAAATGACTACCTGATTGTCAAAACGGCTGACGAAATGTAAAGGCAAGGTCTAGATCTGCCTTGTTATCTCATGAGGCTACTGAGTAGGAGAACGGTTGGCGCTGAAATCACACCGGCTGACTCAACAGCAAGGCAAAGGTTCTGAAAAGCGGCAGGAGCTCCCAGCCCTGGACCTGTCCTGGTGGCATCACGTGGGAAGGACAGCATGTCTGTGCTTCCATGAGCGAATATACAGCCATCCGTGGCTACTGTGGAGCTAGGTAGCTTCAGTTACACCCAGCAATGCCTCAGAAAAATTCCAGATGGCCAAAATCGCCCCACATTTTCCTGGTGTATTATTTATTGCCCTATGAGGATTAATTTGGATGGGATAAGAGAAATGTTTTCTCTGCCCAGGATACCAGGCATTGGATCTGGCTTCCTGGCAGCAGCTGCCTCATTCCTGTGTCAAAACACAGAAGAGAGGCTCCCCAAAAACGCCAGGCCAGAGACTCTACTGGCCAGGAAGAAACCCACTCTCTGAGCACTGTTTCCCACAGATCCTGACAGGATCAGAGGAGGCTCTAGATGCACCAGTGTTCCTCTGTTTTCAGTCACTTGCTAGGCTGCACCTGCATTCATCTCTGGCGTATTATGTAAGTAAGATCACATTTGGAAAGCCAGGCATAACATTTTAAAAAAGAAATATGGCCAGGAATGGTGGCTCACGCCTGTAATCCCAGCACTTTGCGGGGCTGAGGCAGGTGGATCACAAGGTCAGGAGTTCAAGACCAGCCTGACCAAGATGGTGAAACCCCATCTCTACTGAAAATACAAAAATTAGCTGGGTGTGGTGGTGGGTGCCTGTGATCCCAGCTACTTGGGAGGCTGAGGCAGAGAATCACCTGAACCCGGAGGTAGAGGTTGCAGTGAGCCGAGATCATCGTGCCACTGCTCTCCAGCCTGGGTGACAAAGTGAGAGTCTGTCTCAAAAACAAAAAACAAAAAAAAAAAAAAAAAGAAAGAAAAGAAAAGAAAAAAGAAAAAGAAAAGAAATACATCTACAAGATTATAGTGCTTTTCCAATGTCTTCGTAAGATGGATTTTAAAAAATATGAAACCTCTTTGAGGGTATTCATAAAATTTGAAGGGTAGCATCTTCTCAGAGTAATTGTATACACCTTCACATTTAATTAATTCATTCAGCAAACACGACAGCAAGCCCACTATGTGGGAGGCAGTGTCTTAGTGAACTAGAGTGACGCTTCCTGCTGCTGGGGTCTGCAGTTTGCTGGGGCACAGACAGAGGCAATCCAGCATTATAAGGGCAGGGGCAGTGGGGGGAAAGGCTCTGGGAGAGGAGAAAACCCACCCGGCCCTTCGGAGTTCAGCAGTCTTCCTGGAAGCAGATAACATCCACTGAGACTCTACAGTTGAGCAAATGTCAGAAGGTAATGGCATGAGGAAAGAGCATTTCCAGTCGGAGGAACAGCACGTATAAAAGCCAGGAGAAGGACGACGGGACACATTTTGGGAACCGACTGTGCCGAAGCCAGTGTAGACTTCCAGGCAGAAGGATGTGGATCAGAGAAGACCTTACACTGTTACGTGAATGAGCCTGGACTCTGTTCTAAGGACAAGTGTGAAAACATTACTCAGATCTGTGTTTTAGAAAGATGGCTCTGGTTGAAATGAGGAGGACAGAATTGTAGGGGATTTCATTCCCCACACTGAAGGCTACAAGACGGCTATGAGGCTTTTACAGTCGTCGATGTAAGAGACGATAGTGACCAGGGTAGGTGCTGGCAGTGGAGAAGAAGAGAAATAGGGAGATTTGAGAGATCTTTAATAGAATCAGTAAGACTTGGTGTTTGATTAGATGTTGGGGTGGGGGATGGGGAGAGGGAGGGAGGGAGGGAGGGAGAGAGAGAGAGAGAGAGAGAGAGAGAGAGAGGCTTCTTATTTGGGGCATCCTATTCCCCACCTACCTACCCACCAACCTCCCTACTTACTTAACACCCACCCACCCACCAACCTTCCTACTTACTTATTTTGCTTTTTAGCTAATCTTCAACTGTTAAACTAAATAATGGCTTATTTGAATCGTAGCTAAGACAGAGGAGAGTGGGGAAAGGAACAGTTATTTATTTTTTTTTTCCTGCTTATTGTCTGATGGAATCTGGGCCTTAGGACACCCAGTCCAGTTCCTCCTATGGGGATGGATTGTGGCAGTAGGGCCAAAGAGAGAGAAATTAGGAAGCTATTGCAGTAATCTGGGCTTAGACTGCTTGATTACCGTGGGAATGGAGAGGAAAGGGTGAATCTAAGGTTTTCTGAGTGAAAAAATGAGAGGATTTTGTGACAAAACTGCATTCCCTCCTACAAAGAACAGCAATATTGAATATGTATAGTTTTTAAAGAGCTTTCAAGTGGCCTTAACATATTTGACCTTTACACGCTACTTGTCCAAGGCCAATAGCTAGCTGACGGCATAACCAGGGTCAGGACCCACATCTCAGTTCTTACTCCTGCACACTTTTCATTAATGCAACCTTGCTTCCCCGCGATGCTCTCTGCCTCTCCAGCCTGGTCTTTGCCTTAAGGATTGATCAATATTGTAGCTTGGCAAATATTACCTTGGTTGGAAAAAAGAGCAGAACAGAGCCCTTCCGTCTACCTCTTGTCCCTTAATTTTCTGAGACAAAGCAAGTTCATTCTGTTTAGAAATACAAGGTCAGTGATTCCACTCTCTAGCCACTTTCCTACCAAGAATGAAAGAAACGACAATTGAATGTTAAAATGGGACTGTGTCAGTTTTGGCTGTGGTTCCAAAAGAATGAAAAAAGAGAAAAAGAATGAAGCAGTAGGTAACCGACTACCTCGTCTACCTGTGCTGGACTTGCAAAAGGAATGGTGAAGCCTCTCTCTCTCTCTCTCTCACAAACATCCACCCCCACACACATACCTCTCTCTCACACACACTTCCACCCACAGTTTCTCATTTACAACATTAAAAAATTTTTCACTAATTATTTTTTTGCCCAGGCTGGAGTGCAGTGGTGCAATCTTGGCTCACTGCAGCCTCAGACTCCCTGGCTCAAGTGGCCCTTCCTCTTCAGCATTCCAAGTAGCTAGGGCCACGGGCACATGCCATCATGCGTGGCTAATTTTTCTTTTTCTTTTTTTGTGGAGACAGAATCTCCATATGTTGCCCAAATTGGTCTAGAACTCCTGGGTTCAGGCGAACCGCTGTCCTCGGCCTCCCAAAGTGTTAGGATTCTAGGTGCGAGCCACTGCACTCGGCCCAAATACAGGCTTTCAACATTTCACCTCTAACTCTGATGAAATGGCTGAAGTTGAAGGGGCCAAGGAAGAGCATTCCAGGAAAAGAATGGAGGACGTGTGTTTCTCAGGGGTCAGATCTGGACCACCAAGGAGTGAGGCCACCTGGAGCTATCTTGAATTCCACCCAGCTGCCTTCCTGGAAGGG
This sequence comes from Saimiri boliviensis, assembly GCF_048565385.1. Lineage (NCBI taxonomy): Eukaryota > Metazoa > Chordata > Mammalia > Primates > Cebidae > Saimiri > Saimiri boliviensis. The sequence goes on from NC_133456.1 coordinate 68,720,965, forward strand.
TGGGGATTGGTGACAGTCTCACTGGAATCGCAGGAGGATATTCCCTGCAGGAATCTCAGAGGGACTCACAAAAGCAGAACATGAGAGAACGTGCTTGTGGTAAACATTCCCCAAGCTCAGAGGGCACCCAGGCTGGCTCATGACTGTGCCCACCACACAAGGCTGGGTCCCTTGCTGCCCTCACTGCTCCGGCCCTGCTGTAGAGGGCTTGGAGACCATGGCTAGTGAGCAGAGGGGGAGGGAGCAGGGTCGGGAGCGAGAAGGTCCCCTGTGCAGGGCACTAGGCCTAAAGGTGCTCCTAGCTCGGGGAGTGGGAAACTCTAAATTGTGGCCGTGACGGAGCCATACAGTTATTATGGAGGACTGGATAGCTTACTGATTGAAATGACACTGTCCTTGAGACCAACAGCGTGTATGCTTTTTATCCTCTTAGAAGGACTGGAAAGGCGATGGGACTGTCACGGGTTGAACTGGGCTCCTCACAACGATATTTTTAAGCTCTAACACCCAGAATCTGTAAGTGACTGGAAATCGCTTTTGCAGATGTAGTCCGGTTTAGACGAGGTTCTCAATCCAGTGTGGCCGATTTCCTCATAAGAAGGAAATGTAAACAGAGAGGAGACGCCACATGAAGACGCGCGAAGGCGCAGAAGGAAGACGCCCCGTGAAGGTGCAGGTGGGGACTGCAGTGGTGCGACCACCACCAAGGAACGTGCGGGGGCAGCTGTGTTCTTAGGCTATGAAGCTGAAAAAGCCACTTCCTGACCTCAAGGGCTCACAGTCACTTGGAAGGAACGGCTGGGTGCTGAAAAATATTCTGCACCGAGTCAGAAAGCGTACACTCTGGTCTTGGGGCTACCGCTCCCCTAGAGACGTGATCTCAGCCCAGTGAAATAACATTTCCTCATATCCAAATGTTTGGAAAACTCGTGTGACTTGTGAAGAGTTATACCAGAATTAGGTGATGTTATTGTTGTTGGTGTTTTTTTTTTTTTTTTTTCCTAAATAAAAAAAGTCTTCTTCTATCACTTGCATGTCCACAGAGATATGAGACAGGGCATTAGTCGGCAGTGGCCACTGCTAACCAGCACAGCAGAAACGATCTAAGTTCTGAGAGGACGAAAGCGCAATGGTGGCTTTGTCTTTCTTCTCTGGGCAGCAGAGCTCGTGATGTATTTTGTAAAAGTATTTTTAGAATCTGAAGAACATTGCTGACTCAAGAGAAATGTGAAGGTCAACAGTTGCATCTAAAGTTATGCTGCTACGACATTTGAATAATTAAAAGATTGTTTCCAGGGATAATTGTAGTCCCACATTCTAACTAAATATTTAATGAAAATAAACTGTAAACAGGCTCTGTTTTCATATGGGGAGCTCCACAGAGCCCGTTAACTGTCCAGATGGCAGGGAAGAGGATGAAAGCAGATTTAAATTAGGGATCACTGAAATCTCCAAAACCAGATTTAAAGTAGGGATCACCGACATCTTCAAAATCAGATTTAAGTGGATGTTAGGAGAATATTTTAGAGACTTCCCAAAGTGCACTGAAAATATGAGAAGAGAAAGATTTTTACTTCATTTAGGTATCTGTATTGGTATTTTTGATCAAACACTTCAGAAATTTTTTAGAAAATAACGTAGGCAAACCAAGTTCATTGTAGGCAAATTTGAAAAATACACGAACAAAAAGAAAAAATAACCTTCTGAATTTTGCTGTCTAGCCATAATCACTGAGAGCCTCCAGTCTGTCTCACTCCAGGTTTCCCCTGACACCCACACAGGAAACCTGCTGCTCATCAACTCTGAATCCCAGGCCAGTGATATAATTCTGTGAGCTGTAGTTTTCTCACGTATAAGAAGGAGTTAAAATGCTTTTTAATGCCTTAACTTCAGGAGGAACATGTTTTGTAACACTTATAAAATATTTAGCAGAGTGGCTGGAACATAATAAATGCTCAGCAAATGTTAGCTTGATACTTACGTTGTGAAAATAGAATCTTACTGTGCACATAATTTTGTAATCCTTTTTTACGGATATATTTACAGATCAATAAAGAGACCATTGATTTGGACTGAGCTCCTATCCCAGGCCCAACAGACCCAATCAAAATGGAGTGACTCATTCTAAAGTTCCAGGCCACCAAGACTCCGTTATTTATTTCACCTTTTGAGAAATCAGGAGAGAGAGAAGAAACTCTATATGCTGAAGGTGAACAACTCCATAGAAATTTCAAGGGACACGTCTCCTTCCTTATATGCAGGCCACACAGAGTTTACCGAAGTGCCTGATGCCATAGCTGCGACCTTCAAACTGCAAATCAGAGTAAGTTGCTGACTTCTGACGATTGACAGCTTTTCCCAAGACATTGGAACAAGACTCCTCATCACAAGGAGACTCTCAACTCTCCTAATGTTTCTTCACTTCCGCCTCCTTCCTTCACTTGGCAGGATAATGCTGTCACTTCACACTCAGTAGCTTCTGAGAATAACTTGATGACGTCCTGGATCCATTACGTCATCATGCCACACCCAGATCTTTAAGTAGCCTAAGAGATCCTTTCGTCCCCCGTGGCTAACTTTAGCAATGTCTCTTACATATCGTTTGTTCAGTTTGTACAAGTGGTCTCTTTTGTAGAGTTAGACTTTTAGACCAGCTTGTTCTCACTATCTGTTCTGATTTAACCCAGTCACGGGAGGCTAAATAGTGGAACTGCTACCTCTAGTAGAAATCTGTGCAGTTGCTGGCACTTCTTACTGCACATGGAAAAATCCATTGGGTATTGTCAAAACTCCATTATAAAAATTAATAAGATCGATGAGATTGTGCATGTAATAAAAGTGTTCGGAGCCCAGAGCTCAGGGCTAATGCTTGCATTAGTCCCCTGGACCCATGCTATGTATATATATATATATATATATATATATATATATATATATATATATATACCTGCCTCGTTAAAACAGGTAGACTCCTCATCTGGTTCACAGTTTGATCTATCAGATTTTAGCTGATTTGGTTCGTGAGGCCCTGGCTAAGGAGTGCAGTCCAGACCCCCAGTATTATCCTCCCGAATGCGTGCTATGGTAGTCCTCAAGCAGGCTGCATTCTCCGGAGAGTTTCACATGTTTGCATGTAACCATCCATCAAACATCTACCTTGGCCTTCCAGTGTTTGTTGAAAAATCATTTTTTATACATAGATTGTTAATAAAGACGTTATGTATCTTTCCTTTCCAGAATAATCTTAAAATGGTTTTGAAATTCTTCAACATTTCTGGCCTTTTAATGGCATTTGTTCTTATTAGCTAGTACTAACAAAGATTTTTTTCCACTTATGTTTTTGTTTGTTTATTTCAATAGCAATTTGAGACAAGGGAATTAAAAACAGGTTAAAATCAGAGAACTCATACAATTCAGATTTCAGAAAATTAAAGTTTCCATAAGTTGCATTTACCTTGGTTGCACTGGGCTGCCTTTGCACACTGATATGTCCTCAAAACACATACATTCAATTTCAAGCGTATGAAAGAGTTACGGTGACCTTTACTAAGCTTCTCTTAAAAAAATGTCAACAGTCACTTTTTTTAAAGCCAAAAATTCATTTGCTTCTGATAAGTTCTGTGAGTTTGACTAAAAATTAAAAGGTTTATGCTGGATGTGGTGGCTCACGCCTGTAATCCCAGCACTTAGGGAGGCCAAGGCCGGTGGATCACCTGGGGTTGGGAGTTGGAGACCAGCCTGGCCAACATGGTGAAAACCCATCTCTACTTAAAAAAAAAATAAATAGCTGGGCATGGTGGCATGTGCCTATAATCCCAGCTACTCAGGAGGCTGAGGCAGGAGAATCACTTGAACCTGGAGGCGGAGGCTGCAAGGAGCTGAGATTGGGCCATTGCACTCCAGCCTGGGTAACAGGAGTGAAACTCTACCTCAAACAAACAAACAAACAAACAAACAAACAAACAAAAGAAAAGATAAGAAAAAAGGTTGAGGTTGTAGCCCTACATCTTTTATCAGACCTGGGACGTCGTATGCACATGACATCACTATCCTTGTTGCTGCAAGGCTTGGGTTTGAATCTTGACTGCTGTCTAATAGCTGTTAGAATTATTTTGAAGATTAAGTAAGATAGAAAAGGTGTGTGCCAAACAGCACAAGCATGACAAATAGTAGATGCCTGAGGCTTGGAGAGGATGGTAGGAGAAGAGCAAGTGAAGATATTTCTCAAAATAAGACATTTTAAAAAGAAAGACTTTAGCCATCTATTGATTGTTTTTACTTAAGAAAGAAACATTTTATATACATATATACTAAAATATTACCTTTTTCCTCAGTGTTCTGACATAGCTTGCTCTCTAATGACAGGCTTTTAAGACAAAAAAGTTTCCAATACAGGCTGTTAAATGTATTCATTGCTACGGAGACCACAATCTCTAAACTAATCGAATCCAGACTTTGATAAAGAAAGTCTTTCTCATTTGAGAAAGAAAAAAATCCACATTTTTTCCAGTAGAAAGAAGAGAGGATACATTTTGCAGGTGATATATGAGATGCAATGTTATTGATTTTCCTTTCCATTTGGCCTTGAGGCAAGGAAATATAAGGGTTTGACTCTAAATAAAGAGATTCAAGAAAAATGCCAGTTCTAAGAAGATGATTCAAATTTATTTACAAAATTAGGTATGGATTAAAAAACAGTGACATAAATTAAAGGTTTTCAACTAAAGACTTAATTGTTCCCAGGCCTTTATATTCTTTTTCTTTAAATATACGGTAATTCAGCTTCACATTTTTCAAATGGTGACAAAAATACCAGTTGTATTATTAGCTAAAAATGACATTAAAGATGAGTTGAGACCCACTTCTCAGTCAGCGTTTTACGAATGTAATTGCTGGATTCCAAAATAATAAACACTGTCACTTGGTCAACTTTTTCCAAAGGAAGTAAGACAGAAATGTCACATTGAGTGCTAGGCCATTAAATCTTAACCAAATGTAGCTATTGTGCTCAAGTCTTGTACTGAGAAAAGGAAATAGGATTCTTCTGATCCATTCACAGAAAGCTGAGTTCTATTTTTCAGTGCCTTCTGTACTTTTCCTTCACTTGCATTGAATAGTCTGTGATTATCTCTCTGCGCACCATTCCAGGGAATGGAGATACAGCAGGAAACCAGGCAAGGCTTCCTGCTCCCTCAGAATTTCCAGTCCGGGGAAGGTTATTACAATAAAAATACACAAATAAATGAATAATATAATTTCAGATAGTTATTAGCACTGCAAAGAAATAATTATTAGAATAATTATAAAATTTTTTTAAAGAAAAGTTGATGAAATAACACTTCTCAAAGAAGGTACATCTGAGACGACACCTAGATAACCTGGGGAACAGCTTTCTAGGCGGAAGCTGCAGAGATGAGAATGAGCCTGGACGGTGGAAGGGTAGAAAGGCCAGTGTGGAGACGGAGGAGACAAGAGGAAATGTCAGCGGGGCCAGGTCACATCCCACGGGCCGTAAGAATTTTGCATCTTATTTCATTTGTAATGGAAAACTATCATCGAGTTTCATTTGTTTTTTTGAGTTGGAGTTATGCTCTTGTTGCCCAAGTTGGAGTGCAGTGGTGTGTGTGATCTCAGCTCACTGCAACCTCTGCCTCCTGGGTTCAAGTGATTCTCCTGCCTCAGCCTCCTGAGTAGCTGGGGTTATAGGCGAGCACCACCATGCCCAGCTAATTTTTGTGTTTTTAGTAGAGACGGAGGTTCCATCATGTTGGCAGGCTGGTCTTGAACTCCTGACCTCAGGGGATCCACCCACCTCGGCTTCCCCAAGTACTCGGATTGCAGGTGTGAGCCACTGTGCCTGGCCTATTGTCAGGTTTTAAGCAGGGAAGTAATAGGATCTGATGTACACTTGGGGAAGAGACCTGGAGTGCTGTGGTGAGCGGGGACTCTAAGGAAGCAGGAGTGAAAGCTGGGAGACAGAGCAGGAGGCCATAGCAGGGGTTCAGGCCAGAGATGCTGCTAAAGTATGGAATAAGGTTTGAGCAGGTGGTCTGATGCCATTAGTTTGGAGGTCTTTCCAACAGGACCTCCTGCGGAATTAGCTGGGAGCCTGAAGGAAAAGGCAGGGCATCCTCCAGGACTACAATGTGAGAAGATCATGGCGCAATTACTGAAGTGCGGTAGGGATTGGTGGGGATGGAAAACCAAGAGCAGGGTTTTAGATATGTCAACACAAGGAAGATTAGACACCCAGGTAGCAGTATTGGCAGGCAATGGGATATTCATTCAATTTTGGATCTCTGAGGAGAGGTCAGGGTGGAAAAACCAGATTAAGAGCCATCAGGATATTTAAATCTATGGGACTGAAAAGAGATGGCTAAGAAGAAAAGGTAGATGGAAAAGAGATACGTGTCAGGGAGCCAGAAAAGGAGACAGGGAAGGAACAGCCAGTGAGGTGGGAGAAAAGCCAGGACCTAACACAGGCGTCCCCAAACTACGGCCCGCCGCATGCGGCCCCCTGAGGCCATTTATCCGGCCCCCCGCCGCACTTCAGGAAGGGGCACCTCTTTCATTGGTGGTCAGTGAGAGGAGCACAGTATGTGGCGGCCCTCCAACGGTCTGAGGGACAGTGAACTGGCCCCCTGTGTAAAAAGTTTGGGGATGCCTGACCTAACACAACGCATTGCCTGGCCCAGAGCCCACGTTCCACTCCAGTCTGGGGAAGGAAAGCTTGAATCATCCGGTTTCTGCCTTCTCTGCCTGCTTCTCCGTCTGATCTCCCGACACCCGCAACCCAAACCTGCATTCGAACCACACACTCATCTGTGCCTCTGTACGTTCTTCACTCTGCTTCGAATCTTTCTCTTTCCATTCTGCTCCCACTCCCTATTCCAAATGTGTGTGTGATGCCTGTTTTGCCTTCAAGTATCAGATTCCATGGGAAACCTTCTGTCTGTGTAGGGCCAGGTGAATCCCTTCTCTATGCACTCCGAGGACCAGGGGCTTACTTGTGTTATAGCACTTAATATGCTGTATTAGGATTCCTAGTTATCTTTATCTGCTACCAGATTTTGAGCAAGTTGAGGGCAGAGATGGTGTCTCTTATTTCTTTTTCTTTTCTTTTCTTTTTTTTTTTTTTTGAGATGGAGTCTTGCTCTGTCTCCCAGGCTGGAGTGCAATGGTGTGACATTGGCTCACTGCAACCTCTGCCTCTGGGTTCAAGTGATTCTCCTACCTCGGCCTCCTGAGCAGCTGGGATTACAGGCACATGCCACCATGCCCAGCTTTTTTTTTTTTTTTTGTAGGGGTGGAGTTTCTCCATGTTGGTCAGGCTGGTCTCGAACTCCTGACCTCAGGTGATCCACCTGCCTCAGCCTCCCAAAGTGCTAGAATTACAGGCATGAGCCACCATGCCCTCCTTGCTGTCTCTTATTTCAATATCTCTCATGCCTAACCTAGGACAGATGACAGTCCCTTAGCAAGTACAATGCTAGTTAAACAAATGAATGCCTGATTAAATTTTGGGAGATTAATTCATTCAACTTCTTAAAGTACTTGAAGTTGTTTTCCCTCACCTATGTATCACACTCAGATTCTATGAGTAGGTTACTGCCTCGTTTATCAACCCAGAACAAAGTAGCGTGTTCTGGTAACATGCTGAGAGCTTCCTATTTGGTGCATATTTTCCTGAAACAGAAGATGCCTTCTGTATGTGTCATATACATATTTCATACAGGAGAAACCTCCTTCAACAGAGCTTTAGAAATGTATCCATTTCGCCACCACAAATTAGATGTCACTGGTATCCATGAGATAAATAGCGTTCAGCATGGTTCAAGACATGCCATAAATGTTCCTTGGCAGTCAGCATAATTTACTGGATTTATGTAAAATGTTCCCATTCCTTTGAAAATACTCCAAAGGTCCTGTAAAAATCATGACATGGCCCAACAAACTGGAATAATTTTACTGGATCACAATGCTGCTCAACTGATCTCATTTTAACAATGAGGCAATATTGTACCTGCGCCAGCTGTTCAGAGCTGCTGCCTTCTAGCCTGCTGGTGCTCAGGCACAGGTGTGGCACAGCTGTGCTGCGGAACCACGGCTTTCCACGCACTCCGACTGAGTTAGGGCCCTGCCATCAAAGTTCTGTAACTAGGACAGGTAACTGTTCCTAGTTTCATTTGCAAATGAATGGACACAGCAGGACGTCAGACGGGTTCACATCGAACGGTCATAAATATACAAAGAACAAATTTAGCCTCAGAGCTAGTGTTAGGAGCTAAAACAGGAAGCTGTCTGATAAAAATTTTAAAAGAGGGCTTATGTTTATGTCATCCATCCTTCCTGAGTCTTGGTACAATTGTAAAGAGCATCAAACCACATTTTTTTTTTTTTTTTTTTTTTTGAGATGGAGTTTTTGCTCTTGTTACCCAGGCTGGAATGCAATGGCGCGATCTCGGCTCACCGCAACCTCCGCCTCCTGGGTTCAGGCAATTCTCCTGCCTCAGCCTCCTGAGTAGCTGGGATTACAGGCACGCGCCACCATGCCCAGCTAATTTTTTGTATTTTTAGTAGAGACGGGGTTTCACCATGTTGACCAGGTTGGTCTCGATCTCTCGACCTCGTGATCCACCCGCCTCGGCCTCCCAAAGTGCTGGGATTACAGGCTTGAGCCACCGCGCCCGGCCAAAACCACATTTTAATAAATATTTTATAAATGTTTTTATAAATAGAACAATATTTAGAGTCATTTTATTGAACCTTGAGAATCTACCCAGAATACGCTTTGTAACATGTCCCTTCTAATTAGTTTTGTTGAGACCTGTTCACTTCAATAATAGACTAAAGAAGGCAGGAAAACCACCGCAGAGTGATGACTAAGTAAAGCACCGTCCACCACAACAACATTAAAGGATGAAAACGCCTTGTCCTCAAGGGCTTCCCATGACACAGAGTAGGAATGATTCTGGCAGGAACTGGAAACATACTCCGGGCAACACGGCAAAGAGAAATCCTGCACGTCCCCCCTTACTTGGAAAGGGGCTTGGTAGGTAAAGATTTGGCAATGAGAATTTAGTTGGGAGCTGGTGACGTAAGTTCACGGAAGGAACTCAATCACAAATGCAATTGTACAAGATGTTCTCTTTTCCCATTGCAGCTTAAATTGCTGCAGCAGGAATTTAGATTAGACATAAAGAAAATATATTCTGATTGAAACGATTGCAAGACATCGAAATGGGATACCTGGGAACGCTTCGAAATTTCTTTCTTAGTGATCACTAAAAAAAGAACAGATACTCAGGGCTGGCCCTAGGCAACGATGAAGAATCAGACTCACAGATCATCACGGCAGGACAGCCTTGGAAATCAAGGAGTCCAGAGATTCCCAAACTTGTCTGCACGTCGAATCACCTGCAGATCTTTCCCAAATTCAAAGCCAAGTACAGCCAGGACTCACTAAATCACGGCCTCTGGGGATGGGACACAGGTACCCAGACTTGCGGAAGCTCAGCAGGCAGTGCCAACAGCAGCCGGTCTGGGTGTCATGATGTAATCTAACAGTCTCCTGCTACAGAGGAAGAAACCGTGGCCTGCAGAGGGAAAGGACTTTTCCAAGACTGCTGGGGTGGCAAGGAGCGGAGAATTAGAACCTGTCTCCTGACTCTGATCTAATGCACAAGGCATATTTTACGACAACAGGCAAACAACATACTGTATAAAATTAATACATTCTCATAGATAAATTTTTTTTGAGACAGAGTCTTGCTTTGTTGCCAGGCCAGAGTGCTGTGGCGTGATCTCGGCTCACTGCAACCTCCGCCTCTTGGGTTCAAGCAATTCTCCTGCCTCAGCCTCCCGAGTAGCTGGGACTATAGGTGCCCACCGCCATGTCTGGCTAATTTTTGTATTTTTTGTAGAGACAGGGTTTTACCATGTTGGCCAGGATGGTCTCGACTTCTTGACCTCGTGATCTGCTGCCTTGGCCTACCAAAGTGCTGGGATTACAGGCGTGAACCACCGCGCCCGACCGATAATTTTGAAAAAGTATTGAAATTGTCAATGAAAAATAATGATTCCATCTCAGCACCCAGGGGCACGTTATTCATCACTGCTGATACTTTTGCATCTCCTACTCTTTCCCCAAGGTTCTTGGGGACTTAATAATTTTTGTAAAAGTTAAGGTCAGCGCTTACGGGAAAGGCTTTCTGGGAAGTTACAGGTACAGATGGTGCCTGGGGATATGGGGTCACAGACCTACCTTTGCCTCCCCTTCCGCCTATGGACACACAGCGTGAGGTCCCATCTTTCCTAAGACCTGCATGTAGCCTGATAATTAAATGGGTTCAGGATGGATTATGCCAGTTCTTCCTGAGTAATGAGGCAGAGGCTGGGTGTAAAAGGCCTCCCTTGCAGAGGTGGTGTCAACCAAAGTTGGACACCCGTAGTCAGGTCTCTGGGACCAGAGGAAGCTACACGGAGAAGCTGCATCTGCTTCTGCTCATGTGACCAATTTGCTTCCATCATGCTCCGGATCCTTGCCTGAATAAATCCAGAACCCTGACTTTACAGCAGTCTGTATTTATTTGAGTGTGTGTGCCTCACCCATTTCAGGCAACCTGAAGGATGCAAAGCCATTATTTAGAACGGGGTTATGTCTTTATTATTTGATGCAAATAATCACTGTGATTTGGAGCTATAAAATGAAACTTCACAGATGAAAGAAATAACTCTAATTTTGAAGATCAGATTGTATTATTGCCACCTGGCTAGTTGAACCTTCAATCTAATTTGTAAGGTGACTTAAACCTCATTCTTATAATTCAGTGTCTATTCATGATAGGTAGAGAACAGATGTTTTAGTATTAAAAACAGCTCATTTTGGAAAGGAAGACGTCGTCTTTAGAAGACAAAATGAGTCACAGACAAGGAAGAGGTTAACTTTAAATGCATCTTTCCCAAGTGTGTTCTTTATTCACTTTGGAGGCTACATAAATGTCTCTAATAAGCACCCTGCTACCATTCCAGTTTAACTGGTGGAAACACACTCAGCTTGGTCACACCTGGTCTGTGAAAATTCAATCTTTTTTTTTGCATTTAGGTTTAGAAACAGTGTGATCTATCTGCATCTCTTCTGTAGGCAGATCAGAGATCCAATCCTGTACGTATTTGCACGGTCATGACTTAGACGTGAAGGTCAGGCGTTCATTCCTTTTGTACGGCTACTCAAGCTCTTTGATGTAGGAAACAACTTGTGTGTAATAATCATGATATTCTAATTTTTTGGGCTTGACTTGGGGTTATTTATTCATTTTTTACTCTTTTGATACAAGTTAACTAAGATAGGATATCCCTATAAATGTTTTATTCCAGATTTCACCATACGACTCAGCTTTCCACAGGAGGTCGCATGCATATCCAGTTATCTGCTGTGGCTCATGTGTGGTGTTAATACTTTCTGGGTGTGTTTGAACACTCCACGGCACCCAGTCCCTTTCCATGCCTCCAGTTCTCTCAGTCCATTACAGGTAACTCTGCCCTTGCCACTGACTAATGGATATTTCCAAGAACATCAAGTAATTTTAATATAAATTAAAACAGATTGATAAAAAAATCTGAGATAAGGAAAGAAAAACATATTTCCAACCAAATTCCAAGTTCAAATAATTTTTAGCACTGTTTACCATCTGAATTCAGAATCTCCTTCTTCTAACACAGCTCCAAGGAAAAGTGCAAATGCTGCCAATAACCAGCCGCAAATACCTGCTTCCACGGCCCTCAACATCTCTGGATTTCAGCCCCCTCTCTGCCGTGATGGGTTGGGCCCTATAAATCCCTGATATGAGGCCCACATTTTAACATGGCCTGTGACATTTCACAGGACAGTACCAGAGGTTCCAGAAAAGACACTGGGCAATGTCATTAACAACTATGATGGGCCGGGCACGGTGACTCACGCCTATAATCCCAGCACCTTGGGAGGCCGAGACGGGTGGATCACCTGAGGTCAGGAGTTTAAGACCAGCCTGGCCAACATGGTGAAATGCCATCTCTGCTAAAAATACTAACATTCCCCAGGCGTGGTGGGTGCTTGTAGTCCCAGCTACTCAGGATGCTGAGGCAGGAGAATCACTGGAACCCAGGAGGCGGAGGTTGCAGTGAGCCGAGATCGTGCCACTGCACTCCAGCCTGGGTGACAGAGAGAGACTGTCTCAACAAACAAACAAAAAATCCAAAAAACTATGGTGGTTAGTTTAAAAAATTCGTTATTAATACATAATATTTGTACATATTTGTGAGGCGTATGTGATGTTCTGACAGATGCATACAATGTGTAATAATCAGATCAGGATAAAGAGTGTTTCTGACAGCTCACACACTTGTCATTTCTTTGTGTTGAGAACATTTCAAATCTTCTAGCTATTTTGGAGAACACAATAAATTATTGTTAACGACAGCTGTCCCACTGTGCCCTTAAACACTAGAACTTATTCTTCCTATCTCACTGTATTTCTGCACCCATCAACCAGCCTTACTTCATCACCCCACCACCCTCCCCAGCTGTGTCGGTTAATTTTATGTGTCAACCTCACTGGGCCGTGGAGTGCTGAGGTGTTTGGTTCACACTTCTGGGGGTATTTACGAGGGTATTTCGGAAGGAGCCTAGTGTTTGTATCCACAGACTGAGTAAAGCACATTGCCCTCCTCAACTGGGAGAGTGTCTTTCAACCTGTTGAGGGCCCTAATGGAACAAAAGGCAGAGGAGGGGAGAATTTACTCTCCACCTGGTTGGGTGAGCTGGGATGTTGGTCTTCTCCTGACCTCAGACTGGGTCTTATACCATCAGCTATCCTGGTCCTTAGACCTTCAGATTTGGACTGAGCTTACACAAAGGTTCGCCTGGTGCTCAGTCCGACCTCTGCACTCAGACTGGAATTACACCACAGACTCACCAGGGTCTACAGCATGCAAATGGCAGCTCTGGAGACATCTCAGCTTCCACAACTGTGTGAGCCAATTCCCGATAATAAATCTATATATGGAGATATCTATCTATCTATCCATCTATCCATCTCTACAGATGTAGATGGCCCTCTCCCTCCCTCCCTGCCCCCGTGTATATTATGTATATTCACCCACCGCACCCAACTATTAGGAAATATGTCTGAATATATTGATACATCTTCCATTGTTGATATAGTGTGATATTAGATGGGGTGAGTGGATATATATGTGCATATATATTTATATATAGATATCTCTATATTATTATACGGATATTGATCAACAGATATATCTCCTCTTGGTTCTGTTTCCCTGGAGAACCCCAACTAATAATTTAAGATCTAAGGTGTTGATGACTGATCACCTGGGAGGAAGAGGTAGAACTGGTTACCCTCCCCCATCAAAAAGTGGGCGAAGGATATGAACAGACACTTTTCAAAAGACGTATAATGAGGCCAACAAACATATGAAAATATGCTCATCATCATTAGCCATTAAAGAAATGCAAATCAAAACCACATTGAGATACCATCTCATGCCAGTTAGAATGGTGGTCATTAAAAAATCCACAGACAACAGATGCTGGAGAGAAAGTGGAGAAATAGAAACACTTTCATATTGTTGGTGGGAGTGTAAATTAATTTAGCCATTGTGGAAGACAGTGTGGCAATTCCTCAAGGATCTAGAACTAGAAATTCCATTTGACCCAGCAATCTCATTACTGGGTATATACCCAAGGGACTGTAAATCATTCTATTATAAAGACACATGCGCACATATGTTCATTGTGGCACTGTTTACAACAGCAAAGACTTGGAACCAACCCAAATGTCCATCAGTGATAGACTGGATAAAGAAAATGTGGCACATATACACCATGGAATAGTATGCAGCCATAAAAAAGGATGAGTTCATGTCCTTTGCAGGGACATGGATGAATCTGGAAACTAACATTCTCAGCAAACTGACACAAGATCAGAAAACCAAACACTGCATGTTCTCACTCATAGGCGGGTGTTGAACAATGAGAACACATGGGCATAGGGAGGGGAGCATCACACACTGGGGTCTGTTGTGGGGTGGGGGCCAGGGGAGGGATAGCAGTGGGTGGGAACATAGGGGAGGGATAATATTAAGAGAAATACCTAATATAGGTGACGAGGGGATGGAGGCAGCAAACCACCATGGCATGTGTATACCCATGTAACAATCCTGCATGGTCTGCACATGTACTCCAGAACTTAAAGTATATTAAAAAAAAGAACTGGTTATTCTCATGGAAAAGGATGATTCTCTTAATCAATAGGAAGTATTTATTTGTTAAACAGCTGTGTACCCAGCATATTATAGCATAGCATATGAATAAAGTCAAATTTAAGGTGTCTCTTTGCCCCCAGTGAGTTTACTCACTTTCCATCGAACCATGTATGGCTGTGTACTTGAGTTTCTACATATTAAACCAGTGAGCAGCTTAAGTGCTTTTAGTCAGAAAAGAGTAGTCACTCAGTATTTTGATTTTACTTTATAAAAGGTTTTTGTTGAGACAAATTTTGGCTTGTTTGTTTTGAGACAGGTTCTCTCTCTCCATTGCCGAGGGACAAGCAGGACTCACTGCAGCCTCAGCCTCCGGAGTAGCTGGGACTGCCTGCATCACCACGCCTGGCAAATTTTTAGATTTTTTTTGTAGAGATGGGGTCTTGCCATATTGCTCAGGCTCATCTTGAACTCCTGGGCTCAAGCAATTCTCCTGTCTTGGCCTCTGAAAGTTTGGGTAAAAATTATTTCTTATAAAAACCAGAATAAGCAGATAGCTCTATTGACTTGAATACAGAACTAAAGACTAAAACTATTTTAATGCCTGGCTTCACCATAAGGCAAAAATAAAGTGTGTGCCCTGCAGATCTAATTATGGTTCCTTTTCAATAAACACAGAGTAACAGTATTCAATGCTACAGAAAGTTTTATAGAATACTGATGATTGATTTAACCAGTGAAGCATTGCTAAGCAAAAATACAGGATTCGGAGCATTCAACAGAAATAAAATTATGTTATTCTTCCTATAGAAACAAAAATTTGGCTGAGTGTGGTGGCTCATGCCTGCAATCCAAGCACTTTGGAAGGTTGAGGTGGGCAGATAGATCACTTGAGTTCAGGAGTTCAAGACAGCTAGGGCAACGTGGCAACATCCCGTCTCTACAAAAAATATACAAAAATTAGCCAGGCCTGGTGGTACATGTCTATAGTCCCAGCTACTCAGGAGGCTGAGGTGTGAGGATTCCTTGAGCCCGGAAGGAGGTGAGGCCAAAGTGAACTGAGATTACACCACTGACCTCCAGCCTGGGTGCCTGAGTGAGATCTTGTCTTAAAAAAAAAAAAGAAAGAAAGAAAGAAAAAAAGAAAAAGTTTTAATAGTAACTGCATTCAATAGTGAAATACATGTGACAGAGAAACAGAGGGATGCTTTCTAATATTCCCACAACTCAAAGTAACTAGGCGATCAGAGCTGGAAGGGCCCTGTGGCAGAAAGTGCTCACTGCCAATCAAAACGCCCTCTAACTGTGGTAACTGAGCTGTTTCTGGTAAAGCATGTCTCAGCTTCCCTTGTATTGGGGTAGGGTCCGCGGGGATGGTAGCAGTGTGCTGTGCCTGACTCAGTACCTGCCGGTGAAGTGTGAGGAGATGAGAGTGGAGTCAGAGCTTTCAGGAAAGTGCTGGAACTACCTCCCCAAGCGCCCTCTTCCCTGGCCTGGAATGGAGCAAGAATCGACCACGCAGATGAGGCCGACACCCTTGGGGATGGAGGAACAAGAAGTTACGAGGAACTCAGGACCTGGGTAGTAGCACTGGCTAGATCTCTGCTAGTTTGGGACTTCCATTACACACAAAAGAGATAAACTATATTGTCTGAACAACTGCATTTTTGGGAATCTTTTATAGGTATTAGTGTTACCCTAATTCATAGATGCACCTCAAGAATCATCAATACCAGTTTCCTAAAAGTTCCTTTGCAACGTTTGTCATTTCTCTACTTTATTGCTCTTTAGGCAATGTATTCTGTAATTAATACATTTTTTAACTTAAATAGGCCAAATCTCTTAAGCATTGCCTAAATTATGTCTGTGAAATCACCAGTTTGAAGTGCTAGCTATGTTTTTAAATATATATGCAAACAAACGCACAATTATTAAAATAAAATGTTTATCTGTTTTCCATCTGATCTCACAGTACATGAAATCCAATTTAATTTCAACCATGGATTTTCCTGATGAAAAAGCTGAGGCTCAAATGCTGCATTTTCAAAATTAGAACCAGGAACTACATGTACTTTGAGGCTTTCTCCACGTTCATTATTACACTGCTTTACTTTTTAATTGTAAGTCGGACATGTGACTCTGGACACAAAGCCTTCCAACATATGGTTCAAACGACTTGTAAGCTACATCTGATTGGTGTTTACAGAATCTCTTTGAAGAGAAAAGAGTAAAAGTTATTGTCCTGGTCATCAGTGGACAAACAGAAGCAGAGGAGTCTGCCACTCCTCAAGGCTGGCTCAGACAGAGCTTCTGTCTTTCCATGTTCATGTTCTTCTCCACCTGTTTGCTTGCTAAGTATTGATTGATGAGATCATGTCTAGAATGCAGAGCCTAGATTTCTCAGATTCAAAGTTAAGGGAATTTTCCAAGCTACTTTTTGGTCTGGAGGTAGTCTACAAATCTGATGGTCTCGAAGAGTTACCTGTGAGTAACTAAGGTTTTGTTAGAATGGGTTAAGTTAAATATTTTTATTACTTTAGGATTTACATAGCAGATATCAAAAAGAAGTGAAAGAATATGGCAACTACCCATAAAAAAATACAAAAAATAATTTTTTTTGTATTTTAGTAGAGAAAGGGTTTCACCATGTTGGCCAGGATGGTCTCCATCTCCTGACCTTGTGATCCACCTGCCTCAGCCTCCCAAAGTGCTGGGATTACAGCTGTGAACACCGTGCCTGGCCGGAAGTGCTTTCTTGCTGTATCCTCACATGTTTGTGGGACACACAAGCTCCCTCAGATCTCTTTTATGAGGGTGTTTTGCTCCTTCATGACCTCATCCCTTCCCAAAGGCCTCATGTCTTCATACCATCTCACTGGGGATTGGGCTTCAGCCTATGAACGTTAGCGGGACACAAACGTTCACACCACAGCAATTGCCTCTGTTTCTGAAACAAGGAATTACTAGTTAGTAGTAAACTTCTTCACCGCCCATGTTCTTATAACAGTAATTACCAATTTGCTATGATTTTTCATGAAATGTTGTTGGAGGCGATGTTAGCTTGAAGCCTGAAGAGGGGGCTATCTTGAGGACTGTGTCCTCTTCAATAGGACATATCCATGGAGATTGTCATGAAGCAGGTGTAGGGGCTTTGCGGGAGCAAAGGCAAAGGGTCCTCAACCAGCTCCTTGGTGAAGGGCTGAACCGAATGTCCCCCGGGAACATGGCCTGTCATGAAAAAGGTCTTCATTTATTCTCCTTTGGGGGTCAGAGAGGACAAGCTTAGAACTAGCTAGAAGAGGGGGAACAGTTGAAAACGTCCCATCCAGAATGAATGAATACCTCGCTTCTGTGCTACAAGGGTAATCTTCCAATTCTGGGAGCGCTAAAAGGTGCTGGGAGCGGGGATAAGGAAGACTGCAGCGGAACGGATGAGGCTGGGGACCGTGAGTAGTTATCCATGGCTGCTCAGCAAAGCACCCTGCACACAGCAACTTCAGACAACACATGTTTACTCTCTCACACTGTTTCTGAGGGTCAGGAATTGGGGACTCACCTAGCTGGATGGCTCTGACTTGGGGTCTCTTATGAAGGTGGAATTAAGCTTCTGGCTGGGCCCGCAGTCCTCCCAAGGCAGGTTGAGAGAATCCGTTCACAAGATGGCTCTGTGACGTGGTAAGGCCAGGAGGCCTCAGTTCCTCACTAGCTGTTGGTGGAAGGCCTTGGCTCCTCACCACATGGGCTGCCGAGGGTCTGCATGATGTGGGAGCTGGGTTTACCCAGAGCAAGTGATTGAGGGAGAGAGCACGGAGGAGGCATAGAATACACAATGACCCATCTTGAAAGTCACACGCCGTGACTTCCACTTTGTTCTATTGGTGAGAAGTGAGTCACCAAGTCCAGCCCACACTCAAGAGGAAGAGAATTCATCTCCCATAGTTTGGAGGGAGTATCAGATAATTTGTGGACATGTTAAACTGTCACAAGTCACGTTTCATGTAAAGCTAAAGAAAAGAGAACTGGGGGACGAGGAGAGCTCAGAGCTCTGGAATTGAAAGGTCTCAGTAGAACGTAGCAGTCTCAGTTCATCTGCCGGAAGGGTGTCAAGGTGTGCTTCCTGCTCTTGCCGCTGATGACTGAGCTGTACCCTCCTTCGTCCACACGTCCTCATGCTTCCTCATTTACGCATTTCATTATTCTTTAAAACAATTGCTTGTAAGAATGCTTCCTCAGGGTAAGAGTCAAGCCGTGAAAACGTTGCTTAAAGGCATAAAACAAGCATCATGGTAACACTGGAGCTCAGCGGGATGTGATTTTGAATCTGGGGGAAGAGCGCATCCTTTGTTAGGCGGTCAGTAAGTTAGCCGTGTATCACAAGCAACTGATGTTTAGATGAAATTGATGCATTAAAATAATAAACTGTTAATTTGTTCATTTATCCAGAAAAAATTTGCAGCAGGTTCCATCACAGGTGCTGGGAGCATAAAGAAGAGTGAATAAAGGAGGCCGCAGACTGGCATGGGAGACGGACGTGAGACCCGTAATAGCTGCATCCCACGATAAGCTATACTTGCGTGAGCACCTGGTTTGTATTTATCTGTGATTCTTCACCTTAGTTACTCCTTAAGGGCAGAGTTGGTCCTATTCAATTTTCCATTACTAGCACCCAGCACAGTGCCTGGTCCACAGAAGGAGCTTAAGGACGTCTGATGCATGTGTTGCTAAATCCAGTGCATTCTAAAGGTTGCAGCACTTAGAGAGTATAACTAGCGAAACATGATACCGGTTGCTGGCTGGCTCCCTCCTTTCCCGCGAACGGTGATGAAGTAGGTATTTTTGGCTTTTGTTTGCAGGTGTGCCGACTTCTTACGTGACCTTCTCTCTCTTCTGCAGATGCAGCATAGTTCTCTCCAGGAGTCTCCACTCTCGGGAGGCAGCCTTGGGCCTCGCTGAGCTCTGGAAGCTCCTTCGCAGCCTCTCACTCCTGGGTCTCCCTGTGCGTCCTTCCTAGGGATCCCGGGGAGCGGACAGTGCATTTAAGCTGCTGGCTGTAAGGAAAATCCAGGAGGACGCATAGACGAAGCTCCTCTCTCCTTTGTTCAGGGAAGATGCATTTTATTTTTTAAGCCCAGAACAGGAGTATCTACCTCTGTCCTAAAATTGCAATACTGTAGGCAGAGATAATTTTTCTTTTCTCTTCTTATTCTTCAGAGATAAGGTCTCATTCTGTCACTCAGGCTGGAATACAGTGGCATGATCAGGGTTCACTATAGCCTCTACAACCTCCTGAGCACCTGGGATGATAGGGATGTGCCACCACGCCTGGCTAATTTTTCTATCTTTCCATAGAGATGAGGTTTTACCATATTGTCTAGGCTTGTCTCAAACTCCTGGGCTCAAGAAATCTGCCTGTCCAGGAGTTTGAGACCAGCCTGGGCAACATGGTGAAACCTCACCTCCCAAAGGGCTAGGATGACAGCCTAGGATGACAGGCACGAACCACCACACCCGACTTAATTTTTCAGAATGATGTTAAGCTATGGAGGCAAAGAGCCTCCCTCATATGAGGCTTTCCTAGAACTAAGAGTTCCGTGCAAGCTGGGCAATGACAGTCTTTGCACATCAGCAGGTTCCCAGGTCATTCACTACAAATAACATGCTTACGTGGTTTTAGTTGTCTTTTCTCCAAGAATGGACAATGTATTTTAGGGCATTTCAGCTCAAAAATTAGTCAATTTGCACATTTCTAGGTATTACTTAATTTAAGTGAAAATGAGTTCATACCATGTAAAACACAAAATAGGCCCAATGTTATTGGCAAGATTGGTTAGAGCCTGCATTCTTATAAATGTGTCTCAGACTGACACTGACACCAAGCCACCTACAGAGGACACTGCAGCCAGGTCCCAGGCAGAAATCTGCATGCTCCAGGCAGAACTGTTTACATCAGCTATTAAAATGGAGACACCATTATGACGGAGGATTATACGGAACTTCACATACACTAGACAGATGGAAAAAAGTGTGACCCATACAAAGTGATTGACATTCATTTATAAACAGATTCCATTCGCTTCATTCATCCATCCATTCATTCCACAAATACTTATTGATTATCTGTAGGTACCAGAAATTGTTCTAGATACTGGGGTACAGTGGTAAATAAGAGACAAGGCCCGTTTTCTCCAGGAGTCTGAATTTTTAAAGTAGAAAGACAGATCATAGACAGATAAATAAATAAAAACAAACAAGAAAGGACCCAGTGATAAATGCTAGGATGAAAAACCAAGGCCCAGGTGATGTGATGGCAGCTGAGTGGTCAGGGGCAGTTTTTCTGAGGCATTGGCAATCCAGCTAAAGTTTGAATGGCATGAAGGAACCTGCCCCTGGGGGAAGAGCACTCCTCAGAGACAGAAGAGAAGGTAGGGACGGTGGGCAGTGAACTCGGGTGTGGGAGAGGAACAGAGACAAAGGCAGGAGCCAAAACACCTTGAGCTCAGTACCGGGACTGAGCAGCAGGAGAGAGAGCGGAGAGGTGGCCAGGGGCCCATCGTCAGGCAGGACGATGACGAAAAATGGAACAGGATGTGAAACAGGAAGAACATTGGAATCAGATGACATAAAATCATAAGGCAGAGATTTTGGAACAATTCAACTCGCTCCAGGCATGATTTTCATCTGGAGCTTCCCAGGATTGAAAATTGCCTCTGATGAAGGCAATCTGCATCACCATTCTTTCCTTGTCTTGAAATAAAGAAGAAGACACTTTCAGTCCTTTTAAGAATCTCATATCCCACTGTAGAGTCTCTGACTTACAGCTTTCCCCTTGATTACCAACAGAATACATCTTTATGATGGAACATTTGGAAAATACAAATAAGCCAACAGAAGAAGGAAAAAAACCATTCCAAATCCAGCCACCCCAGAATAACCACTGGCAACATCTGGGCACAGAATCTGCTATGGTCTGAACGCGCGCTCTCAAATTCCTGTGTTGAAAGCTAACTCCAAAGATGGTATTGAGGGAGGGCCTTTGGGAGGTGGTTAGGTCATGAGGGCGGGCCTGTCATGAATGGGGTTGGCGCCTTTACACAAGAGGCCTGGGGGGTGTGTTAGCCTCTCTCGCCCTCTGCCATGTGGGGACACAGCAAGATGGACACTGCCATCCATGAGGAACCAGCCCTCAGCAGACACCAAATCTGCTGGCAACTTTATCTTGAACTTTTCAGCCTCCAGACTGCAAGCAATACACTTCTATTACTTATAAATTACCACGTCTCAGGTGACCTTGTTACGGCAGCTCAAACGGACTACGACAAACTATCTTCATGTTCACACGATGCAGTGGTTCAGAACACAAACTCCGGAGTCTGGGCGAGAATTGCTGCTCTGCCACTTGCTAAACTTGTTTTGAAATTTGCTAGTTGACTTTCAGTCTATCTTAATTGCTTATAAAATGCTATGTAAGTGTCTGCCATGTCTTAAGCCTCAGTTCTCTCATCTGCAAAGTGGGGAAGTAACCTTACTTTCTTCATAGGACTGCTGTGTTAGATAAGCCATGGAACGCTCCTGGTTTAGGGCCCGGTATGTAGTACATCCTTCTGCACGTCAGCTTTTACGCTATTATTTTGCAAAGTGGGGATTACACTGTAAGACTTTCCATGCATAAACTACTATTCCAATTATCACTAGGCATTTTTAATCATTACATAGTATTGTGCTATAAGGATATAATTCAGACAAACTCTGTTACGGGACACTTTGGCTTTTTCCAAATTTTCACTATTTAATGAAATTCTACAGATAAAATATTGCAACTTTCAGGTTACTTCTCCAGGACAAATTCTGCAAAGTGACAGGGTCGATGGGCATACATATTTCCAAGACTCTTTTGAGGCATATTATTATGTCTTCTACCATGAATTTAGATAATACCTTGGATAAGAATAATGTCTGGAAGTAAATAATCCACATATGTGTGCAGTTTTGAAGGCATGATTTACCATGAGCTGAATGGAAACACGTTATCTCCTCCCTCCCCATGCATTCACACACGTTCTTCCCCACACCTGTTCACACCTGTGGTGGGCACCACCTCCCTTCATTCCTCAGGGAGGCTTCTCAGCACCAGGCTTCTAGTTAAGCAACTTTGCTTACTGTTTTCTGATTTGCTGGGAATTCTGTACTTACCGTTCTTTTAGACATAAACTCATAAAGTTTCAGTATATTGGGAATCCAGGCCGCTCACCTAACAGGCGATGTGACAGCAACACAGAGTGAACAAGGGGCGTGTCCAGACTGGTCCCGTGGACCACACAATCGTTAGACTGCTCAGTCATGCTGGACCATTTATTTATCTGTAGAACCCAGACCAGCAGCCAGTGTGGTTTGCTGGATGAATAACTGCTTGAAGTAACTTATAGCCTCCTAGGATTTTGTAACAGGAAGGGATCATAGAGGCACAAAACTGAAGCCTGCATTGGTTAATGAGATATAGGTTGTTATATAATATTAGTGACAAGTTGAAATAACAACTCAGTTCCCAGCACAGACAAGGAGAAGCCAGGAGATGTGGCTTGCTGGGGTGAGAGGAGCATGAAGAGAAAAGCCTAATTCTGACTTGCTCCAGGGCGGGCAACACTGAGACCAAGCAAAACTGCAACTTGGTGGCAGGCCAACTTCAGCAAAATACAAGAAAGGACTCTTTGGCTGGGCGGGTGGCTCACGGCTGCCATCTCAGCAACTTTGAGAGGCCGTGGTGGTGGGTGGATCACAAGGTCTGGAGATTGAGACCATCCTGGCCAATATGGGGAAACCCCATCTCTACTAAAATACAAAAAATTAGCTGGGCGTGGTGGTGTGTGCCTGGAGTCCCAGCTACTCGGGAGGCTGAGGCAGGAGAATCGTGTGAACTCGGGAGGCGGAGGTTGCAGTGAGCTGAGATCACACCACTGTACTGCAGCCTGGGCAACAGACCGAGATTCCGTCTCAAAAAAAATTAAAAAAATAAAAATAAAAATAAAGAACTTTTTGATAATTAGTACTGTCCAAAATGGAAGTGAGTTTTCTTGAAAAACAGTGAGTTGCCCCTAATTGGAAGTGTTCAAGTAGAAACAGGGTGATAATTTGTGAAGTGTTTTCATAGAAAAAACTTTTTGGTTTGTATGGGGGATAATGACTTCTAAGGTCTCTACCAAGGCAAAGATTAAATGACTGGGGAATACATATATCTTGATAGATATTTTTATCTTGTTGATCTGTTACTGTGTAATTAAGTCTTTGAATGTGAATTCATTAACTTTCTCATTACAAATGAGACTTGATAAATTTAAATTTCTTTACTTACCCAAGATTCAACAGGTTTAAAATAGTCTTTTTAGTGGTATTTCAGTGTGCTATGCACAGTAGGAGTTCAAAAGATAAGATTTAAATTAGCTCTTAATTTTGGAAAACCTACATTTAAAGTAAATTGGGCTACAGGCGCTATGCATTTGAACAATTTGATTGAACTCAGCTGGTCTCAATGAAATACATCAGCTGATCACATTCAAGGGCACTAAATATTCATTAGCTTTTTTCTTTATTTAAAAAAAAGCTAAAATTAAGGAATTTAGGTAGAAAGTATTGTGGTGAGATAAAAGTGTTCTTTTATTGGCTTTCTGAATAATAATCTGAAATTGCAGCTGGAAGTCTTTCAGAATAGAAAGAATCCTTTTAATATGAAACTGCAAATTTTATCACACTTCAAGTATAGAGGGACTGAAAAACCACCCTTTAGTGTAATCATTTCATCCAAATTCTAGGAAGACAAATCACATAAATGAACCATATTCTAGAAACGCTTTCAATTTTCAAGATTTCATATCCGTCATAGAAATGGAGGTTCCAACAAGTTCCTAAGTTCAGTGAAAAGCTCCACTCTCAAACAGCAATCTAGCAAAGCTCTGATGGGTTGCAGAGACAGCATCTGTGATGCACTCTTTCGGAGTCTACCCACGAAGGAAATGGATTAAAAAAAACAGCAAAAGCTGCTTTCTGTTTATTTAGGTTTTTTTTTTTTTTTAAACTTCCCTTCTTTCCTCCCTTCCTTCCTACCTCTTCCCTTTTCTTTCTCGCGCCTTCTTATTAGAAGGCTAAATATAGAAATCAATGTTCCAATCAGGTATTCATTTGAATTATCAACAATGTTTTGGACATTCTTATAATACAATTGGCTCAAGTCGAGATGAACTATCCGTTAGCTAGAATATTCCAGCCATGCCCTTTGCTCACCTAATTAGGAAAAGATATATCCTATGAGCAGCAAGACCTTCGGTTTCAGACCCTGTGTTAGATGCGAGAGACAGAAAAATATGAGGCATGAACCGTGGCCTCACAGAGGCCCAGCAAATCCACAGCACTGCTTCACCACAGAACCTAGACCAGACTCAGAGTCCTTTCTGGCCCAAGACTCCTGACAGTTATTGGTAATCGATCGCCAAACTGACTCCCGACAGTCTCTGCTCATCTATTGCCAAATTGGCGTAAGGGATCATATGTATCTGTCATCTCTGGTGGGAAATCCAATGTTCTCAGGTACACTGATTGTACCAGATTCTGTACCAAATGACTGTCTCATTCTGACAATCACAATCATAGCTATTTCATGTCTATAATGGAAGACCCGTTTCATTTCTATTTTGCCGACGTTTGGTTTCTGAATGCCATTCTCAGGAGCATGAAATAGAAAAACTGAATTTGAAGAAAAGTTACCTCCACCGCCGCTTTCGCCCTTTCAAACTCTTCTTCTAGGGAGTGGTTTCTCGAGAGTAGCGCGCTTCCCCAGCGGTGCTCTTTGGTGAGCCGAGCCTGGAATCAAGCACACACACGGTGTGTTGGAATCACGTGACACCACACAAACAGACAGGTACTTTCCTTTCCCATTTCACTTCCCTCGCCTGTAGGAATCATCTGTGGTTGATGACATTTTGGAGTACTGTCAGGCACGGTGCTGCCTAAACCGAGGTGACGTCCATAAATACGTGTGAACATGCATGCGTGATCCTTCCCACAGTGGGTCTCAGCCCTGGGCGTATTAAAACCACTCCTCATGCCTCATCTCCCAAAGCTCTTATTTTAATTGGCCTCTATTCCAGGCCTTGACATTTCAGTAAACCTCTCCAAGTGACTCTGATACACAGCTAGGACGGGCAGTCTCCATCACAAGTCTAGTTTGAGAATCTGATAGTCAAGCTTTCCGCTTGCGAGGAAGATCGGCCTCCGGGTGAAAGCATAAAAGCTGCAGAAGGGAAAGTGGCCTCCAGGCCTCTCCCTGTGCGCGCACAGCAGATCTTGGTGCGGAATTCTCTTCCTCTGCTGGCATTGCCTTATGCATCATTTCTTAGGATTCTGCTCTCTATTAAATAATAATGAACCACTTAGATATCAAAATCATGTCTGATAAGGCCAACTGCTTTGCTACAATTAACAGGCAACGTAATACCTACATAACTTGGCCAAACGCAAGGATTTTCAGAAGACCTTTCCCCAAGAGTCTGCTGTAATTTTAAAAAGGTGATTAATTTTTAATTTCACAAAAAATACTTACTTTGAAAAAAAAATCAGTCATGGAAATTAAGAGGTGGACCACTAGACCTTTCTGCAGTCACACAAACATTTGTACAGCCAGAGTGCTGTGTATGGTAACACGAACAGGAATGTGTTTCAAACAACATGAAACATCAGAGGCTTGCCATTCTTTAGTTTCTCACTCAACAATTTATCTTGCAGAGTTTCTATTTCTGTGTTTTTGGTTTTGGTCTACTGCTCTGGTCAACCAGGGATCCATGGGGACAGCAAGCTTGTCTGGCAGCTTCTGTACTCTGGATGCCCAGCACAGGGCCTGACCTGGAGGGAGCGCTCACATAGCCCACGGGCTTCAGGTTGAGGGATGCACTGAGACAAGCTAGGCCCTGGGGAAGAGGAGAGGGCCTTGGGGTAAATTTCCCCAGCCCTTTGGTTGTAGAGTGGAGGTGGGGTAGGGTGAGTGACTTCTTGGTGTATGTGTGTTAGGTCTGTAGCAGGGACGCTCAACCCTGGCTTCCGTGGGAATTACCTGAACAGGCCTGGACCCCACCGCAACCTATTAAATAAGAAATTCTGGGGCTGGACCCTGGGCCTTTTGATGTTTGAAAAGCTCCTCTGATAATTCTGAAAAGCAGTCATGGTTTGAAAATCACGGTTCTACAGCGAAACTTTCCTCTGCACACAGCACTCGCCTCCACATCGCTCAGCTGCTCTCTGTTCGTCTTCCTACCACTGTCGGTCCTGTAGGACACCCCCTCTTCTCTCATGACACGATAGCACTACCAGACACTGCTCTCAGTACTTTAGACCAGGCGTCCCCAAACTTTTTACACAGGGGGCCAATTCACTGTCCCTCAGACCATTGGAGGGCCGCCACATACTGTGCTCCTCTCACTGACCACCAATGAAAGAGGTGCCCCTTCCTGAAGTGCGGCGGGGGGAGCGAATAAATGGCCTCAGGGGGCCACATGTGGCGTGCGGGTCATAGTTTGGGGACACCTGCTTTAGACATTACAACGTATTTCACTCTTTCAGCAACTTCATGAGGTAGGTATCATCAACTCCATATTCAAGATGATGATGTTGAGATACAGAGAACTTAATCCCCTTGCCCAAAGTTACACAGCTAGTAAGTGACAGGGCTGGTGCTTCAAGGCCATGCTCATCACCACTGCCCTGCACTGCCTTTCCCAAGCCATGCTAGGAAGACAGAAAACACAGAAAAGCTGCCCCTGGGGGGGCCAGCGCATGGGTGAAGAGTCAACCTGGAAGCCCTAAGAATACTGTGGATTGCAAGCAATAATGATGTGATTGTAACTGTAAACAACAGTGTTGGGGGGTTGCTTTAATAAATGTGGAACGCTTATTTATTGAAACATTAATTTAATGTTTTAATAAATGTTTCTTTCCTTGTTGGGAATACTCAGTAACTCCCAGCAGACAGTAGCTGCTCCATAAGTAGTCGATAAATAGTTGTTGAAAATATGCTGTCAGTGAAGAGAGGAGTGAATGAATTAAAGGTATTTTCTCTCCTCAACCCCAGAAACTGTTTTCAGCCAAGGTTCTCTGGTCAGTCCAGGAGACTAAGGGGAACTTACAGGAACCTGAGAGGGGTCTTGTCTTTTCGTCCTGGATCTGGATCTGGAGTGGCAGAGGGCTGTGTTAGCAAAGTCCAACTGCCTGGGCTTCAGAAGTGGGGAAGAGCAGGTGACCGCCCGAGGGGGCTGCCTAGCAACACGCAAGGCCCACAGACAGCACAGGGAGAGGCACCTGCACGGGTGTGTGCAGTCAGAGGTGGGAAGAGGGAGGGATGGTGGGGCACCTCTGGGCTTGCAGGAGTATCTGTGCCTCACCGTTGGGTGGCCCAGGCTCATGGGTCACCACGAACAAGAAGTCTCCCTTTCTAGGCCACGTGAAAGCTACTAGCACCTCCTCCTAACCCAGACACCTGATACAGGGAAGGTGACCTGAAATACGAAAGTGAGATCAACTATCATATCATCCTGGCAAGTGGGGTCTTAGGGTCAGATTTAATATCAGCAAATAAAAGTAACAGGACATTGCTTGTGCTCCAGGGTTGTGGCAGCAAATTCATACTCATTGTAAAAGCAAAAGAACTTATGATAGAAAAATGTATGCCCAACTCTGAAAAAGGCAAATTGAGACTGTGGGCTTTCTTCATATCATGGGAGAGGATTTTCTGTCTTCTTGATCCTTGTATTAGTTTCTTATGGCTGGTGTAACAAATACAAATTACCACAAACTGTTTGACTTGAAAAGACAGAAGTTTCCTCTCTCAAAGTTCTGGAGACTAGAATTCTAAAATCAAGGTGTTAGCAGGGCCACGCTCCTCTGAAGGTTGAGGGGGAGTCTGCACCCGGCCTCTCTGATTGCTGGTGGCTTCAGGCATTCTCTGGCTTATGGCTGCCGCCCTCCATGCTGCCTCCTCTTCTCTCTCAAAACTCTGTCTGCCTTACTCTTACAGGTACATGTGGTTGCATTTAGGGCCACCCAGAGAGTTCAGGAAAGCCTCCTTCTCTCAAGACCTCTAATTTAATCATGTATTTTGCTATATCTGGCCACCTTTCACTCAACTACAACCCTGATCTGACACTTTTGGGCCACAATATATTCGATGAACAAATATAAGCAAATATAAAGGGGAAGATGGCTCACAGCCTTTTAAGATTAAGTTGTTAGGATGCTGTACCCCAGTAGAGATGTTAACTCTAAGGATGACATCTTACTGTCTTGCAAAAAGTTAGCCAGTCTTGTATCTAACTAGGCAAACTCATTTTGACATTTCTTTCCCAGCTGGATATATAAAGCTCTATTCCTCATTACTTTGCTTTTGCAACCCACTCTATTATCTTCCTATGAGTTCCTTCATTAATAAAACAAACAAACAAAAATTTCAAGTGTGGACACATGATAAGAAGAAGCAGACTACGGGAAGATACATATGAGTAATGCTGATAAACTGGTTATATTGCTTAGCAGTATAGAGAGGAATGGGGAAAAAACAACTGCACATTACACTCATACGTTAGAGTTGCAGCATCTTGAACACAGTGATTTCCAAGCCTTTGTGGGCATCAGAATCACTGGAAGGCCTTGTTAAAATGCAGATTGCTAGGCCCCACCCCCAGGGGCTCTGATTCAAGGTCTGAGGTAAGGCCTCAGACTCTGCATTTCTAGCAAGTTCTCGGGTGACACTGATGGTGTAGGCTCGGGAACTGCACAGACAGCCTCTGATCTAGACGCTGGCCTTGTGTGCATACAGCTCACAAGTGCTCTGGAGTTCACTAACGGACTCTCACATAGCCACTTCTTTTCTCTTTTGCATGGTTTTGAAGGATGCTCCACAGCTCTAGCAAGCTCCTGGAAACGCCTGGGCTCCACAAATGGCATTTCAATCAGTTCAGCCTAACTGGATGATAAGATACTGCACTCTCCAAAGAAGAAAGCACTAAGTTCCCCTGACTGTTGACTGTTCTGAATGATAAGCACTAGGTAAAGAGAGAGAAGAAATAATTTAACAGTTTTTTTTAAAGGAATGCTGTGTTTCATTTTCTGTATTCAAAATTATGATTGTGATCAAAATTATCATTTGAAAATGTCTGTATTTGTGGCTGCGCCTGTTCTAGCAACGCTCTGTTGGCTAATCACAACGACCACTGTTCACAGCTTCTTGTACAATTGCCTTTATATTATTGCTGGAGGAGAAAAAGCAATGTTTAACTGCAGCAAAGGAAAATATAACAACTAGCAGACCTTGAGTGACAGAGTAACATGGTCATTAAAAGCATACTCTGGAGTCAGACTGCCTGAGGCCAAATCCTGGTTTAGCATTTACTACTAGCTGGTGACCTTGGATAAATAACTTAATCTATTCTCATCTGCAAAGCGTGTGTTCACAGCTTGAGTCCCTGTTAGGACTGATGACAACAATTCATGTAAATACGCCATGCACAGCACATAGTATGTGCTCAATACAACTGTGCTCTCACTATTCTCTTTCTGGTTAGTGCCTATCAGGTGTGACTTTTGGAGTACTTTTGCTTAGCGGTTGGTGGTGACTAATTGGAGTCTTATATTAGAATAAATACTTTCCTCACTGACATACTCAGGATTATTTTTTTCCTTAAACAGTCAACAAACATTTGTCACTGAAAGTACACACAAAAAGCTGTCCCTTGTATGTCAAATAGCCAATTCCTAGAGCTCTGTATAAGGCACGGCAGCAGACAGTCCATCTCCCTTCAACTGCGAAATTCTATGTTGCAGAACATCAAGGCAAGTGCGTGCTGATTTGTGAACAGTCTATTATCGGGCAAAGCTAAAAACTATTATTGAAACCAGTTTTAAAAATGATCCAGAATAGAATTTTGCTTTTTTTTTTCTGCCGTTTTAATGAACTTCAGCTGCTATTTCCACATTGTTAAATTTGATAAGCTGTTTTCCCTTTTTTTGTTAGGATCCCTTATTTTTCCATTTCCACAAATATTTGAGAATGTCCTGTGCACAGATTTCCTGCTGTGTTGGAAGCGGCCCTTCGGATTCCCGCCTGCCCGCCCGCCTTCTTTCTTCCTCACTTCCGTCTTGTTTCATTCCCTCCTCATTCATCTCTCACTGTGTGTGGCCTGGAGGGAAAGGCCATGTTGAAAGGCTCCTGCACTGTATTCCCACAAGCAAAACTGTTGATATTTATAGTCTATCAATTGTTTCTGTTAGACACAAAGATCTCAACGCTTCTCATAGTCTAACTCATCTTTCCAGCCTTTTCCTTGCCTGGCGGAGAGCAGACATTCAAGCACATTTGTTGAACTGAAATGGAATGAAACGGAAGTCATCAATGTTTCTAAAAGTAAGGGCTTGAGAATCATTTAGGGAGAGGAAGGCACACAATTGTGTGTGGCCTGAAATTAGATGACAATCTTTGTTTTACAAACGAAAAATTGTTTACAATTCGTTTTACAAAATTCTGGAATAAAGTGATACACATTCTTTAAAATTACTTGTATCAACCCTGTAAAATAAGTAATTATCAGAGTTTGCAGTGAGAAGGGAAACTGTGAATTATCTCTGGTGGATAAGCATGATGTGTCTGATGGGAGGTGGTCTGTAGTTAAGAAAAAAGGCTTTATTATTTATTTTTCTTTTAGAGATGGGGTTTAATCATGTTGCCCAGGCTGGTCTTGAACTCCTGAACTCAAGGATCCACCTGCCTTGGCCTCCCAAAGTGCTAGGATTATAGGCACAAGTTACCGTGCCCAGCCCAGTAACAAAGGATTTGGGAGCTAATGGGCTTATTTGAATCCTGGATCCTTTCTTCTTTAGCTGTCACCTGGGGAACATTTTGCTAAGATGCATTTTTCTTCTGTGAAACGGGGATACTATTAGCTCCCAAAGTTATTGTAAGAATTTCAAATAATATATAAAAATAGAATCACATAGTACACATGTGCAATAAGTCACATGTGCAATAAATCACAGCTATTAACATGCATTTCCTTGTACATTACCCCTTTAGAAATTTAGAAAACATACCTCCACTTAAAGTTTCAGTTACTCTGTTTGGGACTGAAGGAAGTAAAAATATTTTATTCCAAACTGTATTTCTTTGACATAATCTGAAGTGGCCCTGGAAAGCTGTCTTCTGTTGGGGAAATCGCATCTGTGGCTCTGCAGAGAATCTGTCTTAATGCAACCAGCACTTCCTTTGTCCAGACCCTGGAAAGACGGACTGAGTCTGACCCCTTTAAAGGACTGCAAGGAAACATTTATCGTGTCTTCTCTCTGAGACTCCTACCTGCCAGAGGTTGCATCTATAGAGTGAGGCCGCTTTGCTAGGCAAGCCTCTTTCCTTCTCCCTCCCATAACCTGTCCCCTACCAAAACGTGTTTTTGGCCATGCTCTGAGCTCATGTTCTCTCTGTAACCTCAAGATGGTATAGAAGCCTCTGGACCTCACTCAGCAGGGATGGGGGGTTGGGGATGGTCTTCGTTCTGAGGGCTCCTGTGTGTAGGTGGTAAGAACATCTGTGTGCCTTTTCTCCTGTCAGCCTGCCTGCCTCATGTCAGTGACTTTTCAGCGAACCCCTCAAGGACCAAGGGCTTTGATCCCCTCTGGATAGTCCCAGAATTTAAATTGTTCTGGTTTGGAATTAAGGCTACGTGAATGGAAGTATTTGTTGTACCGAAGTCAGCAAAATCAATGAGTTACAAAATTGTGACTTGGCACTCGGAGAATTGGCTGCCGTACATCCCAGCGGAGTCTAACCGAGGTCGCGTCCCAGCGGTGTCTAACCGAGGTCGCGTCCCAGCGGTGTCTAACCGAGGTCGCGTCCCAGCGGAGTCTAACCGAGGTCGCGTCCCAGCCGAGTCTAACCGAGGTCGCGTCCCAGCCGAGTCTAACCGAGGTCGCGTCCCAGCGGTGTCTAACCGAGGTCGCGTCCCAGCGGAGTCTAACCGAGGTCGCGCCCCAGCCGAGTCTAACCGAGGTCGCGTCCCAGCGGAGTCTAACCGAGGTCGCGTCCCAGCGGAGTCTAACCGAGGTCGCGTCCCAGCCGAGTCTAACCGAGGTCGCGTCCCAGCCGAGTCTAACCGAGGTCGCGTCCCAGGGGAGTCTAACCGAGGTCGCGTCCCAGCGGAGTCTAACCGAGGTCGCGTCCCAGCGGAGTCTAACCGAGGTCGCGTCCCAGCGGAGTCTAACCGAGGTCGCGCCCCAGCGGTGTCTAACCGAGGTCGCGTCCCAGCGGAGTCTAACCGAGGTCACGTCCCAGCGGAGTCTAACCGAGGTCGCGCCCCAGCCGAGTCTAACCGAGGTCGCGTCCCAGCGGAGTCTAACCGAGGTCGCGTCCCAGTGGAATCTAACCGAGGTCACTTCCCAGTGGCATCTAACTGAGGTCTGCAAGAGCTTGTCTTGGAGATCCCCTTCCAAGTGCCCAAATGCAAAGAGCCTTGCACCATCAGTCTCCAGAAGAAGCTGAATTATTTTCCCTTTGCCTCACGTATCACTATCTTAACCTATTTGTGGAGAAAGGTAATTTTATATTGCTTTCTGTGTTTTTTCTTAATTCTTCAAGTGTTTTCTAATTTTTTGGGAATGTGTGACTTTTTAAAACAATTAACTCCAGGGAATTTTGGTTACACAGTTTGGGTAAGTGTCAAGATACCTTATTCTTAAAGATATAGAGATTATACAATTTAATATAATCTCTAGTCACTCTGATTAGCGTATTGTTGGGGCTCAGGAAAATGATACGCCAAAACATGGCACTTTGACATGCTGGGTACTTTGAACTAAAGAGGCAGCCTCGGAAGCAAGGTGTCTCTGACCTTCTCCCATTCCCCTGTCTCTTGCCCCTCTGCCTCCTCTGAAGCACAGGTAGTGACTTTCTCTGAAGTTCCCAGAAGGAATGCAGTCTCAGCAGAGAAGATTAAGTCCCAGGAAGGAACACGAGAGCCGACACCACACCAGCTCAGTTAAAGATCCTGAAACTTTTCTGCACCTTAGCAGTGTGCCCAGACTTGCTGGTTTAGGATTGAGAATGAAATGCAGATGATAACACATGGTGAAGATCAGCCTTCCCAATATGGCTTTTGTTATATATAGATATCTATATAAATCGACTTCTTACATATTTTAAGTTCAGCCTAAAGATTTCTCTGTACGTAGTGAAATAACCTAAACGGAAGTGTAAACGGACTGTAACCTACTCTTGTGCCAATCAAGGCATTTTGGCTGATCGAAGGGGACCCAGATGAACTTTGCCCCAGGCTGAAACTGCCCACACAGCATTGACAAGAATTGCATGCCAGGTTCTGGATAGAATATAGTGATAATTAAGCACTAATCAGGCTGCGCTTTGTCCCACTTCCTTGTGGCTAAAAGTCACACAGCAGCAGATACTGACCACTTATATTCTTATTGTTCCTACAGACAGGATCTCTGACATTCAAATCATAAGGCTTTTGTTTAAGGATCATTAAGATGTTTTCAGACCCTGAATTCCAGCAACCAGTGTGAAGACCCCCACAGCAGAATGGGGTCAGCATGAGAACACGGCATCTTCACCTCTCTGTCCTATGACTTCCCCCAGGTAATCATTTCTACACTTCTGCCCAATCCAAGACACGTAAAAACCCTAGTCCTGAACTCCTCGGGGAGAGGGGTTTGAGGTTTCCTTCCATGTCCTTCTTCAGTGACACTATGATCAAACCTCTGTCTGTGTTGCAACTTGGTATCTTGGCTAGCTGACTTGCACTGGGTGATGAACCTGTTACAGTTACGAGGCTATTGTCTGTTCTTCAGGACCCTTCATTTCCCCTAAAAATCATTTCCTCGTCCTCTAAAAGTACCAACATTTGCCACGTCCCTCTCCTCTAGGAAGAGCACATTTTGGTTCCAAGCACCTGGCCCTTCTCTGAGCTTCCTGCTTTGTGTGACTCTGCCTGCTTTGGCATCAGGCTGTTTGCCCGCCTTTTTTCCTGTTTATCAGTTTGTTTTGTGGACTCAAATTTCAGAGGTGGAAGGGAAATTCCTTTTATCCCTACAGGATTCAAAACACTATTTGAAAGAGGTTAGACTACGTTTTCCTTTTCCTCATCTTGTGAAGAAAATTTGAAAACATCAGTTCTCCACATTGTGAGCTTCCAGTTTCTCTGTGATTCTGAAGTACAATTTTTAAAGGAATCTGGTAAACAGGTCTTCACCTGTGGGGTCACTGCCTTAGATAATTTATGTTAGCTTGAGAGAGAGGAAAACATCTTGATTTTCCTGTGAGCCATCTAACTTATACTTTTTTTTCTTTTTTTTTTTGGAGTCTTGCTGTGTTACCCAGGCTGGAATGCTGTGGCACAATCTTGGCTCACCGCAAGTTCTGCCTCCCGGGTTCAAGCAATTCTTATGCCTCAGCCTCCTGAGTAGCTGGGACTACAGTCACGTGCCACCACACCTGGAATAATTTTTGTATTTTTAGTAGAGACAGGTTTCACCGTGTTACCCAGGCTGGTTTTGAACTCCTGACCTCAAGTGATCCATCCACCTTGGCCTCTTAAACTGCTGGGATTACAGGCGTGAGCCACCATATCTGGCCCCATCTGAATTATGCTTTTAAGGTGAATTTTTATACCATCTTCATTATTTTACTTTATCTATATAGATAGTTCATAAATGAAAAGACAAAATATTTATGCTTCTAACAGTACATTATTAAATCAACTCCTTACATATTTTAAGTTCAGCCTAAAGCTTTCTCTGTACGTAGTGAGCCATAACCTAAATGGAGGTGTAAACAAACTGTAGCCCACTCCTGTGCCAACCACATAGTTTCGGCTGATCAAAGTGGGGTGATTGTTCAAACCGGGTTCAAACAAGGCAGATGCCACGCTGTCATCAATATGGCTGTTTCTGTTCCCCACTTCGGTTTTCTAGACAAGTTATAACCAGTGAGACCGTTCCTGTTCCTCACTTCGGTTTTCTAGACAAGTTATAACCAATGAGACTTTCTGTTCACCACTTCGGTTTTCTAGATAAGTTATAACCAATGAGACTTTCTGTTCACCACTTCGGTTTTCTGGACAAGTTACAACCAATGAGACTTTCTGTTCACCACTTCGGTTTTCTAGACAAGTTATAACCAATGAGACTTTCTGTTCCCCACTTCGGTTTTCTAGACAAGTTATAACCAATGAGACCGTTCCTGTTCCTCACTTCGGTTTTCCGGACATCACTGTCCTTTCACTGCCTGTAAATCTTCCACCAGGTGGCTTTGCTCGTCTCTCTTTGCCAGCTCTGGCTCAGGAGGCTGCCTGATTTGTGAATTGTTCTTTGCCCTATCACTCTGTTAAATTTAATTTGGCTAAGGTGTTTCTTTTTCTTTTCTTTCCTTTTTTTTTTTTTTTTCTTTTTTTGCGACAGGGTCTTGCTCTGTCACCCAGGCTGAAGTGCAGGGGCTCACTCTTAGCTCACTGCAGCCTCTGCCTCCCAGGCACCATGATCCTCCTACTTCAGTCTCTTGAGTAGTGGGGCTTACAGGCCTGCACTACCATGCCCGGCTAATTTTTGTGTTTTTTTGTAGAGGCAGGGTTTTGCTACGTATCCCAGGCTGATCTCAAACTCCTGGGCTCAAGTGACTCACCCGCCTTGGCCTCCTAAAGTGCTGGGATTACAGGCGTGAGCCACAGTGCTCAGTCAGATTTTTCTTTAACATCTTTCTGTCTTTTATTACAAGTAGAGTAACCAGGTTATTCTCTTGCTGTTTGAGTGACTTGGTGTTTCAGATCTGTAAGTCCCAAATTCATGAAATTTTCCTAATTTAACCATAGGCTGAAATTAAAACTAGGAGATTAAGAATTTTCTTAGTTTAGGCAAATCTGCCTAGGTAAGCAGGCAATGTTTTTTAAAGAAACAAGCAAAGAATAAATTCTTTACAAAGAATTGATAACTCTCTAAGGATTCATTAAGAGTTACCTAGATAGAAAACTCTCATTGTGCATTTTAAACTATGTTTTGGAGACAATATTGTCTCAGAAAAATTTTGTAAAGTACTTTGTCTGCGGAAATAAGGTGTCCTTGGTGCGCCAGAGGAAGGAGGTACGAAGCTGGACCACCAGCAGGAGGGCAGCAGCCACCAGAGTCGTAAGAGAAAGGCATCGGGGTCTCCATGGCAACCAGGACCCGCTGACCTTCCCCTTCAGCTCCCTGGAGAACAGCCTGCCTGTGCCAAGCCTCACCCGCTTCAGAAACAAACGTTTTATCGCCCCATTAAATTGTTCCAAGAATTCCGGTTTACGAAACAGTACCAATTACTTTAGCTGAGCCTAATCTCTGCTGTACTCACCAAGAAATGCTTTTCTGATACAGTAAGTGCAATAAATTTTCTTTTAAAAAGCACATTTAGAGTGAGCACAAAGGGAAAAACGACACTTTCATGCTACATTTATGTTCATTGAGGTTTGCAGGGTGTTTGTTCAGGAAGTGAGTGGACTTGTTTTCCAGCCAAGATCTGGGGGCAGCACCAGCTCTCCGTGGAGAGTGGGTGCTTGCCGGGGGCCGGAAAAGTTTCCAGCGGCCATTTGCTAAAGATTTCTGTCTGTGTCCTCCCTCTCTCCGCCACTTACTAGTTGTGGCTCACAGACAAGTTTCTTCAGGTCACTGCACCTTAGTTTCGCTGTCTATAAAACGGAGGTAATAATTGAACTGACCTCATCCAGCTATTTAACAGAAAATGAGCTAATATATAAGAAGTCCTTATTATAGCAGTCAATAATATCTGCTATTATATCTCTTTATTATGTTATTATAATTATTAAATAACTATTATGTAACTATATTATATAACTATTATATAAATATTATATAACTACTATATAATTATTATATAACTATTATAATTATCTCTTTATTTCACCTCAGATAGTATATTTCCTCCTTTAGTTTCAGCATCTAGTAAGCTCAATTATTATTATGTAACTATTATATAACTATTATAAAACTACTATATAATTATTATATAACTATTATTATAATTATCTCTTTATTTCACCTCAGATAGTATCTTTCCTCCTTGAGTTTCAGCATCTAGTAAGCTCCAGAAAATTTCTCTTGTTCATTTTATCACACTTATTTTCCTTAAGCACTGAGTCTCCTCTCAACCAGACTGTAGAATGCATGAACTTGGAGGCACACACTTTATGATATCTTTGCGGTTTTAGATCAAGGCCTTTAAAAGTCTTCAAGGGAATAAAAAGACTCAGACTGACTTTGGCCTTCTTAGAACCACAGGAGATACGGTCTTCACTGTAGAATATAACTAGTTATAAAAAAGCTAGTTGGCCAGGTGTGGTGGCTCATGTCTGTAATCCCAGCACTCTGGGAGGCCGAGGTGGGTGGATCACAAGGTCAGGAGATCGAGACCAGCCTGGCCACATGGAGAAACCCCATCTCTACTAAAAATACATAAATTAGCTGGGTATGGTGGCATGTGCCTGTAATCCCAGCTACTTGGGAGGCTGAGGCAGGAGAATCGCTTAAACCGGGGAGTTAGAGGTTGTAGTAAGCCAAGATTGCACCATTGCACTCCAGCCTGGGTGGCAGAATGAGACTCCATTTCCAAAAAAAAAAAAAAAAAAGCTAGTTAAACTGGACTTAAGGGTTAAGTACTGGACATTCAGACCTGGCTCATACCCTACTTCCTCCAGTGATATAGTGGAGTGTCCCAGGAAAGTACGTTTGATGTCACTGAGACTAAAGAGTATCTTTAAAGTGAGGTTAACAACAATTCACAGCATTATTTGAGTGTTACACATAACACTTAAAAACACATTGTAAAGTCCCTGATGCTTACTAGCACTCACAAATAGCAGCTATTATTATCATCATTTCTGCTAATACTATAATAATATATTTTCTTAGCATGACATTTATTTTCATGTGACAGGGTACCAATGTGTAGTGTGTTCCACAGGGCATAGATGTGAATGAACACTCAAGATGTAATTTCCCCTCCATCGAGTTCTGTTATGTAAATAGTGCTAATAATAGAGTAGAACACATTTTTGTATTGCAAAATAATAGGACAGTAAATGGTAGAACAAGGAAAAAGTACTAAGTACACAGTGAATTCATTAACACACTTTCCAGCCAAATGTGTAGATACACGCAGATAAACCTATATTTCAGCTATTTCAAGCACTGAGATAGCTACTGAATGAAACAGCACGTAAAACACAATGTACAAAAAATACTTCAAACCTTTTGTACCAAATTAAATAAAACATGTATGCTATACGGTATCAATAGGAAAAGACGGGTTCACTGAATAATCCGTTTTGTTACCTGAGTTGGAGCCACTAATTCCAAGTCTGAGGTCGACTCAGAGTTGAGAGCGCTTTTCCCGCCACTCAGTTCTGGTTGAGATCTGTGCTCTGAGGACCTATAAGGGATGCATTAAGGAAATTAAATGTACCTCTAGAACCAAATTAAGCTATAAATCCAGCCAAGAAACCGAGGTCTTTGAATCATTGAAAGCCATGATGTCAAAGCTCTCATCAAACTTCTGACGATACAGATTAAGTGTTGTGTATTTCTATGATAATGGCCACTTGCACTTTCCGAATGTAAGAGGCTACAACGTGCTAGGTGTTATTATCTTGGATTGACTAAAAACTCCATTCAACTATGGGCATAAAGTAAACAAATGAAATACATTTTTGTTACAGAAATCCTATTTTATTAAAAAATGACATATTTTTTTGAGGGGGAGGAACTTCCCACAGAGTGTCTCAGGAGAGATTTTATCTTTCTGTAGAATTTGAAATGTCGTGATAAGTGAAGGTGTGGAAGGTAAGGAGGAGACAGAAGCCGGACCCTGCCCTTTAGGAAGCTTCAAAAATACGGTATGACTCGGGTGGCCAGACTTTCTCATAAGCGTCCATGCCTTATTTTTAACTATTTCATTATCTGATAGTGGATGATTGAGCAAACCAGAAAAAGGCCCCTGAATAAATTGCAAACATTTAAGCATTACTTATGTAACACGTTGACTATGCTCATGCATACACATCTGTTTTTACTCATCAGCACAGTTTCGCATTCAGAACATTATTAACAACGTTGAATTACAAGTCTCTCAAAACTCTTACTGACTGAGTTGAATTAATTTTTGATGGTTGAGATGAAATAACCCACGCTGGTAGAAGCCACAGTAATTAGCACGGGTATATAGGGGTTACATGTGACGCCAAGTATTTGCATTGACATAACTCATTGGTTATTTCAGTGCCAGTCAGAAAGCTGATACACAAATGGGCATTTTCTGGCATTGAAGAACCTTACCATAAGAGCTCTTTTGATCCAGTTCTGGATGAGCATGATTTTCTCTCTGCCATTGGATGTCCCTTGCTGTTTCGATCTCCGTGAAACTTCACATCATCCCACTTTTCCAGCTGTGTTTGAATGTCTAGTAAGCACAGAGGAAGGGGGCGAGCAGGCGGGAGAGCATGTGGTGCAGAGAAAAGAGAGATTTGTTAAGATAGAAAAATCTGATCCAAGTGAACTTCATTCAACCGATGTTCTCAAGCCCCAAGACCAACCTTTATCTTTTCCATGTTGCATAAAAATTAAAACTTGTGCAGCTAAATAGATATCTCCTATTAAGAGAAATTGCATTGCTTTTACAGTTAAAGCAACCAAGCTGTTTAACTGAATTTATTTCTGAAGCTGTGTGCATTGTGAATCTTGCATATGGGCCTGTGTGATCTGGTGTGGAACACGGATCTGGAGGACTGCCCTATCAGTCTCTGGCTAAAGAGGGGGCTTCGGGGCGTTTCCAGCATGATTCCAGAAAGAAATTCTATTCAAACAGATGAGCTTCAACGTTAAAAAGAGGTGGGAATAAACCAGGACACGTTCACAGCTTTTGAATAAAGCATGTAATTTTCCACCGAAGGAGGGCATTTATAACGGGGGAGAGAGAACAGAGGCAATGAGGGCAGCCAAGGGAACGCTGGAACCGTTTTACCCCTGTGGCTTCGTTCCTACACATAAAATTCTGGCTAGATTCTCTCTCATTAACAGGTGTGTGGCTGTGCATAAACCACTGAAGCAATCGTGGGGTTCAGGTTTTTAGTTTATAAAAGGATCAGGTCAGGCATGGTGGCTCATGTCTTTAATCCCAGCACAGTGGGAGGTGGAGGCGGGTGGTCACCTGAGGCCAGGAGTTCGAGACTACCCTGGCCAACATGGTGAAACCCTGTCTCTACTAAATGCAAAAAAATTAGTGCGGTATGGTAGCGCATACCTGTAGTCCAGCTACTTGGGAGGTTGGGGCAGGAGAACTGCTTGATCCCAGGAGGTGGAGGTTTCAGTGAGCCCAGAAGGCATCACTGCACTCCAGCCTGGGTGACAGGGTAAAACTCATTCACACACACACACACACACACACACACACACACACACACGATAGGTTTGCAGTTGATGTTCTCCAAGGTCTTTTTTTCCCTTCTTTTTAAAAACTGTGGTAAAATATACACAACAAATTGACCATTGAAACCAAATTTTAGCGTACAATTCACTAGCATTAGTACACTCACACTGCTGTGTAAGCATCACCACTGTTCACCTCCAGAATTTCTCATCATTTCAAACCAAAACTCTTTACTCATGAAATGCTAACTCCTGATTCCCCCTCCCCCACAAACCCTGGTAAAATTTATTCTACTTTCTGTCCCTATGAACTTGGCTGTTGTAGGTGACTCATACACGTGGAATCATACAATCCAGGTCTATTCTTCCTTATGCAAAATGTTTGGGACCAGGAGTGTTTCGAATTTGGGATTTTTTTTCTTAGTTTTTGGAATACTTGTCTGTGACATAATGAGATATTTTGGGACTGGGACTCAAATTTAAACATGAAATTCAATTATGTTTCATATACACCTTACATGTACAGCCTGAAGGTAACTATGCAGTATTTTAAATACTCTTATGCATGAAACAGAGTTCTGACTGTCATATGAAGTCAGGTGTGGAATTTTCCACTTACAGATTTTGGAGGATTTCAGATTTCTGAATGAGGGATGCTCAGCCTGTATCTGTCGTTTTGTGCCCAGTTTAGCTCACTCAGCACGATATCTTCAAGGTTCATCGTAGCGCGTAAGCTATTCCTTTGCAAGGCTGCATAGGTTAACTGTATGTATATACATTCTGTTTATCCTCTTGTCTCATGATGCGTTTCAGCCGTTTCCACCTTTACACTGTTGTGAGTAACACCGCTATTCTTAAAGGTGCTTTTTCAACTAAGTACTTTTATAGCTTCTTCAAGGACTTTTTTCTTCAGAAGCAGAGAAATAAATGTTCATCATCTGCATGTTTATTGTGTTATACTGTAATATATCGGTATATTACTTTTTAGGACAACGTCTTACTCTCTTGCCCAGGCTGGAGTGCTGTGCTGCAATCATAGCTCACTGTAGCCTCAATCTTTTGGGCTTAAGTGAGCCTCCTGCCTCAGCCTCCCAAGTAGCTGGGACTACAGGCTTATGTCGCTATGCCAGGCTAATTTTCAAATTTTTGCAGAGATGAGGTCTCACTATGTTGTCAAAGCTGGTCTCAAAGTCCTGGCCTCAAGCAGTCCTCCTGCCTCAGCCTCCCGAAGTGCTGAGATGTCAGATGTGAGCCACTGCACCCAATCAATGTATTAACTATTCTTACGTAAACTTATGAATGTTATTAACTTACTTGTACAACTGAATAAACCCAGATGGTGAGGAAATAGAAGGGACAGTTATAAACTTTCCCTCCAAAGACAGACCTCAAAGAGGGATGGCAGGGAGAGGGTTCCTGTGCATGCCACTCATCTGAACGAGCGCTTGGTTCTCGTCCTGTTTTTTACAATCGATTCCTGGCAGAGCTCATCTACACCCAGGTTCCAACACCCATGCATACCCAGGCTTCTGATTCACTCCGCTCTTTTCCTCCAGTTCTAGAATTCTAGACGTAACAGTCTGTTGGAGGTATCCAGGAGAAGTCCCATCACTTCCTCAAATGTAGCAGGTTCAAAGCTGAACTCAACAGTTTGCTCCTGCTCTTCCTCTCTCTTCCGGCAGGGAGCCTGGCACATTCTATCTACACGCCCCCACTGGCTCACATACACGTATTATCTGAGTTTCCAAGTCTTGTTTTTATATGTTTTGAAAGCTGTCTCTCTCTTATTATCCCCCTTGTTCCTGTCGGGTCTCTGCAATGCTCTCCCTGCCCCGATTCCTCATCCATGCATCCACCAGAGCCGGATTTGTTCTAACACAGAAACTGCTGCCGTCATCCCTCTTAGCAGAACCCTTCAAACACCTTCCCTCCTCCCCCAATCTTAAGGGCACGGCGTCCAAGAACTCCCATCATCTTACCACTGGGGACTCTCA
Source organism: Saimiri boliviensis (assembly GCF_048565385.1). Taxonomy (NCBI): domain Eukaryota; kingdom Metazoa; phylum Chordata; class Mammalia; order Primates; family Cebidae; genus Saimiri; species Saimiri boliviensis. The sequence goes on from NC_133456.1 coordinate 68,763,717, forward strand.
GACGTTTTCTCTCGCTATTCTGCCATCCTTGAGTACCACTGAAATATGTGTATTTACTTAAAAAGACATCTTTCCGTGTTTATCTGTGTGTGAACCCCTTTCCTTTCTGCCCCAGGGATGCCCTTCCTCGCTCTCCCCACCTCTCTCCTGATCTGTCTGGAATCTGGCAAACTCCGACGCATTCCTGAAGCCTCAGCTCACACAGAGCCTCTTCTAAGACGCCTTCTCCCACTGGCTGGGGCCATGGCACGAGGAGGAGGCTCAGGCAGTAGTAACTGATCTGGGCTTTCCTTCATTGCAGCATATAGTTAATCTTTTATTATAATCATTTAATCATTTTTCTGTCTCCCTGCTAGACTGTAAATTGCTAAGGCACAGAGAGCTTACATCATTTATCTTTGTATTCCTAGTGCATAGTATGTGCTGGAAATATGGTAGACACAGAGAAATGTCTACTGAACAAACGAATAAATTAATGATGACAACTTATCATGTATATATCATAGTAATAAGTAATAAGTGATGTCACGTATAGATCTAATTTATCCTTCACAGCCTTATGAAGAAGCTATGATTATGATCTCCTTGTGAATGTATAAACAATATTTACCTCCCCCCACATATATACACACACACACAGCAGTCAGTCACAGCCAGGGAAGATTCATGTTCCCCTGGGCTTTCTAAAATACCTGTCACTGTTCTTTTCTCGAGAAACGAGGGCTTAATGTGTCCAGTTCCAGGAGCTGAGAATTCAGCTGTCTTTTCTCAGAGGAGGTAGAATATGGTGGAAAACGTATGGGCTTTAAGTTAAGCAGAGCTAGGCTCAAACTTCAGCTCTTCCTCTTATAAACTGCGAGACCTTGGGCAAATTGCTTAAATTTTGAAACTTGGTTCCTCACATATTTCAAAGGATAATTTAATGAGATAATATACGTCAGTAACGTAGTGTGGTTCCTTAGGCATTGTAACCCACCATCAAATGGGGGCTGTTATTATCGCAATGCACAGATTCCCACACACATTTGTCACACACTGTTTCATCCGCTGACGCTGGGCCTTGCATTAGGGTTGTTTACTCACAAGTCCCCCTTTCTCATCCTAGGCCAAGTGCTCCTAAAGAGCAAGATGCATGTTTTATCTTTATTTGTGACGCTAGTGTCTAGCCTGACGTACCTATCAATAACTCTATATTTGTGGGTTGAATACATAAATGAATCAACCAGTTATGCAAAGTTGAGCTCCCAATGGCTCTATAATTCAAGCCAGGTCCTGCCCCGTTTCCACCATGGAAGACGCCTTTTCTAGCCCTTGTTCACTGTTTAATGCCATTGGTGGAACTTTCCTCTCGTATCCACGCCAGCACAGCAAGTTTGAACATCCACAGCCACAGGTGATTGCCTTACCTAGATCTAAGGATGAAGTCTCTGGGGCTCTGAGAGGTTGGCCTCTCTGCTCAGCATCTGTGCCGATGAGGTCAGATACGTCGGCCTTTTTCTTGAGGGATGAGGTTTTTGATGAGGGCTCTGACTTCTTGGCTTTGGTTTGGGTCTGAGAGACTGGTTCACTCAGGTCGAGGAGATCTAAGCCAGTGGTCAATACTATCAGAAATGGAAGAGGTTAAGAGAAGCCCATTTATTACTCTGAACTTATTATTATTATGATTATTTGAGATGGAGTCTTGCTCTGTCACGAGGCTGGATCACCGCAACCTACCCCTCTCGGGGTCAAGCAATTCTCCTGCCTCAGCCATCAGAGGCACGCGCCACCACGCCTGGCTAAGTTTTGCATTTTTAGCAGAGATGGGGTTTCACCATGTTGGCCAGGATGGTCTCGATCTCCTGACCTTGTGCCCCACTTGCCTTGGCCTCCCAAAGTGCTGGGATTACAGGCGTGAGCCACTGTGCCCGGCCTGAAGTTATTTTTTAAAATAGGTTTCAGTTGGGTACAGAAAGATTTTGTGTTTGTAGGATAGGTTAGAATAAAATTAAGTCAGCTCACCACTGATTTATAAAGACTGCTTGTTAGACTGGGATGTTCACTGCATCTGTTCTTATATTTGGTGTAGCACAAATCAGTAAGAAAGGACTTAGACCAGCCTCAGCAATGACGAAGCTTTGAATGACATTAAAATGATCAAACTGAATCTGTGTTCAGGTGCTATTCACTTTACTGCTTTATTTCTATCAAGGTTATTTTAGATTGCAGTTTCCCAGAAAGGAGTCTATCATATTCAGAGATTTAGTGAAGCTTTTGAATGTCTTTTTGTTTTAATTTTAAACAATAAAGTATATGGGATGCAAAGCAGTGCTGTTAATCATCTTTTATTTAATTAAGCAGTTCAATCAGAAAATGGCACCCTGTTTGGGTTCCCACAAGAGAGGTATTTTATACTCCACAGTCTGATGAATAGGTACACACGTTAACACCTTTGCTGTTGAGTATGCAAATTTAAATTTCAATGTAACAAACTATAAAACTGTTACACTTTTACTTCCTAGCAGGTTGATTACATTGCATTAAACACGCTGATGAAAGCAGAAATAATAACTTGTTCAAATGCAAATTAGGCACATGAGAATTTAAAAAGCAAGTTTTATAACCTTCACTGCTTCTTTCTTTTACAGTGCCCATAACCAGGCGTGACTAGCTCATTGCGAGAAACAGAAAATTCAAACTGAGAAGGTCCTCACAGCTCTGCCTCTCCCCCTGTACCTGCTGTTCCGCTGGCCCTGGCACTGCCCTGGAGAGACTAGCTTCGGAGCAACACTGGTGGCTTCCTGGCGTGGAATCTCTGCACCCAGCTACTTAGGCAAGCCACAGAAAGACAAAGCACACTATTGCATTAACCCTCCGTGGCGGTCTGCAGCAGTAACCGCACAGCTCCTCTTTCATCTCCAGCCTTTTTCTCTAGGTGGGGAATGGGTTTTTACTCTTGTGTCTGCTTCTCCCTTGTACTCAAAGGCAGGGGCAGGACTCCACCGAACTCACAACCCGGATTCCTTTCGTACCGCACTGCCTCATGAGCTAAGCACTCCTTCGGGATCTTCAGGACGGTGTGTCAAACTTTACTCTTAATAACCTTGCTTTCTGATTCCAGTTCCAAGTCGCAGTGGTTGGATGCTGTTGGTGAAGTGGAAACGGCTGTCTCTGTCACTGCTCAGCTGTGTGGCATGAAGTAAGTTTCTTGACCTCTCTGAGTTTCAGTTTCCTCATTTGAAAATGGGGAATTAATTGTCTTTTAGGTATAAGATGAAGATTAAATGACTGAATGCATGTAAATTGCCAGGCATCCAATAGGTACTCAATAAATATGATTTCCATTCTTCGGTGGCTAATTTGTGATGTTTTTCTGTCCTTTTAGTTGCTGCTGCTACGGTTGTTGATGTCCTCCTGTTTTCTCTGTTTCTTTTTGAGACAAGAATCAGATCCTCACACTGACAGAAAGAAAATGCTACTGGGAATGAAACTGGAGATGAGACAAGATATTGGTTCTGCAGAGGATCCTCTGAAGTCAATTCATCATAAAATGGCCTGAAAATGTCAGCTTATCTCAACAGAATCTTCCTGAGGCAACAGGAAGCACTCTCCAATACTAAGATGCCCTGAGATACCAGGGACGCTCTGTGGCTAGGAAGTACTTCACTGCGGAGGGAAAGGAGTGGCATTCAGAACTGACATGCCTGGCTTTACGTCTCAAATGGAGGTATGGCAGACAGCCAAAGCAGGCTGGAATGCCTCTCACTTCATACCCCCTGAGCATTCACACAGAAATGTCCAGACCACTATCACGCTGGTAAGGAGTCTAGGCACAATGTGATGTTCCTATAAAGGAGGAAAGGAAACTGATGACAGCCTATGGAACGCCATATATATCTTTTTACTAATCATACAAACAATTAAGAGTTAGTCACTTGCTCCTAGACTTTTAGGAGCAAATTACAAAGGAATTGTCTACTTGAACATAGGAAGTACATTTGTAACAGAAAAACAACGGGCGCGTACTAATTTAATTCTCTGTCTGCTTCTCGCCATTCAGAATAAATGAATTACTAAAAGGGTAAACTGCGCATTCAAACTTGGCTCAGTCAGGTTCTCTCCCCCTCCAAAGCGTCCTGGGCACTTCCTGCGTTTGTTCTGAGCTCTTTGCCTCTTTGCTCTTTTCCTTGCAAATGTGAAACAAATGCTTGGCACATATAAAAGGCCTAATTGGTTAGCCAGCTGATGAAGGAGGTGGCTTGAAGGTCAAATGGCAAGCTCTGAAGCTGGGAAAGTCCCTGCAGAGTACATTTTCAGAAGCAGAGAAGGGTGTGTGCGGCCCTTTTAGCATGTGTGTGTCCTTTAGTTAAGATTTAAAAACCAGGATCTTACGGCTCCACACATGCTTCAAAGACAGCATGCCTTAGTATGGAAGGGCGGTGTCCGCTCTCCTGACTTTAAAGTCCTATTGTGAAGATTCTTTAAGCACGTGAAGGTTTGGGTTTCAGTATCTGCGTGCTTAAATTAACAGCACCAACGTGTGTGTGTGGCGGCTTACATTTTAAACCCCAGTGCTTTGGGAGGCCAAGGCAGGAGGATTGCTTGAAGCCAGGAGTTTGAGACCAGCCTAGGCAATATAACAAGATTCAGTCACCACAAAACAATTAAGAAAATAAAAAATAAATAGCCAAGCGTGATGGCTGTCACCTGCAGTCTCAGCTGCTTGGGAGGCTAGGTGGGAGAACTGCTTGAGCCCAGAAGTTTGAGCCAGCCTGAGTGACCGAGTTAAGACCTGTCTCTCAAAAAAAGGAGCACAAAGGATAATCTCCTCTTATAGTGAATGTGAAAAGTGTGTGCTTGTGTGCGTGCATGTATGTGTGTGCATGAGTGTGTGTGGGAGTGTGCACATGTATGTGTGCATGCATGTGTGCACGTGTGTGCATGTATGTGTATGTGTGTGCATGTATGTGTGTGCACGAGTGTGGGAGTGTGTGCACGTGTATGTATGTGTGCATGCATGTGTGTGTGTATGCATATGTTAGTGTACACACAATAAAATACCTAATGGGTGCAATCGTGTTTTCACATACGCAGCCTTTTCCCTGGACCGTCAGTCCCCATCACAGCTTCACAGGCTGCGAGACCCCACTGCCCGAGGGCTGCCACTGACTGCACTTCCATCTGTGCTAGCCGGGGAATCCCAGCTCAGTTGCTTCTAGGTGGTTTTGCCAGCCACCCTCGTAGCCTGCCTTCTTCAGTTTAACGCATCTGTTTCGGGGTCTTGATGTTATGTGTTTACCGTGCATAAAACACGGCTGCCTGGAACAGTGGTGAAGGCTGCCTGCGTTCAAGTGTCTGCCTCGCCACGCACCAGCTGTGTGATAGGGCAAGCTACTTAGTCTCTCTGAGCCTCAGCTTCTGCCCACCTAAAAGAAGAAAAAAACTACTTTACAGGGTAAAATATTGGATGAAGTGCTTATCTAAAGCTCTTGGAACAGCACTGTAAGCATAGTCATGATGCAAATAAATATCTATTGCTACCAGAAGACTACGGAGAGCATTCATGCTTGGAGCAAACTGTAGACATATGATGTTGTAAATGATCACAAAACTACGTATTGAAAATACAGGATATGGTGAAAGTGCTTACGAATGTTTTCTTGTTTAGTCTACGTAACATTCCTGTGAAAAAGGTATTCTAATTTCACAGACGAGAAACCTGAGGCTCGGTAATATTGAGTAACTTGTCCAAAGTCACACAGCTGGTGTGGTAGAAAAACATTCAAATCCCCAGGACCTGTGAATATTTACCTTGACATGTCACATGGCAAAGGGACTCTGTAGATGTAATTAGGTATTTGGAGATTGAAAGATTAACCTGGATGACCCCTGTGGGGTCCTAGGTCATCCTGAGAGTTCTTATAAAATGCAGTTGGGGGGTCGGAGCCAGAGAAGGAGCTATGAGCACGGAGACCGAGGTGTGTGTGAGAGGGCAAGCGAGGGCTGCTGGTTTTGAAGACGTAGGAAGGAGTCATAAGCCACGAAACTGCAGGTGCGCTCTAGAAGCTGGAAAAGGCAAGGTAGCGACCTCTGTCCTGGACCTCCAGAAGTAACGTACCTCTGCTGACGCCTTGATCTTCGGAAGATAAATTTCTGTTGTTTTAAGCATTATTTGTGGTAATTGTTACAGCAGCAATAGAAAACTAATGTAACTGGTATGTCAGTGTGCATACCAGGATTCAAACACAGGACACAGGTCTCATCTCTCCAAAGTCTGTGTTCTTACACACTCCTCTCTAGACTTTATCTGAGCCTTAAGGCAGTGCGCCGACTTTATTGATAAGGTTAATTCATTTGTTTGTTTAGCTTCTAATTATTTGGCAGTTCGAATAGTCTGAGGCATGATTTATTTTAAATGGTTGGCACTCTCAAAAACTTTTGTTTTTCAGATAATCTAATTGAATTGGGTGGAAAAAATTATAATTGAGAGCTTCTATGAGGCAAAACATATGTTCTTTCAGGGTTCATAGAGAAAAAAATCATCTGACCTCTGGAAAAGGTAAATATTTCCTACATTTTTTATTTTGCATTGATTTATATAAAAACTAGATTTCTTAGGAATTACAAAATATATAATATTTTTGCCTTGAGATATACTCTTAAGATTAAAAATGTGCTATGAAACAAGAGTCTTTCTTCAGGATGAAAATCTGTGTGAACCAGGTGCACTGAAAAATGAAGGTGAGGAAAAAATCCCTGCCCTCAGAACCCTGTCTCTGCTGGAGTGTGTTATGGGTTGAGTGGTTTATGTAGAAGTCTTAACACCAGAATATTATCTTATTTGGAAATAGGGTCATTTGAGATATAATTATAAACATGAGGTCATATTAGTTCGGTGAGCCCCTACTTTAATCAGACTGGTGTCCTCATAAAAAGGGGAAATTTGGACACAGAGCCAGACCTGCACACTGGGAGACACACACACACAGAGAAAACACCATGTAAATACTGGAGCTGCACGGCCGTCAACCAAGGCCGTACCAGGAATCAGAAGAGAGGCGGGGGACAGATCCTCACTCAACGCGTTCACGGGGCGCGTGGCCAGGCGCTTGGGCTTCCAGCCCTCAGCACCGAGACAGCAGGTTTCTGTGGCTGAATCAGCTCCGTGGGTGGTACTTTGTCACGGCAGCCCCAGGACTAGTACGGAGGGCAATGTTGTAGATATTGGGATTGTGAGAAATTATACTTTCTTTTGAATTTTTTTCCTTCAATTATTTCACAGGTCTTTCTGTTATATATCAGGAAATCAAGCTGAAAGAAGCTTTTGAATCAAATCTTACATTGCTCTCTCAGGCTGGGTCCTTTCTAAGTGACTCTGTTTTCTCATCAGTGAGAATTGGAGCCTGAAGAGGAAATTCTCAGTGCATACAATTCTCAGGGATTCATCTGCAGTTAGACACACAAGATTCTTTGTATCCTTCTGGGTAGTTCTTGAGTTTTGAAGGGGCCAGCTTCAGTTTCATAGATTGGGGGATGAATCTGATCTGATAGTATCTGAACTTGTTTAATTTCCTACCTAGAATTTACCAAGTGCCATTTAATTTTTTGATTGTGGAAAGTGATAGCTGAATTTAGAAAATGATTGCTGTCGTGTGAAATAAACAAGTCAATGGAACTGAAAATGAACGTGTAGGGAACACATGCTGTTCTCAGCTAAATTCTAACAGAATGGTTACACCAGTTAAGAGTTTACATGGAGTTAAGCTTTTTCACAGAGTGCTTCCTTGAATCTTTCCAATGAACTTATGAGATGTAGATCTTACTATCATTAAACAGATGAAGAAACTGAGGCGTAGTGAAGCCATAGGCCCACTGGATACGGAGCTGGGGTTTGCATTCATGGAGTTTGAACCCACAAACTGTGAAATATGACTTCACATAAGGAGCCTCTCTCACGCTAGTTAATCATCTTGTAATTCTTGGCATTTTGGAAAAATCATGATTTCCTTCTCCTGGGATTTTATTCACTAGAAATATAATGAAAATATGCAAGTCAACAACAAACTGAAGCCAAGATGACAAAATGGAAGGAATTGAACAGACGGTGTATGATTATCCTCTTCTTTTTCCATTAAGTTCCACTCTGCACATCCCACATAACTTTTGTTCTTTGATTCTGAACTTCATTTTTCGTTCTTATTTGAATGACATGACTTTGAGTGTGAATGCTGACCGAATGCAATCACTGCGGGAGCCTCTGCAGGGGAAGTGTGATTTATACCACTGGCATCCTGTGCTCACTGGATTAATCCTTACTGAGTGGCTATTCCTACGTGTCACAGGCATGGAGCAGGGGGTGGCTTACTGTTTGAGAATGTTCAATTCCAGGAGAACGTTTCAATAAATTGTAAGGGGGAGCAAGTAACACATTATATGACAGAAAATGAAATTGTCCCTATGCGATCCTAAGGCTGTACGATATTTTGTCATTTAAATCCACTTGAAAAGATGGCCATGTTTTTTACTTCCTGGACTTCTATTATAAAAATATGTCCAGAAATAACTGGACCATCAAGCCAGAACTTGAAAAACCTGACTCTAAAATAGATGTTTTTGTTTTAAAGATTTTTCTAATGTGATGCGACTTTAGACATAAATACGTAAATATGAAAGTATACGTGAAACACGATTCATTGCTAATAGTGGTATACTTACGTTCAGCACAATTGGTTGAGTAATATACATTGCAATTTCTGTGATTTATTGGTTTATGCTAAATAGCATACATCAGAAAGCTTCATTTGGTCACAAACATTATTCCCCACTTAAAAGGCATTATGGAAAAAATGTACATTTTACTATAGTTAGAATTAACTCGACTTGAGGAACGGTTAAAAGCAAAAGAATTACCAGCTGTGTTGGATGTTACTGGCCTTGCTATTGCTTCCGATTTGGTTTCACAGAGAAAGTCATCGATGGAGGGACTCAGGAGGGGTCTGCTTTCTTGCTGCTCATTCACCAGCTGAGAACAAATGAACACAGGTGTCAAAGGGCTTTGTTAAACTGCAGAATCAGAGGAATTAAAATGCAGCCTTGCAACAAAAGGAGAATGGCAAGCCTACCAAAAATAAATAAATACATAAATAAATGGGACGGGGGCAAGAAAGAAAAACGTGCCAAGAGGCGGGGAATGGGCCTTTTAGCACTGTCAACAGATTTCTGATGCAGCCAGCTTCAATGTTTAAAGCTCAAGCTGTTTTTCCCCCTCCTGAAATAGAATTATCCTCTACTTTCAGTATGTAGAAAATGACACCTATTGAGTCAGGGTTGCTGAGGGCCAATCCCACTCCTCACCTGGACAAAAGCTCCCACTGAGACCTGGAGCAGTGGCTTCACACTCGAGGTGACGTGTTCTGGTTAGCACTGCTCAGTCAGTGTTGATGTGCAGGGTGCAAACACACGACCAGCACACACGGGTGAGTGCCTGCCTCTTCTCCCTCTCTTAAAACGCTCAGGTCACCTAAAAACACACCCTCTACATTGCCTTGGAAAGCTTTGGTATCGCATAACACATACTATCTTGGGAGAGTAGAAAATACTGTTATATTAAGTGTATAGGCGTCTAGATAGGTTTGTGAAAAATCTACTTGTAAAACGGATCTCGGTAAATTCAATCGTATTTTCCCATCAGTTTATTCCCTAATTTCAGCAATCTTCCAGTTTGGTTTTTTAGTGGGTCTCTGATCATCAGTGCCAACCACTGTTCCCTTTCAGTTACTCTGCACCTCTTTGAATTCCATCTTGGCTCGAGGATGTTTCTGTGGTTAAGGGAGAAAACACACTTTTGATACTCAGGTGGTTGATCCCTAAATTAGCTGCCTTCATTTTTTGGGAGTTTTTATATTTGCCTTTCTTAAAATAGGCATAATCATCTAGTTTTTTGCTTAAGAAAAAGATGCACTTCATAATCTTCAGTTTTAAAAAAATTATTTATTTTATATAGGGCCAGGGTGTCTCTCTGTCACCCTGGCTGGAGTGCAGTGGCATCATCGTAACTCACCGCACCCTCCAACTCCTGGGCTCAAGCTATCCTCCCATCTCAGTGTCCTAAACAGCTGGGAATAGTGTGCACCACCATGCCTGGCTAATTTTTTAAAATTTAAAATTTATTTTTGCAGAGACGAGTTCTCACCATCTTGCCTAGGCTGGTCTTGAACTCCTGGGCTCAGGAGTTCAAGTGATTCTCCAGCCTCAACCTCCCAAAGTGTTGAGATTACAGGCGTGAGCCACTATGCATGGCTAATCTCTAGATTTTTGAGACCTTATTTGTTAAGTTGCATTTTGAGGCATAAAATGAGAAATGGAGTGCTTTGGAGTGTTACCAAATAAAAATAATGTTTTATCACTCTACTCACTTTCACTATATTGCGTCTTTGGCACAGTGTCAGTCATATCATAGTTTAGAGCCTATGGAGGGTGGCAAGGGACCTGAGTCATGGTAAATACGGGGAGAGAAAGTGCAATTCTTTTATTTCTGAAAGGGCAACATGGAAGCATTTAGTGGTCATTTGGAGACTGGAAGCCAAGAGACACCTTTGGTACTCTAACGTACGCACGCTATGTAAACATGGATACATCTCATTTAAACATGTGTAAGCCACAGATGTCCATTAGCGTTTAAGATTGTGGCACAGAGTTGGTAACTTGATTTTTACACATATTGATTTGTTACTGAGGGACAGGCTTTGAGAATGCTTTTCTTCTTTTACCTTCAAGTTACAGCGATAGGCCTTTCTTCAACTGTTGCAAGCTTTGGTGTTGCTTATGTATAAAACCTCACGGGTTTTGCTAGGAATCAAATTACCCAAGGTCTCCTTTGGTATTCATCTTTTATTTAGGGATGCTGCTTTAACTCATGAGTAAAACCCTGAGTCCCAGTGCTTTTTATTTTTTCTGAATTTGAACATTCCTAGGTGTCACCCATTCTATTCATATTAAAGTATTTTTAAATGTTGAGGGACTATGAGCCCCTATGTTTCTGGAACAAAATGTACTTGAATTTTTGTAGATGCTATGGTCTATTTGAGTTTAGGAATGATTTGCGATACTTTCTGGTATACAAGTCAATTTTATTATCTGGAAATGTAGCTGAAAGTACTGGTGTAGAATATAATATAATAGAACATGATGAAATGGCAAAACATCAATGATTCTGTGAGCTCATCTAAAAATATGATTAGTGTCCCGGAATCTGTATTTCATTTATAGTTGGTTCTTGTCCAAACTGTACATGTGTAACGGTTTCCAAAGGACCTATACATTGATGCATATTTCCTGGTAGAACTTGCTTTTTTAACCACTATGTGCTTAATGAAATGAACTCACCTAGTGTGATCAGCACAGTGATGAGGTCCTACCTTCACAAACAATGCTCACCTCCAGACTGTGGCCTGTCAAGTGTGATATGAATTCCGCTGTGTTATAAGCATTCACAGAGAATGAAGGTAACCATCAAATATGGCACCACCCTAAACTCACAGAAGTTATTGTAACAGGGTTGCATTTACTAAGCAGTGCATTCTGATGACTGGCCTCTTATTTACCCATTGGCAAAAGCATATAGAGCACAAAGACTAAGCTCAACCAGTACAACTGTGACTTTCGAATTATGAATATGTATGGATGATGTCGTAACTATCTCTTTGAGAGCCATTATTTCTTTGAAAAAAAGTTTAATTTCACTGACAGATGGCTAAGAATAACTGAGTTCTCTTAGTCATAATTTTGAGAAATATCAACTGTATCCTTACTTTGGATACAGTTAAATGCCTTTAAAAAAAAAACAACAAAAAACCAAAAAACAAAACAAAACAAAACCCTAAGAATTTATCCCTAAATCATAGTTCTGTGTACATATATGTGTGGAATAGTGAAATAGGCCTACATTATTTATAGTTTTCGAAAACCAGGGTGTTAGATTTCTGCAGATACTTTCAGTTGCAAATACATAAAAACTATAGTCTAAATTTGATAAAGTAATTCTAAAAGCAAAATTTTTGTTAACATCCAAATGGAAAGCAAAGGAAAAGGCACAATTCAATGAGGGCCCTGTCCTTGTGGGTCTGTCTGCTTTATCAAAGGTAATGAATGTATTTTTTTTTTTTTTTTTTGGAGCCTGTCTTTTCATTCAAACTTTAGACAAATTTTCTGGAGAAAGCACCACCAGCACTCCCAGATTTACTCGGCATACAAATAAAGGGATACCAAAGGAGAGGCTGTCCAGAGAGACTCCGGGGAGCCCAGGACAAAGGCATGGCATCTTCAGGCGTCTGCTCCTCTGCCTCAGGAGGTCTGTGTCTCTTCCACACCTACTGTCCCACTTCTGACCATAGCTCACACCTGGACTGATGGAACTGTTGTGACTGCCCAGCTTCTACAGCCATGCTGCTCCTGTGGCTTTCTTCCATAAATTCAAATCAAAGGAGTAACAAACGACCTTCTGCGTCAGTGTCTTTCAAGCTGGAGCACAGTTTAGCTACCGAGAAATACTTGGGCTGACATGGAGGATAATGGCAGGGCTCAAGGGTGAAAGGCCAGATTACAGATAGCATGGAAAGGTAACTGAAACGGAAGGAAAAGTGTTTTGGATTTGATGGGAAATACGGAAGATGAAACAGGAGGTATTATGAAGATACAGAAATTTTGGCTTATAAGCTCTGAAGCCAGAGACTATCTTACTGACATTCATATTCTTCACAACTTCAAATAGAATGTCTACATCTAAAAGGGGTTCAATAAATGGCTATTAAATGAGAAAGTGACTTTGCAGAAACTGCAGATGTAAAAATATCTGTCTAAAACGGTCCAATTTTAAATTACATCTTCAGTTGCACGAATTTAAGAATGATTATTTTAGTCATAGGAAGTCCCATTTTATTTATATTTGTATAGCTAAGAATAGCTTTTTCCATGCCCTCTTCTTCATTTTGAACAAGTTTATGATATTTTCTTCGGTGACCTGAGAACAAATAAATCTTTTAGATCATAAAAGAACATTTCAAATTGAACTGAATCTCCCAAGGATTCCCTTTAAACTTAATTTCCAAATTGTATAACATTTGCTCTTTCCTTATGCATTAGTAATATAAGGTTTCTTGACTTCCTTTTAGTTTGAAAATACCTTTAGGACCTCACCTTATTTTGTCTCTTGGGTATGAGTACACTGATGTTATACAAATAATAAAAATTTAAAAAAATAACTGAGGTGAAATGATTGCAATTTCAGCCTAATCAGATTATCATAGCTGAGTTTAAATGATCCCCTTCATTAGTTGTTAAAGACTTTATCTCAGTTTATTAACATTTCAAATTTTTATTTCTTATCCTCCTCTTTCCTCTTCTCAATATTTGGATCAATTCAAAGAACCTTCTGTTAATGGCGACAGATTCTTCTTTCTCTTTCAGGGTCCCATTCAGCTGGCACACTGTCTAGGATCCTTCTTCAGTGCCAACCCGTGAGGGCCTCTTTACAGCACCTGCATGTCCCCATGTCTTGCCCAGTGTCATCATCTTAGTTTTCTCTGTTCCCCTCCAACCGCCAACTAGACTGTGACTCCCTTTAGAGATCTCATCCAAGCATTTTTTTTGTATTCCATAGCAGGAGTTTAATAAATGTTGACTGATTTTATGCAGTCTAACTGAATGGCAAATTGTACAAAAGAATGATTGCATGGGTGTCCTCAATTTAATGCTGGGGTTGATCGATTCACAGAGAGGTCAGTGGCCCTCAGAAATGTTTGCCAATTTCTTTGCAGTTTTTAAACCACACACTTGAGCCCATTTTCTCCAAGTCACAGCTTTTAAATGTTTGGAGACCTACTGATACCTAAGGAAACATTTCCAAATACAAAGCTTCTACCCAGAATGTGAAGCCTTCTACCAAGAAGTCAAAGCACCAAGAGAGAATGACCAATGAAAAAAATTAAAATAAAGGCCTACGTCTGCCCCATTCAACGCTTGGAAAAGGACTTGGACCAGTGTGAACGGGAGGCCGGCCACATGGCAGCACAACCCTCTTCCCTCCCTGCTGACTTCAAATCAGACATTCAAATCTTGAGATTCTGAGGTAAAACCCTTAAGTGGTCGACTGACACAGACACAAAAGAAAACTCTTTTGTTCAAAAGTAAGAAGATAGGTGATAACTTACATGTAAGGGCTTCTTGTCCATCAGAATGCAAAAGACTATTGATCCGTTACAACACCTTCCTTGTAATCAAATATTCAATCAGATGATTTCAATTGAACTAGGCCTTAGACTGGCCAGCTGATGTGATTAATATTAGCTACCACACCACCAAATTGCTTCATATGTCACTACAGTGTTTTCTTTGTGTTGAACAAACGCAGCATACGCCACCCAGCTCTTAAAACTTTATCTGGAACTACATTTGCCTAAGCTCAACTTGAACTTCTCAATTTCAATGTTTTAAGATTAAACTATTAAATAATCTAAGCTATAAGAAACTAATAAGATGAAAAGATGTTTTGCTTTTAAATATCATTTGTTACTTAAATTACAATGTATATTTATATTGTTTGTTTTGTGACTTAAATCTTTGTGTTTGTCTTTAAAGAGAGATATTGCTTAGATGTTTCATTCAAAAATACAGAGCTCAAGGTTTGTGATAACATATTACTAAGAATTAACCCTAAAGCAAGATACATTCCAGATGATAAAACAATGTCTGTAAAGGACAATAATCCGTGATTCTATAATTTCACATTTCGGGTTGATTTTCTTGAATCATTTTAGTTTTAAGTAAAATATCCTATTTTTATACTTAAGCATTTTGTACTTCAATAATAATTTTTAAAGTTAAAACAATGAAGCTTAAAAGTTTAAAGTTAAAACAATGAAGTTTAAAACAGCTAACAAATATCTCATATTTGTAATGTTGATTTAGAAAATTTGTAATACTATGGCATGTCTTTTTACCTCATTTAAATAGAAAAATTTTATAATTGTTTTGTTTATATGTGAATGAAACACAAATATCTTTTGAAATTCCTTTATTATTTGTGATATGGTTTGGTTTTTTTTTTTTTTTGAGATGGCGGTCTTGCTATGTTGCCCAGGCTGGTCTCAAACCCCTGGATTCAAGTGATCCTACCATCTTAGCCATCTGAGTCGCTGGGATTACAGGTGCCCCCACTTCACCTGACTCTGTGACATTGTTAATTTAAAGTCATTTGTTAAATAGGCTTTCATTCATAATTTTATAATTGAACTACTTGTTTATGGTTTTATTAGTCCTATTCAAGTTTAGAAATTTATTCAGTGCCTGTCAATACAGTGACCATACTGTGAGTGATTCATTAATATGAAAACTGAGTTACTGGACTCAATCGATGGAAGAGATAAGACAACTAAATCATTATCATGCAACCCTTAAAAATCCAGATGTGTGGAGCTCTGTCATGGTAACTCTGATGCCCACAGAATTCATTTCTTCTGAGCTTACAGGACTAATGGACTGCCCCACCCCCCACTTCCTATTAGTCTTCTGGTAAAGGGTAACCAAGTGATAACTTTCAACTCTTTGACTTGATCTAGATGTCAACCAACTACCTACAAGTACTTTTCTGACAGGACAGCTAGCTAGGCTTTTATAAAATGTGTCTATTCACAGGGAAATGAACAGATCACAGCTTGGGTAGTGCTAACAGTAAAGGGTAGGCAGGAGAATGTAATTAAGGCAATTGTTTTAAGTTAGAAATAGAAGCCCAAACAAAGCTATATTTAGTAGCAGTCCTGAAAACATTCTTCCCATCGAGGACATTACTGTTTTTACCAGACACAAAAATTAGATTAATACTGAGGTATAATCGGTGATGACAGAAAAACAAAGGCTTGGTTTGAAAAGAAAAAACAAAAAGTCCCTTAATAAGAAGAGAGCTGGAATGCAGTTTTAAGATCCTGTGTTCTACAGGCAAAGGTAAACAGGCTATACCTTGCTAAAACTGTAGCCGGGAGACACGGTCAAACACAAAACTTCTGAAGGCTCCTCAAGAGAGAGAGGCATTCACTAAAGTTATTTCATTCTCGTAAAGAGAATACATGTTTCCTATGATATAATCCATCTTCTGGCACATGGCTTTCCCTTCTATTCTCAAACTGAATTTGTTTATATTATTTCCCTTTGGAATAGACTACTCTGTTCAATAGAATTATGATGAGGGCCTCATGTTTTAAAATTTTTTAGTTGCTATTTTTAACAAGTGAAATTAATTTAAATAAGATATTTGATTTAGCCAATATATCAAAAAAATCCAAAATATTACCATTTTAACATATGATCATTATAAAAATCGTTAATGTGTAGTTTACACTATTTTTTTTTTATTACTCTCCAAAACCTGGTGTGTATTTTATAATTGCAGAACATCTCAATTTGGAGCAGCCACATAAGGCTCAGTAGCTCGCGGCTACTGTATCGGACAGCGCAGGCCCAGAGAGACTTTTTTCCTCAAAGACTTGATTCACATATTTTCTTCTTGAAATCTTTCCTCAGCATATTCTGAGAAAATATACAAACTCTTTTTACGTGTTAGTATTGGACAGCATGAAGCTGAGCTTCTATGAAGTCCTTGCATACTGTTTGCTTAATATAGCATTAATCATTATTTTAAGCAAAAAGAGCAGCTCTCAGTGGTCCAGCAATTTGAGTTCAGGTCTTCTAGCCAATACTTCTGCGTTATTCAATGTGTTTGGTGTACTATAAGCTGTTTCACTGGAGGATGTTTGGCTTAATTCCTCTAAAAGTTGAGGAACACACAGTAATAATCACATAATACAAAAATGTTCCAGAATATGGGATTATTCTACACTTACAGTCTGTTGAGTGAAAAGTTATGAAATAAGATAAAAGCTCAGTGTTTCAGTGATTTATTTTCTATTTCACGTATCATAATTGTCCCAATGACATTACTGATGGAGCAGCAATGATCCTCAGACATATCTGGAATCTATCTTGTGAGCAGCTGGCACTGGCACACCAGTGACGAGGATGAGGCAGTTACTCAGTGTATGCAGCACTACGTCATAAGGTGCTTTACGGGAGACACTGGGACAAACAGGTGTGAAGACACTAGTACATTCACACAAGATAACAAGCAAGAAAGCCGTGTGGCACACGGAGCAGATGCTGTGGTTGCCATGGGAAGTACTCACTTTTTCTGATCATTCTGCTTCTTTTTGGTTTTGCATGCCACTGATGCATAGCAGGGAAGAAGCCACGTGTGTACAGTGGAAAAAGTATATCCACTAATAAAACTGCATTTGACTGAGAAATCATTGTATCAGAGCCGTCACTGAATTAATTCTCTAATACTATCAACACAACAGGTGCATTAAATTTGATCAATCAGAACTCTGTTTTCTGTTTCATAAGCTGGCCAGTATGCAACAAGAATATGATTCATCCAGTAAAGCACTGTATCATCTCCATGCAGTAAACGGTAACTCATACCTCAGGAACAGTTAATGCGACACTAGACAGGGCTAAGAACTTGGTACAAACAAATGTTCTGAATATGAGAAAATGGAAATAATCACAATTTCTTTTCCAAATAAAAAATATTATTTTGCATTAAATTGTAAATGCAAGCTTAGGTTATAATGGTAATTTTGGACATGTGAAAAGGTTACTGGAATGTACATAGCAATGCTTGATTTTGTGAAAAAGGAATCTTGGGTACTGGGGCCTGGCCTAGATTGTGACGTTTTGAGATGACACGTCACAGTACAACTGTGTCAACTGCAGATTTGGTCAGGTCTTACCTACCGTTGTATGGCTCTGCCCTTCAGCAAGAACGTCCAGGAGTTCTCACCTCCCATAGCATTCACCTGAGAAAGTGTGGACTTAACATTTTGGATACGGGAATCTATAAAGGTCTAACTTTGATAGACAGGGGATCAGCATAAAACTGTATCTGTTTTCCCACAGATATTAAGTGAAATTGAGGAATTTCGTAAATATCAAGCAAATTTCTTTCCAACGATTACTATGTGTTACAGGGAAGAACCATCCGTCTTTTGGGATAAAACAACTGAAAACATGAAATTTATCCCAGAGTCCTGGGAATCTTTAATAACTTTAAAAATTATTTAATTTTGATGTTATATGTTATAATTTTTATAACGTACAACATAGTATTTAGAATAAAATAAAACCACATATGTTGGCAGCAGCTGGGGATGAGATCTGCTGATACTCTAAAAATAAGTTGCCATAATTTAGATTTGATATAAATGCCTTTCATGAGGACTGTCAATGGACATTTTTTGAATTCCAGGCATGTTCATATAATCGGAACTGAATCATATAATTGGAACTGAATGGAAAAAATGAAATGTTTAAAATAACAATCTAATCTAAATTATAAGATAAATGCAAGTAAAAATATTTTTCATTTGCAATTTTAAAACTGGTATTCCACAGAGTGGTGATGAGAACATTATACATATTTATGTAGATTTTACAGGGTGTTTCAAAAGTCCCCGAGGACATATAGGATTTACAGTCTCAACATCTTTGCATATAAATGCAGACTTTTTTTTCTATACTTTTTATAATAAATGCTGAAAATGGCTCTCATGTGCTTATAATAGAGATGACAATTTTGTTCTCAAGGTCACTGAGTATAAGAGGGGTCACAAATGCCATTTTCTGCATGGAGACTCAGGGACTTCTGGCCCATTCCTGTAAATTAGTCATCCACATCAATATGTATAGACATATATGTAGTATGCATAGCCACAACATAAATATATTTAACATTTAAGAAAATTTAGATATTCTACTGGTAAACTGACATATGTATGCAATATAACTTGTATTTAGTCACAGGAATTTTTTTTTGTTGTTGTTGTTCAAATGTACTGTTAGCTTGTTATTTCTTTCCCAAAGTTGTTAACAAGACTCCTTTATAAAGAAGCAACATGTTTTACTTGCACATACATTTTCTTTCTCTTTTGTCTTAACTAAAGTTGAGTCATAAAATTAATATTCACAAATAAATAACTAGATGGTGAATTTTTTCTTTTTTTTTTTTTTAAGCAATTTTGGTTTTCATCTGTATTTGTATAATTGTTTCATTGAAACTGTCTTTAAAAAAATTGGTTCAAGAGTTAAAGTTTTTTTTTCTAGTTAAAAATCACAATGTCTGCTATATTAACATATGTCAGCTTCCTACAGGAATCCTATGGGTCTGCCCACCTGTGATGTCATAGTAAGGAGGGGCTTTTCTTCTGCAGACTCCTCCCTCGGTATCTCCTTCATCACCATGGCAACAGCCTTATCGGCCGCCCTAGAGCCTTTTCCCTACAACAGTGAAATCAACAATGACTTGTGTCAGGAGAGATCTTTAATATTTATCACAAGATATTCTAATGTTTAAAGAGCAATCCAACATAAAGGAAGAGGCAGGCTGCTGCAAGTGAATCTTGAGGCTTTTGGCTGAGGAGAAAACACACAAAATCTGAAAAAAGATGACTGAACTTTTAGTTAGCTGCCTTTTCACCTTTACAGCTGACATATTACATTTAATTTTAACATAGTATTTTATATGTATAATATGTTTTAAGGAAATTAACATGACAACGTTTTTATAATACCAATTTAAAAACACTATGGGTTGCCTGTTATGTTCATTTATAAATTATTACTATGTAATCCCTATGTATTTTGACTGACAGGAGTTTGGGACAGAGACTAGAAGCAGGAACCAACTCCCACAGAGGGCTTTTGCGGGGTGATCTCTGGATCTTTGCCATTTTTGAGTGGATTGGAATAAAAAGAGTAAAAATGTTGTAAAATCTCTAAAAATACTTCAGTGGCTTGACATAGCAAGAATTCACCCGGCCTGTTTTCTGGAGATGGTATAAACTTGATGAAAAAAATTTGCAACTTTCAATGTTTGTGAGACCAAATAATTTTAATAGAATTTTAGAAATGTGTTTTTAACTGAAGAACCCCATAAATGCAGATGCCAATAAAGGATAATTAATACTGAGGCACTAATCTATCTCTCTCTATGTATCTATAGATACATATGTATATGTATATATAGAGATAATGCATACACATACATACCCCTATGTTATTTGTCTCAAAGAAGTAGAATTATAAACTGTAAAGGGATAGGCTGGTTTTCTGTTATTTGAGTTTAGCAGATTATTACATTTTTTGAGACTAGATATGATATAATGAGAAACACCCCCAAAAATATTACCTTTCCAAACCAACTAGAAAAATGTTATACTATGTAAAAATTAAATAATCCTTAAATGCTTCAAAAACAAAAAACTTCAATTTTCTCAGGTCTCTTGGTAGAGCCGCCCTGAAGAAAATAATTTTATACTAAGAACACGTATGAATAATTGTGTTGTAAATCTACTTAAAATACAAAGGTAGCAGACAGACCTGTCACAGGCAAAGAAACAAAAACGGACTTACGGGGTCTAATGCTGGAAAAGGGAATTAAGAGCCGGGGTCCATATTAACCCAGAGCTTAATAAAGCTTGATTGTTCCCATGCAACAAAAAAGGATACAGTTGCATCATTATCTTGTGTTTTCTAAGGGATTTAAGTGTATAGAAGGTAGGTTTACTCTAGGGATCAAAACATTGCCCATTTTCTCAGGCACTGACTTTCTAAAATGTAGCCAGAGGCAGCTTTTCTTTATTGAAACAAAGAAAAACTTTTTGTATAGTTAATAGATTTTTAAATGTGTTTTAAGTGAATTTGTTGACAATGGTGAAAGTTTGTTTCTTTGTTTTGCTTTGACTTTGTAACTAGCACTATTGAATTATAATGTGTTATTTCCAACATGGGCTATCAAATACTAGAGATTTCATTCAGCAGATATAGCAGTAGTAATTTTCATATATGTATGTGTTCTGTAAAGTTTATGTGGCCACAACTCATAGAATAACTGACTTCTGGAAGAATAAAGGAAAACTTGATTCACTGCGTAACAAACTGAGGTGCATAATGATTCCAGGTTTCTTCTTTAATGAAGCAATGTGAACTTCCTAAAATGGAGATACAAACAATTCTGAATTCTGGGGAAATATTTATGATGGTACTATTAACTTGTTTAACATTTTATCAAAATATAAAAATTATCAGGATGAAACATTGCACACTATAAGCTTAGTACATCTTTATAAGCTACACTCATTTACAGACTAAATATGATTTATACCAAATATTTTTGCAGCTTACGTTTTTCAAAAGAATAAAGTCATTTGTGAAGAATTCTTTCCATGCTTCAGTAAGTTCTAATAATATAGCAATAAACAAAGTGGCATGCTTATATTTCAATTCCTATTATGTTTAAAATAACAAATCTCATGTTACAAGGTATAATTTTATTTAAGAAAATAATAATTTAGATTCTTTTCTTGGGCTAAGAAAAAATGTCAATTGATAAGCATCTCAAAAAAATTTCAGGTCAATTTTTCTATACATGATTTGAAATGCTACCAATCCATAAACTACATAGAGTTTTTTTTTTTTTTTTTTTTTTTTTTTACATGTGCAACTATAAGAGCTAGAATTAGCAAGGGACATGCCATTTCACTAAAACGAAAACAGAAACAAAACAAAAATCAGTCCTTTCATGCTGAACTCTAGAACAAAGCAGTGGTCAGCTGGAAAGGATGTACAATAAATACATGCGGTGCTTCGTATTTCTTGCAGAAAAAACCCACCAAAGCCAGGGTCAGGTCACTTTTTTGAAGACAGTGCCACTTTTTCTTCAAGGTTACACCTACTACCTGAAAAGAGTCACGACACACCCATGTTAGTGCCTGCCAGCAACGTTTTTCTTCACAGCCTTTTGGCTCTTCTTGAGATAACACCCCATAAGCCTCAGCGTCTTACAAGTGTGGTACAGTCTGAGGACAGAACGGGAAGATGTGCCACAATGACATCTCCATGGTACCAGATACAGTGGCTAAAACCACCGCTACATCAAGCGAATACTCCCATGTGTCAATGCACGATTTCCCCAAACCAAATGCCTCCTCCACCTGGTATCGTCAAATTGAGCTGTGTTATTTCTGGCTTGTCTACTTATCTCGCGGGATAATGCTTCCAGAAATCAGAAGCTGACTGATAACTGGCTTGGCAATTCATGAAACTTTACAGATTTGCTCTGCAGGGCTGATGGCAATTACACCTGTGCAAATTTCTTTCTTTTTTGAAGGCAGTAGCTTAAAACATTGTGAGATACCTATGTAACTGTTCAGACTTCAAGCTCAGTTTTCAACATAGAACCACACCAAAGGGTCACTTTTCATCTATTATGTGAGACAACATGAAGACAGCAAAAATAAAATATACACTGAATATGCAAGCACGTGAGCGGTTTATAAACATTCGATAACATTAAGTCTGTATGCTTCTACGCCACTCAGCAACAATGGAAAAGAACAGGGATATTTCAGAAGTTGATTATCACATTGTGGCATCCTCCAGCAATGATTTCAGCCTATTTCATTTCAAGTAATATTTCAAAATCACTTTTCCCCACTTCCTTGTTCAATTTCTTGAAATATTTTTGACTGGAAAAACAGTGTCAGCATTAAGGAGAAACTTATTTTTCTCGAGGCTTTCCTGTGGAAAATTATGTGATATTTCCATTTCTTCTGTCATTTGTTTCTTCACTTAGGAAAGAGAATGAATGACAGTTTTCCTAACAAGGAATAATTCTAGAGAATAATCTCTTTATTATGTTCAATGATAAGAGCAGGCACAAATGAATGAAACGCAGGGCATCTAGCAGTGCCGTTCACGTTCATTGAGAAATCCATCATGGCCCACTTCTTTCCTTTTTAAAATGGAGAACATTTTAAACATAATGAAACAGCATACACAATACGGGACATCACAGGACCCTCTCCGGCTGGACACCAGGCCGTGGAGCCACCAGCTGTCTTCAGATAAGAAGGTGTCGGGCCCGTGTCACAGGGAAGGGACTAAACTATTTCAAGAAGCCACCACATGCGGGACACTCTGCCAAATGTTTGACATAATTCCATTCGTCTGATCTCATGGTAACTCTGTGGGGTAGATATTATCTTCCGTATGGTGGAGGGCACTGAAGCCCAGAGACAGGTGTGATGTGGCCACAGCTTCAAAGCCATTCTGTGGCCGAGCCAGGACGGGGGCCAGCCCGGCTTCCCAGGCTGTCCTGCTCTGTCTCTACCACACTGGTGTCTGTGCACGTGGCCTGGGGGAGCTGCAGGCCTCAACCGCCTGGGCTCATGTCGGTGGTTCATGATCTCGCTGAAATTTGGGGCAGCAGTCACCTCCCACTACCATCACACACTCTGGCTCTAAGCACACATTCTCTGAGAGTCCTTCTTTCTCTGGTCTGGAATGGTCAGCAGCTGCACTCACAAGCGCGTTTCTAACAAAATGCTTTCGCTACTTTCATCTTCACAGAAAAGTAACCTAAGTATTTCATATACGTACAAACTTCTTTGTTATTCTGCAGATCTTAGTAGGTTCATAAGCTTTAGCACCTGTCGAATTCTTATTGAATGCTAACTAAATGCCATTAGCGGCCACCTTTACTAAGACTTGCCTGAGATCCGCTGTGGTGCATAAAATACTTAAAGTATGCAGTTCCACTTCCACAGGCCAGTGGTAAGCAATTTTCCAGTTGCAGATTCTATTACTGCTATCATGGAATTTGTAATTTAAAAATTATTTTCATTATTTTTAAACTATCAACAATTATCCAGAGTTTCTCTGTCAGAGATACTAAACAGAAGAAATTGAGATACGTTAGATTAGGGAAAAAGTAAAAGACTGTAATACCAGACATCTCTGCCAACCCCAAATCATCTCTAACATATGAATTTTTAAAATAGCCTTCCTTTTATTCTGATTATAAAAATTAATATACTATTGCCAAAAATGGATAAAAAACAGAGCTAAGAAAATAAAAGTAACAATCTTAGTATTTTCATGAATTTTAAAAAAATTTATTTTATTTTATAATACCAGCAATTAATTTTTTAGGTTGAATGTTTTAAGGATAGACATACTACTATAAAGTCTACAAGTATGAATATATTGAATGTATTTCTTTATATATACATACATGTAAACAAACTCCTGGTATCTATATATTTTTGTTTGTTTTTGAGACAGTGTCTTGCTCTGTCACCCAGGCTGGAGTGCAGTGGTGTGATCTTGGTTCACTACAGCCTCAACCTCCTGGGCTCAAGTGATCCTCCCACCTCAGCCTCCTAAGCAGCTGAGACTACAGGTGTGTGCCACCACACTCTGCTAATTAAAACTTTTTTTTTTTTTTTTTTTTTTTAAGAAATGGAGACTCACTATGTTTCCTAGGTTGGTCTCAAACTCCTGGGTTCAAGCAATCTTCCTTCCCACCTTAGCCTCCCAAAGTTTCGGGATTACAGGTGTGAGTCACTGTACCTGGCACAGTTGTTAGTTTAGCGTATGCTAAAAAATTCTGGACCCTGGATGATTAGCACCTGCAAAACACTGCCCAGCAAAAGTGTAATTTTTGATGGCTGTTCTTGTCTTTCATGCACAGAAGCAGGATAACCTGCCTGCTTTCCCTTGGTGAGCTAAATGTCAGAGTAACGGTCAACTGTCATACTCTCTTCAAACTCCCAACACAGGAAAAGGTCAGGGCCATATTTTACAGTGTCCTTTCCCAGTAAAGTGTGCTCCCGTAGAATTCCTCCAGCACAGATCAGGGTTCAGGCCATCTTGGTTCTATCTTAACTATTTCCTTCCCAACAGAATGTTTTGTAAGTTTTAAAAGTGGTACCAATAGCTAAATCTTGACATACTGGTCAATCCTTGTTTCTAAACATTCTGAACGATGCATAGATCTAGGTATAAATCATTGGGAAGCATGGACAGAATGTGCTTTTCTTAAATAGAGATTCACCTGCGGAATTTACAGTCCACGATGAATTCACCATTGGTTCAGTGATCTGTTTGCAGCTGGAAAACGTGATTTACAATTCCTTCCTAAGGGTAGTCAAGTCGCAGCAAAGAAACTGGTGTCTATCTAAAGTAATGACACAGGACATTGAAAAGAAAGACTTCTGACCGACCCTGTATTTCCCTCTTACTGTCTCTTTTTCCCACCAGCATTGTTTTCTCCATGAGACAGGTGCACATTTCTTCAGCCCTCATCTTTTGCAGGAAGTCTTCCGGGATGAATGAGGAGTTACACTAATTACATTCTGTTATATAGCTCCTGTGCCTTCTGTCTATGTTATGTGCTAATTGGCACTACCTGTGTTACCGAGAATGTGATCAGGTGGGGGAAGGGGCAGGTGGGAGAACAACCTGGATACCGATCTCCACGGTCTTTGACTCTAAGCCTCCACTTAGGAACATTGCTGGGACCCCACGCCCACCAGACACATACTCCATTTCCTTGGTCTGAATGACTGGAGCAGCGTGAGATTATGACTTTCACAGGCCCTCGGCACTTTTGGCTTCATGCGATATTTCCTTAAAAAAATCATATTCTAGTGCTACATTGGTATAAAGACAAAAATAATCCAGACTGTATCTATTATTGCACATTAATTGTTAGAAAATAATCCATTTTGGGGGGGGGTTCTGATTTTAAGAGAGAGTGACGTTAAATCATTTTCATGGGTCCTTAAGAGCCCTGTGGGCCCTATGCACTGTGTCCACTCTGCCAAGTGGGTAAACTGGCCCTTCCCCTTCTGAGGGGGCGTCTCCTCAACAGTAGGTGTGCCATCCCGACGGCTGCCGTGCTGTCCCTGGTGTGACCGTCCTGGTGGTCTCGGGTGATCGATGCCACTTCCACATTCTGCATGGCCATGATGGCTGTTCCTGCCCTAACAGCCCCCTGGCTACTGCTGCTGGCCTCACTGTTTTTGTTAAGGGAGTCTTTCCTAACAGTACTCACAAGCCTTTGAAAAAAGATGTTTTCAAGTGACGAACAATGATTGCATGTGCTCAGACAAGCAGCTTTCATCTTGTCGTTCTTAAAACACGCTCTCTAAAAGCCTGGAGCATCTAGACCCTAGGCAGAAAGCACTGGCAAGTAATATCCATGGCTACTCTTAAGATGAAACCTCCCACCAGAAAACAGGCCTCAGCCTGCCTCAGAGTGGACTCCTGACCATCCAGGAGCACTTCTGAGGAAACTAAGTCAATCTATGTCCTTTTTTGTTGTTGTTAAAAAATTTAGTCTATTAGTCTTTAATAACCAGAGTCACTGATTGGCTCCAAAGTACTTCTTGCCATTTTTTTTTTTCCTGATTATGCAATTGGTCACTTGAGGAACAGACCTGCCCAATACCCAAAATTTCTGAGTTGTGCCTGCAGGCTAAGCTCCTCCTTGGGACCTTGTTATTACCTTATATCTTGTAAATAATCCCTTGGCTGTGTCTCACTAATAAAACTGCCTGGGAGAGCAAAGGTTGTGGGAATATCTTTTGAACCATTTCTGTCTTGTTGGGTATCAGTCCCTGTGGGCACAGAAACACTCAAGTGCACTCAACAAATATATGTCCTGGATATCAAATTATTTCATCCTGCAATCACATACGGTATGTGGCCAACTTTTACAGAAGGCGATTTTGAATTAGATGAAAAGTTTTAATTAGACTTTTTAGGAAATAAAATAGTTTCAAGCACCTAAATAAAAATTCATTACAAGTAATACGATGTTGCCAGGTAAAGATGCTTACAACTTGCCCTGAAGGACAGAGGAGGCTTTATTTTTAATTAGTAAGATCCATTTGTCCACAAACAATTTTCCATTTGTTTGTTCTTTTGAGAAGATTAAACATCCCTGATCTCACTCTTACCATGTCCCAGGGTTTGTTTATCCTGTCTGTTTTGCAAGCAACTAACCACAGCAGTCAAGGTAATTGTACTTGACCTTCATTCACTTATAGCTGGCTTTGAATTAGTAAAGTTTTGCTATCAGGTTTCCTCTGATGAATGTGTCTCTAAGTTACCAGAGATTATTTTATCCTAAGGATGAGCTCCTCTATTACATACCTGCAAGCAACTTTTCCTATCTAGGGTGGTCTGCCTTCAAACCATTTTTTTTCTTTTGCCTTTGGCCTTATATTGAGGCTGGAATAAATAATACATATTTCATAATTAATGAGTAAATGTAGAATGATGTTTTATTTTTTATATGATAAATTCCAAGTTTGTTATATTTTGAGAGGCCTTTGTGGATTGTCTGAAATATGTCACAAAAAATGTAATACCAACTAAAGGGTTACTGGGATTATTTTTCGATTCCTTGTCAAATATCTCAGATGATTTGCAAACAGCCACTTTCTTGGTGTTATTTTTAAGAAAAGGAAAATGACTAAAATACAAAGATATAAAAATTACTTTTTCTAAAAATTCTGCCCTGCGCCCCCAAATATAAGAACTCTAGACTGTTTGTATCTTACTTGCACAAATGGATGGACACCTTAACATTCAAGAGAAAGTAAAGCATGAAAATCATTCATCATCAACATAGGTAGTTGCTTAGACTATGCTGAAGCAATGGTGTTTTGGGCATAGAGGGAGGTGAGATACAGCCTCTTTTGGAAAGAAAGCAGGGAAGGTCTTGAGGCCTGGTTTCTCAGTATATTTTATGATTGGAAAGTATTCCAAAGTAAATAAAATAAGAATCCCTGCAGGCAAATACGGGGTCAAGACAATGAAAATGTTCCCTTGGATTCATACCTCTGGAATTCTTTTACTTATCAGGGATTAGATGTACGTCTCCAACTTCCTGCCTCTATTAAATATACATACCAAATTAAGGAAAAATAGAAAACAAGGCACCAGGAAGAATTTTATCCTCTTACCAAATTGGAGGCCAGTAAATGTTGAAGGTCATTATTTTGGAGAAAGGAGATTAAATTCTCCTTTTTCCCTTTGTTTTCTTTTTTGAGATGGAGTTGCACTCTGCTGCCCAGGCTGAAGTGCAGTGGCAGAATCACAGCTCACTGTTAACTTGAACTCTTGGACTCAAGTGATGCTCCTGCCTCAGCCTCCTGAGTAGCTAGGACTACAGGTGTGCACCATTGTGTCCGGCTAATTTGTAAGTTGTTTTTTTTTTTTTTTTTGTAGAATTGGAGTCTTGCTATGTTGTCCGGGCTGGTCTCAAACTCCTGGCCTCAAGCGATCCTCCTGTCTTGTCCTCTCAGTGTGCTGAGACTACAGGCATGAGCCATCAAGTCTGGTCTTTCCTCCTTTTTTTAAAGTTAAAAATCCTGTACATTGAATATACTGTTTTTAAATTATTGAATCTAAGACAGTAAATTTGCCCAGATGCCATAGGGTAGAATACTTTATCATTTTTATTCCAGAGGAAGGTGGTTAACTAGTGAATTGGAACTCACTCCTTTACGAATGTTTAAGGCATATTCTACTGCGAATTGCTGAGCCAGAATTGTAGCCTTGAAGCCTGACTATTCAGTAGCCTCCTCTGTGGCTTTCCTCATTTTCTGGCAGGTGCAAGTGTTTTTATCAGCTTGTTCTCCAGTCACCAAATGCCCTGGTTTTGTTGATATAACATAAGAAAACTGCAAAAACTAGGCCAAGTTTACAGGCTACTAGCCAAGGCCTACAGCTAAGGTACTCCATCTGCCTGACTCCCTGAAATGGCTCCAAGAGAGAAGCGGAGACTTTGGGAATTCCTGTTCTAATGTTGTGGAACCAACTCTGGCACCTCTGCTTATCCACATTTCTCTAGGGGTCACTGGCAGTGTGTGGGTTGGCTCTTCATAATGCTGTTGGGTTCCTTAAAAGCAGACGAATAATAGCCTCTCACCTTATGGAGAAGAGTTAGGAAAAATATAGAAAGACCCTGAAGCTGCAAGCCCCGGTGGGCATGGAGCTGGGTGTGGTCAAGGTGATTACCAGCTAACGGAGCCAGTGGGGCCTATGTGGTCAGAGGAGGAGAAAGTAGGAAGGCCACGTGGCATGTTGGCACCAACACCCAGACTGGAGTCAGAAGAGAGGAGTTTCAATCCCAGCTCCGGCTTTTATAAACTCTTCTCTCTAAGCTTCTGTTTTACCTTTTGAAAACAGGATAGCATTACTGTCTACTTCATAGATTTTTCAGAATTACAGGAAGAGTATACACAGAAGCACTTTCCACAAAGCGTGGCATGGAGTGGGTGCCGAAACATTAACTGACTATGAACTCTGACTGCCGAGCTCGTGAGCCCTGCTGGCTTAATCGTGTCTATGAGATAGGTGGTAAAGATGCCATCTTCTGCTTGTGTTTATCCATGGAATATGTGGCAATGGTTCTCCTGGTCTTACTGCTGCAGTGTATTCTATCATCTCAATGTGCCACAGTTTACCCATTTAACTGTTGATGGATATTTGGGTTCTTTGGGCGATTACAAGAGAACAGCGTAATGAACTTGAATTTAGAAGCCACAGGGGACATAACAGGACCAAATAAAGGAAACTGAAAAATAGAGGTGAAAAGAATAGAGAGACTTAAATATCAGCAACAGAAGCAGCAGACAGTGAATGTATGGAGAAAATGTCTTATCCTTGAGCAAATTAAGAGGAAGTCTGAGTCTCTGTAGCCAGTAAGCAAAGACAAATGTTGAGATGACTTAAATTAAAAGAGAGTAACAGCGTATGGAGACCGAGGATCAGAAGCAAGACCAGATGCTGAATCTAGCCACCAGCAGGTAACAACAAACCAGTGTCTAATGATTTGGGATTAGTAACTGTTATGAGCTGAGCTGTGTACTCTCAAAATCATGTTTTCTTCTCATAGATACTAAGCACCAGTGCCTAAGACTGGCTGTGTCTGGAAACAGGGTTGTTAAAGAGGTAATTAAGTTGAAAGGAAGTCATCGGAGTGGGTCCTACTCCCTCATGACCGGTATTCTCACAAGCAAAGGAAATCAAGACACAGACATTCACAGAGGGAAGACCATGTGAAGACACCCATTGACAGCCAAGGAAAGGCCTCAGAAAACCACCCCTGCTGACACCCTGATCTCAAGCCTCCAGCCTCCAGAAATGCGAGCACGTAAAATAAAATTCTTTTGCTGGCCAGGCGTGGTGGCTCAAGCCTGTAATCCCAGCACTTTGGGAGGCCGAAGCGGGTGGATCACGAGGTCAAGAGATCGAGACCATCCTGATCAACATGGTGAAACCCCGTCTCTACTAAAAATACAAAAAATTAGCTGGGCATGGTGGCACGTGCCTGTAATCCCAGCTACTCAGGAGGCTGAGGCAGGAGAATTGCCTGAACCCAGGAGGCGGAGGTTGTGGTGAGCCGAGATTGCGCCATTGCACTCCAGCCTGGGTAACAAGAGCGAAACTCCGTTTAAAAAAAAAAAAAAAAATTCTTTTGCTTAAGCCAGCAATCTGTAGCACTTCCTTATGGAAGCCCTAGTAAGCTAATACAGCAACAGAACCACCACCCATGAGTGACGGCAAAGTGATCTTACTCTTACCTCTCTGTTTAGAAAAATCCAAAAAGAATTCACTAACAACGTTACTTTAAGCCTTTCAGCTAATTCCTTCTGTGGTTTCTAGTCTGTTCCAAAGGACTTCATAGGTATCGAAAATGAGGAATGTGGAACCCATGGCCACCTACAACATGCCATGACCTAACTGTCAGGGAGAGTTGCCCAAAATAAATTTAAATGAAGATCGTGCTGTGAGTGGCAGTCAGTGCCGGGGGAGCTGAGCTTTCTCTCACTAAACAGAGGTTTTAAACATGACCTCAAATTATAGTTTGGAACTGCTTGAAAACAATTTTCTTGTGAAAAAGCAAATTTCTTTTCATTTCTAAATGTAAATGCTCCAAGGAAGTTGTTTCCAACTAAAAGTTTATTAAATTATATACACTTAGAAGCTTCATTAGTTAATATAGACATTAGCCAAAAGATAGAGTTCATATGTATGTAAACGATTGTATTTGAAGAAAGCAATTGCTAATATCTCTGTAGTGTATTTTGGGGTAGGGTTTACACCTGGTCTCTCCTGTCAGACACGGCCTGGCCTGTTTCAACTTACATATGAAGACATTAGCTTAGATGATATCCACGGGGGACTTTAGGTGAGTTAGAACCCTTAGAGTGCCAGGATGTTTTAATAAAGCCAGTTTCTCTTTTTCTAATCACCATAAACGTATAATTCACATTTCTATTGGTATGCAGATGATGGACAAATTCATTTTACTTTTCTATCAAACCTTCTGGTTATAATCACAGTACTGATTAGTTTCAAATGTAGAACACCTGTTATAAATGTCAACAGATGTATGAAATTTGCTCTTGGAGCTACCATTTAAGTACTTATTAAAAAGAAAAAGAGCCTCTCAGTTCTCTTCCCCACCAAGCTTATTGACGTTTGTGAAGATGAGAGGCTAGGCTAGGAGCAGAATCAGGGAGCCCACTCCAGACAGAAGAATTCCAGTGGTTTCAAAGCCCATGCCTGGCTGTGCTTAGAATCAAGTCCCACAATCTATATTCCGTTTTTCTGTTCTTAGAGGTTTGCTTCAACTGACAAAACAGAAGGGGAAGAAAACAGTTGTCAAGTGCCTGCCTTTTCTTGGGGATTATGCTATTTGCTCATCAACCACAAGCTACTGCGGGATGCATCAGCTCAGCGGGTGTGGCCACATGGCTTTACAGATGGGTGCTTGCTGAGGGTAGGTGGGATTTCTGTTGATAGAATGTGGGACCTGGCATTAGAAAACAAGGAGTATGAGACTCAGACACAACAATGCTTTCTTGTGTTATCTTGGGCAGAGATCTTATTTTTCTCTAAGTTGTAGGGTGTCAATGGTACTAATAACTGCCTCACTGACATGGCAGGGTTTTTTGAGGATCAAGTCGGTAATATAGGTAAAAATGAGCATTCAATATGCTCGAATAATGTTATAAATCAGCAAAATACTATTACCTGAGTAAATTATTTTCCGTGTGTATTTGGGAGGCCATGGAATCTGAAAGGACTATTTATAATTTGAAAGAATAACTTGATAATGCTATATTATAATCAGAAAGTTAATGGACTTCTCCTAACAACAGAAACCCAAAGCAAGGTTCGATCTGGCCGATTATAGCTGTAGCTGCGAAACTCTAATGTACCATAAGATTGCTAATAAATTCACAGAACTGACAAATAGAGAACCATGTTAGGAAATCTATCTAACCACAGTTATATAATCACAATAAAAAAGATGACTTTCGACTATCAAAGTCTAAGAAAAGATTCAAAATAGAAGACTTTAAGACTGTTGGAATGTTTCAGGCAATTTCAAAAGTATACATTTCTATTAATTAGTACACTGGTTTGTCTGATGAACTATAAATAGGCATCACATATCTTGTTTCCAATTTGGAAAGACGAACATTTTGGGGGACCATCTAGTTCCTAAAGGTGTTGGACCATTTCTATTCTTTGTACATGGTTGCCTGTATCTCTGTATTCCCTGTATAGGAATACTGGAAATACGACCATACTCTGTGTCTCAATCCATTATTAACAGACAGAGGAGTAATCTGGTAATATTGGTTTCAAGTTGCTTATAAAGTTTTTCTCAATCTGCTACAAATGGACTCCCCGAGAACCCCTGCATTTTCGTCTTTCTGACTCTCAGATATATATCAAAAGAGACTAAATTAACATTTAAAAATGATTTGGCCTAAACTCAGTTCAATCTGCCAAATAATGCACTGTGGCCTTTTAGGTCCAAAGATAACAGCAACTACATGACACTGATATTTTATAAGACAGGTTGAAATTGATACTAATTCTAGGTAGATGTTATACATACAAAAAATTAATCCTTTAACTTTAAGATTGTAGTTATTCCCATATAAATATATGCCATTTATTTAAATTAAACTTTTAAAAGGTCCTGAGAAAGTAGAAGAGGTTTTAAGTCTTCCGGGGAAGCTCTTCCTATAAACACTGAATTGGAGAAAGCTCAAAATGGTTTCCGCCTATTAAAATTTAGGTTTAAAATTTAGAATTGCTCAAATCTCCACTCCCCCATTAACCATATCAAAGTATTTCCTTTCAGTCACATGTAACCTGTTAAAGTACCATAAGACAAAAAACTTGATTGACCAGCCATTTTCAATGACTTTTTCCAAAAAATTTTCTGTCTAGAAAAAAAAATGCCAAGCAAACCTGCTCATTTAAAGGATTCTAAAGATTCCAAGTTATGGTCCACAGTCAATATATATTCAGCCCCAACTCTGACAACTACATCTAAGGAACCACCCATCAAAGAAAGATGAGTGGGTAATAGTCCTCAGGCCTGTAATAGCCTCATCCTTCAAAGAAAAAACTAGGTTTAGTGTATTGTACTTAGTGATATAGAATGAAGTATTCACACGTTAGAAAGGCTTGCTATGAAGAAAAAATGCTTTGTTCCCTGTAGTCAGTCTTGAGGTGATAAAAAATTTCAGCTAATTAGAATAGCCAAATGTCTTTGAGTGTTCTCATTAATCAAAATCATATGATATTTCTTTTGCTAGACTTCAAAACACAGAGACTTGTGTTTAATTTCTTATGCTTAATGGCTGATTTTCTCAGATCTTGCACCAAGGTCACAGAAGGAAGTGATTTTAAAGGCTTACTTCCTTGCCTTTTCCCTTAGGCCGTTGCAGTTACTTTAGGTATAACTTATAAATGTCTACGGATAATTTATTCAATGGTATAAAAACAGACTCCTTTTCTAGTTTTGTTTCCATTTATAATAAACTTCTTTAAAGATCTCATTGCAAATTATTTTAAGAGATCTTAAGTTACAGTAAAAACTTAACCTAATCTGTTGTAGGGCTTTTAATAGTTAAGTCATCAAGATTTAGAAATTACAGACATGCTTTTTCTTTTTTCTCAAGAACTTAAAACGATTTGCTCATTAGGTTTAGAACTTGATCTTTGAAAAGTGAAAATAAAGATGTTGGCATTTTCCTCATTAAAAGTTGCTTATTTTCTTAGACAATATTTAATTGGAAATAGAAATGTATTTCTTGCATTTGGATATTTTAATATATAGTTTCGTTTTGCTACAAGAATAAAACAAAAACTATGTCACAGTAAACAAAGAAAGTGATGGACAGTTCTTGCAAGAACTTAACTTGGATTCTTATATTACAGAATTCATTGTCCAGACAGGTCTCTTTTAATTAGTACCACAGAATTTTACTTACTTATTTCTTTCAATTTAGAATCTGTGAATGTTGATGATTTTATTTTCAAGTTATATCATGTTAACATTTTTAACTCTTTCTCCTTTTTCCAAAATGAGCGATGAAATTATACGCTTTAGAACTTCCGGTACCTCAAAGAGTCTTAGGCAGATATATTACCTCTCATTCTCTATGTATGATATTTGTTACTGTACAGGTGAGAGCAAGGACTGATAAAAATGTACCAACTAGATCTTTTCTTTGATGAACAGAGATGGGTGTTTTAGATAGCAGGCATCTCCTTCAGCGCAAACATGGCTCTTCGAGTGCCAGTCTTATTACAGAGCACCAAAGTGTCACACAGCAGAGTCCAGACTGCAAGAGTTGCCTGGTGTCATGGAGGGTTCTTGAGGAAAGGGACTCTTGGAACTCTTTTTCCTGTTTGATGTGGAGGCTCTTCTTCCACCACTTCCTCCCCTGCAGCACAACACCCACAGCTCTGCTATGCTACTCACCATTACACATTAAGTCCAAGTGACTGAGCTCTGTCTCTGCAGAGGCTGCTTCCTTCACTTGGAATACCCTTCTTGTCATCTTTGCCTGGTGAATTCCATGTATTCTTCCAGATTCAGCTCAATCACTACCTTTTTTTTTTGGACAGAGTCTCATTCTGTCACCTAGGCTGGAGTGCAGTGGCACAATCTCACAACCTCCACCTCCCGGGTTCAAGCAATTCTCCTGCCTCAGCATCCCAAGTAGCTGTGACTACAAGCACCTGCCACCGTGCCCTCCTTTTTTTTTGTATTTTTAGTAGAGATGGGGTTTTACCATGTTGGGCAGGCTGGTCTTGAGCTCCTGACCTCAGGTGATCCATCCACCTCGGCCTCCCAAAGTGTTGGGACTACAGGTGTAAGCCACTGTGCCTGACCTTTTTTTTTTTTTTTTTTTTTTTTTAAATTGAAGCCTACACTGTGATTTTCTTTAAGTTAGATACTGGGTCTCATTCTGTTCTGTGTTGCCACTAACAGTCATGTGGGCACAAAGGTGTTAAATGAAAGCTTGTTGGATGAATAAAGGCATGAATGGACTGACAGGTGTTATATCTGCCTAAGACTCTTTGAGGTTTCTTCCAAAGCCACGTTACAGAAGGATAAAACCATCTCCTTCCAAAACCTCTCCACCAACATCTGAGGCAAAGACTAGGGATGGTGGCAGCTCCTGGCTGTAACTGAATGGAGTTCTCCTCCGTGATCATTTCAAACCTTTTGATCTCCGTAGCTAAAAGAAAGATTGTTATGAGTTTACGGCTCTGCCACGGGACATTTTTGTATTTTCTGCAAATCCCTTGTAAGGATAGTGAAAATTATATTTACTTTAAATTAAGATATAGTAGCAGTTTGGACAGGGAGAAAGGAAAGAAAGAAAATTGGCTAAAAAATCCTCTACATTAGCTAATTAAATTAAATAATATAAGTACCTTCTGTGAGATGCAGCCTTTTTGTGTGTGACTGAGAAACTGACCCGAGTTTTGCACTCAGATTGACAAAGTGTAGAACAAGAAAACAAGGAAGTGATGTCTTTGTATGCTTTGCTCAGTGTCATACATGTGAAGCCAAGCAGAGCACCTGACACACGAGTAGGTTCTCAAATATTTGTTGAATGATTTTTTAAAAATCCACAAAAAACCCTGATAAAGCAGAAGCAGGAGCTCAGAGCCAGAGAAGTTAGTAACCGCAGAGTCCACAGAAGTCTTGTGAGGTGGTGCTGGGGTGGGAGGGTCTGAATTTTACCATGCAGCCGTGCTTAGAGTCAGTCTTGTCTGGATCTGCAGATTTAGGGAGACCTAGCTGGCACAGAGATTACATAAAATAAAAGAGAAGAAGCTATAACTTCAATCAAAGATGCCTTAAGGAAGAACTAGCACATTCACGTTCAGTGATACTGAAACCAACACAAATTACCTTAGTGATGAGAGATGAGGAGAAAAGTCACTCAATTTTTGAAGATGATTGGAACAAGCTGAAAATTGTAGTGATGTGTTAGGTGAGGACAGAGTGATTATGTGCTGTGCCTACAGGAAGGTAGAGAACATTTTCTGGCTTTCTGAATTAAACAATTTCCTGAACAACATGAGAATAAAGGAGGCAGGGGAATGTGTTCGGAAAGGCCACCCTGGAGAAGACGGCTGTGGGTGAGATGCATTCTTTACTTTGAAGTCTCCAAGAATAAAGCCCCTCTTTATTTGGTATGTGACAGTGAATATCTCATTTCTGCTTCTGAAGAAACTACTCAGAACTGTAAACTTATCTGAAGAAGAGATGGGCATCAGAGCATCCAGTTAATAAAAATCACTACCAAAATGTACTCAGCATGTTATTAACAGCTTCCGGGTGACTCTCACAAATGCCTCTTTGACGTGGATACAATTACATCCTCATTCTATAAAAGAGATAATTGAAGCCTAGAGAGAAAAACTTAAATCAAAGACAGCAGCCTAGCAATAGAAGTAGTAGTAATGGCAGTAGCAGTAATAATCATTTGTTGCGCATCTAAAATATACGAGGTGTTATGCTAAATGCTTCACATGTATTTTGGTAGCACAGTCCTGCACTGCTTTGTGACAGGGATACAGTTTGAGAAATGTACTATTAAACAATTTCTCTGTGGTGTGGACACCATAGAATGTGCTTTCCAAAACCCAGATGATACAGCCTCATGCACACTGATGCGATACGGTAGAACCTATTGCTCTTAAACTCCAAACCTGTATAGCCCGTGACTGTACTGAATACTGCAGGCAATTATAACACAACGGTAAGCATTTGTGTATCCAAACATACCTAAACATAGAATATGTACAATAAAAATATGATCTAAAAGGTAAAAAATGGTACACCTACATAGGGTGCCCACCATGAATGGAACTTTCAGGACTGGAAGTTGCTCTAGGCGAGTCACCAAGTTTGAAGGCCAGAGACATTACTGTATACTGCTGTAGACTTCAGAAGCACTGTACCCTTAGGCTACACTACATTTATACAAAATACTTTTCTTTCCTAATTAAATTAAGCTTAGCTTACTGTAACTGTTTTACTTTATATGTTTTTTAATTAACCTCCCCCCAACTTTTTTTTTTTTTTTTTTTGGAGACAAGGTCTCACTCTGTCCCCGAGGCTGGAGTACAGTGGTGGGATCTCAGCTCATTGCAACTTCCACCTCCTGAGTTCAAGTGATTCTCCTGCCTCAGCCTCCTGAGCAGCTAGGATTACAGATGCCTGCCACCACTCCCGGCTGATTTTCATATTTTCAGTAGAGAAAGGGTTTCACCATATTGGTCAGGCTGCTCTAAAACTTCTGACCTCATGTGGTCCACCCACCTCAGCCTCCCAAAGCACTGGGATTACAGGCGTAAGCCACCACACTGGCCTAAATAAAAAACCTTTTTGATCCTTTTGTAATAACACTGAGCTTAAAACACAAACACACTGTACAGCTGTACAAAAATATATATTCTTGGTCTCCTTATTCTAGAAGCTTTTTTCTCTTTTTATTTTTTTTCTTTTTAAAATCTTGTTAAAAACTAAGACACAAACACATTCATGAGCCCAGGACTGCACAGGGTCAGGATCATCGAGATCACTCTCTTCCACCTCGGCAGCTTAAGGGCAACAATAGGCATGGATAGATCATCTTCTACGATAAAAGTGTCTTCTTCTGGAATCCTTCCTGAAGGACCTGCCTGAGGCTGCTTTACAGCCTTGTTTTTTTTTTAGTAAATGGAAGAAGCAGACTCTAAAATAATGATAAATGTGTGGTTAAGTAAATACATAAGGCAGCAACGTAGCTGTTCATGATCAAGATCAAGTGTGTACTGTACATAACTGTGTGTGCTCACGTGTACAGCTGACAGCAGGCTCGCCTTCACCAGCATCACCACAGACAAGTGAGTAATGCACTGAGCTATGACATTAGCACGGCTGTGATGTCACTATGTGATAGGAATTTTTCAGTAAAATCTCATAGGACCACTGTCGTATAGGTGGCCTGTCTGTCGTTGACTGAAACGTCTTAATGTGGAGCACGACTGTACCTCAGTCACAGCTCTTTGAGGTATATGCTTTCACTATGACCATTTTAAAGATGCAGAAGCCGAGACACAGAGGGCTCAGCTGGGAAGAACCGGTGAGCAGCAGAGTGGGAGCCAAGGCCAGGCGGGGTCTGTGCTGCTAGCTGCTGCTTCATTGCCTCTAATGAGAGCTGGGATGAGAAGGCAAGTGTGTCTAGACTTGGGCCCAGGCTGTCGGCCACGCCCGTCTCCCAGGGCCAGGTTCTACTCGGGGGCACCTCACCATTTCCACTGTCATCTGTTTCCCTCTTGGGCAAAAGCACGTGGATTGCACGTAGCAAAATCTGGATACGTTCCTATTTTTATACAGGTCACACCTTTGGTGGGTATGGTAAAATCCAGGATTTGGGGACAGGCACATTTGACCTTCAAATGTATGTTCTTCCTTCTAAAAGGCACTGTGATAGCTTTATGTTAAAACAAAATTCTTGAAGACATTGTGGTGCAGTAGCTTTTAAAAGTGTCCCTGGAGTGGTCCATTAGCAAACCTCCCTTTCTACCTCTCTCTGGACCAAGAGACAAAGCTGAAGCTTAAGTCCCAGTCCCCCCCGCCCAACCTCCGCCCTTAGAAGGGTGTGACTTGGGGTGCGGTAGCCTGCTCAGCTCCTCTGTTCTCATCGGTTAAAATGGGAATCATGATGCCCATTTCACAGTGTTGGTGGCAAAGAACCCAGTGCAGGAAGTTAATATTGTGGGCATCTGAGAATCATTAATTTCTTCTTCCTTTTTCCCTCGTTCTCTCTCATCTCTCTCTCATCTTGGGCAAGATAGCAAATATGAATTTTCGATGGTATAAGCACTATGCTACAGTTGGCGTGTATTTGTGGACACTTCGGAGACACATCTGCAGACAGTGGCGAATAAAAGAAAAGGGTTCTTACGGAATGAAAACGTGAGACTTTTTTCAGAGTCCTCAAGTTCTACTCAACTCTCCAATGTACTGTCTGTCTCAGGCCCGCTTAAGGACAGCTGTGGATTTGGAAGGATATTCCACAGATTCTAGGGCTTCATCAAGTACTATCTCATTCTCTTATCTAGTGGCTTCACAGCTGGACATCCTGGATGGTGCACTAGTTACCAGTAAAACAGAAAAGAAGATCAGGGAAGTAACAAGACAGTGCCGAACTCTTCGTGTGGGAGATGAAACACAGTCCTTGAAACACTAAAGCGACGCAGATTCTAATGCTTGCTTTAATAACACTTCAGTTAAAGTGGCAGTGTTGGGATTTGAATCTGGCTTTGCTTAACGTGGAAGCTGGAGATCTTCCCATGACCACAGCGAGCTGCCTCTCTCTAGGTACTTGATAAGTATGCATGAGCTAATAGAAATCATTTTTAGGCTTGTGAAAACCTTTCCGAGACTTACTCCTTGTCAGGGAGCTGGTCTTGCATTTTGGCAAATGGTTATGGGATCTTTCACAGGCACCATTGAGGCACACTTGATGGAATTCCAGCTCCATTCTGCTGACGAATGCAGGGACAGAGTTTAGGAGAATGTTTTTTTTTTCTCTTGAGTAATTTGTCCGCAAATAGGTCAGGCTGAGGCTGCCACTGGGTGAGCAGTCGCTGTGCCTTGAGCAGGGGGTCATGATCAGGACATACAAGCAGGCACTTCCACACAACTCTATCTTTGGAGCAAGAAAAGAACCGAAATAAATACAAACAAATAATTTTTTTTTTTTTTTTTGAGATAGAGTCTTGTGATGTTGCCCAGGCTGGAGTGCAGCGGCACAATCTCAGCGCACTGCAAGTTCTGCCTCTCACGTTCACGCGATCCTCCTGCCTCAGCTTCCGGAGTCTCTAGGACGATAGGTGTGTACCACCATGCTCAGCTAATTTTTGTATTTTCAGTAGAGACAGGGTTTCATCATGTTGGCCAGGCTGGTCTTGAACTCCTGACCTCAAGTGATCTGCCTGTCTCAGACTCCCAAAGTGCTGGGATTACAGGCGTGAGCCTTTGCGCCTGGTCAACTTTTTTAAGATAGTTAAGTGTTATAAGTGCTTGCCTTTCTTAACTCTCTAGAGAGACATCTGACAAAATGTCCATCAGAAAAGCAACAAGAAGCAGGCGTTCCTTCAGGCTCTCGGCTCTCAAAGTTATTCTCTGGAGGCAAAACCGAATGGCCTGGACAGAGGGGGGCCCACAGCCCTGATCAGAGAGGAACCTTCGTTACATCTGTTGGCCATCACTCTTCCCAGCCAGAACCAGTGTGCTCCTCTCCAGGTGGCTTTTCCTTTCTTCATCCTTTTCTTTTTTGAGGGAAATTTACACAAATTTCCTCCTTTCCCTTCTCAATTTCTCCTTGACTGAATTGCGTTGGGCCTTTTATAACATCAAATTTGTGTTTAAGCCTCCATCCCTCAGCTTTAAGTAAGGATCTGAAACATCGACTTTTGTGACGCAGTTTAGATCAGAAGCATTTTAAAAACATATATTATGCTTTTAAGCAGGAAAAGAGATGGGCATTGACAGAGAACCTGTTTTATAACAGATTAACAGGTATACATTATGTGTTTCATCAATTACAACTGTAAATGATCTAATCAATTACACAATTTTTTGGTTTCCTTAAGATAGAAAGCAAACCAACTGCTCAAGACACATACAGCTCTTCCAGAAATAAATCTTCCCTCTTGGGACATTGTGCCCTCAATGGTGGTATTTGGTATCATAATGAATGAAGTCCTAAAAATATCTTTAAGGGAGGCATGGTAAGAAATGGGATTATTTTAGGACTCCAGTGTGATGCTATTGGCTAATGTGAAAAGACACAGTAAGCCAACAGCATGGCATCAGCC
Organism: Saimiri boliviensis; assembly: GCF_048565385.1. Lineage (NCBI taxonomy): Eukaryota > Metazoa > Chordata > Mammalia > Primates > Cebidae > Saimiri > Saimiri boliviensis. The sequence goes on from NC_133456.1 coordinate 68,804,865, forward strand.
AATAGTATCTCTTTTCACATTAGCCAACAGCATCACACTGGGGCACAACACACAGGCATCATCATGTAAATCAAACAGGTGCTTAAGGAGCACACGGAACAAAGGCTTTTCCTTGAAGAATCAGTCGGTGCAAGCAGTTCTTGGCTTTCTGATGTTGGCAACTCACATTTGAACTAAATCACAAATGTATTCTGTCCAATTATCTGCTTGGAGCTCACCTGAAGTTTTTCATGTCTGACCTCTCGATCTTTATGCTATTCTTCCAGCACCTTGTAACCTCCCAAGTATCATCACGAGAGCTATGAAAGTGAAGAGAGACGTTGTTATCTAAGCATCTGCGAGAGATGACTCAGTTAGCGTCCTCTCCGTGAGCGTACCCTGGTAGGAACAGCCACTGTGTCCTCTGGAGCATGACAGTGAGCATGCAGACACTGGCTTGTCCTGATGTAGCCTGCGGTCCATCTGGGCTTCCAGACGTTCCCTCGCATTTGCATTCATGTGCGTCCCCACTACTCCAACTCCTACACCTTCTGGCAGGAAAGATCCACACAGCTGGACTGGATGCAGAAGATGTTTTCGTTTTTTGCCTCACTAAACCCTAGTTTCTCTCAAGCAATGTGTGTGTTCTTTCTTTATATTCCAGCCCAGAAATCATTTAACAGGAAGAAGGCATCTTAGAGCTGTGCTTTGAGAAACGGCCGAGGAACGGGGCACAAAAGCATATTGCATTCACAGAATTCTCCCTCCTCTCTTCACCACCCCTGCCCCCAACACATAAGGTATATTCTGTAAAAAGTTCTCTCCGGAGCTTGCTAGGCTGACTTATAACTGCTGGGATTGTGATTTGTTGCCTGGAAGATCATGGATCACAGAGCAGTAAATCAGTCAGTCAACAAATATTGCCAAGCACTGTCCCAGGCTGGGGGAATGTGGCCAACAAGGCAGACAGATGTAACCCTCGTGGAGTTCAGGATTTGGAAGAGATGAGAGACATCACACAAAGAATTTCAAGCATGGTAAATGCCATTAAGGAGAAGGCGCGAGATGCTCTGGAAGAGAAGACAGCAGGATGTGAGGTGAACACCTGCGCCCGGAAGACAGCTTTCTCCTGATCGTCCGGTACTGCTTTTAGAATTTGAGTGCTTCCTTTTCTTTTCTTTTCTTTTCTTTTCTTTTCTTTTCTTTTCTTTTTGAGAAGGAGTCTCGCTCCGTTGCCTAGGCTGGAGTGCAGTGGCGCAGTCTCAGCTCACTGCAACCTCTGCCTGCTGGGTTCAAGCGATTCTCCCACCTTAGCCTCATCAGTAGCTGGGATTACAGGCATGTACCACCACGCCTGGCTAATTTTTTGTATTTTCAGCAGAGGCTGGGTCTCACCATGGTGGCCAGGCTGGTCTTGAACTCCTGGTCTCAAGTGATCTGCCCACCCCAGCCTCCCAAAGTGCTGGGATTACAGGTGTGAGCCACTGTGTCCGCCCCTTTTCTTAATTCTCATATGTCTGTTTGAAGGACAAAATGTTCACTGAATCTATTATAAGCTGTGAACAGAATGTTATTCAACTAATTTAAAAATCTTCATAATTCATGTAGAAAGATCAGCCTTGCCCTTAATGAAAAAGAATTCCATATTCATTTGGTAGGAAATGAATTATTTAATTGGGAATTTTAATATATTGGATATTTGCTTTAAATTCCCTGTGAGTCAGTCTGTTGAAAGGCCTCAAGTGAATTTTTGATTATTCCAATAAGGGGAGAATTGGCATAAATATTTATCCAGTGAGATTGGGTTCAAGTTCCTCCCAGGAACACCGGGGAAACTGCCCTTAGCGCAGCGTTCCTCACAGTGCAGCAGCTGCATCCAAACCCTCAGCTTCAGCATCACGTGGGAACTCATCAGAAATGCAAATTCTTGTGGCCCACTCTCAAACCACGAAATCGGAAACTAGGGTGAAGCTATCAAGGTGTGTTTCAGTAGCCCCTTCAAGGGATTCTGTGCATGCTAAAGTTTGACAGTCACTAGCCTAAGGCTTAAGATCACGGATCTGACGTCACACAGATCACAGTTGAACTAGCTCTCCCGCTTCACCGCAGCTTGGACTATAGATGATTTCCCGATGGCTCCGTTTTCTCATCTGTCATATGAGCACAGTAATAACTGTCTTACTTGTAAGTCTGACATAAGGACTAGATGAAGCAGTGCTTTCAAAGTTAGCATAGTAAGTATTTAAAAAGCATGAGCTGTTAGTTTAATGAAGTTTCAGCTGTTTTTCATCTATGTGGCTGGACTAACAGGAGTTACTTGCAGGACAAAATGGAACTCTATTTATTTCTAATCAAGTGAAGTCATGTTCATGCTGGCAGTGAATATCAAAACCTACTCAGGCATCAGAGCGAGCAGCGTACTTCAGAGACTTAGACAAACCTCAAAACTAAGACATAATCAAGAGATCACCGTAGCTGCCACACTGGGAACCCTGGGTTGAGAAGCTGCTCTCACTAGGCTTTCACAGGCTTCCACATCAGGGATAGGTTTGATCTAGACCACAGCTGTGACCTTTGCCTGGGACTTGAGGTGAGATTTTGTTGCTCTGGTAGCTCAGCTGATACCTGTCTGTTTAGAGACCTTTATCTGAACCTTTCCTGAGACACTGATCACTCTGCTATGTACTATAGTTATTTATGGGCGTGCCAAGACTCCCCAGCTGGATGCCACCTTCTTGGGACGGGGCCCAAAGCAGAGTCATCTTCATACAGCCCTTGCTCCTATCATCAATGCTTTGCCCCTGGGAGAGGACTGATGGTTTTGAAATGAATAAATGAGTGAAAGCATGTTTTCAAACCGAAACACAAAGCTGAAATAGTTCACTTCATATTCTTACCATGGTAAACAAACACTCACTGTAAGAAGAGAGACAAGCTTTTCCAAAAGTGAAATTTGATCCTTCTCATGACCTAGAAGGGCAGTGGAAGCGAGTGGATTTCATCTCCTAGACTGCACTGGAAAGCTGCATGTGCTGTTCTTAGGAGCCCTGAGCCATTTCAGGCAGGACCATGGGGATATACTCACCTGCAAAGAGGGAGGCATTTCCTTGCCTCCTTACACTTTGAATGTATTAAGAGGGTCAACAGAAATTACCTTAATTTTTATATTTTAGGATATAGCACAGCATGTTGCACATAAGAGATCATATTTTTTGGATAAATGAATTTAGAAAAGTACCACAAAGCACTTAACTTGCCAAAGCAAGAGGAAAGCAATCAAGCACATATAATAAGATTATTTATTTATCACTTTCATCTTAGAATCTAGATATTTCAGCTCTCTTTCTTACCCAAGTTGGAAGGCTGCGTGCAGAATTTGAGAGGTAAGAATTGGAAAGTCCAAAGGAGGAAAGAGTTCCCATTAGAAACTCATTTCCCGTTCCCAGGGAGGTTGCTCAGAGGCCAGTGGAAGTGCCTTGCTTAAAAAAGTTTTTACTGGCAACACAGCATGTTTTCAATAATAATTCTAGTCATTCTTTAAACTCTGCCTAATGTTTTCTTAATTTAATTTTTTGAATAGGTGTTACATTGCTATCGTCCAAAAATTTTAAAAAGGCATCTAGTAGAAAATCTTCCTCATCCCCCTGTTCCCCATCTGCCTAGCTCACCCATCCATCATGCCCTGTCCATAAATAAGCACTGTGATTCGTTTTTTGTGTGTCCTTCAAGAGTTTCTTTATGTTCACACAAATGAACACAGATGCTATACATATTTTTATTTTCTTCCCCTTCTAATGGCAAGAGATAACATACTGTACCAATTATTGTATACTTTGCCTTTATTACTGGATACATCTTAAAGATTCTCCTATGCCAGTGCATAAAAAATTTATTTTTGCTATATCTGCATAATATTCATTTATAGAAATATATTTATCTAGTACCTTATTGATGACAATTTAGATTATTTTGTATTTTGACACTAGAATCACTGCGTGTAATAAATAATTTTGTAAATAGTGCTACATATTTTAAAGAAACAGTTTTAACTTGCTATCTCTAAATTTAGAAAAAGTAACTTGGTATTAGGCAAAGCAAGGAAAAATAATACCAATATTCTATGCCAGTATTAATTTTTCTATTACTTGATTTAATTATTCTATTACTCTGCCCAAATCTGCTTATTCACATACTTAATATACCACAGCATATAAGCACAGATGAAATTACTGGAGAAAACGTCAGCATCATGAGGTTTCTGATGGACCATATTGAAACTGTTTTCTCTGTAGTCTACCCTGTGTGCTGTTTACTAGACACGTGGCTTTACTCTGGATTTAAAACCAGTCTCCACCCTCCAAATGTTCCTCCTGAGTCCTACAGTATTTCTATTTTTAGCACGAATATTCACTCAGTCACTCAAGTCAAAAAGCCTGGCAATTATCGCAAGTTCTCTTTTCTCCTCACCTGGAATAGCCAATCCATCAGCAGAGTCAATAAATCTCGGATGCCACCACTTCTCACCACCACCACAGCTGCTCCCTGCTCTCCTCCCTCACCTGGACTCCTGAACGGGCCCTTGCTGCTGGCCTGTTTCCATCTGACCCCACATGCTCCCCTTAAGAGCCAGAGGAAAAGGCAAATCCGATTACGTCAGTGCCCTCAGACCAGACAGCCAAGATTGGCTCCTACTTTCTCATCCGTCCTGGAGTCAGAACCTCCGCCTGCCCAGCCACTTGCTGTTCTGGGAACTTCCTAAGGCTTCTTCCCACCTCGAGGCTTTGCAGCTGCTGTCCCTTCTGCCTCCCGCCAGAACGCCTTGGCCCCTTTCCACATTCGGGTCTCAACTCGAGCATCACCTCCTCAGACAGGCCTCCTGATGACATCATCCAAAACAGTCCCTCCTTCGCTTTATCTTGTGCTAATTCCGTTCAAAGTCCCTCCATCCCTTCATCTCATGCTAATTATGTTCAAAGGACTTATCGCCAATTATGGGCATTTTTCTGTGTTCACTCTTGTCTCTCCTACCAGAAGGAGACTGTTCGGCAAACCCTAGGCTTTCTCCACGTTCACTGCCACGTTCACGTTTCAAGTCATGCCTGATACATGGTGGGTGTTCAACAAATGTCTGTGAAGTGAATGAATAGATACAAAATAAAATGCTGCTTACCTGTGCAAACGTTCTGGATACTTTTGGAAATGGCTTCAACTCTCAGAAGTGCTCATCATCCATAACAATGTTTATGACTTCTGGGTAATGCCCTATTTTAGTGGGTTTAGGAAAAATGTAATGGCGTGGACTTAGGCAGATCTGGGTCTTACTTTTGAATATATATGTCCGTGGAAATCTTAAGCAAATTACAGAAACTCTCTGTAGGTTAGTTTTCTCAGTTACAAAATGAAGGTTTGAATTATGTGAGCACAAGTTATATTTTAACTATCTATTAATAAAACAAGTGTTTATTGAACATATCCTAAGCATCTGGGATCATTGATGAACAAGACTGATGCCATCACTGTAAGCTTACAGCTTAGTGAAGGAGTCAGGTTCTTCCAAATGGCGAAACGTGTGATAGAGGTACATGGCACAATGAGAGAAGAGACAGGGGCCCCAGCTAAGCGAGGCTGTCAGGGCTTGAGTTCTGAAAGGTGGTTCTGATTAACTAGGCATGGAGGGGTTGGGAGTGCTGTCAGTACAAGAGGCGTGGCATATTCTAAGAGGGAAACAGGCCAGTGTGGCTGCCTGCAGAGAGTGACAGGGGGAGGTGGGCCAGCCTGTGTCACTTAGAGAGTGTGTGTCACTCAGAGACGGGCGTGTGTCACTCAGGGCTGTGTCACTCAGAGAGTTTGTCACTCAGCGACGGGCGTGTGTCACTCAGGGCTGTGTCACTCAGAGAGTGTGTCACTCAGAGAGTGTGTGTCACTCTGAGCCTGTGTCACTCAGAGACGGGAATATGCACTATAAATTGTTTGCTTCCCTACTGGGGATGAGGCAAGGATAAAAAGGGAAAGTCTGCACTGTAGAATTGTTTATAGCCATTTCAAAAAGTAGTTTTATGTTTGTTAAACTAATAATAAAGTTGGGCTTGCATTTTGTGTGACTTTTTTTCATTTCACTTATTTAGATGATTTTTTTTTAATAAAATCATCAATCTGCAAGGAATTGGACATTAAAGAAACAAAATCAAACAAAACCTGCCCTTTGGCATCGTTTGTGTCACCCTGTGAGCTACATTAAAGATTTTGGTTTTCAACTTGTGAGCGATAGCAGTAACTCTGTCAAATGCTCATGTCACCAGCACGCTAGTTTACAATTTCAATGGGGGGCAGTTTTAGCCAACAATTTTCTTTTTTATTGTAATAATTTATTTAACCCAATATATCAAAAATTTTCATTTCAATATGCAATCATACAATATGATTAATTAAGTATATATTTCTGGGACTAAGTATTTCGAAATCACTCTGTATGTTAAGCTTCCAGCACATCCCAATTCAGACACTGCCTGTGAATGCACAGGTCTGGTTTCCCCACTTTTTTTATCTGAAGGTTGATCAGTGGATCCAGGGACTCTCTCCCTGTTCCTTTCATATAATTGCTTAGCATTTGCCAACAATTCTCCTTGAGTAATAGCTGAGTAAACCCAGTCTGCATGCACTTACAGACCGTGAGCCTCTGGGTGGGCCTGTATGTTTCTGCATCATCAGACTACGAGTCTTTGTGTGGGCTTTTATGTTCCTGCATCACCAGACTGTGAGCCTCTGGGTGGGCTTATATGTCCCAGCATCACCAGACTGTGAACCTTTGTGTGGGCTTATATGTTCCTGTATCACCAGACTGTGAGCCTCTGGGTGGCCTTATATGTTCCTGTATCACCAGACTGTGAGCCTCTGGGAGGGCCTATGTGTTCCTGCATCACCAGAGTCAACTTCGTTACAGAGAGCAGCCCAGTAACATATGCCAGATTAAATTATAACCATAATTCAGAATAGCCATTCTCAATATTTTCAACCTGTGATCCCAATGGGATCACCTGTACACATCCTTTTTGGAGGAGGTTCCAGGAAACAAACAGCCATTTACGCATGGCTGAGGGTGGGGAGTGGGATCATGCTGGGGCCTTACAGGAACACACACTTTTCAAGCTTTGTACACTTGAGCTTTGACAGTGTGTAGAGGGGTCTCTAAAAACCATTTGCAACAAGTGGTGGGTAGGGAGAGGACAGCCTTTAAACAGCTGTGTATCCGAGTTACCATCTCAGCTCTCCAACTGATCCTGGAGAGAATTTTCAGCACTTTCCGTCATTTCCTGCAAGCCACCATCAGCGGCCACCGGCGGCACAGTTCCATGTCAGATCTAAAACTCAGTGATTCTTACAAAAACCCAGCAGTCTCTTTTGATGTGAAAGAGAAAAATTGAGGGCAGAGACCTAGGGCTGGCTTATACTCATCCCATTTTATCACACAGAGAACAAAACTACTGGAACATAAGCCCTAGTTTTTGTTGAAGGCAATTAAATCCCAACTCCAGCAAAATCATCGAGATCCAGGCTTGAAGCCCCTCCACGCCATTACCTTGCCTCCATTCCCCTTAGCCTGATGACTGAAATTTGTAAACAGCCGTCCCTGTCCTGAGTGAGTTACTGAGAGTCCAGCTGTGACTCTATCCTCCGTTTCTAACTCTGCAGTCATATCCAAAAAGGGGACATGTCGGGCCAGTAGGGCTCGTGTAATAATGACTTATCCCACCAAGTCTCAATAATCTTCTAATAGAGAAAAGTACTGGCAAGGATTATCCAAAACAAGGGATAATCCTAAGTGACATGTTTAGAAACCCTGTTTTTTTTTTTTCAAAGGATTAGCTCTAGCCTCCTAGTTAAAAGTCAGGTTGCTTCCCTGGCTGACAGCAGGGGGAAGCAGATCAGAGTCGGTTCCATGAAAGTGGTTACAAGGATGGAAAATCTGTGGTGGAAAAATCCTCAAAGTGCTTAAATCTAAATATAGAAAATCTAAAAGTTGATTCCTCATTTAAAATTTATTTGACAAAAGAGGAGAGCTAAGTATAAAGAACTCTGCATTTATTTTCAGTTCACATTCTATATCACATTTATTTTACAGTTCATGTTGGATTAGGTTGCATCTCAGGAGGTCGCCATTTTTTTTGTAAGTTAAAAACTGTTAAATATTAGTAATTTTATAGGGTCAAACCTTAGAGTTTGCAGAAGAATTTAGATATAGAACTACTTTTTAAGTACACACAAAGAACAGGCATGTGTTTGCTTCAGAGAGATGGTGATGAGTCCTTTCGGACCTTAAGACCAGTTCCCGCCTAATGCCCCTGCTCCTGGCTCTTCCTCCTCCCCCAAAATTGGGATCACAGGTAACCTTCAGTTCCCATGACATCTTTTCCCAAACCAATCACGACTCCAGTGTCAGTCACTCTGTCCCCACCGACTCTTTTTAATCTGTCCCGGTGACCTGCGTAGACCTATCTTGCTCTTCCTGGTTCTCTTGCTGTTTATCAGACTGGGACACAGCTGGGGCTAAAACCACAGGCTTCCACAGTATTCCCCTGCCTTTCAGACTCCCTGTGTTGAAAACAAGATGGTTTCATGTCTGAGTTGCCGAGCCTGAGTGAGTTCTTGGTCTGTTCTGTAAGTGTTTCTCAAAGTGTGGTTCCTGGACCAGAAACATTGATATCACCTAGGAACCTTTTTGAAAACAAATTCTTTGGCCCCACCCAAACCTACCGAATCAGACATTCTAGATGAGGGAGTCTAGCAGGATGAGCTTTAACAAGCCGTTCTGCTGATTCCGATACGTGAGGAAGCTTGAGAATAACCGCACTAGGCCATAAAGCTGTGTTTCTCTTTTTTGTTTTCTGTTATTAACTGCCTTGTATGCCTTATTGTTTTTCTCTAGACAGTGTGTAACTGCCTTTCCACAGGCTTAAAGTTCAGTTTACTCCTAGATTAGGCCGGGCACAGAGGCTCACACCTGTAATCCCAGCACTTTGGGAGGCTGAGGCGGGTGGATCACCTGAGGTCGGGAGTTTGAGACCAGCTTAGCCGGGTGTGGTGGTGCACACCTGTAATCCCAGCTACTTGGGAGGCTGAGGCAGGAGAATCACTTGAACCCAGGAGGTAGAGGTTTCAGTGAGCCGAGATCGTGCCATTGCAATGCAGCCTGGGCAAAAAGGGCAAAACTCCATCTCAAAAATAAAATAAAATAAGACAAAACAAAATGAAATAAATATCCTAGATTAGTAGCTGCACTCCTGTTATACGTGGAATAACTTCCTAGTTGCAAAATTCCAGCTTCCCGGGATGCTGAAATCACCTGTCTGGGTCCTGCAGTGTGTGCCTCTGCCCACATGCTAGAGAAACTGGCCACTGGTGTCAGTACAGCTGAAGGGAGTGGGACTCCGTGAACATGGGGTGGGCAAAACCTACCATGAGTCTCTCACTGACTGGCACTACCCCTGAGACTTGTCCTGTATGATGTCTGGTCTTTTTCTAACCTATTAGGACAAAATAGCCATGTTTGGGCCTTAAATATGCCATATGCCTTCCTGGTTGTTGAAATTGTATTTAAGCTGTTAAAATAAGAAGAAATGTTAGGGTCTGTCATTCAAAGTGGATAATTTTACTCTAACAGAGGTCCAAATATTTGCGGCTTTTTTGAAAGACATTTTATGCTTGCTTAAACCTTGCGTCATGCTTATCTCGGTAGCAGCGTGGAGGTAAGGGTAAAGGCCATCTCCTACAAATGTGGATTTTGAGAAAGAAACAGTATTAAAGCACAGTTTTCTTTCAGACAATCCTGTTCGCTTATTTGTCCATTTCTCCCCTAGATACTGAATTCCTTGAGGAAGGAAATATCTGTCTTGTTCAGCCTTGTATCTCCAGCAGTAGCCTACAAGGCAGTAGGTACTCAATAAATGTTTAAGAAAAGAATAAATTGAAAAAGACAGACACATACACAAACCCCCTCACATACAGAAATAAAGGATATGTTTCTCCAACTTGTCTAGATTATTAAATGCTTTTCAAATAAAAATGGATTCTTCGCATTTAATCAAGATTTAAGCTGAGTGTCTATTGTTATATTCAAGATAAGGGGCTAGAGTTGAATTGGTGCCAGGGTTGCAAGCTCTGTCAATAACGGACCTGGCAAAGCTACTGTCCTGAGAACACAGATCACTGTCACATCTTAGGCGGCAAAGACCTCAAAGGACATCTATTCAATCCCTTTCATTTTTTGGAGGAGGAAACTGAGTTCCACAGAGGTGAAGGCAATTTCATAAGGTCACTGAGTTGGCTGGGGGCAGACTTGGAACAGAGAGCCAGGATTCCTGACTTTTAATCTCTTCACAGTCTGCTTTTGAAATAGCTTTTGGCAATTATTTATAATGATAGAACCACATTGGAAAGTTTGACTTTTTCCCAAATACTTTTTTCAAGATTATAAATATCTTAGAAAAATGACAAGATGCCTGAAGCCGTATGTTCTGATGTATTTAAATTATTCTTATCTGTTTCCTTTAGCAGAAACTTGCTAAAATTTTTTTTCTAAAGAGCTTTAAAGACACAATGTCTCCAAACCTATAAATGAAAAATTCATTGGATACAGCACAGTCCAATTAACTCAAACATTAACAAGAGGGTTCCTGAGATGATCAGTTAAGTTCACATGTATCTAAACTCAATTTTCTTTAACTTCATTTATAATGAAAGAAATAAAAATAAAAATGAGGCAACAATTGTTGTCTATCAGATTGGCAAAGATTGAAAAGTGTGATTATTTTTGGAGGGCAGTTTGCTGATGGAATCAAACTTCTAAATGCATATGGCCTTCCAGTACTAATTTCATTGCTAGTTATTTCTAATAGTGATAAAAGTAGAAATGTGCAAAGATTTCCATGTACAAAGATATGTTTATCCCAATCTTATTTAGAGTCATAAAAACTAGAAGCAACCTACATATCTATAAATAGGTAACATATCACATACATTATGTTAACCCAGTAAACAAAACATTATGCAGCTATTTAAAAAGATAAATTATATTTATATTTACTGAGACTGGAAGATCTCCAGGACATAGGGAGCAGGGAGGAAAAACAGGGTTCGAAACCTCAGGTATAGTAGAATCCTTTTTATATAAAAGTGTGTGTGTGTGTGTGTGTGTGTGTGTGTGTGTGTGTGATTATAAAGAGACGTAGGTAAGAATGTCCTTTAAAATATTGACAGCAATTACCTAGGATGAATTTGAGCTGCTTTTTATTTCGCTGTTTACATTTGCTTGAGTTTCACACATGAGCAGGGATAAGCTTTAAAATTAGACCAAAAAATCCCAAACAAAACAACCCCAATTCCCCACAAAAGTTCTATCTTCATGTTTTAAACAAAATAAAGGTAAATAATGTTTTGGTATTCCCAAATTCTGCTTTATGATATTCTGAGGAATGAGTACTAGGCAAATGCATTTAAGACATTTCAAACGAGATAGGATTTCAAATATAATCTCATTTGATTCTTATTTAAAATTGGAAAAGTAAAAGTTAATTTAAGCTCTATTCATGTTCCTTTTTAAAGATACCTTTGATGAAATAATTCATGACCCCAGACTTTTAAAAAGTAATTATTTAAACTGATAAATAAAAATTGCATATATTTATTATGCACAATATGATGTTTTAAAATATGCATGCATTGCGGAATAGCTTCATTAAGCTAGTTAGCATATACATTACCTCATATATTAGCATTTTTGTGGTTAGAACAGTTAAAATCTACTTTCTTAGAGATGTTTGAGAATAGAATACATTGTTGAAACTACAGTCCTCATGGCGTACAATAGATCTCTTGAACCTATTCCTCCTGAATAACTGAAATTTTGTATCCTCTGACCAACATATCCCCAACTCCCCCCGGCCTTACCCCCACCCTCTGGTAACCACTATCCTACTCTCTGCTTCTAGGAGTTCAGCATTTTTAGATTCCACATAAAAGTGAGGTCACATGGTATTTGTCTTTCTGTGCTTGGCCTATTTCTGTTAACATAATGAATGACCCGAGTTTAATCCACATATATCTTGAATTGTTTTTAGCCCTGATGGCTGTTCTGGACCACGTGTGTTTGTTTTGCTTATGTACCCAAGTGACTCCTGTTACCAGGAAATCGACAGTCAGCCATGGAAATGACTATGGCCACCTGCTGCGTAACTGCTGTATGCACATTAGCCTTCTGCGCTGAAGCCGCCCCCACAGCACCAGCTCACGCTGTCAATGCTGGCATTTTCCGGAGAAGTTTGTCCTAGATGAAGTGACTGGAGATAATGGAGCGATACACATTCCCTCTCTTTTTTTTTGAGAAAACTAATTCCAATATCAGTGAAACTTCTATTACTAATAAGGAAGGACTTTAACTGAATTTTTAAAATTCTAAAAGAAATTGAAAACTAGTCTGAAATTTGGAAAAAGGAACATTGACGAAATGCAAATGGAATTTTAACACTTCTGGGTACTTATGTCAAGTCTTTCCTTTCCTCCTCCTTTTCAAGGTTCGGCAAGAAAGCCTGTGTTTTTGGTGACAAGTGAGTGATGGGGAGAGATTCAGGAGCTCCATTAACATTTGCTGAATGAATAAAGTTTCACTTTGAATTAAAGTGCAATCAAGTTAGAACTCAGAATTCAGAAAGTAACTCAGAACCTCACAGCTTCATGGAAACTGAACAACTTTTAAATGTTGATTGGATAAACAGTGAAATGAAGACAGAAATAAAGATGATCTTCAAAACCAGCGAGAATGAAGACACAACATACCAGAATCTCTGGGACACATTTAAAGCAGTCTCTAGAGGAAAATTTATAGCAATAAATGCCCATATGAGAAGCAAGGAGAGATCTAAAATTGACACCCTATCATCAAAATTGAAAGAGCTAGAGGAGCAAGATAAAAAAAACTCAAAACCTAGCAGAAGACAAGAAATAACTAAGATCAGAGCAGAACTGAAGGAGATAGACACACAAAAAAACCCTTCAAAAAATCAATAAATCCAGAAGCAGGTTTTTTGAAAAGATCAACAAAATAGACAGACCACTAGCCAGATTAATAAAAAAGAAAAGAGAGAAGAATCAAATAGATGCAATAGAAAACGATAAAGGAGATATCACCACAGATTCCACAGAAATTCAAACCATCATCAGAGATTATTACAAACAACTCTATGCACATAAACTAGTAAACCTGGAAGAAATGGATAAATTCCTGGACACTTGCATCCTCCCAAGCCTAAACCAGAAAAAAGTTGAAACGCTGAATAGACCAATAACAAGGTCTGAAGTTGAGGCAGCAATTAAGAGCCTACCACCCCAAAAACGCCCAGGTCCAGGTGGGGTCACAGCTGAATTCTACCAGACATACAAAGAGGAGCTGGTACCATTCCTTCTGAAACTGTTCCAGACAATCCAAAAAGAGGGAATCTTTCCCAAATCATTTTATGACACAAACATCATCCTGATACCAAAACCCGGCAGAGACTCAACAAGAAATGAAAACTTCAGGCCAATATCCATGATGAACATAGATCCAAAAATCTTCAATAAAATACTGGCAAGCTGATTGCAACAGCACATCAAAAAGCTTATCCACCATGATCAAGTAGGATTCATCCCAGGGCTGCAAGGCTGGTTAAACATACGCAAGTCTATAAACGTAATTCACCACATAAACAGAACCAAAACCACATGATTATCTCAATTGAGGCAGAGAAGGCCTTTGACAAAATTCAACAGCTCTTTATGCTAAAAACCCTCAATAAACTAGGTATTGATGGAACGTATCTCAAAATAATAAAAGCCATTTACAACAAACCAACAGCCAATATCACACTGAAAGGGCAAAATCTAGAAGTATTCCCTTTGAAATCTGGCACTAGACAAGGATGTCCTCTCTCACCACTCCTATTCAATACAGTATTGGAATTTCTAGCCAGAGCAATCAGGCAAGAGAAAGAAATAAAGGGTATTCAAATAGGAAAGGAGGAAATCAAATTGTCTCTATTTGCAGATGACATGATTGCATATCTAGAAGACCCCATCATCTCAGCCCAAAATTTCCTGAAACTGATAAGCAACTTCAGCCAAGTCTCAGGATACAAAATCAATGTGCAAAAATCACAAGCATTCCTATACACCAATAACAGACTTAAAGAGAGCCAAAGCAAGAATGAACTGCCATTCACAATTCCTACAAAGAGAATAAAATACCTAGGAATACAACTAACAAGGAACGTAAAGGACCCCTTCAAGGAGAACTACAAGCCACTGCTCAACGAAATAAGAGAGGACACAAACAGATGGAGAAACATTCCATGTTCATGGTTAGGAAGAATCAATATCGTGAAAATGGCCATACTGCCCAAAGTAATTTACAAATTCAATGCTATTCCCATCAAGCTACCAATGACCTTCTTCACAGAACTGGAAAAAAACACCTTAAACTTCATATGGAACCAAAAGAGAGTCTGCATAGCCAAGTCAATTCTAAGCAAAAAGAACAAAGCGGGAGGCATCACACTACCAGACTTCAAACTATACTACAAGGCTACAGTAATCAAAACAGCATGGTACTGGTACCAAAACAGAGATACAGACCAATAGAACAGAACAGAGGCCTCAGAGGAAATACAACATATCTACAACCATCCGATCTTTGACAAACCTGACAAAAACAAGCAATGGGGAAAGGATTTCCTGTTTAATAAATGGTGTTGGGAAAACTGGCTAGCCACATGCAGAAAGCAGAAACTGGATTCCTTCCTGATACCTTACACTAAAATTAACTCCAGATGGATTAAAGACTTAAACATAAGCCCTAACACCATAAAAACCCTAGAAGAAACTCTAGGCAAAACCATTCAGGACATGGGCATAGACAAGGACTTCATGACCAAAACACCAAAAGCATTGGCAACAAAAGCCAAAATAGACAAATGGGACCTAATCAGGGTCCACAGCTTCTGCACGGCAAAAGAAACAGTCATTAGAGTGAATCATCAACCAACAGAATGGGAAAAATTTTTGCAGTCTACCCATCTGACAAGGGGCTGATATCCAGAATTAACAAAGAACTAAAACAGATTTACAAGAAAAAAACAAACAAGTCCGTTCAAAAGTGGGTGAAGGATATGAACAGACACTTTACAAAAGAAGACATACAGGAGGCCAACAAACACATGAAAAAATGCTCATCATCACTGGTCATTAGAGAAATGCAAATCAAAACTACATTGAGATACCATCTCACGCCAGTTAGAGTGGCGATCATTAAAAAATGTGGAGACAACAGATGCTGGAGAGGATGTGGAGAAATAGGAACACTTTTACACTGTTGATGGGAGTATAAATTAGTTCAGCCATTGTGGAAGACAGTGTGGCGATTCCTCAAGGACCTAGAAATAGAAATTCCATTTGACCCAGCAATCCCATTACTAGGTATATATCCAAAGGATTATAAATCATCCTACTATAAGGATGCATGCACATGAATGTTCACTGCAGCCCTGTTTACAACAGCAAAGACCTGGAACCAACCCAAATGCCCATCGATGATAGACTGGACAGGGAAAACGTGGCACATATACACCATGGAATATTATGTAGCCATCAAAAACGATGAGTCCGTGCCCTTTGTAGGGACATGGATGAACCTGGAAACCATCACTCTCAGCAAACTAACACAAGAACAGAAAATCAAACAGCGCATGTTCTCACTCATAGGCTGGTGTTGAACAATGAGAACACATGGACACGGGGAGGGGAGCATCACACACTGGGGTCTGTTGGGGGGAAATGGGGGACAGTGGGGGGTGGGGAGTTGGGGAGGGATGGCGTGGGGAGAAATGCCAGATACAGGTGAAGGGGAAGAAGGCAGCAAATCACGCTGCCATGTGTGTACCTATGCAACAATCTTGTATATTCTTCACATGTACCCCAAAACCTAAAATGCAATAAAAAAAGAAACATCTTATGTAATAACTGAGATAGCAATGTAATTGGAAATTCAGACACTTAAGCTTTTTAAATGATGTAGAACTTTAATGATTTTTACAAGCACTATTTCAGAAATTATAGTGTTTCATAACTTGAGGAGAAATCACAAACTAGAAACTGCAAGATTCAGTAAAAAATAAAGACCTCAAGCTATTCTCATCAAATAGAGTTAAAAAATTGTGGAGTCTTCTTGTTTCTATAAAACAATTTTGTTAAATAATAAATTGACAAAAATTTAATACCAAAAAAAAAAAAAGTTCTGCTAGGTCCAGGCTCACCTGAAGAGCCTCACCCTCAAAGATTCTGATTCAGTGGGCCTTTGCAGAGTCCCCAAATTTGCTTCTAGGTGGTGCTGATCTGCTCGTCTTGGGACCACCTTGAGTAGCATTGCTTTAGATTGCTGTCTGTTCTCTATGTTTGAATGTGACCCACTTTGAGATGGCTGATGGAGGACACTTCTCTGTCCAGGAAGGTTGTTCCAGGACTCAGAAAGACCCAATGGGACAGAAAAGAAAGGGATATCCTCCCCGACAAGCCAGGCAGATCTGCTGTTTGGCCTGGTGACTGATGAGCAGAGCAAATGCTCTGTCCAGCTTGCTGTTACACCCAGCCTTCACCAACTCTATCCAGATCAAGCAGGTTGGCATACAATTCATGCATATGAATAGCTGCTACTCTGGAGGATATCTTATACATATTTTCATAGAGTAAAACTTGCATTTACATATAGCACATTTCTGCACGTGGATATGGCAAGATCTATGTATATACATAGAAGGAAGACTAGGAAGATTGTGTGTACTGAACCAGGGATTAAGCTAAATGTCTGTTGAGTAAACCAGGCTCTTTAGGGAAAAGAAATGGTGGTGAGAATTAGCATTTATGAAGCCTCTGTTATGTACCATGTGCTGTTAAGAACCTTCACGCACATTGTCTCAGTTAATCCTCAGCACAAATGACACGATAAGGTGGACACTGAGAACCTTATTTTGTGGATGAGGTCTCTGAGCCTCAGAGTTTAAATAACTTGCTTAGTAAAAAATGAAATTACTGAATGGCAAACCTGGAATTTGAATTCAGCTACTGTTTGTGAAATCTATACCCTCTCCACTTTACTTCCACTGACACGCCATGAAGCAAATAAACATGAATCTAGTATCAATTTGTATTCCCTATACTGTTTATTACTCTCCTTGCTTGGGTTTTGCTGAACACACAGCAGGACTCAGTACCAGCATTCTGACTGTTTGGAAAGTAGCATCTCAAAAATATTAACTTCCTTGTGTGGTGGTATTTTATTGAATTAATGTATTTTAAAAAGCATTTTCTTTTTACCAGTTAACTATCATAAATTAGAGACTCACTGTGTTTATATGCCTCCCTGTTGTAAATGGTCAGATGTCAATTTTAAAGCACTTTGGAGAGCAGAGGACCTGATTTTGGCACAAACAACTTGGCCATTAATAAACCTTGAAGTGAAACCAAGCTTATGAAAGCCTGTATGATCTTTTCATTATATGAGAATTAAATTAAAAAAAAAGGAACTGCATGCAGTGTAGTAGCAAAAGGGGCAGAGTGGCAGACTTACATACAACATGAAACATATTAACTTACAGTGTGAGTCCCGACTTACAACATGAAACATACTAACTTACAGCACGAGTCCTGACTCACAACATGAAACATACTAACTTACATTACCAGTCCTGACCTACAACATGAAACATACTAACTTACAGTGTATGTCCTGACTTACAACATGAAACATGTAAGTCCCGACTTACAATATGAAACATATTAACTTACACTGTACGTCCTGACTTACAACATGAAACATACTTACAATATAAGTCCTGACTTACAATATGAAACATACTACTCTAGTCACAAAAATGATACTTTGAAGAATTTATAATAACATGGGAAAATGATAATGTATAATGTTATATTTAAAAGTTTCAGAATTAAAGTGTGCATGCAGTGTGACTTCAATTAAAGAAAACCAAATATACATAGAAAGAAAGATTTGCGGGAGCTACAACCAAATGGCTGTATTGTGGGATATGCTTACAGGCCATTTTTGCTTTCTGTTCAAAACTTGTAAGTTTTCTCTGTCATTTTCTACCATGAGTATCTGGGCCATGGGGTCTCCACCCCATGTGGGATATGTTTATGGGTCATTTTCACTTTCTTTTCAAAGCTTGCATTTTTCTGTTGTTTATTTTCTACCATGAGCATATACCACTTTAATAATGAGAAATACATCTTTTTTAAAGTCAACCTACTAATTCTTTTCCTGTCTATAAAAATTTGCAGGTAGTCAGAATTATTTTGGTAGTTGCATGCTTTGCGTGTCCCCACTAAAACTCATGTTGGAACCTTAATTGCCAGGGCAGCAGTGTTGAAGGTGGAACTTTTAAGATGCGGAGCCTGATGGGAGGCATCTGGGCCGTGGGGCCTCACCCTCGTGGGGAGCTTGATGCTATTCTTGCGATAGTAAGTTCTCGCACATGGGCCTGGATTAGTTGGTGTGAGAGTGGGTTGCTATAAAGTGAAGTTCCTCCTCATTTTGGCTCTGTTTTTGGCACACCCACTTTCCCTTCTGCTTCTCTGCCAGCTGCATGAGGCCCTCACCAGAAGCTGAGCAGTTGCCAGCACCACGTTTCTTGGACTTCCCAGCCACCAGAGTTGTAAGCCAAATAAGTCTCTTTTCTTTATAAATTATCCAGTCTCAGGTATCTTGCTATAGCAACACAAAACGAACTGAGACAGTAGCTGTCATGGCAGCCCACTGTATACTACACGTGTGTTTCTGTCTGTGCGGGTGAGAAGGAGATGGGGGTTGGGTAGTGAGAGCGGTGGAAGGGGCCAGATGGTTCCTTACTGATGACAGTTTTCTCCTGCCATTATTTTCAAGGGGTCTGGAATCAAGTTCATGTGCTGGCAATGTACTTCATTTTTCAAGATGAAATATACTAATGAATTTCAGATGGGACTTATCTACGCATTTGAACACGTGGAAGAGGAAGAAATAAAAGAAGTTTCTACATGCGTAGGAGAAAACCTATCTCTTGGATTTTTAGAAAATAAAGTGAGTTAGTAAATCCAGGAAAACAGTGCCTGGCATTTAGGAAATGTTAGCTATTATTATTTCATCAAAAGGAGCTGGTTTTAATTTTAAACTAAGCTTTGGATCTCATAATTTTCTACTTTATGTTACTTCTGAGTAACTTAATTCTGCCCTGTTAGCTTTCAGGAAAAAAACCTTCAATTTGCAAAGGAAGCTGAGCTCTGAAGAAATGAGGCCTTTGCTAGAAGGGCTGGACACAATTATGTAGAGGTGCTCGAGAGAGAAGGACAGGGTGCCATATGCCTCTCCAAGAGCCAAGTCGCCAAGGAGAAGAGTCAAGGGGAGCAGGGACTGAGGGGGTTCTGGAGCCCTCATCCTTTCTCTGTTGTGCTCTCTTTAGTGTCATCTTGAAAGGCTTAACCCTTACTCCACGCTATCACCACTATTTTCAGCTCTGAGATTTAGGTTGGGCTTTCTGAAAAGAAAAGTAAGCAGAATACACTTGACAGCTTACATGATAGCATGAGGAACCTTTGCTACTCATTTATATTCTAGGTATATAAAACTGTTACTAAACTGAGTGAGGCTGGTGAATTACCTTGTACTAAAACAGAACTAATGGGGTATTATAGTAACCTATTCAGTCAACACATGTTTATTCTGCCCCTCATATATACAAGGTGCTAAAAGAAATAAGAACAAATGTATATAATTAGAGCCTACCTTAAGATACTGCAAGCCATCTTGGGTGATGGAGTTTACTATGTCACAAAAGTAAAAAGTTCATATTGTTTTGTATTTAGGGAAATACAGATGAAATTCAAATGAAGTGTGGAGTCCAGTTAACAGTAAGTACCAAAGGACCAGGGCTGGTTCATTGGTTGTAACAAATGTACTACAGTTCTGCACGATGTTAACAGTAGGAGAGACCGCACGCAGGGTACATGGGAACCATGTATTATCTTTGTACTTTTCTGTAAATCTAGAACTATTCCAAAATAAAAAAAAGTTTATTGGAAAAAAATAGCCTCTGTGAAGCACTGGACATTTTTGCCTGCAAGCACACTTATAACCTTTCAACTCTGGCTTCCTTTCATGTGACCATAATAATAAAATGACCAATCATCTTAATCGTATTTCTCCAGGAAAGACCAACGTGTTTGCTAGTTTCATCTGCACTGAACCGAGGCTTTAGGGCTGCCCTTGCAGTGTGTACAGGACGCATACAGCCTGATGAGGAAGAAGTCAGGGCAGCTCTTTGGCTCGAGGAAAGCAGACCGTCCCAACTTTTTCTGAATACCTGGTTGTGAGGCTTTGGTAACTCTGGAATTTTAATTCAAGAGTTTTGGTATTATTTGTTAGGACTACCCAATATTAACCAGGTCTGGTGCAAGAGGGACAGAAAAGCGCAGGGAAGTAAGTTTTCTTGTGTGAAATGACATGTCTCTCGGGGCTTCCGTTTCCTCAACTGGAGAGTGGGGTGGGATCCGCTGGTTCCAGCGTCGCCTGGCTGCACCACCTCTGCCACACCCAGGTCTACTTCTATCAACTCCACCCCCATCTCCACCTCCACCGCCACTATCGCCACCACCTTCACCACCTCCAACATCACTCTCATCAATACCATGAAATTACGGCACCAGAAGGCATACTACACAGTACAAAAATGAATTCTGATGAGGTAAACGTCTTAAAGGTAAACTCTGCACAGGTGAACATACAAGATGGGGCACAGCCTCTCACATGGAGATTCATAGAGATTAAAACTGCTCATGTCATCTAGGCAGGAAATTCTTCCTTTCTTCTATTAAAATGTGGGCTGGCCGATCACCCTTTTTCTCACTAGGTTCAATGGAGTCGAGATGCTAGCAAAGGTACCCTTTCTCGTAATAACTTGTATAGATGAGAGGTTAGAAGGCATTTCATCTGTTAATCCCTTCAAAATTGTGCATCTACACAAAAGGCCTTGAAATCCGGTTCCTCTGGAGATTCAACAAGAGCTGTCTAGTATAATTAGATCAGCATGATGAATATAAACCTCTAAACTCCCATTTAACACTTTGGTGGGCAAGGGAAATAGCATGTTTAAAACTGTCTGTCTGCATCCACGGGGGTTGGCATGATAAGGCTTATTAACACAGCCACACAAAATAAGAGTTTACATGAAAAATACAGAGCAACACAATGAAAAAGGTAACGACTTTAAGTGAGGCAAAGGAACTTTCCACAGAGACATGCCTCCAGGAGGGGATGTGAATGTCGGCTAAAAGCTGTAAATGCCTTTCTTAAAGCATTCCAAATTGATGGCATTGCTTCATTTTGGAAACTGCCTGCTGGGGCATGGAGCATTCTGTAAAGGCTTTACGAACTGCAGCCTCTGCTTCCTGCAGGGTGTGAGACCAGCGCTGGGCTGTCTGAAGCCATTACAGCCCAGTCTTAACTCTCTTCTGGAGTTCAGTGCACTGTCACTTATTGCATTAGAGGTTAAGCTCTGAGGCAGCAGTTGTCAGAAGTATTTTCTTCACAGGGACCATAAAACATGAGCCCCGAAAGGATGACCTGGTCTAGCAAATGGCTCAGGGGCCGGGAGAAGACTGCACCGTGCTGCTGAAACTCTGCCTCGGGAAATTCACTGCACCTAAAAAGTATACTTCAGTATCCTTGTCCTGAAAGTTAGACTTTCTATATGGTCTTCATTTTTGATCGAGTAGGCATCCTTGGAAATGAAGATGCTTACTGAAGAACCAGGAGTGATCAGCTCTGAGAAAGAGGATTGACACCTCTTACAAGAACGAGTTGGAAGTGTCTTCCCAAATTTCTTAGTCCAGTGGCTCTCAAAGTATGGTTCCTAGTCCAGAAGGGCCCACATACCCTGATAACTTGTCAGAATAGAAATTTCTCTACTGAATCTAAAACTCTAGAGGTGGGCTCTGTAATTTGTATTGATGGACATTCCTGAAGCCTTAAACTATTGCAAGATATTCAGAGGGTTCAGGAGAGAGGAAATAAAGTAGTTAGGTCTTGGGAATTAAAGCTTCAGAGGAAGTCTGAAGCAAGTGGACACTGGGCTTTAGGGGTCATGTATGTGTTAAATGGAGACACACAGACTTTTAGTCCCAGAGGAGAACTCAGAACACACAGCCCCGTTAGGCCCCTCATTTACAAAGGGACAAAGTCAAATGATTTGGCAATTCATATTCCTAGACTTCTTGATTACCTAGAGCCAAGTGTCCCAATTAGCGTGTTCACAAACCATAAAGAGGTTACAGCTGTGTACCCAGGCCCCTGCTGAGTGAGCAGACAGGGCCAGGCAGCCAGTCCCCTCGGTGAGTGTCCTGAGAAGGGCAGGTCTGGTGCTGTGCATAACACAAAGTTGGGAGGCATGAACCCAGAGGAAGGCCAGAGAAAAAAGAGGTTGGTACCATTTTGATCTACTTAAGGTTCTATAAATGAGGGCAGATAAAAAGTAAGAGGAAAGTATGACAGCCAAACAGTTCTCCATGAGCACATCCTAGAAATGCTAGGTATACGGGCTCCTCAGCATCACATGAGGTGCAACATTTTAATTAAATTATTTTTTTACCAGGTTTTCAGGGAGAGGGAGGGACTCCATGCTGGTTCTGCCTGGGTACTGGCAGGTGCAGGTGACCTAACGTTGCTTCCTCCAGCCTGTGTGCGAGGGAACGTCGTGCACAGTGAGCCTGGACTTCGAAGACAGGGAGGTGTGCACGGCAGCATGGCATGGGGGAGGAAAGGATGCCTGAGAATGAGCTTGCAGGAAAGGAACGGGTAAAGGGAAAGAAAGAGAGGGAGAGCTGGGAAGAGAAAGAAAGAGGTGGTGAGAGAGACAGAAGAGGGAGATTGATTTGAGCAGTTACTCTGTGTGGGGGGAAGTTTAATGAGATGGAAAGAGATCTATCGAAGGCTTTTGAGAGGCTTTCTGCGTGAGGTGCTGTGGGATTCCCTTAGTTGCTACTGTCAGGAAACTTCATTAATGGTCTGCAGTTTCTTCAAAGCTGATGCCATCTGGCTACTGTTTCTTTGAAATGGTACTGCATGTAGATTGAACCATGTGGGGCTCCAGTTATATACTGGATATAGAATACTCTATACAGTATTAATTTCCCTCTAAAGGAACAGGAACCCATGCTCCACTTTGCTCTGCCTGTATATTTAGAGCAAGATGTAACTCCTCAAGAACAACATGGAGCCGATCCTCAGAGACCTAACTCAGAGAAATTTCCCCTTCATTTATTGAAGCTTAAATAACCCAGTACATTTGTACAGTAGTGTGAACTTACTATTTTAGTCCAAAATAATGATCTTCTAGTACAAAAGGAGAAATAAGTGACCTTTTACAACGTGGAGAGGTTTTAAAATGTAAGAAATAGGAGGGGAAGGGCCTTGAGCAAGCTTCTTTCCCCCAATCACGTAATGAGTGCTCACCATGTGGCAGCCATTATGGTAGGCCGGAGGTAGAAAAGATGAATAAGATGTGATCAATGGTCTTGTCCTTTCAAGAAGACTGAAATGTAATAGTAGTGGCAGACACAGTGGGTAAAATACAGCACAAACAATAGCAAGTGATACAAGCATGTGAAGAGTGGGGCACAAGATGGGAGCCATCTATTGTGTGCCAAGCTCTATTGTAAACATCTTACTGTTTATTTTGTGTTAAAATATACATAACATACATTTACCATCTTGCCTGTTTCATCACGTACAGTTCATCAGCACGCGTACGTTCACATCGTGTGATCATCTCCACACCTTTCCCCCAACTGGAACTCTGCAGCCACTTAACAACAACTCTTGCCCTTCCCCTCAGCCCGAAACTCTCTAGGAAATACTTCATGCACGTGGAACCACACGGTATTTGTCCTTTTGTGTCTGCCTTATTTCATTGACCAGGATGTTATAGTAAGCATTCAACATTCAGTACTTCATGTAATTCTCAAAATAACTCTATCAGGTTGGTGGCGCTTCCCCCATTTCACAGATGAAGTTACTGAGGATCAGAGAAGATCTTTGTTCGAAAGTCACAGTCAATAAATAGCATAGTGTGAATTTTAACCCCAGTCTGTGCAGTAACACAATCCAATCTCCTAACCACAACACTCACTAATCTGGTAAAAAAGAGTGAGTAGAAAACTTTCCAATACAGCTCATACTAGCTAAAAGAATAGAATATTTCTCACTTTGAAAATAAGATTATTTGGCCGGGCATGGTGGCTTGCACCTGTAATCCCAGCACTTTGGGAGGCCAAGGTGGGCGGATCCCGAAGTCAGGAGTTCGAGACCCGACTGGCCAACATGGTGAAACCCTATCTCTACTAAAAATACGAAACTCAGCTGGGCGTGGTGGCGGGTGCCTGTAGTTCCAGCTACTTGGGAAGCTGAAGCAGAAAAATCGCTTGAACCCGGGTTGCGGTGAGCCCAGATCGCACCACTGCACTCCAGCCTGGCAGAGTGAGACTCTGTCTCAAAAAAAAAAAAAAAAAAAAAAAAAGTATTTTTCCAAGAAAAGCTGACTGGAGGAAGAGGGTCTGGATCCGAGTTCACCGCGTGCTTCACCCCGGAGGAAAAGCTGGTCCCCCCGGGTGCCCTTCGGAACCCACGCAGAAACCGGCCGCCTAACGTTCACCGCGCGGCGCCTTCTGCGTCTGGTCTCGAAGCCGGGGCCTCCTTGCGCCTCCGAGGGCACGTTCGTGGCTGTTTCCGAGGCTCTGAGGTGCTGGAGCACTTGGGCCCTGGCGCCTGAGGGGTCCCCTCTGTGCCCCACGCCCGGCTGGTGTCCTCAGGCCTGGGAACGGCGACCGCGCGGCGG
The DNA here is from genome assembly GCF_048565385.1 of Saimiri boliviensis. Taxonomy (NCBI): domain Eukaryota; kingdom Metazoa; phylum Chordata; class Mammalia; order Primates; family Cebidae; genus Saimiri; species Saimiri boliviensis. The sequence goes on from NC_133456.1 coordinate 68,829,800, forward strand.
GGGCGCGGGGCTGAGGCTGAGACTCGCTGCGCGCAGGCCCAGGACCCGGCTTCTGCAGGGCGGCCGCACCGCCCGCACTCGCAGGCCGGAGTCTGCTCTCTCGTGAATCCTTTGGTCCCCACCTGCTACCCTGCACCCGGTCGGACTCCCCCTCTCGACTCAGGCGCTTGAGAGGGATGGTTTCCTCCCAGGATCCCGGCCTTCACTGGGGACGGGGACAGGGACAGCGCTCGCCTTTCCACGGTGTCTCCCGGATACCCCACCCTGCACCAGCCCTTCAAGGCCAGCTGCCTCCTGATGGGAACGGGGGATGGCCTGTGTGGTGACCGAGCTAGCACAACCAAAGGACACAGTTTTCAGCTTGATCCTTTTCCTCTCCGTTCTGCCCTTTTGTTACTTACGGTACACGGAATGGAAAGACCATGTTATTTTGGCATCAGGAGCCCTGTGTTCCATTTCTGGCTCTGCTACTTATGAGCTGTGTGTCCTCCCTCCAGCAATGCAGTAATGTCCCCTGAACCTGTTTCCTTATCTGTAAAATGGGGATAGTAACAATACTGGGATCCAGGGTCCTTGTGTGACAATCAAATGATGTAACATGTCCCAAAGCACTTGCAAAAGTCATGAAGATTGCTCTGGATTTCAAGCAAGTGTCTTTACATTAGGTTAGTGCCATCATCGGCATCTGCACTGTGTGAACCCTGTCGCCTGAGGCCTAGCGGTCACCTGGCAGTGGGGAAACAAATCATTCTGCCTCGTAGCACAGAGCTTCTTAGTCCTTGCACGAATGAGTGAATTGTTCATTTGTTGCACGATGAATCACATCTACTTCCTCATTTCCTAAAATGAAATCATCTAATGAACTGAATGAATAAAGAAGAAAACTGGCTTTTAATTCATTTATCCAAAGTATTTAAATGTGTAATAATTAGCCTGCAGTAAATTATTGCGAGGAGAACAGAAACTCATGTCCAATTAGTCAAATCCTTTCCTAAAGTATTTAGGTATGGAAATTCAGTTTCTGCTCACCGGAAGCTAATTTTCTGGGAAGCTGAATGTGGTCTGCATTCTGTGTTCAGTGTTTTTTTCTACCACGTGGAGAATCACAATAAGACAGCAGAGGTGGTGAACACTAAGCACGTGGCATCTGTGGCCCACTGCTGTCATTATATATGAGAGAGAAAAACAAGGCTTGAATTCTTAGATGCTTAAGTCAGACAAAGGTCTCTTGAAGGACTCAGTGACAATTCTCAACACAATGCTTAATTCTACCAACTGTGCTCCATCTCCTTTCCCTTCCACATCAGCTACTCAAATTCCCTGGGTAAAGCAGAAGGAAGCAGGACCAGATAAGGATTACTGGTAAAACTCGACAACGGAAATATTCAGGACAAGAGATGCTTACTCTCAATGAGACTCTCTCAACAAACTTGCCAGAAGAATATATCCTTTCCAAAAATAGTAACTGGAAAAGCATATAAACTTATATTCCACTCAGATTACAATTAGAACAATTTATGAATTCAAAGACTACTTTTTATCATGATGTCAGGGTGTGTTCATCAGGAGCCACTCCAAATTTTAGAGAATGCAAGGAATATGTCAGACATTTTAGAAATGTGTGTTTACAAATGTCTCTGTTGGAAGAGCAACTATTAACTCAGATGATAGCAGCCTGCTACTTTCAGAGAGGCACGAAAGAAGGAGGTTTACACTCAATCCAGCCTTCTACGAAGAGACTTTTGCTCAGCAAAAATTAATAGACACTATGGTCCCCACTAGAAAGGCTCAGGTGGTGTGGGGACTTGAGCTCAGCTCCAGTCTTGAACACTCAGGCAGTTTTCTTCACCTCACCGTTTGTGAGAATGGGGATGAAAATGGCTCTCTTACAGGACTGTTATGACAAATAAATGGAATGTCTGAAAAGGTCGAACTGACCCGGCAGAGACCAGGAGCTTCTTAAATGTCAGTTTCCCTTTCTTATCCCTTCCTCTTCCTCCATCCAGTTCAATAAATGCCTTTTTTTGTTTATTTTTTGAGACAGAGCCTTGCTCTGTCACCCAGTGTGGAGTGCAGTGACACAATCTTGGCTCACTGCAATCTCCACCTCCTGGGTTCAAGTGATTCTTCTGCCTCAGCCTCCTGAGTAGCTGGGATTACAGGCACCAGCCACCATGCCCTGCTAATTTTTGTATTTTTTAGTAGACAGTTTCACCATGTTGGTCAGTCTGATCTTGAACTGTTGACCTGAGGTAATTCACTCGCCTCGGCCTCCCGAAGTGCTGGGATCACAGGTGTGAGCCACTGCCCCCTGGACTTTGTTTTTAACAGAATTATGTTCCATTAAATGACCTTATCTCATGTTACTGATACACGGAGTTTATAAACCAATTCTGGTAAATCTCGTAAGGTTCTAATTTACGCTCATTTTAAGGCCCCTTTCCCACAGTTTTCAACTGATGTTTAAGGAAGGAATGTAAACATTTATCAAGCACCCACAACACACTGAAGAGGCTCCTCATAACAATCTGCAACCTCCATCTCTACACACACAGAAACGAAAACACTGAAATGAAGTGAAATGCAAGATGACACCACCAGTAAGCGGCAGAATCAGGACTCCACTCGGTCTCGTAACGCCTCCCTCTGTGTCCTCACTGCAAGGCTGCCTGTCAACCTGGTTATTTCTTGATATCAGGTTGTCATGCTGATTTCAAAGTTTAACTGGACATGAGAAAAGCTGTGCAATGCTTGCACTCAGAACTTCCATTTTATAATCTTCTTTGGACATAGCAGAGTGAAAAATTGAAGGCAATTTACAATTGGTTCCCTTGTTATTCAATCAGATAGAGCCAAGTTAGCTGTGGTTTTCAGATCACATCTCTAGCCACCAGAAGAAGCTGGCAGAATGGGGATTCTCAGCTTGCTCCTTCTTGGTACGGCTGGGACAGGGTGAAATCGCCTAAGTTTTGAGTATTGTGACACCAGGGCTGGGACAGATTTCCTGAGTGATGACTCAGGGTTCTGAGCTGGTGTCCCTACTGAAGGAGGATATTTGGAACAGTCATTAAGAGCACAGACTTTACTTCCTGGCTGAGATCTTTCCCTGTCACTTCATACTGTGTGCCCTTAAATAACTTTCTAGATCTCTCTAAGTCTGAATTTCCTCATCTCTTAACTCAGGTCAATGGCATCTACCACTTGAGCTTATGACAAGGGTTAGAGACATAGTTAAAGACTTGTTAGCATGATGCCAGGCTATCTAATAAGACTGCAGCTTCCGTGGGAGGTTTTGTATCTGAACACTTCCCACAGAGGCTAGTACAGGGCGTGGCACATGCTGAAAGGTCAATAAATATCTAACAGAATTGTACCTTCCATCCATGGAAGACACCTTTCCTTGGGAGTGCTACAGAGGTTTATTCCGCTCTGTCATCTTGGTGTGAGCTTTCTGCTTCATGGCAGCCAGTTCCTTTGCTGGAAAGCTCTGATAGGAGAGTCTATGTAACATATCAGATCAAAATTCACCTCCTTTTACTTCTAGCCACTAGTCCCAGTTATCCCACTCAAGGTCACGTGGCATATTTCATGCCTCATCTGTGTGGCTGCAGAGGGAAATGGCATGAATATTCTTTTGTAAAGTTGGAAAAATAAAGGCTAAAAGCTGGTGACTTGCAAGCCACATTCAGTGGATAGATAGACATGTTTTGTTGATCTGTAGTGTTGATTTTTTTTTTTTTTTGCATCTGAATATTCTAGGGGCCTCCAATCGTTATTTGCCACTGTCCTTACCTCTCCTCATTGCTCTGTACTTGGACAGCTTCACTCTGCTATGTGACCACCTCTACCATCCCCCAGCCTCACCCAAGGGCTCTGATTTTGTGATCCACTGTGAGTGGAAAGAGTCTTGAAATCAGAATAATCTGAGCTTGAATCCAGGCTCTTGCTGGCTGTATAATACAGAGTAAGTGAACTTATTTTGGTGAATTACAGTTTACTTAATGGTGGATGAGGTGCTCTCACTTGCCTTCCAAGATTGCTATAAAGAATAAAGGAAATAAAGTGCCTACAACAGTGCAGGACGCAGGGCAGGTCTGAAGCAGTCCACCTCCGCTGGACACCGCCCCTCACCTCCCAAACGAGACGCCTTCTTTACAGGCCAAACAGAGACTGAAGAAAGAAAAAACAGGGGCCGGGCGCGGTGGCTCATGCCTGTAATCCCGGCACTTTGGGAGGCCGAGGCGGGTGGATCACGAGGTCAAGACATCGAGACCATCCTGGTCAACATGGTGAATCCCCGTCTCTACTAAAAATACAAAAAATTAGCTGGGCATGGTGGCACGTGCCTGTAATCCCAGCTACTCAGGAGGCTGAGGCAGGAGAATTGCCTGAACCCAGGAGGCGGAGGTTGCGGTAAGCTGAGATCACGCCATTGCACTCCAGCCTGGGTAACAAGAGCGAAACTCCGTCTCAAAAAAAAAAAAAAAAAAAAGAAAAAAGAAAAAGAAAAAACAGTATGGATAGAGAAGCTCAATGAGAAATTGTGTTAGAATAGAAGTGATAATGACAAGAAGGGAGTGAGAAGATAAAACAGCCAATTCACAAAGCACATATGGATTCTTAACACTAAGTAGAGTCACTAACAGGGTTTCAATGGCTACTCAAAAAGCAGAAGCTCTTGGGGGGTAAGCTAGGGCCAAGCCTTGCTTCAGACTGATTAAATCAGAATTCCTGGGGGCGGGACCTAGGCAGGCATCAGTATTTGGGTTATTCCAGTGTGCATCTGTGACTGAGAACCAGAAGGTAGAGGCTCTCTCTTTAATGTAGCACACAGCTACAGGTAAGAAAAGCCTCCAGTTAGTGGAGGCAGCTTTTGCCAGTTTGGGTTCTCCTACACCAACGGTCCACCTCTAAATGGTGTCAAATGCAGCTGCACTAAACATGGATTTTTTTTGCATTGACAGAAAGAGAAGAATCAATGAGCAATATTTGATGTATATTATTAAATCTGTCGGTAGCAGTGAGTATCTATTGAGTAGTCTGGCTATAAGGCATTTCACAGTATATGAGACGTGGACCTCCTACTTGGGTAATTTTCAACTGAGTGGAGACTCATCCACATTAGTGAACACGGCAGACATGGAAAAGTCTCTCATTGAGGTATTGTGAAAGTATACTCATCTGAAACTGGTAGTGCCCTTTCTCAGTTCCACAGGCTATATATATATTTATCAATCAACTGGAAGCAGGATTGAAATTTCTGGACACTAAAAAATTTTGCAAGGAGTTTAATTAGATTCTGAAACTAGAAGATAACATGGCAAAACCATCCAGGATATAGGCATAGGCAAGGACTTCATGACTAAAACACCAAAAGCGATGGCAACAAAAGCCAAGATAGACAAATGGGATCTAATTAAAATTCAGAGCTTCTGCACAGCAAAAGAAACAATCATTAGAGCAAACTGGCAACCAACAGAATGGGGAAAAATTTTTGCAATGCAATGTTCCCATCTGACAAAGGGCTAATATCCAGAATCTACAAAGAACTAAAACAGATATGCAAGATAAAAACAAACAACCCCATTCAAAAGTGGGCAAAGGATATGAACAGACACTTTTCAAAAGAATACATTTATGCAGCCAACAAACATATGAAAGTATGCTCATCATCACTGGTCATTAGAGAAATGTAAATCAAAACCATATTGAGATACCATCTTACACCAGTTAAAATGGCGATCATTAAAAAATCTGGAGACAACAGATGCTGGAGAGAATGTGGAGAAATAGGAACATTTTACACTGTTGGTGGGAGTGTAAATTAGTTCAGCCATTGTGGAAGACAGTGTGGCGATTTCTTAAGGATCTACAAACAGAAATTCCATTTGACCCAGCAATCTCATTACTGTGTATATTCCCAAAGAACTATAAATCGTTCTACTATAAAGACACATGCACACATATTTCATTGCAGCCCTGTGTACAATAGCAAAGACCTGGAACCAGCCCAAATGTTCATCAATGATAGACTGGACAAAAAAAAATGTGGCACATATACACCATGGAATACTATGCGGCCATAAAAAACGATGAGTTCATGTCCTTTGTAGGGACATGGATGAATCTGGAAACCATCATTCTCAGCAAACTGACACAAGAACAGAAAACCAAACGCCGCATGTTCTCACTCATAGGCAGGTGTTGAGCAATGAGAACACATGGACTCAGGAAGAGGAGCATCACACACTGGGGGCAGTTGCGGGGTTAGGGGGGGAACAGTAGTGGGTGAGGAGGGTGGAAAGGGATAAAATGGGGAGAAATGCCAGATGTAATCAAATGGGGAACAGAGGCAGCAAACCACCTGGTTATGTATGCTGCTATGCAACACCCCTGCATGACCTGCACTGTACCCTAGAAGCTAAAGTAAAATTAAAAAAAAAGATTCTGAAACTTGAAAGACAGAAACATAATAACAATATAGTTACCATTAATCAAATAACAATTATATTTTTATAATAAATATTGCACAATTAATTATTGTTACCATTAATTGAACACCTACTATTGCTAAGAATACATTATTTCAAATCCTCACACCAATTATGGAGGCAGATGTGACTATCCTTGATTTTAGCCAAAGAAAAGAGTTTCAGGGAACTTAAGAAACTTAACCATAATCTCAGCTAGGAAGTGGGCACTGACAGAGTTGTCATCTGACCAGAGAAGATGAATGAGGAGATGAATAGGAAGGCAGCATGGGAGAAACACAATTAGATGTGTGGACCCATGGAGAGAATTAGAGCTCAGCAAAATTTCCTCCCTGCAGGAGCTACCAATTCAATTCTGTAAAATTATAAATGATGCTATCACTTTCACAACTGGGTAGGTGCGGCCCACATTTCTTCACTTCTTCCCAATCCCCAGTCCCCACCAGCTGCTGAGAAAACAAAGTACTAGATAAACAAAAAGAATGCCTACCTTGGATTTTCTCTCTGTGGAAGCACTGGACTTGTTTATTAATCTGAAGCTTCTAAAGCTACTAATGTTCATTGTTAAAATGCAATTTTAACAGGATTATATAAACTGGCAACTAAGAAGTTTTCTGGAGCATTTTTGCTAATGTTGATTTTAAACACAAGCAATCAGTGTGTCTACATTCATGCAAAGGGACTTTAATACTAACTAATTAATGCTACATTATACCACCAGTTAACAGATCTCATGACTAGCTTTCCCAGTTATGGTGCCATTGTGTCTCTCCTATTTAGGTGAAATACATGGCTGTATTTGTAGCTGAGGTTTGGAATAGCATTTTTTCTAGTCTGATTAATTGTCCAGGTCTTTCTCATACTTTTAAGTCATTTTGCAATATTCTATTTTAAAAAACTGTTTTGGGAAGAATTAATGAATGGTAAAGTACAGAACTGAGAAGAGCAGAAAAGTAGTTCTTAAAAAATAATAAGTAGTTAGCCCAGCATCCAGAGATAATTACTATTAATACATCTATTTTTTCTAACCACTAGACCACCAGGGATACTATTCATATTTTAGAATGCTTCCTTAGAGTCCTTTTTGTTAAGGATCTTAACACAGTGGATCTTTCCAAGTTTTTGTCTTGCCTTTGTTTTCTTCTTAATATGTTTTAAGCATTTTTGCCTGTCAGTATAAACTCTGTCAGCATGATTTTAAGTTGCACATAGTATTCTACAATATGTAAGCACTAGAAATCATTTCCCTGAAAAAATAAGACCAAGCAACGGCTCCTTTTAAAATTTAGAGCCCATTAAGCATGACTTTCTATAGAACATCTGGTAGAACGACACACTGAATTGCTGTGTTCACAGTGGATTGCCTTACGGAGTATCACACTTTGTCTCCAAGCACAAAGTAACTGAGTGGGGACAGGTGGCCTTCTCGCCCCAGCTGCTGCCTTTTTCATGCAAAGTAAGACTAAACCCTCCGGGGTAGGAGGGATGGAGGGCCTCCTCTGACAAACAGATGAAGTCTGAGATCATCTCGTGATTATGGACAGGTTACCCAGAGGGACGAGCATTTGCTAAAACCTGCTGTAAGCAGGAGCGTGCTAGGTGCTAGGAATATAAAAAGGAGTAAGTTGCAGTTTTTACCTCAAGAGGGCTGGCAACATGGGCCCAGCCTGCACACGTGGGTCCAACTTCAGTCTCTCTGGAACTCTGTCCTCACCTTGGCTGGGACTCTGACATCTCACCTACCACTTGTGAGCCTGTGGTAAAAGGACTGGTCTCTTGGTGCTGTGAAACCGTGGCTGAAGGACTGCGACTCTCTGAAACCCAGTGCCACCTGAATTCTCTTGGTCAGTGACCCTGGCATCGCCCTGCAGGCTTCTGGACGGTCCGGTCAGCTGAGTCTTTCCCTCTGCCCTGTGGTGCTTGGTCCCAGCACGTCTCCTAGTCAGACTTGTTGGGCAATCAGTGCAGCCTCATAAAAAACACCTCCTTCCCAGCTTCTCACATCTGTTATCTGATCTACTAGCACCTGCTGCGGGCCCGCTGCATACACTGTCCGCAGCGAGCACACGAGGGCTGAGCAGGAGAGACTGGACTGAGCTGCTGAGGCACTTACGGTCCAGGTGAAAACACTCCATGAGCACGTAGGAAACAAAGGCAAGATGATGACAACGTGCCCCTTGCTGGCACTGCAGTAAGCCCCACGAGGCCAAAGAAGTAAAACAATAGCAGTGCAGGGGAGATTAAGGGTCTCCTGGCCACGTGAGTGACGGATGAGGAAAGGCTGGGAGGAAATTGGTGAGTATTCTGAAACACGGTGGCATAGCAAGTGCATTAGAGGCGTTGTGTGGTGCCAATGATGAAGGGTGCCAGACTGCACCGGAACAAGGGACCCTGTGAGATGTAAGCCCTGCTGGCCTTTCCTTACTTCAGAATATGCATGGGTTAGTCTGTTCTCTTTTGCAGGGAAATGCTGAAAGCTATCATAACAGATACTTTGCATATTCCATAAAAAAGTTCTTCTCTTTTCCCCACTCCCAACCTCAAAGAAACAAATTTGAGCTCTGTGACTTTATAAGATTGAATTGTTAAGAAAATTCCACAACATGTGTGACATATGCTTGTTTTCTTCTGTCACTGACTTTAGAGAAGACATTTATTTTTGACAGTTTGAGCGTGAGCATTAGAATTGAGATTACTAGTATTCTACTTCAGTATCCTTCTTCCTTAGTAACATGCTTTTCAGGTAGATATTTTACATGCAGAATAAATGAGTCTATTTCCTAGGGGAAACCCATCTCCAGGAGCCAGTTTTGACTGCTTGATTAAATTCTGTGCAATGAAGTATAAGCAAATGGTCTCTATGAAACTTCTACAGATTCCATAAAAAAAAGAAAAAAAAAAGGCAGGGTAGATTTCTTTTTTACCTTTCTAGCTCCACCTTTGCTTCTTCTTGCTGCCTTGAACTCAGAGATGATGAATAGGAATTCAGCAGCTATTTTAGAATATGAGGACTACGTATAGCAGAACAAATTGCTGGAAGAGCCATGCATTTCTGACTATTTAGGAGCTCTTATACAAGCCCTGCATAGTATAATGCCAGATTTCCTTTTTGTGAGAGAGAAATAAACTGCTGTTTTATTCAAGCCACTTTGTTTAGATATGAATTTCTTAAGTACATAGACTGTACACTCTTCAAAATGAGGAACAATTTTTATGCCATGTGGTCCATGGGGAGTGTTCAATGTTGATGATGATGGTCATGATGATGATGAAATACAACCAAGAAAATAAAATGGCTTAAATAACCATATATATATATATACACACACACACACATATATATATAATTTTATATATTATATATTTTATATATTTATATATATTATATATTTATTATATACATTATATATATATATATATATATATATATATATATATATATATATAATTTATCTTCTTTATTCCACATCCCAGCTCCTTCCAACATATTTCCAACAGTGGAAATATCACAAATTTATCATTGATAAATTTATCATTGATAAATTTGTGATAATTCACAATTACAAAGCAATTGTTAACCATAGTGACTTTTTCTCTCAAACTCACAGTCTTTGAGTGCAGAAGTAATGCTTGCTTTTCCTACTATGTTTACACTGTGGACTTGCAAGAAAGCTTCTTGGATCTAACAAGGCAGATTTCCAAAGCAAAGGCATTTAGCTGCATTTAATTTGGATTGTGTGATATCAAGGAATCTGACACGACAACATATGAAAGACATATTCTCATCTCTCTAGGAAACAATGTACTCACTGAATTTTATTTCTTTCTTGGCTTTGTTTCAAATGTTGAGAAAGAACTATTTTTGTATTTTTTTAAACTGAATATTTGAGAAAATGTCTACCACCTTTGTTAATATCCAGCACCTGTAGCAGAAAGAAAAGCGGGTGGTGAGGGAAGACAGGAAGGAGGCATATACAGCAGAATGACAAAAAGACTGTTAAGAGATAGTTAATAATTTGTAAGTTCATCTAATCATTTACTTTTCAATGACTCTTTTGAAAACAGCATATATCACATTGATTCAACAATGACCTCCTCTCCAAAGAGAACTACAGACCACTGCTCAAGGAAATAAGAGAGGACACAAATGGAAAAACACACCATGCTCATGGATAGGAAGAATCAGTATTGTGAAAATGACCATACTGTCCAATGTAATTTATAGAATTAGAAAAAACTACTTTAAATTTCATATGTACCAAAAAAGAGCCTGTATAGCCAAGACAATCCTAAGCAAAAAGAACAGAGCTGGAGGCATCATGCTACCTGACTTCAAACTATACTACAAGGCTACAGTAACCAAAACAGCATGGCACTGGTATCAAAACAAATATATAGACCAATGGAACAGAACAGAGGCCTCAGAAATAATGCCACACCTCTACAACCATCTGATCTTTGACAAACTTGACAAAAACAAGCAATGGGGAAAGGATTCCCTATTTAATAAATGGTGTCAGAAAAACTGGCTAGCCATATGCAGAAAACTAAAACTGGACCTCTTCCTTACACCTTATATAAAAATTAACTCAAGATGGATTAAAAACTTAAATATAAGACCTAAAACCAAAAAGCTCTAGAAGAAAACCTAGGCAATATCATTCAGGATATAGGCATATGCAAAGATTTCATGACTAAAATACCAAAAGCAATGGCAACAAAAGTCAAAATTGACAAATGGGATCTAATTAAAGAGCTTCTGCACAGCAAAAGAAACCATCATCAGAGTGAACAGACAACCTACAGAATGGGAGAAAATTTTCTGCAATCTATCCATCTGACAAAGGACTAATACCCAGAATCTACAAGGAACTTAAACAAAATAACAAGAAAAAAGCAACCCCATCAAAAAGTGGGCGAAGGATATGAACAGACAGGTCTCATTTTTTTTTTTTTTAATTTAAAGATTTGCTGCTGATGCCATTCAAATCTGTTGCATGCAGGTGTAACCAAGGAGGTTTACATTGTTCAATAAAAAATCTGGATCAATTTAACATTAATTAGATTTCATTTTGTTTTGAGAAGCAGGAGGGCTGTATCACTCATAAGTGCCTCTAAGTTGGTTTCCATGATGCCATAGGGAACATCTCTAAATGATCCATCCTCAGTGATGAAAAGACTGTCAGGTCTGGGGCCTTATCATGACTCAGGATGGAAATGGAGTAGTGACGTTAGAAAAGAGAAGCCGCAAAACAAATAGTTGGCATCAAGGTGGACACCCAGTAAATCATAATGGAACAAGTGAAAGAGCTGAAAAGAGAAACGATGATCAACTGGCATGAATATGTGAGAAAGAAAATGTTTAGCAACTAATGAAGCTAAAAGTCAGCAAGGTATTATAAATATCCCCAAAGGCAAACTATTTTGCTTCCCTTTATCTCCCCGAGTCTTCTAGAAATACAGGAATTTTAACCTTGTATCTCTTAATGTTGTTAATTCTATAAATCCAAGAAGGGATGTGAGGCGTGGTTTCATCTGGTTGCAGGAAATTACAGCTTCTTAAGTTTCAGAGATTTCTTTTTTCTTCTTTTGTAACTGCCTTGGATATTTTTACCATTTAAGTTCCACAAGAACAAGCCCAGGAATTAGCTGTTAGTGGGGAAAAAGCTGGCCCTGAGTAAAGGAGCTTCAGCACTCTCAGAATGGGGGAAAAGCCTGGCAAAATGAGTCATCTGATTTTTCTAGTACAATGTGTCTTCAGGCCAATTATGAGTAAAATACAGATATATCTGTGTGCAGACTAGGAAACAGAACAAACATTCCTTATTTTTATGAGTTTCTTATGTTTTGGGAGAACCCATTGCTTGCCCTATTCCATGATTCAGTACTGGGCTTCTTCCAAAGAATCTCCACAAGCAACTAGAAAGTGGCAGCAGGTGACCAGCAGGGGCTTTCTGGGAGACTTTTTTGTTTTTAATTTAAAGAAGGCTCATTTATTTAAATGCCTGTGGGTACTAGGCATTGAGCAGTAACTACTGACTATCTGCAAATTCACCACAATGCAATGCAGTTTAGTTTTCTTGAGGGCTGGTGGGAAGGTGGTTGACAGGTGGAGGGAGTGTGGGCTTTGGAAGCAGACAGACCTGATTTTAACTCCACGTTTGGTGCCTCACTAGCTATGCGACTCTTTTCCGGTTTCTCAACCCTTCTAAGCTTTGTCTTTTTTTCCTCATTCTGAAAAACTGTTAATCATATCCCTCAGGACGCTGTCTGGCACGTCATAGGTGCTCAACACTGTGAATTCCCTTTGTTCTTCCCTCCTCCCTGTCCCACTTATAGAGTGACTAAACTGGACGGTTTCGATGTAAAGCATGACCCACTCAACTCTTCAGTTTCGTCTACAGTGTCTGTATGTGTGTTTTAATGACCTCTGCACAACCTCATTCACCAAAATTTCTCTGCACTCCCCCTTTCTCTAATTCCTGTCCTATAATCTGACTTCACCATGAACCTTAAATCATACATATATATGGGACGAAGTCTCACTGTCGCCAGGCTGGAGTGCAATGGCATGATCTCGGCTCACTGCAACCTCCACCTCCCAGGTTCAAGTGATTCTTTTGCCTCAGCCTCCCAAGCAGCTGGGACTACAAGAGTGTGCCATCATGCCCAGCTAATTTTTGTTGTTTAGTAGAGATGGGGTGTCACTATTGGCCAGGCTGGTCTCTATCTCCTGACCAACATGGATAAACCCCATTTCTACTAAAAATACAAAATTAGCTATGCATGGTGGCACGTGCCTGTAACCCAGCTACTTGGGAGGCTGAGGCAGGAGAATTGCTTGAACTGTGTAATCTGCCCGCCTTGGCCTCCCAAAGTGTGGGATTACAGATGTGAGCCACTGCACTCGACCATATATATATTTTTATTTTTAGATAATTTCGTCTTCCTGATAGGTTGGAAGTTCTGAGGAAGCTAGTGGCAGGCCCTTCTTGTGTCACAGAAGCATATTTCTAAATAAGGAAGCACAGTAGGCACTCATTTGCGATTACTAACCTTTAGTACAAGCATAGCTTGAAATAATTGTTCCAAAGACAGTTTATTGATAGAAGGCCTAATTCCCTTCAAAACTATACAGCGTGGTTCTAAATGTCAGCTTACTTTGTGAGAGAAAGTTCTCCTTTTCTTTGGCACTTTGCTGAAGCTAATTGGGTTTCTTTGTGTTTTGAGCGATGTTATGTGACTTTTTTTGCTAAAGACTCATTATGAGTTCTGCTATACTTTTTAATTTTTTTCAGAAATAAGGGTTAGGTGTTAACGAAATTCATCTGAGAAGTGTTTTTCTAGTGGAGGGGGACAAACATCTTTTTACATGAGCTATATAATTTCTTGACTGCCAAATAAAGTCTGGGAGCCTCAGCATAAGTTTGCTGTTCCAGGAAAAATACCGTGTTCATTTCAGAAAAATAGAATCTGTAGTGATTAAAGTACCATTATTTCTTTAGAACTATGCATTATAACATAACCTTTTGCGGCAGTTGAAAAACATAAATATGAGAATTCATCTACCTTTTTTTTTCTTATGATTAGAGTGAAAGTTATCTAATCACTCGAAAATATTCAATGTAATTAATTTGATCACTTATAAATTCATAAAATCATGCTATACTTTGCCCCGCTCCCCAACCCCCGGCAATAACTACTGATGTAAAAGTAATCATTATGGATGTGTTCACTTTTCTATAGGGGATTTCATTTTAAATTGCTCTTTAACACAAGAAAGTGATTCATAACCCTTGGGCATGAGTGCTTTCCTTACAGATGATACCATCTTGGATTTATTCACAGGAAGTAATCCTCCCGAGTGGCTCAAATGATTATTTTTACAGTTTTCCTAAGAAATTCTTCCAGAATTCTTGGGAGATATAAGTAGGGAAACTATTATCGTTTTGCTGATAGAGAAGTCAAGGTTTAGCGATTTGTTCAAGGTCAAGTAGAAAGTCATTGGCAGTGTCAGGAGCTTGAATCTTAGCACCCTCCCTTGCATTTCAGCTCTGTGTCATAGACCCTGATAACTTTCTGTACCTTTGGTTCTTTATCAGCTTAAGAGATTGGAAACCTAGGAAAAACTGTAAAATCTAGATTGCTTATAACATAATATATTCTAAAACTAATTCCTGATTATTTCTTTTTTCACTGCCTTTCAATATGAAGCAGTCTTAGGTCTGAATTCCCTTTAGTGGTAACCACTTCATATTATTTGCTTAGACTTCAATATGAGTTTCTAGAGTTTTTGGCATAAGAATATCCTAGTGTGTGTGTGTGTGTATATATATATATATATATATATATATATATATATATATATATACACACACACACAATACACACACACACACACACACACACACACACTCTCATACACATATATCTGTGTCCTCAATGAATAAGGTACTAAAGTTAATTATCTCCTAAGTTTTATGTGGCTGCAACAATAGTTTCTTTTCTCAGTAAACTTAAAATATTCATGCCAACTGAATTTATGCAAATCCACGTTTGTGGTTTGGCTGTGGTCAGCCTCAGGAAACAGAAATGGCATGTAACTGCCACCTAGAATGTGTCTTACACCTGAGGTTTCACGGAGCCATGCAACCTGCATGTGCCATCTTCAGAGATGCTTAATGGTACAGCAGGGACATGAAAAGATGACACAGCAAATTCCCACAAACATCATGCATAATTCATGGTAAGTCAGTACGTGTCTAATCATAGTAACGCACATGATTTTTTTTTGCAATCCCTTCTTTTCCTCTTTAATTTCATAATTTGCATCTTGAAAGAAGGGAAAGGTTTGAATGGTCACTGCACGAGCCCTGGAACATTATAGGAAAAAATGCCTGAGGATCACCTTGATTCAATATAAGGCAGCCAGTAAAATGACATTTATAAAAACTATACAGCAATGTGGAAAAATGAGTGTGACATAATGTTACATAAAGAAACAGGTACAAAACTGCATACTGCAACTATGCAAAAAATTAAAATTATGCTTGCAATTATGCAAAAATGAGAGCGTATGCAAGAGGAAGCGTTCTCGGGATCATGGGTGATACTTTTTGTCTTGTCCAAAATTTCTGGAGAAAGGTTTTATATATACATCATAAGCATAATGCAGCTGGGGAGAAGGGCCCCCAAGGGTGACTGCCAGTCATCTAGCATTAACAAGGCTCAGGGAGGAAGGCTGGAGCACTGCTTTTGGGAGGATCATGAAAGGAATCACAAGGAGCTGGGAGGGGTACAGTCATGTTGGGTGAAAGTCTAGAGGGGTGGCTAAATATCAACTCTCAGACCACTTCTGTAGATGGGCATGAGTGACACTGGACACGTGCCAACAACTTGAGATAAACCAGCTCTGCTGTTGAGCAGGAACTTCAGCCTGAGAAGAAAGGGGAGCCCCTGCAGGGCAGCTGGCAGTGACATTTCCAGAGCACAGAAGTCCACTCCCATAACAGAGAGCTGCTCAGCAGACCCTGAAGTGATGGGCTTTCTGGTTTTGTGCCAGGTGTGGAATTTTTCAAATGTGGTGGGTGCAGAGGTAATTCTAATGCAAGGGAAGGATTTATTGTAAGTAGCACCTCAGATACAAGGACGTGAAGCATGTGTCGCCACCCCAATGCAAGGCATGGTTGTTCCTGGTTATCTTACAGGGCTGTCTGGTCACCTGGTCCCAGACGTTCAGTATTGTGTCATGCCCCAGTGGCCTCAGAAGTGGGCACGTGTTTAAGGACTGGGCATCTGCCCTTTTCTGCAGCTTTGCTTTTGATTATGTATGTTTATGGCTATGTATCCACATATTCTCCTTTTCTCTATTTCTTCTCTCTCTCTCTCTCTCGCACACACACACACACACACACACACACTCAAGAATACTTTTTTTTTGGAAGGAAAAATACATTTTCCAGTTTTCCCATCTTTATGTATTTATGCTTTTCTTTATCACATATGGTATATCTTTCCTTTAAAATTTTTCAGATTTTACCATCTTATATTATTTCTTAACAGTCAAAATTGCAAGAAGTTTCCTTACTGAGAGAGAGGTATGATGAAGGGAAGTTTTTAAATGTGAACTCACTTGGCCCAGCACTGCCGTGTACTGCCGCATAGCATAGCCCTCTGGAGTTGTGCAACTCAGCAGCCCCATGTGAAATACCTTTGCCCTGGTGTGTACTGTAAAATGGATACCATAGTAACCTACATGATGAAGTTGTGCGAGGATTAAATGAGGAACATATGGAAAATCTTTGGAACAGAGTATAGCGCACACTGAATGCTGTACAAGTGTGTCTTGTTATCATTAGTCTTTAATAAAAGTGGCCTAAGATCAGAAAAGCTTAAGACAACTATTGGGTTAACAAGCCTCACCTCTTGGTCTCCATCATTTATGCTTTGTTTTTGTTACAACTTGGGTTACAGGATTGATTCCTGAGTAGGTTTGCTTTAATGATGAGGCAGGGAATGACTATTTGCAAGGTTAGGAACGTTCAGATAAAGGATTTAAGACACTTGTCTTTATTCTCTTTTGTAGGCTTTGAAAATAAAAAAAAGTTAATGTCTTTATCAAAGTATAAAAAATCCTTTCCTGACACCAAAAAACTGAAATAACATAAACCAATGCTTCTTAGGAGCCGCAGTGTGGATGAGGTTCCTCTGCAGGGCTTGTGAAAACAGATTGTGGGACCTCCTCCCGAGTCTGAAGCTCAGAGGAGGAATTTCTAACAAGCTCCAGGTGATCTGATCTGTGGCCCATGAACCAGTCTTTGAGTAAACTGGTTCTAAGAAACATCTCTGGCAAGTGTCCTCCCTGCCCAAGTCTCCTCCTGGGAACATGTGGAGCACTAGAAAAACTTGTAGCTTTTTCTGAACTATGACTAGGGGAGGAGGGAATAGTGCACATCTTAGTTCTTAGAGTTCTGAGGCTCCCAAATGCTCCCTGGGAGCCCTTGGTTTCAACTGCTGCAGCGCGGGCACTGTGACTGTGTGCTGACTGTGAGTCCAACCATGTTGTTGGCTCCTGAAGGACTATGACTGTGGTTACGCCATCTCTGTGTTCCAGCACCTAGCAAACGCCTACCAAAAAATTAGGCAGTAAATAAGTTTGTGTAAACTAAATAAAATAGATTAAATCATTTCCATCAAAATAATGTTGTGTTTTTTTTTGTTTTTTGTTTTTTTTTTTCAAAAGCAGCATCCTGTCTTCCTCCTGGAGTTATTTCATAATAGAGAAAAAAAATTTTTCATATAGCTTCTCTCTGGATCAGTTACAAAAAAATCTGATTCCCTATTTAGTGCTCTCTGAGGCTGAAAGTCATCAGCGTTCCCTGACCTGGCTCTGCTGCTCCTCCTCAACTAACCACGTGGGAAGAACTAGCTGGGAGCAGAGCAGAACCAGGGCCAATGATTTTTTACAACGATAGCAGGTATTAATGTACTCA
The DNA here is from genome assembly GCF_048565385.1 of Saimiri boliviensis. Lineage (NCBI taxonomy): Eukaryota > Metazoa > Chordata > Mammalia > Primates > Cebidae > Saimiri > Saimiri boliviensis. The sequence goes on from NC_133456.1 coordinate 68,847,783, forward strand.
GTGTAACTATGTGTTTTCCCCAAGACTATGCCCAGAACGTATGTAGCAAAATTGTTTTCATAACAAATTTCTCCAAATAATAGATTCTCAGATTTTTCTGTTTCTTCTTTTCAGGAGCAGCTTATATTTTTGTTTTGTTTATTTCTTTCTCATTTCTCCCTTATATCTGTAAGGCTGAAGAGTCTGTTCCTCTACAGAAACTAGGGGGACTTGCTCTTTCCCTCTTAGCTCTCTTACCATTTGGATTCTCCAAGGGGCCAGCCTTGGTCAGAACTATGAGGAGATCTGCCTCCTTGCAGTCTATACCCTCTACTTCTAGCAGATATGTCTAAATATTTGTGATATGTGTTATATCCTTACATGTAGGCAGAAGGAAGAGCAAGGGCAGAGGCATGAAGGGAGGAAGAGCATCAAACACTAGATGCTCCAAGGTGTTCAGTATGGACAGGGCATGGTCCAGTGGGCATTAGATAAGCACGATGAGATGGTCAGGAGCCGGGTGGCAATGAACAAACGGCCTGTAAGTTCAGTGGAGGAGTTTGCATTGTATTTGGGAGATAGTGGGAACCATTAGCTCTCACTGTGTCTTGGGTGCTCGCCTGTAAGCCAAGCAGTGTTGGGGTCCATGGCATTGCTACTGCTGTTGACAAAAGTCCTGACCCAGGGGCATGATTTTAAGTCAAATTCCTTGGAGTCTGGATGCAGAAGTAAAATCGCTCATTCATCTGGACAAAAACAAGTTGCTTCCTTTTTTAAAAAATGCAAAATGTCCAAGGTTTTACACCTTTAGCTAAAAAATTTAATAATATCTACCTGTTTGTGAGCTCAATTTGCTTTATCTTGTAGTAAATGGTTTGATTAATGAAATCCATCAACTTATGCAACATAACTCATTTTTTTTTCAGGGACTACTCCCATAGTTAATAAAAATTAATGTGTCAATTCTGGGGACACACTTAAAATTTAAAGAGAGAAGCTAAGAATGCAGGGAAGTGATCACTGAACAACCCTTGACTGGAAGAAAACGACTTTTATGTTTAGTGTTTTTCTACAACAAAATTCATTAATTATTCACAAATCATACAAATGAGATAATTTTGTTAGAAAACAAAGTGATGAATGAATGTTTTTTCTATTCAGAACATCGAGCACAAAGCCTGGATGGTACATTCTCTCACCATTTCTTTAATAAATCACTTACTCACATATTTCAAGAATGAGATCACTTGGCCAAAAAATACGATGAGGAATAAATAACAATTGTATTGAATGATCACTTGTGTGTGTGCGTGTTTGTGGGGGCGTGTGTTTCCTAGACAAGACAGGAAGGAAGTGGTACCCATTCCAAATGGGGGTATGTGAAACTTTGTGAAAAATTAAACCAAAAATAGAAATGACAGAATTCGAGTTGTTTTGAAGAAAAGGAAGAAAGCAACAGAGCATTAAGAAAAAAAGGAAACACAGGTTTGCAACCACTGCATTTCTGTCAAACCTTACACATGCAGTGTCAGGATAAGAGACACATTCCAGAGGCAGGATCAGAGCGGTGCTGCGGAGAGACGAAGGGCACGTGCGGCAGTGTCTGCACGGGAGGGAAGGAAATGCACAGCCGCAGAGTGACAAGGTCAGGCAATGGCAGGCGGGCGTCTCGGTCCAAAGACAGAGGAGAGGAAGGGACGCGGACTCTCGAAACGCTCCCTGTTGTTCACGTATAAAAATAAGAGAAAACATTGTGTATGGTCTTCCTGATCCTTTGTCGTTTTTATAAGTGATAAAATACAACTGGATCTCAAAGCCCTTCTGACAACAGACGATAGATGCTGATTCAATCAGTGATCACTGAGGTCACCTGCAGGTTCATTAGACAAAAATGGATGGCCCAGGAAGCTCAACTGTGGATACGACTCACAATCTCCATGGCCAGCTGAGGGGGGATGATACACTGAGCCCGGTGGGGAGGCCCTGAGAGGTGAGCTGCAGAAAAACCGTCTGTGTCAACTTGGAGGAAACACTTTGTTAACCTCAGGGCAGGTTAGGAGATTTCAAAGTTTACTTTGAAAATCTTTAATCTCTGTACCATGATGGATACTGGGAAGATGTCACAAAGTTTGTGAGAACCATGTTATGAAGAATTAGGAGGTATCTAATATAAACATCTTTTTATAAAAATCTATCAAACAGACTTTTAGCTGTGCACCTGAAATACACACTATGAAAATTCTGGTTTGATTACTATGCTTACCTTACCAACATAGGACACTCAGAAGAAAGGAGAGGAAGCATCATCATTTAGAAAGGCAGTTACAGGAGTGCAAGAATGAACTCAAGACCAGAGGCTGCCGACCCAAGTTCAAATATTGCCTGTGATGTCAAGTAACCTGGTGAACACAGTCAAGTTACCTTTTTACTCCAAGACTTGCTTAACTTATTTTGATTAGACAAGAACCAACAGGGTTAAGCTCCTTAGAAGCATCTTTTTGTCAAACAAAGTTGATCTGTACACCTAAGTTGCTCCTTAAGTGCTGTTACCATACACAAACACGCTCCTTCTCCTATTAAGGGGGCTAGAAATGGGCTCTACAGGATGGAACTTTTCATTTTTAAGTCCACTGGATTAGATTACCTTCTGAAACTCCTTCCAGCGCTAATATTTACAGTTCTTATTTTGATCAGATGAACCTACTTAAAAGTCAACTGCAAGAATAAATAAGTACTCCAACACTCCTTCCACAATAAAAGGCTGGAGAGGTTTCTTTTCAAGTTGTATACCAAATGGCTGAGTGTACTTTTAAGTACTACTGTCTCTGACTGTTACTTTCATAGAACACATCACTTTTACACTCAACATGTCAGCTCGTGTCATTTCAATTATGCATTTGTTTTCTCACTGACTAAACATGGTGCCAGCACTTTTCCCCATCAGATTATAAGGAAAAAAAAAAACGGGCTATTTGAAAATGACTAAACAGCGATACATTTTTCCAACGTGAAAGTCCAGTTGTTCTCTTTTACACTGCATGTAATGAACATAGGCTGTATATTAATAGTCTTAAAGATACCTGATAGCACTTCAGATATTTGTTGAACTCAAGTTGGTAACTCATGCTCTCTCTCTTAGTGATTACAGTTTTTAACTGAGCCCTGTGAGTTAGCTGCATTACTGCTTGGAAAATTGGGGAAGAGGGACTGGCAGAGGAGAGCTTGGTGTTTGCTTTCTACTCAACAATGCTAGAACCTTGTTTTCTCACAGAGATGGCCAGGCTGGCAGGAGCAGAAGGCAGTAAACACAGTCCTGCATAAGCAGAAACATCAGCAGTATCTCCTGCTCATTGTAACTGCCCTACTCATTTTATCAAATGGGGACGTTTTTACATTTTAAGTTGGCTGGTTTTCTTTGGAGGTACTTCAATTTCTCAGGGAACATAAGGCCAGTTGTCAATTATAACTTAATGTCTGCTAATTTAATCAGATCAACAACTAGGTTAGGTTAATTTTCAGTGGGGAAGGTATAACCCAGGAGAGAAGCAGGAGAGCACACAGTACCCTTCCTGAGACGCATGAGTGCAGTCAGTCATCGATGGGAGCCCCCTGGGCTGTATACAGTCTCAGACAGTTTTCTCTGATTACATACTGTTTAAAATATTTTTAAAAAGTAAAAAAAAAGCAGAGATTAATGCTTTTTTTGAAAAGTTCATATGTGTGGGGACACTGAGCCCATTTCCAACGAGGTGACAATCAGCCTAAGCTTGGTAGGCGCTGCCACACTGGGCCAGCCCCCACCACGCAGCCACAGGCTCCTTCACTCCCTGTGTTTCTTATGCACAGTCGACCAGCCTCATTTCTGCACCTGGATGACTGGAGAAGACATCTGCCTCCATGACCCCAGACTAGACTTTATTATTTAAAATCATTATAATTGGGTGTCCCAAAATTCCAGGAACATCTTTTTTAATGTTTATTTTAGGTTCAGGGGTACATGTGCAGGTTTGTTACATAGGTGAGTTGCATGTCACGGGGATACACTGTGAAGACGACTTCATTACCCAGAGAATCTGCTTATTACCTAATAGGGAGTTCTTTGGTCCTCACCCTTCTCCCACCCCCCACCCTCAAGTAGGCGCTGGTGTCTGTTGTTCCCATCTTAATGTCCATGTGTACTTGATGTTTAGCTCCCACTTAAAATGAGAACATGTGGCATTTGCTTTTATGTTTCCGTGTTAGTTGGCTTGGGAAAATGGCCTCCAGCTCTATCCATGTTGCTGCAAAGGACATGATCTTGTAAAAACCTGGGAAGATAACCTAGGAAGTACCCTTCTGGACACAGGACTGGGAAAAGATTTCATGATGAAGATGCCAAAAGCAATTGCAACTAAAACAAGAGTTGACAAATGGGACCTAATTAAACGAAGTAACTTCTGCACAGCAAAAGAAACTGTCAACAGAATAAACAGACAACCCATAGAATGGGAGAAAATATTTGCAAACTATGTATCTAATGAAGTTCTAACATTCAGACTCCTTAAGGCACTTAAACACATTCACGAACAAAAACCAAACAACTCCATTAAAAAGCGGGTAAACAAAATGAATAGACATTTTCAAAAGAATGTTGGCTGTGGGTATATTCGCATATACCCACAGTCAACAAGCATGTGAAACAATGCTCAGCATCACTGATCGCTAGAGAAACACATACCCAAACCACAGTGGGATTCCAAGAGGAATCTCACCGCTATTCAATCCAACTGTCAGCTACACTGCCTGCCACATATTAAGCACTTACTGCCTGCTATGTACTTTGCTAAGCATTTATATACAAGAACTTATTTATATACAAGAACTTTATGAGGCAGATATTATTTTCCTCATTTTATAACAGAGCCGCATGTGGCTCGGGGAGCTGGCTAATTTTCCCAAACAGTTTCGACATGGCCGTCGCCTGTTTTCACCCAGATGAGTGACTGCCAAGGCCCTGCTCTTCACCATGGTGTAGGAGTGACACACACACATCCTGTGTTACATTCACAATGCCAAGCACATGGCATGGCAGAAGAGCTGGCACCACTGAAAATGTGCTAGACTAGAGTATCTGATACTGCTCCACAGAAGGCATGCAGAATGCCTAATAGTAAACCAGTGGAAATAACCGAAGTGAAAATGTCACGATACCACAACCATCTCCAGCTCACCATTCAGGAGGCATGAGTTACAGAGGAAAGAGTCTGAAGACAGAGGACTGGTGGCCCTGGATTCCAGACTTGGGACTGACCACAGGAGGCCAAGCTGGACACAGGACTCTACAAGGGGGCATCCCCATTTGGCCTCACAGCAGCCATCTGAGCAGATGCTATTACTGAATCATACAGACAAAGAAACGGAAACTCAGAGAACTGAAACTGCTTACTCCAAAGTCTTCTGCTTAGGAAATGGCAAAGGCAAGACAAGAACCCAGCACGATGGGCTCCGAGCTGTCTTGCCTGCCTCTGTGCCACTCTATGACATGTGACTCCCTGTATTTTCTGTCCTTATACCATCGGACTTTAACCATCTGTCAGTAGATTCTGAAATGAAGATAATAAATTTGCCCTTTGTGCTTCTCCTGAAGTCCGGTGATGCTTAGGAGAATCAGTACACTAAATTGAAATGCGTGAAGTTAAATGAACAAAAATAAACTCACCATCGTGGGTTTACAAGGAAAATGCGAAGACACTTTGCATTACTGTAATTTTCCCCTCCAAATTATCAGTATCTCAGGATTATTTTACATTACTTGATACAAATAGGGAATATTTAGGAATGAAACGCAGGGTGATCACGCTTCCACTCTAGTGACTTTTCTATTTAACCTAATGGAAAAATTTTCCCCTTCCATGTACGATATTTATTGATGACAAATAGTTTGCAGACAAGATGGGATTGATTGGACTGCAACAGTGAATCTTTGTTTACTTCAGTGCTGATTTCAAATAGATAGCAAATTTGAATAATCGCTCTCATCTCAAATAAATCTGGCTTCTTTTCATTCAGTCATTTCTCATCGATCAATCTCTCCTGAGGAAAACACTAATGAGCCTATGTCTGCTGTGAGTGTAATTAAGGCAACTACAACTGCATAATGTGCTTTGTCCTTCAAATGCCTCAGAGTCCCCAGCTTCCGAATCTGCAGGCTGACTAGGTGGTACCCTTTCTGCAACTCTAGAGGGGGTTTTTGTTCTTCTGACCAAATACAGAGCTCTGAGAAGGTCCCCAGGGACCGTGTTACACCTAATACCAAGAGACAGGGTGTCATACTTTGTACGTCTCCTCAGGGGTAAATGGAATCTGAATTACTTTAAATTAAGTCACCACACTGATGACCAAGAAAGCACTGGCCAGATGGGACTGGCCACCACAACACGGCAGGAACATGTACGACCCTCACCCTTCTTAACTGCGTGTGAGTCTGGGACCCAAGTTACTCACTTAGATGTTGGTAAGATCGCACTACCTATTAGCACCAGATGGACGCTGGGTATTGTCTCTGTTAATCTGCCTTTCTTGTTCTTCCATTTTAATTTCATGTTGGCCGATATTTTTCTCCTGAGGATCCGTTTTCACCACAATCACTAGGACAGAATTGTAATTTGACTTGAATGCTTATGTGCAATTGGAGGCACAAGGGTGAGGTTATAATTTATCTCTTCTTTTTCTTCAGAAAAAAATCACAGAAGTTCTATTTTCCATTGTTTTCTGCTCTGGCTTCCCTTACGAGTGGAAAAAGAGACTCTCAAAAAGGTCGGAAGCTGGGAAGAGTGTGTGTTGTCTCCTCATGCCTGGCGGAGCTTCTCCTCTCCTGGTAGAGGTTGTGAGAGGAAAGACAAGTGGTTTTCACAACTACCTTTTAGCTCTAGTTTTAATTACATTTTCTTTAAAGGGCATGTGTCTCCTGACAAAGCCAGAGGGGTCAAGAGGGAAGTAAACAGTTAAGGAGTGTTTGTGGAGAGGTTTATTCCTGTGAGGGTTCGATAAATAAACATCGACGACTTACCACAATTCCTGGTAGATGGTTATTTTATATAATTAGAGCCCTGAGGCTAACAGATTCTGAATCCATTTATAGGATGATCAGGAACGGGCAATGGTACAGAGCTATGTGAGAGGACAGAAAGAGCGTGGGACTGGGTGTCAGGAGGGAGAGCTGGCTTCTAGGGCTCTCTCTGCACCTAAGCAGGGACGTGGTGACTTCATTCATCTTTCTGGATCTCAGAGTTCCTGGTTGCTAAATTGGGGATAAAGGGAGGTGGGGAGTAAAGTGGTGATGCCTAGCTAATTAAAATGACATAAATGATATACACTTTATAGAACATTTCTACATATTTTAACTCAGAGGAACTCTAGGAGGTGGGAAGAGCAGAGTATCATTTTACAAATAATATAAGAAAACTTGTATTTGAAAACTGAGCTCAGAGAGGTTGAAGATGACCAGGTTTCCACGTGGATTCAGCCAGACTACAACCTGGTTCTTAAAAGTTGCCTTTGGTTGTGAGTGACCATGGTTTTCCTGTTTTGTTATTATGTTAAATGCTGATGAATTCCAGTGTTTAGATCCCTGGGTAATGCCAAGTTGAAGAACGTTAAATTTTTCACAAGTTACATATTTTTTCCTCCTTTAGAACTGCATTAGTTTTCTCCGACCCAGTGATTCCCAAAGTGTGGTCTGGAACCAGCAGCAGTAGCTGAATACTTAGAAATGCAAATTCTCAGGCCGCCAGCAATTCAGACCCACAGAATCAGACACCCTAGGGGCAGGGCCCCTCAATCTGTGTTATATCAAGCCCTCCTGGGGATGCTGAGCAGCTAAAGCTTGAGAACTATTGCTGACTGTACACACTTGTTCCCCTTGTGACTGGCTGAAATTTGACATTTCCCCACCTACTTGCACTAAAGGCTGTGCAGCTGGAACTCTGACCTATAACCAAGCAAATCCCCAACACGCTGTCAAACCCGTTTTTACAGTGCTTAACCCTGTGACTCTATCCATCATGTATCAAAATATTCTACAGATTTATTAGTCTTTGTTACCTCCTTTAAGTCTACTTGGAGTTTGAAAACATTTTTAGAAAAGATGTCATCTAGGTCCAGCTTATCATAAACCTTGAGATAAGTTAGCTCTAGTTAAAAATAGTAATTTATAATAGAATGAATGTACTCAAAGTGCTTAATGCTTAAGTAAAGGCACTCTCCTAGCTGCTCCTCCACGGCCAGTCCCACACCTGAAACCTCAGTAATGTCCGAAGGAAATGCATGTGTACACGAAACCTAAACAAGACCCTCCTCTCCTCCGTTAAGGAAGGAATAGTTTCATAAATTACAAAGATATACATCTTTAAACTTTATCTTTCAATATTTATTTTATAAAGCCAAATATAGCATTTACTAATTACAGTTATATTATTTTTATGTCAAATGTTTGGGTTTTGGAGGTATTAAGATTTTAATCCAATACATTCCCTTTGATTACTTTCTATGCTTAAAGTTTGAAAACCTTTCGGGTTTCTGGTGGAAACTATGGATTCTGACCCCAGTGTAATATATTTCTATTTAAATAATTCGTGTGTGTGTGTGTGTGTGTGTGTGTGTGTATTATATGGCAGCTATTACCATAGGACACCAACACTTATGTAAGTGTTTACGGAAATGCTTTTATATGTATCTCAAATAAATGTTGTCAGTACAACTTCACAAAGAGAGAAACACAACACTGTCTTTAAGGAATAGAACCTTACACATTTCTGAAATTTACCTTTTTTCCCTTGTTGAAATAACACAGAAATCATCTTTTACCTTCTTGAGTGAAGGCAGCCAGGGAGAACAAAATCCACATACACGGCACTGCTTCTGTTATTACTTTGCTTCTATAAGCAAGACTGTGGGCTTTCCGTGGAAGGACAAGATTTGCAAATCACATGACTGATAAAATGGCTTATAGCTTACACAGCATTTGTGGAGTGACGGCTTCAGAATGACGGATTTAAAAAAATTAGGAGACTTCTGCCCATTGCAGCACTCCAGTTATTTTATTCATCCTCTTTAGATTTTCTTGACACCACTTACTAGAAAAGCTACTTTCAGTTATATGAAGATTGACTATGACACATTTCTACCAGGTTTTTGAAAAAAGATACGGGAAGAATAAACTGAACATAAAGATTCCTGACAAAATAGCATATAATGCTATAGTTTTAATTTTTATTATACATATAAAACATATATGTATAATTTTATAATATGTGTATAACTCATATCTATGAGATTAAGCAATATTCCATTTTTGGAACACAAATGTACACATGCATACACATATGCTTAATTTGTTGACCTCTTAAACTTTGGGATAATTTCTTATGGTTTTATAAAGACGTATGACAGTGTTTCCCCAAATATTTTCCTTTGCCATACCAACACTGTCATTGTTTCAACCTAGGATTTGCTCATAACATCAACACCAAATCTCTCAGAAAAAGGAAGGACTACTTTTACTGCCAACAGCAAACACCAAAGCCAGCTCATATTCATAATTACTCATCCTTTGAAATATGTTTTGACGTGAATAACTCAGCAAAGCTGAGTCACTGCCAAATGGTACCAACTTGTGCAATGGCACTGGAAGAAACATGATAACTAGAGGCAAACAGCGACTCTGAGAAAATTGAATCCACCCTCACTGGATCCAGGTAATAACAGTGCTATTTTCTGAAGAAGTGGGAAGGTTTTGTTCTCTTCTTTTTTCTCTTTAAAATTCCGTAACAGTTAGTACAATGCGTTTAGCCACAACAATATAAATTTTGTCAAAGGTGTCATGAGAAAAAAAGAACACTGGCTTCCTTTGGCTTTTTACCACAAGGATCTCAAAATAGAACTTTGTAGTTTTCTCGACACCAAAACTCAGTTAAAACGCAAAGATTTAGTCAAAAACGAAGGAAAGAAAAGAAAAGCTTTGTGGTAGGAAGATAATAAAGAAGAAAAAAATAAGAATTTAACTTCTATATGATTAAGGAATTAACTAATTTTTCATTCTATTACAGAAATGTACACATATCTGTATTCTCATAAAATACCCAGATGTATTTTACTAGTTTATTTGCCAGGTGGGTCAGTCCTTTGACCAGAATCCCAGTTCAGGGGGGATCAGTGTGAGGCACAGATTGCATGCCCCAAGTAATTAATTAATCTGGCATAAAGTGATAGTTAATAGCCCAGGAGAGCACATGGGCTGAGGCTCCACTCACCTTGTTAACTAAACTGACAACTTGGCGCTGAGCAGAAATACAGGGCCAAACCCACACATTCCCTACCCCGTTTTACACAGGAGCAGGAGAGCAACGATGATACAAGAAAAACTCGGAAGCAGTTTGAGTGAATACCATAAAATCAATATATTCTATGCCTCGGGGGAGAGATGTTTTGGCAAGTTTTTCCAGAAGACCACCTCAGTTACCTTAATTATTCCAAGCCTAACAAGTCAGTCAGTTATGCCTGGTTGTTACCTTCTGATGGTCATTTTTCCTCTTTTTTTTTTTTTTTTGGAAATACGTACAATAGCTCTCTGAATGCAATTGTTATGATGAGGAAATTGAGCAAATTCAGGTGCCTTTCTGTAAATTACTGACTGCTTTCTTTCTAAACTCTTAATCTACTCAGATCCCTTTGAATTATTTCTCTCTGCACCTTTTGCAACACTCTCAGACACTGTGCCACTTAGGCATTAAATAGATGTGCAGTTAGCTTGTCTCCTGGATAATGGACAAAGATGTTAAGGGCTAGTGCTAACTCAGTGGCAAGGCCTGGAAACATTCCACTACCTGGTATGTCATTGTTTATGGTCTGTTAAGCAGTTTTCATTTCACCTTATGGGCCCATAGAACATCCAAGCTAGAGGTTTCTCAGATTACAGGTGGTACTACAGATGATTAAATGGCCTCTTCTTTTTGTGTTCAGAATCATTTCTACATATATTGCAGACAATCTGGAAAAGTAAAATGGGCACTATATATGTCTTAAAGTTCTCAGTTTTCTCTCTCTCCCTCTAAATTATATTCATTGTTTTACAAGATAGAATAATGGCAGTGTTTCTCATTTTCAAGATAATATATTTTAGTGTTCTTGTTTTTTTCCCAAACAAATTATCATTGTTGTTTTGATTCATTTTACCAAGTGATGCCTTTAGTTTTCCAAAAGTTCTCTTGTTCTAGCTTTATTTCCATCACTCTTACATATAGGACCTGCATGTTGGCATCATTTAGAAGTCAGTGAATCAGAGGCATCATATGGAGAGGCTTAGCTGCTCTCAAAATCTTGTTATGCAGGCTTTAGACAGACTAATACAGCTGCTAGAGAAAGGCTGAACACTCAAAAGGCTTTAGTCATCAAAATATACAGTATAACGATAGAAAATGTATGTAAGCGTTCACTTACCTGCTTCTGATCAACAATTATTTCGAGGTCTTCATCACTGCTTAGTTTTCCATATCCTTGTTCTTTACTTTTCTTGTGAAAGAACAATTTTAAATGATCATTTAGTTTCTCTCCATTAATAATCTTAATTCCTACTTAATATTTTTCAAGATAAAAGTCTTTACTTAGCCTTGTTCACTAGTCACAATGCAACGTTCTTTGTATCAAGCTCTCATTTACAACAGCAAATGCGTTTATTATTAAACTGCTGTCTTATAATTATTTATTAACAATATCAGCTTAGCCCCCACTATCCAACTTATACCTTTAATCTTTTACTCCATATTCTTATGCTTCTATTTTTAGTCCTGTAGTATCAGAAAAGATACTTTAACACTTTGAGATAAATAAGCAATTCTTTGAAGAGTCCTAGCATACTTTTCTTAAAGATTGAAAATTCATTCAGTTTTATACACAATACTTCCAACTATTCAATGTTTTGTTTTAATGTCTTACGTATTTTTAAGAAAAATAGAAGTATTATGCAACTCAGATAATGAATCTTCAGATTTTCAACACTTGCTTATAAGTCAGGTGAATACTGGCTTATGAAAACCAACTCAGAAATAAGTTTAAAAAGATAAATAAAAGAATTTTTAGAATTACACGTTTGAAAGGCTGGAGGACAGACTATTTTAAGAGTTCATTAAGATGTACTTTTTTTGGCATTTTGTCATAAGTAATTTTGTCCCAATGACCACTCTCCGTCTATTTCCTCTGTAGCAAAATCTATAAATTCTAAAGTTAGAAAAGGACACAGATAACAATAATCACTTTACACATGTGCTACAGGAGAGAGATAATATGTCTGCACCTTTTTTTTCTTCCAATGCAATGGTTGACAAGAATACTAGAAATGTCATGTTGAGTCTTCATACCAGTAACAAATGAAAAATAAAAATTACTACACCGTTAGCTGTAGTTCAAGGCTACTTAATTTAACATTCTTGCTTTAGTTATTAACCACATCAATTTGAATTAAGGGAATTAAAAATACTTCTGTTTGCACCCACTGTGTCGTATTAGGATCCTTGTCTCATTGGGGGAAGAGATACACCCTTCAGTGAACATGATAGAAATCTTCACACTGTAAACACAATTCTTATTTTTTTCCCCATAACATTCAAAAACCAGATTTACACATTTTTTTCCGCAAAAACGTATCTCCAATTTTTGTGGGTTTTTTTTTTACTGTAATAAAGAGATTTCTGAATTTTCCAAGTATTAGGATGCATAAATAAAATCCAAATTCTCATTCATATATTAATGAACTTAGCCACTCAGAACAGAACAGATGGCCACAGCATTTCTGCCTATTATTATTCTTGTCCTCATTTGAGGTTCCATTTCAAGACTGATGGAAAACAAAACAAACAAGGTTGGTTTCAGTCAAGCTGACTTCCTTCCTATCACTTTTTGTATTCTTTTTGTTCACTGGTTGCCATAAGATATTGTCTAGAGACCCTCTAATGCAAAACACTTAGAAATGCCTTTCCAAATATTGATCTGTATACGTACCAAGTAGCTCATTTGCATGGCCCGGTTTCTGGACAAAAGGACATTAAGTAGAGAGGGAAGGTGGGTCCTTCCATCCATTTCACTGTCAGACATCCCAGAATTCTTTGTGCCACTGGCAGTGGCTTCCTTGCCAGAACTTGCTGACCAGAGAGCCACAGATCTTGCCCAGCAACAGCATTAATAATGTACGACCATAATTGAAGTATTCCTGAATCATCGTCTTGGCTTTGTAAACATTGTGAAATTTTTGGCTCACACAAAAAAGTCACTGAAATGAAAACTTCTTTTTCTAACTAATTTTTATCCACGCACTTTGATGCTCCTCCACTGTTGTTCCCATTTAATGTTTTAAAAAAATCCATCTATTTTATAGTTTTTATATTTACTTCTATGCATATGGACTCTTCAGCCTCCTCATCATAAAAGCTCTCGATTTCCCCTTTTTAATGCCCTACCCTAAGTTTTCTTGACAACCACTGCCAGTAGACAGAATGTCAGCGCTCAGAGAACATCATTCAAAACTGCAATTTCTGCAATACCAAATTCCGCCCCTCCAATCTCAACGCCTTATCTAATTTAGCAGTAAATTTTCCTGGGGCGAGGCTAGTTCAGGGAAGGAAATTATGTCCCCCAACTAATCTAAATAGAAGCTGGCATTTTCCAAGAGTGGGAGGAGGCATTTAGAGCTCTGGTTTTGAACTTAAACCTCTGGTCTCCAAACAGCACACAACAGCACGCAAAGCCGGAGCCTGACAGTTTCACTCCACAATTAAGCGGTATTTTCTAGTTCACCCTATAACCCCGGGGGGATTAATCCTTTTCTAAGCCATCACGGTATTCGCTCACTTACTGCTTACTTCTAGTGCGAGCATAATCCTCTCCCAAGCACTCAGCTTCCCACTTGGGCTGCTTAGCTCAGCCAGCCCAGGCAGGATCTTCAGCCTCCCTCCTCCCAGCCGGGAATCCCTGTCTTCTGTCTGTGCACTTTTGCCAAGCACAAAGGGCCAGTCCACAGCCTCTGCCTGGTCCTTACAGCAGCCAAGGGGCTGAACCAGAGGGAAAAGCAAGCTCATCTCCACCGTGCCAGTGCGAGGGGCAGGGCTTCTGCGGGAGGAGAAGCCGAGGGCAAGCGCTGCCTGCGCTCCTCCCACCTCAGTGGCCAGACAGGGAGCTGAGGACTTCCACTGAGGCAGGGAGGGCGGGCCCCTGTCCACCCGGCCCTTTATGGTGGACCTTGTGCACTGCTCCCCAGGTGCACCCGAGAAGGGGGCATCAGTGCAGTGACGTGAGGCAGTGAGGACCGAAGGCAGGAAAGGCGAGCAAAGAGGAAAGGAAATAGTGTCTCTTGGCTGACCGTGCTTCACCCCATAAGAAGCTTTCGGCCCAGGATGCCGTGTCCACTCTCTGAAACCCCAAACACAGTATCTGCCATCTTTCCAGGCCACTCTGAATCCTTTCTGACGAACCCACGGGAGACGTATTTTTCACGGGAGACGTATTTTTGTTAGTTATTTGTCAATGCTGGTCACTTTTTTGATACTATTGCATTAGATGCGTAAGTTAAGAAACCGAGCCTAACTCATAATCTTACCTCTCTGCAGGCTTCCACCATCTCTCCTTAACCCTACTTCCTGTTTCCTGCTTCTTTGTTCTCGCTGCCACAAAAGTAAAACAGGTGAGTTTATTTACTTTAATTAAATAAACTTGCAGTAAACTTGGAAACGCTATGGAAAAATGTCAGGCCAGGTGTGGTGGCTTAAGCCTGTAATCCCAGCACTTTGGGAAGCTGAGGCAGGAGGATCACTTGTGGCCAGGAGTCCAAGACTAGCTTGGGCAACATAGCAAAACCTCGTCTCTATAAAAAATTAGCTGGAGGTGCTGGCATGCGTCTGTAGACCTCGCTACTCAGGAGGCTGAGGTGGGAGGATCGCTTGAGTGCAGGAGTTTGAGGCTGCTGTAGGCCATGAAGGCACTCTTGCCCTCCAGCCTGGGTGACAGAGTGAGACTCTGTCTCTAAAATTAAAAAAAATTTAAAAAGAGAGACAATATTGTGGCCACAGATAGGAATGTATCACATAGGAACATTTTGCAAGTAAGTATCACAAGAATGAAATCTGATGGGCTGGAGACCTGAAAAAGGAAGTAACTCCTGTTTGCTGCAGAATATGAATTTCTTAAAAAGTAAGGGCTTTAATTGAAAAATGCTAGTTGTGTATCAATTGAATTAAAAGGATTCTTCATACTCATTAGAAATGGAATATATAAAGAACATTTTTAAAGGGAAAAGGAACACTTGATTTAGCTAATTGTACAAATTAGCCCTAACTGCAATTTTTGCCTAACTACAGATGTCAAAATAAAGGTTTGCATGCAAGTAATTCAAATTTTTAAAAATCAATGCTGCTGTGACACACAGTAGACATGAATTTATTAAAGCGCATGTGGCATATACAATATAAAATACAGCTATAAGAAGAAAAGACCTTCTTCCTGTCTGCTTCATGGTTGTCAGGATTCAGTTCCTGTCCTCTCATTGCCCCCAAATTCAGGCTCTTCTCTACCACCTTCCTTCCCACAGCTGCAGAATCGCTTAGATTTTCCCTGTCCTAAAAGATGATTCCCTCGTATCTGCTTTTCCCTGAAGACTCTGGTCTAATCTGTTGAAGGGCTGAAAAAGAAGAAAATGTACTGAAAAGTTGCTTGCCGAGTGTGTGGTGTCTTTGGAAAGTTCATCCAGCGGAATGGGCCAGTCACCATCTGGATACAGGTGTCCGTATCTAAGAAGAGAGGTGAGGGCAGTGCGGCTAGTTCACTAGGGATAACTGAATTGCAGGCGTGGAAAAGCTCACTAAAGATGCAAACACAGAGAAGGAAGAGATGAGGGCTAGGGCCAGGGTCCCTGAGAACGGTTTAAGTAATGGGCAGAAGGAAAGAACTCTGAACACATGGAGGAAGAGGGGTGGTTGCAGTGCGGGTGGTGGGCCAACTAGTGGAATAGTCAAAGGAAACAGTTCTGACGGTGTCAAATGCTGATGAGAGGTTAAATAAGGATTTGAACTGCAGGCTTTCAATGCCTTTGGCATTTTGGAAGTCATTAATGACTTTAGGAAGAGACGTGAAGATGGAAGCCACATTAGAGTAAATTATTGAATACCTTGGTGGTAAGGGTAGGAAGATAGTGAGAAAAGACTTATCTTCCTTTAGGAAATCTTTAGTGTGTGTGTGTGTGTGTGTGTGTGTGTGTGTGTATGTGTAGGAATGGAGGCTCGCTCTGTCACCCAGGCTGGAGTGCAGTGGCGCGATCTCGGCTCACTGCAACCTCTGCCTCCTGGGTTCAAGCAATTCTCCTGCCTCAGCCTCCCCCGAGTAGCTGGGATTACAGGCACACACCATCACGCCTGGCTAATTTTTGTATTTTTAGTAGAGACGGGGTTTTGACATGTTGGCCAGGTTGGTCTTGAACCTCTGGCGTCAGGTGATCCACTCGCCTTGGCCTTCCAAACTGCTGGGATTACTTGTGTGAGCCACTGTGCCCAGCCAGGAAATCTTGAATGGAAATGGAAAGCAGGAGTAAGAATGCTAGCTAAAAGATAAAAGATGCAGAAAGAATACTGGGAAATGTATAACTGTTTCCTCCTTCCCTTATGTAAAGGTATTGATTGTGTTCATAATTCAGGAAGGAACTAGTAAAAAAAAAAAAAAAAAAGTGAAAACATAGATACCAGAGAATGAGTGGGGATAATTCATGAAGCAAGAAAGTAACAGCAAAGATCCTTCGGAGAGAAACTGGTTCTCTTAAAATTTATTAATACAGATGTGTGCTGTATAATTGTAAAAAAAACATATTGAAGGATATATACAAAATACAAAAAGTTTTTTTCTCTTGGATATGAAGTTGTACATGACTTATGCTTTTCTCTTGACACTTTTTGAAATAAGAATGAATTTTTTTTTGTAATTAAAGAAAAGTAAACAAAATGTGATTTCTTGAGAGCTCCATAAAATTGCCACAGAAAAGATTCATTGAAAGGCTACTTTTCAGTAAAAAAGACGGGGCCAGGACTTTACCCCTCCTGTATGATGTTCCTGAGAATGAAGGTTTTCTGTTTGGTTTGGTTTTTAGATGCAGAGATTTATGCTGCAGTCTTTGCTTGTGCCCCTTGCGGTAAGCGTGGTCAGTGGCGCACCCAGTGCTTTATTGCATTTAATATGGCCCTCTCCTCTTGACTCTCCCGTATAATGTTAGGCTTCTCAGTTCTTTGGCAATATTTTGGTTCATGTCCCTTCTCTTTTAAAATGTCCACAGTGTCAAAACAGCCACAAACTCATTGCTGTGGGAGCCAAAGAGACAATGAGGAGAGAAAACAGGAAATGAGGAAGAAGCATACATTTTTTCCCAAAAAGCCTGGAAGAAGAGCTTGAGAGTGTTCGACTTTGAAGGATGTAAGCTCAAATAGACCTTTTGAATAGAAAGTAACTGCCTCATCAGTTAAAAGGGCAATTTTCAGATTTAAAATTTTTCTTTGGTATGGGGGAGATCAACTTTCTGAAGGGAAAATATTATTTTTACAAAGAATCATTTACAGAGGGGCTGGTTAAGTCTGGCATTTCTTTAATAACATTTTTTGTCTCATCTTTTTAAAAGACAGTCATGGCCTTTTTTCCCCCTCTCCAGCTGTGATCATGTTATGGTAAAGCAAGCAGCCACAGAGCATACTTTTTTAGTTTTGGGTCAAACATAAGCAAAGAAAACTTATGGCAATCAGACTCAGTTCTCAATTTATGCTGTTGGGTGAGAAAAGAAATGCAAGGACAAGAAATACGTTGTAGCATTTTAAACTGTGTTTTGTCACATGCATAAGCCCAGATGTTTAGTAATTTTTTTTGAATTTGAAGGTTAAATCTAATTGGAAAATAGATATTCCAGTTACTAACTAGTTGGATAATAAGATGGCAGGGAATCACAATACTACAGGCTGGCAGTTTCCTTTAACGCTGGTTTTTCTACCTGGAGGGTGGCTTTTAGTCTGTACATTAATAGTCTGAAGAGTTTATAAAGCATCTTGAAAATATTTTCTATTTTCCAAGATTTCAAAAAATAAGAATGTTCCAACATAAATATCCAGTAAGATTACACAATCTCACATCATTGTACAGTGACATTTTCTTAAATATATAAATTCAACTTTAGGTATGTACCTTTTTATGTATCTTTTCTAGTATTTTGAAACTTTCAGCTTAAAACACACTGCAAAGTTAAAATAATTTTTACAGAGACACCCTGTATATTCAAATGCCTAGATTCTACTACTTTTATTATACTTGCTTTTCCCCCAAATTTATTCATCCACTTGATATATTTAATTTAAAGTATACCCACTATCACATTTCTACTCATTCTTTCCTTCGAGGTTTATTTTATCTAATTTACTTTTAAAAACTCAGAAAAGCAAGACTATTGTTTCAAAAAGCTTCCAAAATAAGAGCACCAAAGTTTAAGAGTTGTTTTACTGAAAATGTTTGCCTTTATTTGGAAAGCAAATCAGTGAACTATATTCCCAGCATTAAGTGCTAGTGATAGGTCCCAACACTAGGATCAGGAAGGAGGAGTTTTGATCAAAGTGTTGGGATTTTTATAGCTCTCAGTCAAAAGCTAGTGATCAAACAACTCAACTTTCTGGGATAAATCCACAGAATGATAGACAGTTCAAACTGATATTCATCACCATGTCCTCAATTTTATGTCCTTTGATCATGGATGTTTCCTACGTCTATGAAAAACAGCAACAACCTCAGTCTATGCTGGGCTATAGAGCACATATTCACTTCTGGTACTTCCAACAAGTGTGCCCAGTGACTTCTCAGAGGGGTTACATTTGCTTTAAGGGACAGAACTTGGCTGGCATATTGAGATCAAGTAGGCAGAAAACAAAAATTAAGCTTGAAATTTCAATCGTGTCAGATTCAGCAATGTTTCACATTACTTGGAGGACAATAACTAACTTCTTTTTAATCCTCCTTCACCCTTGAAACCAAATTCAAATGAAACAAACAAAGATAATGTTCTTTTAAACAGAAAATTGAGTCCAGTTTTTCTCTCAGTGGCATGTTCTTGTCTTATTCCCTACAGCCTTGTCTCTAAAAGCTGTAAATGTCATCACAGGATGCAATGACTGATACGTAAAAATGGTTTTCTGTGGGCTGAAGATAACGATGATTGAAAAATTATATATTTTAATCTGATGATCCCTCGTCATTATGCAGTCTGAGCGCTATTTCCAAAACAAGATGAAACTAGTGAGCACTCCTTTTTGGTGGTTTTAACTCTGTCGTCCCCACCCGATAGGACTGGAATGACTGTTGGTGGAAGATGGTCTAAACTCTAAGAGAAGTGACTTCTTATCTTGCATCCCAGTGGCAAGGGAACACTTCTATCCCCCCACCAGATATATAAAAAAGTACATACCTAATGCTAAATTTGTATATTTAAGAAAATGTAATTGTACAATGATGTGAGATTATGTAATCTTAATGGATATTTATGTTGGAACATTCTTATTTTTTGAAATCTTGGGTTTCAAAATTATCCCCGCACTCCCAACAGGAAAAGGGTAAATTGTGTCTTCTGTATCTCTGCAGTCTGAGAAAAACAATAAATACTCTATTATAAATGAAAACTTCCTGCTTGGTGCTCTGCTTCTGATCCCTGTTGACAACTGTTTTTTATCTTTGTATGCAGTGGCCCTGGTGGATGGGGGTGAAACCTAGCTGCAGCAATCTCAAACCACAGGTGTACTTATCATCCCCTTTCCAGTCACTCCTCTTCCTTCTCACTGGCAGCCAGCACACCTGGCACCCCACACCTGCCACTGGCTTCCTTTTAACAACTGATCTGGACGTCATGATTTTATGACCTTGCAACATAAAATGCGATCTGTTTACTGTAACAGAAAGAAAACACCAACTGCTTCTATAGGCATCCTATGTCCTAACTATATTCCCCTTCATGCTCATACCTTCTCTAAACCAGCATATTTTTTTGGACACTCTGATACATGCTTGAGAAAAATTTGTCTATGAAATTTTGTTTCTGACAAGATTGAACCCAAGGTTTGTGCTTCAGCCATAAAACTCATCCAGAAAGTTATTTATTTCTAAGCTACATGTATGTGACAAATGACTTACAGTCAGCATTTCCATTATGGCTCAAATGAAGTTTGAGGGTTACTATTATTAGTTTTAGATTTTATAAGGATCTGTACACAGTCGTGACAGCTTAGAATACATCTTTCCCGTGCCTGAGTCAAAACACTTTCTGGAGGTGTGACTCGTTACTCTCCCTCCCAGATTCTCCTCCATGGCCTTGGTAACTGCAGGCATCCTAAGTTAACATCACAGTTCTTGTCATTTCTCTATCAGTCTCCTCACAGCTTCTTTTCCTCATCCTTTTTCTCCAGTGGCTTATATATTCACAACAACAACATTACAGAAAAGACGTGACAATTGCTAGAGGGTGGGCATGCCTGAAGCTGCTATCCTGCTATCCATCTTCTTCATGATTAAAGGATTCTGGACTCTTCTAAGCTCCAGGATAATGTAGGAACAAGAAAGATCTGGGGCCACAGACAGCTGGTTCATCCACTGGACATGTGACAACCAGTTAAGAAATTGAACAGCAGAGTCTAGAGGGTGCACAGCCGAATCCAAAGCACAGCTACTGCTTTACCACAAATGCCAACTCACACCTTGCAAGATATACAAAATATTACTGCTGACGAGGAGGACGGGGGGGCTGGAACAGAGTTGCCCTGGGTTGTGGGGGGTGACGCCAGACAGGCTGGAGAGGAAGGCCAAGTCTTGAAAATCACATTAAGGCATTTGTTCTTTATGTTAAGAGCAATGTAGAGCCATCGTGGGGTTTAAGCAAGAGAGTGATGTGATCAGGTGTGTGCTGTAAGAGGTCCACTTGGGCTAAAGGGGAGGAATGGATTCGAAAAAGGAAGGCTGGAGTCAAGGAGAGAGGCTGAAAGCCACTGAAGCGGTCAGTGCATGACAGCCTGGAGCCTATTTAGACGGCGGTTCACAGAGATAGCTGACCACACGCCAATTTTTTTTTTTTTTTTTTTTTTGAGACGGTGTCTTGCTCTGTCGCCAGGCTGGAGTGCAGTGGTGTGATCCCGGCTCACTGCTACTCTGCCTCCCGGGTTCGAGTAATTTTCCTGCCTCAGCTTCCCAAACAGCTGGGCCACCATGCCCAGCTAATTTTTGTATTTTTAAGTAGGGACGGCGTTTAACCATGTTGGCCAGGATGGTCTCGATCTCTTGACCTCATGATCTGCCTGCCTCGGCCTCCCAAAGTGCTGGGATTACAGGCGTGAGCCACTGCACCCGGCCCACACACCAATTTTATAATGATTGCTTCATTCATCACTTTGTGTATCATGAGATTACTTTTTCAACACCAGATTCTCTAGGTGATAAAAGCACCTACATTTTTCTATAGTCAAGAATTAAATTAGCGGTATACGGGCCTACAACAGACACATCCTAGGCACTCAACTTAGTAATATGAAAAATTATTTTAGGAAAAATTCAATGAAACAATAATGAGAGAAAGAGAAAGAAAACAAAACTTTGGCTAACAGGAAAAAATCTGGTGCTGAGTGAAGTATACATGTTTTTTTCATTCCGTAAGCAGTATCTAAACTTTTCTTGTCATTTCTTGCTATTTGGAAAAAAAAAAACAAAAAAACAAAGGGAGTCTGTTTAAAAGGATACAATGTGAAATTGTTCAGTGCTGTACAGCATCTAACAGGATTTATTGTGTGTGTGTGTGTGTTTTTTTTTTTTGGGCAGCAACAACAGGAACTGTTTATGCAAATCTAAGAACTAACTCTTCAGGGGATCTAAAATAATGAGAAGAAATACGTTTACTTAAATGTATTTGGGGATATCATCACACCTAATGTGTTGTTAAAAGAATGGAGATGGCATGTTTAAAGTGTGTTTAAAAAGCCAGTGATTCCCTTGCATTTCACTTGTTAATGTATCAGAGGATAAAACCTTCTAATCGGAAGGATTGGCAAGGTAAGGTAGAGTAAGGGACACTTGATCATAATTCTCATCCTCTTACTCAAAGTTTGTAATCCTCTTACTCAATGTTATCCTTTTACTCAAAGTTTGATTTCTGCTTCTTAGTGAGACACTTTTGTCCTTAAAATTTAAGTCATAAGGTGTTACATGCAAAATGTTGCAAAAGTATATTCAACTACATGTAAGCAGACCTCAGAGTTACAGAATAGACTTATTTCTGCAGGGTCACAGCATCCCAGTGAGTACAGATGACTACTGACCATCTTCTTTCATCTGCAATTGTAATCTTTGCATCTTTTCTATTTTTCTTCTTTAGAAATCAAATCCCAAATCTTAGATGCTCCTGTTAGGGAAGTTGCCACAAGATTTTAGAGAGACAGTGAGAAAGACTTCTTGAGCAATACAGACTAGAAACATTTCAGTGATGAGGGGCATGAAGCTCCTATTAACTTGAGAGCACTGTAAGGGTTCCCTTGATGAGTCTTCTTGCAATCTCTGATTAATATCCCACAGTGAAAAATGTATTGGTAATATACTGAGAGACAGAAGAATGACTGATACTTAAGGACTTTAAGTGCATCTTTAGAAATAGATACAAGTTTTAACCAAAAGTCTTTTACAAACTTTATTCTTATAAAATTGTCCTGGGTAGGTGAGCATGGGGATTTTAAGGAGGGATGAAGCAAGGCTTTAGTAAGAAACAGCAAAATTGCCATGGATGGTACCATGGCCTAAATGGAGAAAAGCCTTTTTACATGATCAAAGTATCATTTTCTTCTTATAAAAAACACTAAAAATTTTAATCAAGTATACAAGTGTACCTATCACATTATAAGTATTTAGTAAGTTTTTTTGAATAAAAGCATTTGCTTTATAACAAAAAGGAAAGTATTATTTTCACTACTCTTAACCACTCTTACTGTTTCTTGCTGATGCTATTACAAAAAAGTTGTATAACTACTTTCAGTGTATATTTATACCTAGACATATGTATGCATGCATAAATACTTATTTATATATAAATATACTAATATATACCTATGTATTCAATGATGTGAACATGACTATACTTTTTAATCGAAAATATATTGTGACTACCTTTTCACATTAACACACATTCATATCCAAATCTACCTTAAATTAATAATTTTTATGAAGAAAGCTTAAGAAATCCTAGAAACCATCAGAATAATCCATTTAACCCTTAAGAGACAACAGCTCCTAAATGTTGTCTGCAGAGCCCTGATGGTTCTTCAGAAACTCTAAAGGGGACTGTAAAATGAAAACTATTTTAATAGTACTAAGAAATTATTTGTCATTTTCACTGTGTTGAAATTTGCATTGGTGTTATAAAAGCAATATTGTTAGCACCTTGGCATGAATCAAGATAGTGGCACCAAACTGTACTAGTTGGGAAATAAATTATCCACTTAAAAAAAAAAACTCACCATTTTTACTTAAAAGTATGACAAGCTACGATGACTCAAACTTGGGAGCCTGGCTTTTTTCTTTTTTCCTGAACATTAATGAAAACAGTCATTCATTTCAAAGAAAACAACCGATTATATTTGTTGCCAAAATTAAATATATGGACGAAAATTCAAGATTTGGAAACTTGAATCAGCCACTGTGAGCTCAAGAGCTTCTCAATAGTTAAAGAGGTTTTTGATAAGATCAGTAGTGACATTAATGAAGTATTTTTAGATACTGTATAATGAGGTAGGGCAACACTGGAAGATATGAACAAATAAACCAATACCTCAGTAAACCAATATTTTTCAAATGATCAACACTAGAATGTCTCCAAAATCATGCATGAGTTAAAGATTCATTCAAAGTATAAGGGAGACCAATGGATTTTAACATAAAATGTGTACAAAATTTATTAATATGGTTTCAGATTTCACAGTGCTACTAAACCTCAAGAAATTAC
The DNA here is from genome assembly GCF_048565385.1 of Saimiri boliviensis. Classification (NCBI taxonomy): domain Eukaryota; kingdom Metazoa; phylum Chordata; class Mammalia; order Primates; family Cebidae; genus Saimiri; species Saimiri boliviensis. The sequence goes on from NC_133456.1 coordinate 68,871,820, forward strand.
ATTTCTCAAGTTTTGGTACAGTATGAAAGAATATCCATAATGATTTCAAAAGGCTTTTAAAATACTGTTTCCTTTCTCAACCGTATATCTGTGTAAAGATTTTTTTATTCCTATATTTCAATGGGAAAAAGCTACTGCAAAAGATTAAATGCAGAAGCAGATATAATAGTCCAATTTTCTTCTTTTAAGCTCTTTTATTAAAGAAATTTGCAAAAATATAAAACAATGTCATACATCTCATGAAAAATTTTTGGAAACAAAGTTTTCTTAAAAATTGTGTAAGTATGTACATGTAATGAGTTTGTTACTGCTATTTTTCAATGATTTTATAAGTAAATAATTAAAACGTTTCTTAATCTTTTTTCTAATACAGTGCAAACAGATATAATCCACATAAAAGATCTTTGGGGTATTCAATTATTTTCAGAACGATATAAAGGCATGGAGACAAACGTTTGAACCACTGCTATTCTAGAAAGAATGTAAACTTTTTCTGAGTTGGTAGAATAATTTGCCTTTGGAAAATTAATTTTTCTTTTTCCTTTCTCTAATAATTATAAAGTCTATTTATCTTTTTTAGATTCTCATGGAAAATTCTATAATAGGCTATGCCAAAAATGATCTCATTAGCCTTATGATAAATAGCTCTGTGTTGCTGAGTAGATATCTGAATTGTATTTAATGATAATAGCTTTAGTGTTTACAAATACTTATATTTGAATTATATCCTTTAATTTTCATAGGTGATTCCAGGAAGGTAGGTATTTTTCTCCCCATTTATACTGAGGAAATGAATTTTAAGAGAGGAAAAGTGCTTTGTCTATCTAGAAAGTGCTTGAACACAAAATCAAATGCAGTCCTGCTAACCCTGTGTTCCTGTGCTCTTCTTTTACCTTTGGATGGAAAAAATAGCTTTTTGGTTTTTATCAATGTAGACTATGCTCTTCTGCTCTTGTACAGTCAAAGCAAGGGCTGAGTCTTGAGACAGCTTTTGGATTTGGGCACAGCTCCTGGCTGCTTTTCTCCTAGGCCATTTCCTCGTATAAGGATGATAGGAAATAATACATTCAAGGCCTCCAGAATAGTGCTTAGTATATAATAGTCGCTGTTACTGTTTTTCATGATTGGCATAACAACGTAACTCTGTACATGGCCAGGGAGATTTGGCTTCATCCAATTCAAGCATGAAAGGTCATCAGAGTCACCAAGACAGAAATTAGAAGAATGGCATATGCAAAAGCTTCAGAACAATTCCAGGTCTGAACAATAACCAAAATGCAGCCTTTTCCAGGCTGAAAGCCAAAGTTCATTCTATATATGCTGTTGATCTTCACCTCAGCTCTGCGTTCAAATTTAAGGGTGACCACGTAGGTCAAAAGGTCACTCTTCTGCTTGTCAGCACTGGTTCAAACCAGCTTTGAATATCTGCTGGGTATCACCACCTTTAATGACTTCCTCCCTGTCCTGATCAGAGGCTGCTGGAGTCACGTAAAAAGCTTTGGGAATCCAGGTAAAGCCAGCCCACCTTAGCTTAAAACCCCCTTTTCCGCTCAGTTCTCTAGTTTGGGTCCTGTTGGCTTCACGGCTGGAGCCTCTGTCTGCCCGGGACCTTCAGAATACGTGCTATTTGAATGGTCCTGATGGCTCTTGAGTGACAGCTCTCTGGTCCCTTTTGCCTCCCCTCAGTCCCACTTCGGTTGCACACAAGGAAACTGCTTCTGGCCCAGCTTTCAGTCCACATTTGTGGAGGCAGCGCCAGGGCTAAAGAGGTTCATGGCGTGAGTCAGGCTTCCTGGTGGCCCCTGCAGAGCCCTTCAACTGCTTAGCATTCAGGGGCTATGCTGGTAAGATCTGGCTGCATGTGGATGTTTCTACAGAAAGTAGTTGGTAAGCAGAGGAATATTAACAGTATTGATTTGGCTCTCTTTGCATATTGATCCCAACATAGAATATGTACATACAGATAAGAAGATAATAACTAACATTGATAGGAACAATGTCATGTGATTTAAAAAATACAGAGATATATAACTTTATGCAATAATAGTAAAATGAGAATGAGCCACTAAACACTGTGGTTTGTTCTAGTAAATTTACCTTGGGGAGGATATCTTGCTATGTGCTAGAATGGAATTTGAACATTTTATCACATTTAATGATCAAATAATTCCTTGAGTTCGTTTATATGTTCCTTGGTTTCCAAATGAGGAAATGGAAAGTCCTAAACATTTAGCAATTTTTTGTTCAGGATCATATCAAAGGTCACACAACCTATAAATGGCAGAGCAGAATTAGAACTTAAGATTTTCCGACACTAAAGGTTAGAATCTCTTCAGCTCAGCCCCCTGCCCCCTGCATATTTCTATTTCATTGAAAGTTCAAATAACATCATGCAAAAATACATATTTGATTAAATAAAAAGAAAAAAATGTTAAAAGGTCAACAGCTCTTTATTACTTTTTTAGAAAAACTTTCAACTCAAGAACTCAAGACATACACTGGAATAAGTAAGAGTTCAGTCTCTGAGGTCATGCTGCTTGGTTCAAAGCCGATTCCACCATGTACTAGTTGTACAGCTTTAAGTGAATCCTTTACCTCTCTGTGCCCAAGTTTCCTCATTTGGGAATAATAATAAAGCCTAGCTCCTTGAGTTGTCAAGAAAAAAAATTAATACATGTAAACTGCTTAGAAAACTGCTTGGCATATTTAATAGCACTCAGTAAATATTATTAGCTGATCTTTTCCTCCCTCTCTCCCGCTGTCTCCCTCCCTCCCTCCCTCCCTCCCTCCCTCCTTCCCTCTCTCTCTTCTCTCCTTCCCCCCTCCTTCCTTCGTCCTTTCCTTCCTCCCTGTCTCTCTCTCCCCATTTAACAGGTTGAATTAACAAAGTGTAAACACTAAATAATCTTTTTAGCAAGTTAGAAAGACTCACCAAAGATGGCTCAAAAACTCAGTACTGAAGTTTTGGGGTGCTGGGATTTAAAAATAGAACCTGGTGAGAAGCATTCTTGCTGTGTCAACTCTTAGAATTCTGTATCAAGAAAACCCAGAAGAGCTTTATTTTAAGAGGACTCTGAATGGCTTAGCTGCAGTTCATGGATGCATCAGAACATTCTCTTGATGGTTCACTTTCTTGTGAACTTAAAATCAAGCAACATGAAGAGTTCTAGTTCTGGTCTGACCAATCCTGCTACCCCCAACCTCACAACAGGCCAGCTGAACCAAACTCAGGTGCTGCTAAGTAACTGGAGCAGGACCCCAGCGGCGAGCCTTCACTGCCAAGGCTTTTGAAGTTCTTTGTTAAATCTTCTTTTAACACAGACGGGATTTTTTATAGTATGTTTCAGGGATGATGCAAAATATTAAGGATACAGAAAAAGAATGACTACAGATGGTGGATCTGGAAAGTGAGCAGAGAAGAACTCTGATCTCTGTCAGATCTGGGTCCTAGCCTTGTTTTGATCACTTTTTTCTTATAGAGCTTGCCATTTCACCTCTTCTGAGCTCAGTTTTTCCCATATTCAAAGGTCTGTGCCTTTGAGGTACCTGAAGGCCAGATAATCTCTCATATTGTTAATCGAGCTATTGGGAAGTCAGTTCATTAGTAATTTTTTAGTGATTAGGAAAGAGGCCAAGGCGTGTGGAACTCCTGAGGTCAGGAGTTCATGACCAGCCTGGCCAACGTGATAAAACCTTGTCTCTACTAAAAATATAAAAAAATTAGTGGGGCGTGATGGCGGGCACCTATAATCTCAGGTACTCAGGAGGCTAAGGCAGGAGAATTGCTTGAACCCAGGAGGTGGAGGTTGCAGTGAGCCGCGATTGTGCCACTACACTCCAAACTGGGCAACAGAGAGAAACTCTGTCTCAAAAATAAATAAATAAATAAATAAAATCCATTGTTAATTAAAGCAAGATGCTAACCCTGATAAAAATACACTATTAATTCAAATACTCAGGAGGATTTAGTGTCTTCTACCAGCTGTTATGTATACTTCCCCCATATCTATTAATATTTCTTAATAACCAACTAAAATGGCTGCAGCAAACCCAAGTCTCCATTCTAATGTAACAAATAAAAGTAGTTGAAATTGGATGTGTAAATATGTTTCTCCAGAAGGAACATGCTGGTGCTCAGTTGTCTAAGTGGATATGTAAACACCTGCTTTAGAAAACTAAGCCAACGACAAGATGTAGCATTCACTGAAGGCAGTGAAAAGTGGGGACACAAATGCAGTTAGGAGCTAAATCACAGGCAACAGCCCTGAAAGAAGGTAGCAGCAAAAAGAATGGAATTGCCAGGTTTTGGCAAGTTGGTGATTGTAAAGAAATAAACTTGGCTATATATTCTGGTGCTATTTTTGGAGATTATTTTCTGAAAAATCAGTAAAATGCCATTATCAAGATAAAACTTTAAAGTGCAAATATACATATTGTCTCACAAAGAATGGGGGATGGACTTGGAATGCCGATTCTAGAATTGGTCTTGCAATTGGCTGACTTCATTAGCAGTATCTTGCACAGGCCTTCAAGGAAACAGAAATCAGTGGTAGGAATAATTCTGAGGCCACGCAACAAAGCTAAGTTGTCTGATCCTGCCCACTATAGGCAGATGGGGACCATGGCCTGGCTTCTTAAATGTATTCTTCAGCACATCTGGGAAAGTTTGGATGCTTTATAGAATTAAGAAATGTCGGCTCGGTATGGTGGCTCACGCCTGTAATCCCAGCACTCTGGGAGGCTGAGGCAGGCAGATCACTTGAGGTAGGGAGTTTGAGACCAGCCTGACCAACATGGAGAAACCCCATCTCTATTAAAAATACAAAATTAGCCAGGTGTGTTGGCACATGCCTGTAATCTCAGCTACTCAGGAGGCTGAGGCAGGAGAATCACTTGAACCCGGGAGGCTGAGGTTGCCGTGAGCCAAGATTGCGCCATTGCACTCCAGCCTGGGCAACGAGAGCAAAACTCCATCTCAAAAAACAAACAAGCCAAAGAAATATCACCATGATCTACTAGGAGAGCATGATAACACTTTAAATGAGACCATCTCTACTAATCATTTACTGTTTTGAACAGAGTTCCTATACATAGGTTTAACGTTTTCAGAAATGCTCACCATGTTCAGTTTATATGTTCAACCTTCTACTTAAAAATCTCTCATGACATATCTAATAGATATATGGGATTCCCTCTTTTATTTTCAGTAAAAAAATGAAAACAGAACTGTCAGATAACTAGTATATGAAATTTACCCATTTATACATTATATTCCTAGTATGCTAGCTATGTTATGAGATGCCTAAGCTTATCATTTTCCTTAATGACATACTTGACATATTTATATCTAGTATTTCTAATGATATAAAGCAATTTTTATTTCTCAAAAACTTTGCCTTATGCACTTAGATTATGGGAATGACTGAGAACAGTGGCTTATCCAGTCAACTTTCACACAATTATTCCATGAATATTGTTTATCAAAAGCATAGTCACCTAAAATAATTACATTTAAAAAATCAAGTTTGGCTGTTTCCACAGCATATATCAATTCAAATGATAAAACTGTGATTTGTGTATCAATGTGGAGGTACCCTGATGTTAAGAATATGTTATTTTATACCATAAAATCACATTTAGGTTTTGCCATTTTCTGATAAACTCCTTACCGCACATTTCCCAACATTCACATGGAGGATGACACTTACTAAATTATAGCATTAAATGTTGCCTAGTTGAGCTGAAAATTATACATAGGTGCAGATGACAGTGCTTAGTTGCCAAGAGTCAGTACATCTTTATTTTAGTGCTGCCATGGACAGGCAGTACCATTGAATCTTGTGTCAGTTACTTAATGCATTTGAACCCTCATCTCCTCCTGTGTAAAATGAATCATCAGATGAGATTATTTCTGGTGTCTTCCAGCTCCACTATTCTAAGCATCTATGCTTATAAAAGCATGTTTCTTTGGTCGCATTGGGAAATTTCACATGGGTACTATTGATCATTTGCACTGGAGAAAAGATCTTGGCCCATGTCTTCCTTACACATTTTCCCCATATTTTAATGTAACACTAAATTTCTTTCATTAGTTTATATTTTTCATCATGATATGTCATCCTGATATCTTTTTGTTTTCTTTCAGTGATAGGGTCTTGCTCTGTTGCCCAGGCTAGAGTGCAGTGACACGATCAAGGTTCACTGCAGCCTCAACCTCCTAGGCTCACATGATCCTTCTGCCTCAGCCTCCTAAGTAGCTGAGACTACAAGTGCACACCACCACACCAAACTATGTTTTTTAATGTTTTGTAGAGACAAGGTCTCATTATGTTGCTCAGGCTGGTCTTGAACTCCTGGCCTCAGCTGATCCTCCCACCTTGGCCTCCCAAAGTGCTGGAATTGCAGACATGAGCCACCACACCTAGCTCATTCTGATACCTTTACTGTTGGTTGTTAGTACCAATAATTTCTTGAGTGCTTACCTTGTCCCAGGAACATTGCTCAGTATTTTACTTAAATTATTTTTAACTTTCACAGATTCCTGAGGTAAGTACTCTTATATTCGTATTTTATTACAAGGAAACTGAAATGGAAGCGTGCAGGGTATATTTCCATTAGCTCACATGGCTAGTCAGCTTTGAAGCTATGATTAAAACCTGTCCATATAATTCTTATCCCCATCTATAAACAACTCTATAATACTCCCAGGGGATAGAGGGTGTGGAGCCCAAGATCCCCGAAAAATCTGGGGGACCACCATACCCCTTGCATTCTCCATGTATTCCCGAGTGTAGTTGAACACTCTGGAGACTCCCGGCAGCCCACTTCCTCACCTCCACTCAGGCAGCACCAAGCCGCCTTTCTGTCTTCAGCCTGACCCGGAGCTCCTGGACACTTCCCCATTTCACCTCTGGCATCTATTGATTGTGTAGCACTGGGGCAGGCCACAAATCATTTCAACTACGTGCGTACTGCATCCTGGATGCACTGTCACTCCAGCTCATTAGGTTTTACAAGCAAAGTCACAAGGCCAAGGTGAGTATATCCACTGCAGACTCATGCTGTCTTATAATAGCTGGGTCCTCACAGGTGCTGGGCAATTTCTTATCATCACAGCTACAAAGACTGACCCCTTTTGCCAACTAGAGCTCTTTCTTCTTCAGGATGACCTGGCTGCTTTTCTGAGCTGCCCAAGGTCTCAGCATCCTTTTCTCCCCCTCTACTCATCTCTGGGTCTTTACCCTTTGGTTCTTTCTTCTTGTCTGTTTTTTAAAGAGAAACCACTGTTGGGCAGGATGAAGCTCTTTGCCTGTGGTCCAGATCTCATTACCCTCACATTGATTTTGCCACTTTGCTTCACCAGCTATTCATTCACCTGCACCTTCCATCTCTGACTCTCCCTCCATTCTTTCCCTCTGCATATAAACAGTCCTCACTCTTCTAAGTAATTTCTAAGACTATGCCATCCATTCTCTTTCTCCCTGTCTCTTTCTTCTCTTTAGAAGGCACGATGTTTCTTTTGTTAACTTTTCAAGACGGTAAGTCATAGGAAGACATAACAAAGTATATTTTCTTAGCTTTAGTTATTTATTTGATGCAAAAAATCAAATCTAGGCTCATTCCTAGTTCCTAGGTATTTAATTCCCATTGCACTTATTTATAAAAGTAGTATATTAGATATTTGTTTTTGTTCTTAAAACATAGAAGGAGATAACACTGATGCCATCTCCTGAGCCCTATTTATGTGTGAGGGTCTGTGAGACATAGGTGTGAATCAGACCCAGAGAACAAATGTCTAATCATCAAAATGAAGACAGAGTAGAGGCGTAGACAGCAGACACGCCCTAAATTGATAGGAAGTCTACTACATTCCTACTTAATTTATATAAGCCGAAAACTTCTAGGTCAAATGGACAAAATACTAATTTGAATTGTAAAACCAGAGAATCACAGCTCCTCAATCAATTTCCAGAGTTGAGTCAGTTTACAGACCCAGAGCCCTTGAGTGAAGGGCAGACCCCTTGAGGAAGAACCCCACTGTACTACGAACAATTTATGCAGTGAATCTTTCTCTCACCCTTCCCCCAAAATACCTCTAGCCTTTTATCAGGGAAGCAGTGCATTGGGGAAAGGGAAATAATCAGACATTTTGGGGACTACTGGACACTGACTCTGAGCTGACATTGATTCCAGGGGACCCAAAACGTCACCGTGGTCCTCCAGTTAAAGTAGGGGCTTATGGAGATCAGGTAATGAATGGAATTTCAGCTCAGTTCTGACTTACAGTGGGTCCAGTGGGTTCCCAGACTCGTCCTGTGGTCACTTCCCAGTGTGAGAATGCATAATTGGCATAGACAGACTTAGCAGCTGGGGTGACTGGTAAAGTAAGGGCTGCTACGGTAAAGGTCAAATGGAAGCCGTTAGAGCTGCCTCTACCTAGAAAAACAGTAAATCAGTCAATCAAATCAATCAATCTATCCATCCATATCCTATGAATTCTGTCCCTCTAGAGAACCCTGACCAATAAACTCACCTTCTCTCTGATAAAAACCAACCTGGTAAATAAACTCTTTGTGCACATGTTAGGAGAAAATAGCATTTTTTTTGGTTGTTCAGAGAGGAACGCTTCAAACCATATCTTTGTAGCTGAACCTATGGGCATATCTTTTGGACAGAGGGTTGATAAACAGTGTTCATTATGTTTATTATTCATTGTGCTTTTAAGTATTGGCCTGTAACTTTGATTTAAAACATTAAGTTTGAATCATTTTAAATAAATTCTTTTATGCATATATTTTATGCACATATACACCTTGACACAAATGCTTTAATGGGGTAATATCCTATGTGCTGTTTTTATAATTTAGTCTTTTCTTTTTTGCTTACTTACCCTTCCTGCTTCCCAATAAATTTACATCATCAAATACACACTTATCCATCCATGAATAATCAACAAGATAATGTTTATTTTATCTGCATTATCCATAGTCATAGCCAAACACACATATTTGTAGGTAAATATATTTAACCATATACATATAGACACTAGCTGGGGTTGTCATTATTTTACAAGAAGTGTGATACTGCACATACTTCTTTGTACCTTGTTTTTCCTCTCAAGTATACCTCATGAATAACCACCTAAGTTCATCCTCACAGCTCTATTTCATTCTTTTAATGCCTGCATGTTACTCTAGGTATGAATGTACTGTGAACTTTTCAACTTTTTAACAAATATGAGCATTCCTTTGTTTCCCCTTTTCTCCCTGCTCTGAACAATGCTGCATTCAGGATCTTTGTGCATATTTCCTTAAGTTCTGGCTGCTTCAGTGCCCTGTGATAGATTCCTAGGAATGAGATTGCTGATTAGAAGAGTGTATTTTTTCATTTAAAAATTGTTTTACGCTGTCGAAACTGAATGCTACACGAGCCTTTCTTAGTTATGCCTTTTGTCCTATTCTTGACAGAAATAGGTATTATTGCTTTGAAAATATTTTTAAGTCTGGTGAGTGTAAAGTTCTTTCATTGCATTTTCCTGTTAGTTAGTTTGATCATCTTTTTATATGTTTGTTGATCATTTGAAGGTTCTCTCCTAGAAAATTCCCATTTGCATACTATCCCCAGTTGTTAACTGTGTTTTGGGTCTGTTCACAGGCAATTTGTGAGAACTTTTTGTGTAGTATGTCCATTTATCCTTGGTCAAATGTGTTGGAAATAACTGTCCAAACCTGTATTTTTCTATCTATATAATCCTCTTGGGATGCATATTCTTAATTTTTCCATCAAGAAATATATTTTCTTCAGTTTTAACTACAGCTAGAAATTCAGCTGCTCTAGAATTGTGTGAAGGTTACCTAACAAATAGTATTTAACAAGAGAAGAATGAGATAATGGCAAATATTAATAATGTCTTCCTTGCAGGAAAAGTTAGCAAGTATAGTAAATAATCTTGCTAAATCAGGAAACAATTGCAATAATACAAATTGTCCTATAAAGATCTAAATTATCTTACTTTTCATAGCTTGTTAAATTTGGAGAGTTTCTTATCTTCACATAAATTCTCATTTCACAGGGCAGGAAATGATTATAAATGAGACCAAGGCATTTCGCTTTTCAAACAGAGGAAAGAATGATAAAAATCAAATTCATTCCAGGTTATTAACAGAGATGTAAAACTGACACAATTCAGGTGAGGATTTACAGCCTGACTTCAAATACCCTATTGAGACTTTTCTAAATAAAGCCAGTCTCAGCAGCTCTGTAAACAAGCTGATTCAGAAAACTCAGTCTCTAAAGGGAGCTTAGCTCATTCTAACCTATCATGTGAAACATGGAAAACATCTGGGATTTAATCCATTATTAGAACAATCTGTATTATGCACCATGCTTATGTGTTACTGAATGAGGAGTATATTAGGTTTTGTAAATGACTAATTTATGTGGGTTCAGACCAGGCACTTAAAAAAAAAAGAAAAAATAACCTGCTGTATATTTTAATACCAAATTGCAGAGAGCCAAAACATATTTATTTGACCAAGTTTATAGTACCAATATTTTAATCTTTTAAATAAAATGCCACAAACATATGTAAATTGGAAAATGATATATGTAGGTCTTCTTTCAAACATTTAGTATAAAATAAAAATGATTTAATCTACATGTCTAAATGCTTCAGAGTCCTCAGGTCTTTGATACAAGTTTAAGTATGATACAACTGTTTTTCAATTTGGAAAATATTTTTATTATTTTATATGAAACTGTTATGAATTTAATCTAATTTTTTTCAATAAGAACTAAAAGCAACTAAATAATAATGACATCTTAATGCTCCTTAAAAGGCTACTTTTGGCTTCATTGGCTACTAAAGTGATATTAAAGAATAAATAAATTTCTTAATACCCAGCAGAAATCTGTTGGACAAATAAGTGAAGGGAATTTACCCAATAGCGATTTGAACTTACAAATGAGCCATGTGAAGAAACGCTAGCAGCTTCTACTGACCACTGCTTTTATCCCAATTAAATCCTCATTGACTATTTATCCAGGACATCTTATATTTGTTCCTCTCCTAAGAGATCTGACAATTTCAGTTACGAAAAAAGAGTGATATTTGGAATAGCCTTTTCAATTTGGAGGCAATGTTATTTGAATAGTAAGAGTTTAGAAAGGTCATTCTACAAATTTATTTTTTGCCCTTGAACTTACAAAAAAAAAAAACAAAAACAAAAACAAACAAAAAAAAAACCCTGGCCGGGAAATTAAATCCTGAATATCTTACCAGTAGATTTCTATGGTTCTCAAACTTAATGTTTAGAGAACTCTGACACTAGCTTCAGTGATGATCAAATTTAGTAACATGCTTCAGATTGTATTTTCACAGTTTCATATTCATAATAGGCAAGCCAAATTTGTTTTTAGTGATGGGTTAAGAATATTTATTTTATGGTAAGCATTTGGTAAAGTCTGGAAATAAGATGGAATCTAGACTCAAACTGCAGATAAATCTTTTTGGTCAAGCTAATGGGAACTGTACGTGTTTCACAAAGTACTGAAATAATGTCTAAACAACTAGGTATACTAATATGAATGAAATGGTTCCAATTCTATAGTGGGACCCAAACTCATACCAAACAAAATGAAACAGAAACTTGGTGCTGAACTATCTGTTTTTTGTTTTGTTTTGTTTTGTTTGCCAAGGTTCAAAGTCTGGCTGTAGAAATCAGAACTACCTGAATTTATGTTAAAAAACAACATCCCTGTGCTCCACCCAAGACATACTGAAGTTAAATGTCTGGGAGGGAACCAGGGAGCTCCACTTTCAAAAGCAGCCCCATTGGACTATTGATGCAGTCAAATTTGAACATCACCAATGTAGACAAAGCAGAATATCTAGTTGCCTTCATCAGCTGTTTAATCTGAATCATGCTATAAGAATTTGAGTAAAAGAAATGTGAAATGCATACTAGAATTAGTTAAAAATTGAGCATTTTATATTTAATCTTAGGTAAAATTTTGCTTAATATTTTTATAAATGTGGTGTCTAGAACACATTAAAGTAACTTCACAAAATATGTCAGAGGTTTTAAATACATTTAAAAATGGAACACTTAGCTCATGAACACTTTCCCTATTATTGTGTTCATGTTTAAGCATACGAGAGTAACAATTTTTTCTCAGAACATATAGCAGGAATGTGAAATCTTTCTGATTGAAAGAGAAATAATGTATTAAATATAGCATACAGAATGGCAAAATTATAATGAATTACTCTGCATCAAATTACTACTTCTGAAAACAGCTAAGTGTAAATGGATTGAAGAGCTGGGTTTTTAAAGGTTTATTATTATTATTATTATTATTATTTTCATTTTTAGAGACAGGGTTTTCCTCTGTCACCCAGGCTGAAGTATAGTAGTACAATCATAGCTTACTGTAGCCTCAAAATCCTGTGCTCAAGGGATCCTCCCACCTTAGCCTCCTGAATAGCCATGACCACAATCATATGCCAACATACCTGGCTAACTAAAAAAATTTTTTTGTAGAGACCAGCGTCTCACTGTATTGCCCAGGCTAGTCTCGAACTCCTGGTCCCAATATGACCTCTCAAAAATGTTAAGATTACAGGCCTGAGCCACTGTGCTCAGCCAGGTGAGTCTTCATTTTTTTCTCAAAAAGGTATGCCTTTCCTTCTATCTTTTCAAAATAGAAATTTTTACAAATGTGATATATTGTTATTAGACATGAAATATCTAGGCATTAGAACATCCATATTTTTACCATGTTCATCTTTTAGAAGCCTCCTATTGTTATGAAATCAAACCTTTTCAATACTGCCTCAATCAAGTGACACAAAAGATGACCCATTTTCCACGGGAATAGTACTCCTTAATGTATTCATTGTTTTCGGGTTGTTCTGTGCTTCAACCTTGAGTAATTAACAAAACCTCTCTGCATTAATTGCTGATCCTTCCCTTGATGGCAGTCTATGACATTTTTAATTAATTGCTTCGGCAACCTTATTTCCAGTCATATCAGGTCTTATATTCCCTTCACCACTTGCTTCTTTATTTATTATTTTTGCTGTAAGTGTACACAAAACCTAACTTCTGAAGTAGTGAAAAAACATTATACAAGGTCAAAAGCATGCCCTAACCTGTTCAAGAGAAACATACCTATAGCTTTAAAAAGTGTCAAAGTCAGAGGAAGTTGAGGTTAGGGCCTCTGAAAAGCAGAAAACAGAAAGTGGAAGCAAACTCTTAGATCCATTTTTTTGGTGCCCTTTCTTGTGTATTAGTCCTTTTTGATAATGCTGATAAAGACTTACCCAAGATTGGGAAGAAAAAGAGGTGTTTTTGTTTGGTTGGTTGTTTTTGAGATGGAGTTTCACTCTCGTTGTCTAGGTTGGAGTGCAGTGGCGCGATCTCTGCTCACTGCAACCTCCACCTCCCGGGTTCAAGTGATTCTCCTAACTCAGCCTCCCAAGTAGTTGGGATTACAGGCATGTACCATGATGCCTGGATAATTTTGTATGTTAAGTAGAGGTGGGGTTTTTCCATGTTGGTCAGGCTAGTCTCAAGCTCCTGACCTCAGGTGATCCACCCACCTTGGCCTCCCAAAGTGCGGGGATTACAGGTATGAAAAAGAGGTTTAATTGGACTTATGGTTCTGCATGGCTGGGGAGGCCTTAAATCACGGCAGGAGGTGAAAGGCACTTCTTACATGGTGGCAGCAAGAGAAAATGAGGAAGAAGCAAAAGCAGAAGCCCTTGATAAACCCATCGGATCTCATGAGACTTACTTGCTATCAAAAGACTAGCATGGGAAAGACCGGCCCTCAAGAGTTAACTACCACCTCCTGACTCCCTCCCACAACATGGGAATTCTGGGAGATACAATTCAAGATGGGATCTGGGTGCAGACACAGCCAAACCATATCATTCTGCCCCTGACCCCTCCAAATCTCACGTCCTCACATTTCAAAACCAGTCATGCCTTCCCAAAAGTCCCCCAAGTCTTAACTCATTTCAGCATTAACCCAAAAGTCCACAGTCCAAATTCTCATCTGAGACAAGGCTTCTGCCTGTGAGCCTGTATAATCAAAAGCAAGCTAGTCACTTCCTAGATACAATGCTGGTACAGGGATTGCATAAATATAGCCATTCCAAACGGAGAAACTGGTCAAAACAAAGGGGTTACAGGGCCCATGCAAGTCAGAAATCCAGTGGGGCAGTCAAATTTTTAAGCTGCAAAATGATCTCCTTTGACTTCAGGTCTCACATCCAGGTCATGCTTATGCAAGAGGTAGGCTCCCATGGTCTCGGGCAGCTCCATCCCTGTGGCTTTGCAGGGTACAGCCTCCCTCTCGGCTGCTTTCACAAGCCGGCATTGCATGTCTGTGGCTTTTCCAGGGCAACAGTGTCAGCTGTTGGTGAATCTACCATTATCAAGTCTGGAGGACAGTGGCCCTCTTCTCAACAGCACCACTAGGCAGTGCCCCAGCAGGGACTCTGTGTGTGGGGTCCCACCCCACATTTCCCTTCTGCACTGCCCTAACAGAGGTTCTCCATGAGGACCCTGCCCCTGCAGCAAACTTTTGCCTGGGCATCTAAGCATTTCCATACATCTTTTGAAATCTAGGCAGAAGTTCCCAAACATCAATTCTTGACTTCTGTGCACCCACAGGCTCAACACTGCGTGGAAGTGGCCAAGGCTTGGGGCTTCCACCCTCTGAAACAGCAGCCTGATCTGAACGTTGCCCCTTTCAGCCATGGCTGGAGTGACTGGGACACGGGGCACCAAGTCCCTAGGCTGCACACAGCATGGGGACATAGGCCTGGCCCATGAACCACTTTTTTCTCTTGGGCCTCTGGGCCTGTGATGGGAGGGGCTACTGTGAATATCTCCGACGTGACCTGGAGACATTTTCCTCATGGTCTTGGGGGCTGACATTAGGCTCCTTGTTACTTATGCAAAGTTCTGCAGCTGGCTTAAATTTCTCCCCAGAAAATGGGTTTTCTTTTCTATTGCATAGTCAGGCTGCAAATTTTCCAAACTTTTATGCTCTGCCGCCTTTATAAAATTGAATGCTTTAAAAAGAACCCAAGTTACCTCTTAAATGCTTTGCTGCTTAGATATTTCTTCCACCAGATACCCTAAATCATCTTTCTCAAGTTCAAAATTCCACAAATCTCTAGGGCATGGGCAAAATGCTGCCAGTCTCTTTGCTGAAACATAACAAGAGTCACGTTTGCTCCAGTTTCCAACAAGTTACTCATCTCCATCTGAGATCACCTTAGCCTAGACCTTATTGTCCATATCGTTATCAGCATTTTGGGCAAAGCCATTCAGCAAGTCTCTAGGAAGTCCAAACTTTCCCACACTTTCCTGTCTTCTTCTGTGCCCTTCAAACTGTTTCAACCTCTGCCTGTTACCCAGTTCCAAAGTTGCTTCCACATTTTTGGGTATCTTTTCAGTAACCCTCTACTCTTGGTACCAATTTACTGTATTAGTTCATTTTGATGCTGCTGATAAAGGCAGACCCAAGGCTGGGAAGAAAAAGAGGTTTAATTTGACTTCCAGTTCCACATGGCTGGCAGGCCTCAGAATCACCGCAGGAGGCGAAAGGCACTCCTTACATAGTGGCAGCAAGAGAAAATGAGGAAGAAGCACAAGTAGAAACCCCTAATAAACCCATTAGATCTCGTGAGACTTATTCACTATCATGAGAATAGCGTCCAGCCCTTGTGATTCAATTACCTTTCCCCTGGGTCCCTCCCACAACACGTGGGAATTCCGGGAGATACAATTCAAGATGAGATTTGAGTGGGGACACAGCCAAACCATATCATCTTGCCTTTTCATTCAGCTCTAACAGTTGATTTTAGAGTAAAATGTTTTGATTAATATGTTTGCATACTTCAGATTAATCAAATAGTTGCTAAGGTCTACTCATTTCATTGTGTATAAAACACAGTGTTGATGAATAAAGGAAGATTTTACTCATCACTGCTATTTCCGATTGGTTAAAGGCCAGTTATGAAATAACTTAATTTTTCCTACTCATTGGAGTCTGACCTTCATATGTTATGCTCTCTTCTTTGTAATATTCTTGGTTACAAAACTGAGTCTGCATTTCTTTATGGATTCATTTACTAAACAGATAAGTAATTATTATACAAAGGTTACTTGCAGGGGTTGTTTTCAGATCACATTCCTTAACTTTTCTTACAGCTTTTAATGTTTGGTTCTATCTTGTTACATGTCCTGTAAGGCACAACAGATTAATTCTCCTCTCCCAACTATGAATTAACAGAGGTTATCCCTATCTACTCTCTTACCATTTATTAGATTACATTCAGACTTCCTCAAAAAACCTTTTGAAGCAGTTTTACAAACCTAAGCAAGGAAACGAGCAAAAAAATTTTTAAAAATAAAAACAGAAAAGTCAGTAAAAATGATCAAGGAGGCAGAAGTTTGTAGGAACTCAGCATGAGTTACTTAGTAAAAAAATTTTTTCTTTTTTTTTTAGAAATAAGGTGATAGGATCTCACTATGTTGTCCAGTGTGGCCAGGAACTCCTGGGTTCAAGTGATCTTCCTGCCTCAGCCTCCTCAGCAGCTGGAAGTATAGGCACCTGTAGTTCCATGCCTAGCTCTGTTTTTCTTTTCAACACTTGTCATTGTGCTAAATAGTTGTTTCTTTTTTCCCCTCTGTCTCATCATTAGGATGTAACTTCAAGGGCTTAATTTAGTTCACTTCCAGTTGTCTGACCCGTAGAAAGTTCTCAATAAACGCTTGTTTATGAGCATGGTTCTCCATATTGGGCGATTTTTCCCCTCTCCCCAACTTGCCAGGGACATTTGGTACTGCCTAGAGATTTTTTTTCTTTTTCTTTCTTTTCTTTTTCTTCTTCTTCTTCTTCTTTTTTTTTTTTTTTTTGTAGAGATGAGGTCTTACTATGTTGTCTAGGCTGGTCTTGAAGTCCTGGGCTCAAGCAGTCCCCTGCCTTGGCCTCCCAAAGTGTGTATAAAGGTATTTTTGATTATTATAACTGGGAGGGTGCTAGTGGCATCTAGTGAGTAGACACCAGGCATGACAGCACTCTACAATCCACAAGACAGTCGTCCAAAATAAAGAAGTATGTGTCCTGAAATCTTAATAGTGCTGAGGTTGAGCAACCCTGGCATACCCGCTACATAAATTGACACTGAGAACACATTAGTCTGGAGAGACATAAAGTAAATTTAAGTGGTTTGTCAAATGACTCCACAACTAATTTTTTCCTCCCAGTTTACTTACTTTTAAGGCAAATGAAATGAAAAGATATCTAAAACTGCTCTTCTTCAGTAACTTCCTTCTTATCTAGTATCAATCTCATGTATTTATCTATACAGAACTGCCATTTCATCAGAAGACTTAAATAACGGCCCCTCTTTTAATTTTTGCTATCTCCCATTGACCCAACTGACTTTTCTTGTATCTGCTTTGTGGCATTGTTAATAATTTTGTGTGATTTGTTAAAGTACTTTGTACAAACATACTGCTTGACAATACTCTTTCTTAATCTCATGTATGAAATGAGTTATATTTATAAAAGAGAATTGGCAAGAAGTGGAAGGTGTGCTGGTCTGTTGAAGACCTGTGTTCAAATACAAGGTCCTCCACTCATTAGCTGGTTAAATGAGACATAAGTACGAGAGTACCTCACACAAGGCCCAGATAGTGAAAGACTGCAACCATCCATACCACCTTCCCTTCCTTTCTATCAAAACTCTATGAATTACATGAAACTAAACACAACTTGAAAAACATCCTTAGTGATCTTCGCCTAAAAGCAAGGTTAGTTCTCAAGTACAGTGTATTACTGAAATCCAAATCATAATGAGTCTAACAATTTTCTGGGAAATGAAACTTCAGAAGCAAAGTTGGATTAGAAGTTTCTTCGTATCTTTTTGTTGCTAAGAGAAAAGCTTCTAGGCATTAACGATGATTTAGCTATTCAGAGCAAGTGGCTTCATTATCTTAAAATGCGTAAAATTACACTAATTACCAAAAAGGGCAGTGCAAGCTACTGTACGTTGTAAGAAAACTGTGGCATACTCCCTGGAAAAGAGACTGAGGAAATGCATATGACTGACGGTTGCTAAGATACTTGATCATTTAGAAGTTGCCAAGCATTTTGCTAATGTAACCTTACCCTTCTTCTCCATCTTTTACCATTATAGAAAAAAAATTAGAAATATGGAAAAAGGAGCATTTTTAGTAGGTCTTTGTGATAATTTGCTTAAGTAATTGTAAATAAAACAGAATCTTTAATTTTGAATAGAAATGTGATACAGTTTGCGAATGCAGTCTTCTACCCCCATAACTGAACTGTGTGGTTCAATTAGACAGTGAGCTATCTCTCATTCCTCCTTCTATCCCTTCCTCCTGCTCCCTTCCCTTTATATCCATTTCAAAGAAATGACAACAGACCACATTTAAAGGGCTATTTTTTTAAACTCAAAAAGACTGAAAAGAGCAAGAGCTTTTCAAAGGCAGAACGCCACCAGGCACTGAACTTTGGAAGGCAAGAACAACCATGAACACAGCTTCTTAGCACTGGCCATCTGAGATGAAGCCATAAAATTCAGTACCCAACTTGGCAGCTAGTATTCTTATAGAAAGAAAACAATCTTGCCCCTTAATTTGATTTTTTCCTCTTATCATCTCATGGCAATTTGTCTAGTAGAAGGGAAATGTGTGGCCTAAAATAACTTAATCCTTAAATGGATTTATATTATCGTAATCCCATCTGCCCAGGTTTGGTAAATAACCCATCACACAGTAGTGATACAATCTCTAATTAGGCTTTTAGAAAATACTCTGAGATGAACAGGAAAAAAAAAAGGGGTCCTAATTTAATTTATTTGTAAACCTTATGATATGATAATAGGCAGATATTTTGCCTTATCTATATGTTAATGCTAGCATCTGTCAACCATGATCTATTGAGGGTTATTTGAACACTACTATAAAACAATACTGATTTAAGCAGAGTATTTTTGTATTCTTTCTTTTTATGGGAATGAGGAAAATAGCCCTCCCTCCTCCCATCACAGTAAAATAATAACAGATAAAAATTTTATTTTTTAAAAAAGGAAAGAAACAAATGGGTAGGTTTTGTTTTGGAGTTGGTGCAATTTAAACCCAATGTCTTCTTTAGAGGAATTATATGATCACAGCACTCAGCAAGAAAAAATGATGCACAAAATGCTGACCCTGGTCTAAGGTTTAAACTTAATAAGACAAGTACATAGCGTAAAAAGGATCTCAATAACAACGAGGAAATATAAAGGTGAATGACACTTATTTTACAGTATACTATATGAGAGAATAATAAATTCCAATATATAAAATATATAGCATATATTTGAAGAACAAATTAAATTACCTATGATAATCCATTTTTAATACCTATATCTCATTAGGTTGTAAACCTAATAGTAAATGTTTTCTAACTTTATATAATCAAACTATTCTTTGGGATGCAGAGTTAATTTTTAAAAAACATCTCTGAATCACACTGAAAAAATCAAGTATTCATAATATGAAGCTAAAAAGAATAAAATTCTATTCACAATTATGTTACAAAGGTATTTTTTAAAATTATTAAGCAATCTTCAATAAGAAACTGCAGTGGTCCTCAACTGAGTTTTCTCTAGCTTTCATAGTAGTATTTCTTTCTGAATTGAATTCATTTTAGAAAAAATGATCAGTTTTGTTCTCTTGAGTAAATTAGCATTTACATTTATAAAATTAAACATGCATGAATTATTTTATACAAGCACAAAACTATAATTAGTTCTTAACAATACGCTACAGCAACGTATTATCCATTTAGCAATGTTAAATACATTTAGTAATGTTAAAGCATTAAATGCAACACATATAAGTCTTTATGTGTGTGCATACAACTGTGTGTTTAAAATTAACAATACCTTATCTTCTCATACCCACATTAGGTCTCAGTAAATCAAAATGATGGAAAAGAATATATGGGCAACAACAATATATAAGTTTACCATGCTTAAAATTCTTTTTCTTACAAAACAAAACCAATTCCTTAAACCAGTGTCTTAATCTTTAATTCCTCATTTGAATACTTATTTTCCATAATATTTGGATCACTTGTGACTAAGGGCTCCATAGTCACAAGCGATCCCAAGTAGTTGTGACTCTACCTGGTGTCTTCAACTATGGTTTGGAACTACAAAACGTTTCTTTAGAAGTGGTGGCATTGCCAGATTGAAGTTTGTATGTGATATGCTCAGTAGACTGCCTGGTATATGGCAAGCATTCGAGACAATTTAGCTATTGTAATTATTCTTCAAACAATCGGGATAAAATGTAATTTGTATTTCATGGTTCCCTTAGGGTATTCACCTCCACTTGTAGAAAGAATATAGGAAAAACAATTAGAAGAAAATATTAATAATGATTGCATTATGAATGATTTTTAACTTTTTTCTTTTTGTCCAAATGTTCTATAAAGAATGTGTGTGACTTTTATAATAAAAGCCAAATTTTAATTTTGTAATTGCTTTTTACATTTTGTTGAACCTCTTTAGCAGCTCTGTTTGTCATATTCTGTGGCAAGAATTACAAGTATGAACTGAAGGCATTTAGAAATCTTGGCACCATTGGATGGGAAATGGAATAATGCACCCGTGCTCATGCCCTTGAGGAGTCTGAAAGCAGAATGAAAATTAATGAAACACGTTCTATGTTTTCTGTGTCATGTCACTAGTTTCTCTTCGAAAACAATTAGCTGAGGAATGAACCACCCTTCGGAATTCTGTGTTTGAATTAAGGGACAGTGTCCAGTGCACATGACCTTAATGCCAAAAAGAGATTAAAGAATGCAGACACAACACTCCCAGATTACAGGAAAGTAGAGTTACCACTTTCATTAAAACTTTAAAGATAAGCTTAGAGTTATAGT
Source organism: Saimiri boliviensis (assembly GCF_048565385.1). Taxonomy (NCBI): domain Eukaryota; kingdom Metazoa; phylum Chordata; class Mammalia; order Primates; family Cebidae; genus Saimiri; species Saimiri boliviensis. Next base: position 68,892,802 of record NC_133456.1, read on the forward strand.
CTCTATAAAGCATGTGTAAAGTTTAAATCTGGAAAGTTGCTTGGAAAAACAAAATAAACCACAGAAAGTAGTCTAGCTTAAAAGCAGCTAAACTTTCAAGTCATATAAAAATAGTTTTAAAATGCATTATAAAAAGTATGTGTTCTATTTTATTTTTTTTAATTATACTTTAAGTTCTAGGGTACATGTGCAGACTGTGCAGGTTTGTTACATAGGCATACACATGCCATGCATGAAAAAAAAAATAAGGCAATCTCTTTCCATTAAATTCTTTTTTTCTAGTAGAGGAAAAAGAAAAACCACAAACAAACTATGAAATCTGAATTGAGATTATTACAGTGATTTTGATCTTGCAATTGCAGCTATTTTACCGAAGGTTTTTATTTCATCCTTGCACTGTACTTACCATAAGATGCTTGCTACATGTGAACATCAGTACCTATTTCCATTGCTGTAGAAGCATTTTATTCAGCATTGACGTAAAGTGTAAGTACGAATAAGGTATATTCTTTTTAAGCAAGAAATGTGAGGGGTAAACACAAACAGCAATAACATACTTGTAACAGTGCTGTGAGAAAGATGAAGTGCTGTGGGGATTACGGGCAGAAAGGGCTCTGTCTCATTCCTCAGCAGAGCCTTAGAGAAATGTTTTGCTGAAAGATGAGTTGGCTCTGTAAACCCCTTGAGGACAGGGACCATACCGCATTCATCTTTGTATCCCTTCCTGCTAACATTTGATGAATGCTTAAAACACGTTTGTTTAATAATATTGTATACAAGGGAGTTGACTCTGGAGCCGAATTTTCTGGTTCAAATCCCACCTCTTCCAAGTTACAGAATGAGCTACAGGATTTTAATTGTATTTTATAGAAAACTTGTTTTCTCCAAAACAAGGTGTGTGTGTATGTTTTAATTCTAATGTCATACTCTTAGTATAACAGAAGAAAAACATTCCCTATTGAGGACTCCATTCATGGCAGAAGTATCCATAATTGTCTATGTGGTGAGATAGTCTTTAAAATTATCATCTTTGTGTATTATTAAAAACTAAAACAAAGCAGTATCCCTGATGCCTAATTATAGTGAATTGTTCCTTAGTGTTCTCTTGGACTTCTGGGCATTCACAAAATAAACAAACTGAGAGGCTGGCCCTGGTTATTCATGAACTAGAATCTCAGAGCTGGAGGGGGCCTCAGACCATTCTATATATTAATCTCCTCACTATTGGTGAGGAAGCCAAGCTAGAGAGAAGACTCAAGTCAGAAGAATGAAGGGCAATGATAGAAGAGATTTGAAACTAATTTTCTTGACTTTTGTCTTGATACATAGGAGGTATTTCATATAATAATATATAATATGTAATATTACATAACACACATATAATGTTATATAATAAACAAAAGTGTAAAAGTAGAAAAATAATCAATGTGAAATTATGGAAATATTGGGATATTTGGGTTTAAACTATAGAGACAGAGAAATAATGGCTTATAGTGATTTAGGTCACAACAAGTGAGCATGACTAATTTGGGGGAAAAATACATTCTTTTCCACAAAGAGAATTAAGTGCTGTAATACCACCATCACCACCACCACCAATACTGAATATCCTATCTTTTTGTTCTTCATTCTATTCTTAAATTTATTCTAGTGTGTTAATATTATCTCCAGAAAAATGCGGCTAGGTCATACCGTGGTGAAGAATGGCTTTGATTAATGGTTAGATCATAGCACTTAAAATTTTATTAAATCCTTGCTGCTACCGCTAATGTTTAAGTTAGCCTCCTCTTAATTAGATATCAGCTCAGTGCTATGAAATGTTTTTATATATCCATCTCTCTATATATGTGAATGTTTAAGATCATGCTCCTGTCTTTAAGAAACGTCTAATTTAAAATAGATGAGATTCATAAAGTACTAATACAGTTCGCCTATCTGCAACTGACCTTTAATTTGTTGTTTAATTTGTCCTTGAATATACCTGGTTCAGTATTATGCAGGAATGAGCAATACAGAAAAATTCCTGCTGGTTTCTATCGCAAAAGAAGTGGTCACATACCACCAGTGCAGCTGGAGACAGAGGTGACCTGCTCTCAATAAATGCCTGACCTTGACCTTCACCCAGGAAGTGAATGGTGCTGAACTTCCAAGGACTCAGACAGGATTGCTGATGGATTTATCACCTTTCTGATGTAAATGCGATACTTAGTTGTAAAGTGTTATTCTGAAATGTTCCTGCTTATTAATTTAGCTGATTTATTTGCATTTACATTTGAATATTTCTTACAAATGTAAACAGTTTTCTATTTATGGCTTTCGTCATTCGCTTTCTTAACAAAAATGCTTAATTCCAAAGGAATCCTAAAGAACAGAGCATTATAGATTCATAAATCCAAATATTTAACTTAATATTTTATTGCTAACTTTTTATGCAGAAAGAGTAATGTTCATTAACATATCATATTTGTACATGAAGGTATACTTTCATGATGAAATTTTATACTAGATTAACATCTATACAAGATTTTCTCTAGTGGGTAAACTGCTGTGTCATGATAAAATAAAAAAAGATTTGTTTACAGATTTGTGTCTAAATTTTGGTCTAAAGGAAATCGGGAGAACCACTCTGCCGCTATATTTTTGACTTATGAATAGCTTGAAATGGCTGTTTACCAAACTCAAATGTTTATGCATCCCCAGACGGAAATATCTTTTATGATTTTCTTTCTGCTGTTTGAGGAAAGGGACATTTTCCTCACATAACATCTAGGTTTTGAAATAACACTGGAAAAAAGAATATATGGATTACTGATTCAAGCCCCAGGATGCCTTTGCAAGTTTCTCTCTTTATACATTCCTAAAATGTATTTTAAAGCTGTTATCAATGTGAACTATGTGAAAAGTTGCCATTTTTAATAGAGTTTTTTTTTTTTCCCCATTCTAGTTGGGGACTATCTATCTCTCAATATTTAATTCAAAACACTATATATGACCCATTAATTTACTCTCAAACTGAGTGTGTAACTACTGTCACTCGTGCAACTGAGCCACATTTAAAAATTCTAATTTTCCATGAACTTAACATTTAATTATAGTTCCATATAAAAGTTAATTATTTCTTTATTTAAATCTGATCTTTCTACATAAGTTTGATTGTGTCTTTTCAGCTAAATATTAAGTTCCCAAATGAGAGGGATTATCATAAAGCTATGCTCTGTAAGAGGATAAGGTGCTCAAAAATATTTAATAATGAATGAATATGTATTTACCTCTATAAACATGACTTTGATAAGCACTTCTGAGAAAAGGTGGAGGTTCAGAGAAAGGGATCAAGATTCAAAATAAAGAAAACTTAAGATGAAGAATGAGGCCTCAGGGTGGGTGGATATCAGATATGCTGAAGAGATCCATTTCTTATTCTGCTCTGTTTCTCAGATTTTATTTTAGCACCCACAGTTTGGAAATCAGATAAGCTTTTCTGGGAGTGTAGCCAAAAAATAAAGTAGATTTCAGCGATTTCTATTTATTATGGTTGTACAGTGTGTCAGGAACTGTATGGAACACATACATTATATTAGAATGTCCTTTCTCTCCAAAGGCAGTGTTCTGATTCCGCATCTATTATATACCACATACTTCATACAAGCAAAAGTAAAACATATGTTGTTTCATATCATATTTTTATACATGTGTGTTATGTCATAATCAGTTTTATACTTGTAACGTTCTCATCATTTGGTAGGTCTGTGTTAACCTTTCTATTGAATGGGCTGGAACCATTTTTGCAGTGAATATCTCATGTAAGAATATTCTAAAAGAAATAACACGGAATGTAACATAGTCCTGCTCTACCACTATCCAGTTAATGACAAGTAACTAACAACCTGTGCCTTAGTTAGTGATATGACCAGTCCTCCTGACTTGACAGTGTTATGAATATAACCTAGGATATAAATGAAAGCATTTTTTTTTTGAAGTGAAATCAGGTTAAAGATAGTGCCAATATTTATGGCTGTGTAAGATATTTCCAAACCCGCCTTTCATTTTGTTTTTAGAAAGGAGAAGAGCTTCTGTTGGCCTGGGAACCTTGTTCATTCTAATAGGAGAGTAACTGCTGCTCTAGAATGAAAAATGAAACAAATTTTCAGAAAGCTTGAACTAAGCATTTAGATGGCTCACATGAAGCCTGTCACCCAGGCCTGCCTGTCTCACAGGGCGACATCCAGCTGCTCTGCTTCTCAAAGGGCTCCCCCTGCCTCTTATACGGCTCTCTAAGGTTGTTGCAGATTCAATTTGTTCAAGTTGTCTCTTTTTTTCTTGTTGTTTGTTTGTTTGTTTTTTAAAATCCAGAACAGCAAGGCTAGAGTTTTTGGGCCACTCTATTAAAGGGATCATGGAGGCACAGAAATTAATACAATCAACTTAATTTCATAATCAGGTGTGAATGGCCAATATGCAGAAAGTCGTTTCTTCTGCTCTGTGTATTGTTGTGTATTTCAATTGTGTGCATAAAGGAGTGAAGAGTGAGAAAGAGGAGTGCCAAACACTCTTTTCCATTGCTCATTGGGGTAACATCTTACAGGCTGTGTTTAGGGCCATGGGATGGGACATAAGGGTTATTTTAACGTCATATAGGGTCATAGTTGGAAATAAAGTCAATAATTTGAAGTCTATGTCTCTGGAATTTTAGGTTTCTGTGTAGACTGTAATTCACTTACAGAATCATGCTTACTTAAAGATTGCATATATAAATGCATAAATATTCCTCCCAGTCAACCAACATTTTCTGATCTCCAGTAAATCAATGTTTGCCAAGAACTTTCACTGCCCCAAGATATTAAATTTGCTAACATTCTATAAAAGGTGTGCTCCTGGCTCTGGCTGGAGTTTTAGCCTCTGGTTTCTACTTCTGACTTATGAGAATACCTCATTTTAAATGTGCAAACAGGCAATTTCAGTGATTTAAGGTAGAAGCATAACTTAGGGTTCTAGTTTCCCATTTTTATTTATCATTATATTTCCTCCTTCAATTCTCTCCAAATGGGTTACCAAAGGTGATTCACAAAGGGTCTGCATCTGATACAACTGTCAGTGAAAATATTTATATTTCCTTGAGAGTGAAGAAATCAGAGGGATGAAAGAAAAAGGTATTTCTTATCGCAACTAACTTATTCCATTAATGAATTTGAGGGTATAATTTCCATATGATCATCTTTTTGTAGAATTTTAAATGATGGGAAGTAGTGGTCTCTGTTTTAATGAGATAATATTTATTAACTGGATAATGTCCACCCTTAATACTATAAAGACATTTCTAAAGCAGAGAATCCAGTATTAAAATTTGGCAACAAATCTGTGTGTGTTCTTATTGACAAGAGTCAGAAATCAAACAATTAGACTTCTGAGTGAAGTAATGCACATTTCAATTTTCTAATTTAAGATGTTCAGAGAGATTAAGAAACTCATCCAAGGTCACAGGGGTAGGAAGTGTTACAACTCAGATTAATACCTTACCAAAAATTTCCCCCATGTCTTAAAAACCAGAAGAAAAATATGAAAATAATCTTCTCAGTCAAACAATGCCATGATATTCATTTCACTTACACTAATCCATGCAAATAAATAACAGATTATCATTTTACATAATGAGCAAATCATGCAATTAATTGGTAAAATAAAAATTCAAACCCACACAACAAAGTATTACAAGTAGAAAAAGTAGAATAAATATAATATTGGTCTAATTTTATGGTAAAGTTAAATCAACAGCTTCTCCCCCAATAAAATCTAATTTTATAACATTTATATGCATGATAAACTCTAGATACTATTTAAATTGCTTTTTTATTACATTAAGTACTATCTCAAAATCTTAATTTATTAAATTTTAGTTTAGGATAAAATTATTGTACTGGTAAAAGACTAAGATCCTACCTGGTCATTTTGTGATGAGAATGAGAAAGTCATGTACTAGTTAGGGTAGAAACAGGCCTGGGATGCAAGTGTTCTGCCCATTGGCTTCTATTCTTTCTTTGGTTCTTCATACTTGCCACCAAAAAAATCAGACAGGAATCTGAATGCATTACTCAAGAAGAATTGATTTTTAAAGGGAGTAGTTCATTTTTATAATAATTTAATTTCATCTTCAAAGATGCCACATAAAATGCTTAATCTATACTAGTCCACAGGAATCTTCAGAAGTTTAAATCAAACCAAGCAGACTAATTAAGGCTAATTAAAAGATGAATTCGTTCAACTATCCATTATTTAATCCAACATGTATTGCTCACCCACCATGAGCAGGCTCTGTGCTAGGCACCAGGGTTAACAAGATGAACAAGATATAGCCGAGAGAACCACCCAACCAGGGAGCAGAGTAAAGGGAGCTGAGACAGAGTTCTGCACAGGCTCAGGTGCTGCGAGAACATAAGGAAGGCATCTAACCCAGCCCTGGAGGTTTTCGAAAGACTCTTTGTAGGAAACGATACGGTCAACTGGATTTTGAAGGATAAGCAAGGATCAGTCAAGTAGGTGAGAAGGGAGGTGTCCCGGTCAGAGAGAACATCATTAGAGAAGGCCAGAGGCATGGAGGTACAGGTCCAATTGGAGGACGTATCCAAAATCTAGTAAGGTTCGAGTTGGGAGTAGTTATGGGGATATTGTGGATGAGAAAACAGAAAAGTCGGCCTTGTAAGTCATATCTTATTGTGGATGCCAGTGTTTTTTGCACTTCAGTGTGCATTGAGTTCAACTGTGGGATGTTTGTTAAAGGGCATATTCCCAGGCCTCATTCTCAGGGAGCCTTATTCAACAGGGCTGCAGTGGGGTCCAGGAATCTACATTGTTAATAAGTATTCTAGACAACAATTCTAAAGATGGACTTGGAAACACTGCTATAGAGGATGGTTAACATGAAAGGACTTCAAATAAAAGGGTGATATGGGAGAGGAGAGGATGACTCCTAGGTTTCTGACTTAGGTAACTGAGTGGATGGTGGTACGATTAGACAATCCAGAAAAACAGGGGAAGAGGCAGGCTTTACAGAAGTTGGTGGTGGGGACAGTGAGTCCATATTTGAACATACCGACTTTGAGTTGGAACAGGCAGAGGTAGTCAGTTAGTGAGACTGGTGTTAAGCTGGGGAGATATAACTGGTTTGTAAACAAATAGGGAGGCTGAGCATAGATTCCAGTTTAATTATGCTTTTGGCTTACTTTAAGATTTCTTTATCTGCAAACAGGCTATTTATTTAAGCATTTATTAAAACACCAGAATTACGTGCAGTACAAGCCACAGGTAAAATAATAATTTTGGACAAATGAGGCACAAAATTCATGTACTTTAGCTCTTAAAATAGAAGCTGAGTGTAATGGTTCCTTGCTATAACACAGAATATTTAATTTCTTTTATTTATTGATTCTGAAACCTGAATATAATTACAAGAATTGCTAGAAGTTGATTTCTAAAATATTAATTTTAACAAAATCAGCTGTGAAATAAAACATGACTTTTTATTTGGGTATTTTAAATTTTACATTGAATAATTTGATTAGTGCTAGTGCTATCACATCCTGATTTTTGTAATGTTACTTCTTAGTCCTTCCACACTCTTAAATTAACTGAGAGTTCAAAATTAATTTTAAGACATTAGGGAGCAAATGTTCCATTTAAAATAGGTATTTCAATACGAATTAAGATTAGTAAAATAAGATCTGTGCATATTTCCCCCACAATAATTTTGGTCCTGCCATTTAGAAGTAGTTTCCTTTCAGCAAAGCTGGTATTTTCTCTCCCTGCAAAAATGGATGTCTAAGATCACAAGAAATTAAGAGAACTCGCTCAAAGAAGCAGCAACTAATTTTTCACTAGTAAAGTCTTGTATTTAAAAGAGGGGTTAATCTAAAGGAGGTTAAAACATTAAAGTGACACATGAAACATTTGGTGAACTACCTTATGAATGCTGAATATTTTACAATAGCAAAGTAAAAAGTAAAACATAAAAACATTTAGTTAAGTAATAGAATTCTGAGCAGGGATATTTCAGCTTGGCTTATACATACGATCAAGATAATACTGAGGTTCTTGCAAACTGTCTCCACAGTGGGCTTCTGAGCTCTGGTTAATCCCATAGCCTCAATATGATTTTGGCCTCCTGGGCATTTCTGATTCTAGAGAGGATTTCTGCATAAAAGATGGGTGTTTCGCGGATGTTCTGTACTTCCAGTAAGCAAGAGCACCTATCCTACACAAAGGTGCTCTCAGAGCATTAAATGTGTAAATGTTACAGGTGTTGAGTGCCGAGTACTGGTAAAGCTACGTGGATTTGACATCTGTGTTGAGTAAGTGGTAGAAAGAATGCATCACTGGTTTGTCCTCTCCAAGGCCAATGTTCCAGAAAACTTGCAAAACCCTTTCATCCCCTGTTAGTTGAGTCATTTTGCCGTGGCTGAGGTACTGACATGGAGATGTGGCCTGAATTCGCTATGCGGGTACAAGCAATACAGTAAAAAACAGAAGATGCAGATTCTATCCTCAGTCCCCAGCTGATTTGACAAGGAAGTTTGGGAGAGGCAGCTGATCCTGTGTGCTGCATTCTCTTTATCAATGTGACAGAGATAAAATATCTCTTTTGCCAACCTCTCTCAAGCATTCTAAAGATTAACTTTTGTGAACCTCTCACTCACAAAAAGTGACTATAGTAGCAGAGGCATCAGTATTATATCACAAATAAGAATCTAGTATATCAGGGACAGCTTTACAGGAAAATTTCTTATTTGCAGAACGAGAAGACAGACGACAGCACGCTTCCAAAGAGCACGTCCTTTGAAGAATTACGAGAGGTTGATTTTTGGCTTTGTAAGAAATATTGAGCATCTTGCTATTAGCAAAATTTTAAAATGTATTTTCCATTATATGGTTAGTAGTAACCTGGAAGAATCGGCCCTGACCAAGCACTGACAGATGTATTTTATCACTAATTACAGGCCTGATAATAATAGAATCCTAGAGCTGGAAGGAAAGCCAGTAATCCTTTAAAGAGACCAGTTTCTATGAAAGCCTTAGCAAACACATCCAATCTGTGTGTGAATATATTTGGTAAAATAAAGCTAATTTATTCACCTTTCCCCCCTCATCAACACACACACACACACACACACACACACACACACACACACACACACACACACCAGCTCCTTCATAGAGGTGGCCCCCTTCAAAGTCATGCCCATGGTTGTGCAGATTGGCTGCTCAAGGATGTCTGGATGAGGGGCACTGGTCAGGTCTGAAATCCAACCCTCTATCTCACATACCAAGTGTGTGCCTGGGTGTGGGATTGTGTCCTCCAGGAAAAAGCATAATCTTTGTATATTTGATTCACCCAGAAAAGGCACATTCTTATTGTTTGCCCAGAGGTAGTACATGTCACTAGCATTGGTATTTCTTTCTCCTTTTAGAAACACCACACCTGTAATCCCAGCACTTTGGGAGGCCAAGGCAGGTGCATCACCTGCGGTTGGGAGTTCGAAACCAGCCTGATCAACATGGAGAAACCCCATATCTACTAAGGATACAAAATTAGCCAGGCATGGTGGTGCATGTCTGTAATCCCAGCTGCTCGGGAGACTAAGGTAGGAGAATTGCTTGAACCTGGGAGGCGGAGGCTGTGGTGAGACGAGATCGTACCACTGCACTCCAGCCTGGGCAACAAGAGCAACAGTCTGTCTCAAAAACAACAACAACAGCAGCAACAAAAAACACAACAGAAAGACCTCTGTGTTGACATGTGATTTTTGGATCTTCTAACCTGTAACTGAATGGGAAGAATCACTCCTCCATATTTTGGGCCCACTTATCAGAGTAACTGTGGGAGATACAATAAGATCCTGCAGTTCAGGTAGGTGCAAAAAATAGACCAGCCCACCGGATGACTACTGTATGACCATTGTGAGTACAGCTCCTTCCCTGGATCTGTGAAAAGGTGTGTGTGTGTGTGTGTGTGTGAGAGAGAGAGAGAAAGAGAGAGCGCGCATGAGAGAGAGCACGCACATGTGCCTGCATGTGCCTGCATATGTAACTGGGGAGGTCAAGGCTGGCAGTGTGAGCAATCCTTACAACAGGGTGTAAGCAAATGACAGCTTTCTGCAGCAGTTCCAACATCGCAACATTCTGTCATGGTCTCAGTTGTCTCAGGGGTGTGTGTGTTAGCATTATTATCAAAATTGCTGTTGACAACCAGCTGAAATGGTCAGGAGGTGTCTAGAACTTTAGAGGGGTGGCTTCCAACTCCACATGACTTTGTCAGGTTAGAGATATAGTTAGAAACCATCAGAAGAATCTATTATATTTCTAAATCTGCAGCCCAGATTGTCCGCCAGCTTTAAAGAGGTTGAACCCATTAAACTGTGTAGACTGCTTTGACAGTAGAGTGTCAGTTAATTACAGCGGCAATCTAATTATAAGGTTTATAAGGTTTCCCTGTAATTGATTCCATTTCAAGTCTGTAGAAACTTCACTTGACATGCATTTGCTTCCACAGCTCATGGGAATAGACTAGATCCTGGGGCTGTGTGTATCTTACCTTCAGGGAGACCATCACAACTGCACTTCAGAGTCCTTACATGGGACAGTAAAGACTCTTCCAAGTAGTTCATGCATTCATTCACTGTTTCATTCATTTAATCGTCAAGTCATCTATTCGTTCAATAAGTGCTACATGAAGAACATATACTTTGCACTATTAGTCTCCAGGAATATAAAGATGTATTGGATATAGTCACTGCCACAGATGGGCTTACAAGAAGTTGGGGAGACTGACAAAAATAAATAATTAAAACTATACATTAATGATGGTATTGTCAATGCAGAGAAAGTGCTAAGGAAGCGGTCCTGCATTGCTGGGAGCAGCGGTGGTGCAGAGCAGCGCACGCTGAGGAGGGAACGTCTGGAGGGAACAGTGGGGGATGAGCAAACATTCAGACTGGATGTAAGACAAGGAACTGAGGATGAAGACATTTAAAAAAAATCTAGAACTGTGAGAAAACAAGAAAAGAAAGCGTCTGCCACCATTGTGAACAACAGGTATCACAGGCATGCTGTGGCTAGACTCTTTATTCCACAGAAGATATGTAAGAAACACTTTGGTAGCTCTATAAAAACATAAGAGCTAGCATAATTGAGCAATTATTATATGCTAAGACCCTTACACCTTTGTTATCCCATCTAATCTTTACTAAGTCATCACAAAGTGTGGGCATTTTTCTTATCTCCCTGTCACAGGTGAGGAGTGCGGGAGTTAGGGAGGGTAAGTTTGAGCAAAACCACAGACACGGTGTGGGGAAGCCATGATTTGAACTTGGGGCCATTACGCTGGAGCAGAAGCTCTTATGTTTTGTTCCCTCTTCAGATGTGAGGAATTATTCAGTGATGTATGATGAATGGCATCAAAAGCATTTCAGCATTCTTTTTTTTTTTTCACTTTGGGAATAGGCAATCAATTGAAGAAGTCGAAACCGTCAGGACCCGGCCCTTAGCTTCCGCACACGTGGAGTGACCATGTTGTGCTATGTGAACTCTAATGACCTTTATACCTCCAAGATTCCATTTTAATTTAATCTTCCCCCAAGCTTAAGAACACTTTCTTTCTTGTCTTACATAAATCTTCCTAAAGGGTTATATAAGACACTGCATATCAGTATTAATGACTCCAATGCAGAGGGCATCCTGATTATCATCATCCTTTGGATGAATATGAAACATGAATGTTCCCAATGTTTTACATTAACTCCCTGGAGATGGAGGAAAAAGATGTTCTTATCACTAAGGTACATGATACATATTTTAATTCCCTGATTAATTACTGAATTCTTCATATGGCTCCTTCTAATATCTCAGAAAGAAGAGTGAGTAGTGGATGGGCACTGATGAATGACAGAGGACTCATTCCGCTCCTCTCTGCTATGTGATTTAATCAGCCAGTGTAAGCTAGCTCTACCATATTCTCTTAGAGTCCTGTCTCTAACGACAAGTAGTACTGAATAAACACAGGCTTAAAGAGAATTATTTCCTTTTAACTCTTATCTCTCAAGCCAGACCAGACCCTAGTCAATTCAAGATAGAGACCTAGGCGTCTATTTTACATTCAAGCAACATCTAAACATGTTGCAGTGGACATTCACTTTAGAACACTTCCCCAAATCTAAAGTCTCTGCATTTGGGAAACTGCCACACTCTCAGTCTTAGTGAGAAGCCAATAAGCACTTTTACAGACTATCCTGGAGCCCGAGGATGCATGTGCAGCTTAGCTCCACCAATCAGCCATATATGCCCTCCATTTTGAAACAGGATTTTGGACACAGACACACAGCATGGTGGAGAGTCCATTCTGACAGTAAAGGCAGCCACAGAAGCTCTATCATGGGGCTTCCGCGCGCAGCAGGAGCAGCATCAGTGGAGTAGTGGCAGAATCAGCACCCCAAGTCTGCTGAGGCAGGGTGCAAGCTCTGCGGCTCTTTGTACCGTGAAGGCAGCAGTGGGATCCACCCTGACCTGTTCAGACTTGGGTTCAGAACCTGAGCACACCTGGGCTCTGCCCGCCTGCTGCCTGCACCCTCACCCCTAGCCTTGATCTAAAAGTCTGCAAGTGCCCCAATGTACTTTTTTCCAACACATTATTTATTTTGAAATAGTCTCTCAAGCTCACAGAAAAATTACAAAGAACAGTCCAATGGACTCTCACATACCCTTTCCCCAGAAGTAGCAATTTTAATACTTTGCTGTACTGCTTTATTCTCTTTCATTACCCCTCCCTCCGTCTCTGTATACACACACATACACACAAGATTTATAACGTATACACCATGCTCTTTACCACTTCATCCAGCAAGTGTGTGCCCTATGAACAAGGAGCTTTTTTTTTTTTTTTTTTTTTTTTTTTTTTTTTTTTTTAACATAGCCACAGTACAGTCATCCGATTCAAAGATGTAAAGACAAACATGACACTAACCTGATTGAAAGTCCATATTTGAGTTTTGGTCAAGAGTTTTTGCCAAGGGTATCCTTATAGCAATTTCTTTCCCCCTGCCCAAGGTCCAGTCTAGGATTGTATTTAGCTGTCATGTCTCTTTGGTCTCTTTTTCATTTGTAACAGCTTCTCAGTTTTTTCTTGCTTTCCATGACACTGATATTTTGGAAAAACACAATCTGTTCATTTTTTAGAATATCCTCTATTTCGGGTTTGTCTGTTTTCTCATAATTAGACTCAGGTTGTACAATTTTGGCACAATTATTACCTGAATGATGCTGTCTCTTTTTTAGAGCATCAGATTTAGAGGCGCATGCCCCACCTGTCCATTATTGGTGATGCTGATTTTGATTGTTTAGTTAAGATGCTGTCCAATTTAACCATTGAAAATTCTCTTTTTTCTTTGGAATGCATGGATGACATTTTGGTGCTATGTAACTATCTCGCTCCCAATCAAACTGCCTTTCTCCTCAGATTTAATATCCATCTCTCATTATTATTTGAGTCAATTTTACTATAGTGATTGCAAACAGTAATTTTTAAATCTGATCATTCTTTCTATGCTTATTCAAATGGCCAGTCTAATCATTCCAAGAAGAAACAGTGGTGAACACCGTTAGAACAAGAAAGGGTCTACGTTTCCAATACGATTTTTCAGGGCCCTTTATGTTACGTGTGGAACATGCTTATGGGCCAGATTTTCTTCCACTGTTAGCCAAATGACGGCTAAAGCAACATACAAAATGTCAAATACTTATACTACGACTGACAAGCAGAAAAACATCACTTTCAATGACTGAATGCCAAACATCCAGATATTTGAAAATTGTCAGTGGTTTATTCTAATATTTACTTTTCACGTTGATTTTTTTTTAATGTAACGAGCCTTAAAATAGAGAATAATGGTGTCGTGAAAATGATATACCAGGGCAAAGCAGATTTCACGTCAGCACGAGCTCTGCTAAGTACTTTCTGAGCAAATCTTTTAACTTTTCTGGACCTCAGTTTCTCCATCTGTGAGATGAGATGGTTGAAGAAAATTTTTTCAGAGGTTCTTCAACAAAGAATTGTATGACCTCAAAACTGAACATAAGCACAACTGTTGGAGACATAATGAACTGTTAATCTAGAATATTTTAATCAGCACGTTTAGATTTAAGATTATTTTGGTATAAAGACCAAATACCTGTGAAATAACTCTCAAGTGATTTAGAGAAGAGAAACATCAGAACGATTTATAGAACAATTTAATATAAAGAAGCTAATGCAGTTTTAGGCTGTCTGAATAGGTATCTTTCCCAAGAGATAAATAATCTCACAGTGCTTGGGATTCTCCTGATCACGTCTCTAGCAATGTGTCTTGTTTGGCTTATTTTCATGGAGCCATTAAAACATCAGAAACGTCACTATGAGAAATGATTGAATGCACTGTTTATCTTGGAGGATATAAGATTTAAGGGAATGGGGACAAAATCATTTCTCTAAACACATAGTTTATTTAAGGGAATGTTCCCATTCCCTTAAAATAAATTACATATAAATAAAACTATTGATTGATTGATTATAAATAAAACAAATAAATGTGTTAAGTGAAGCATTATAGGTTTGTTATGCATTTTTCCAGAAGGAAAAAACTACAACAAATTGCCTGGTCATTATGGAGACATTTTTATTCAAGTATAGTTGTGATAGCTGCTCTTTCCAGCTCCTCTTTCAGGAACTTCATCATGCCTCTGTGAAGTCAGAAAGCTACCTATGAATTAAGCTTTCTGCTGGGATCTCAGCTCAATAGATCACACACTGGTTTTTACCTATGGTTTTTCTCAGACCAGTGCTTCTTAAATGTTAATGTACATATAAATCACCGGGTTTCTTGAAAAAATCAGTTCCTGATTCGGAAGGTCTGGAGTTACACCTGAGACTGCATTTCCAATAAGTTCCCACGTATCTCACGTGTACATAATCCCCTGCCAAGTCGAATGTTCTGTCCCCACAGGAGCAGCAGACCACTGAGGATGGGGGTGCACGCTGCAGTTGACACCATGTGAAAGCAGGTGAAGGGATGCTTTGCACTTCTACAACTTCATGTGCTCATGGGGTTTTAATTTTTCTTTTCTTTCTCAAGGAGGCTGCATATGTTTTACTGTTTCTGACTGCTTTTCATGAGAGTAGTCAGAATGCCCACCCAAATACTGACAAACAGGGAATATTTCCCCAGGAAAGGTTGGATTTTGCTGGTCATTACTTGATTCAACTACCACCATTTTGATAGGGACACAAACTCACAGATACCAAGTGTTTGGGTGCTTCTCACTGGGTTTCTCCACAAGGCATAATGTCTTGGAATAGGAGCCTGTGTGTGCACAGTGTCACTGTGATCTACTCACCCATGTCTCTCCCTTCACCCTGGGCCTCTTCCATCCCCAGGAGGCCATCTTGCCAAACTGGGTGCCATCTGTGGTACGCTCTTACTGTCTCCATCTTGAGGAAACTTTTTATCTTACCCTGATTTAACACCAGTGTTAACCCTTAAGGCTGTACAGAACAATTTTATCCCTTTCCTGAGTAACAGCCCTTCAAATACTGAGTCATCACAGTCTCCTTGAGTCTTTATTTTCCCAGCCAATTTCCAGTTCTTTCAATCATTACTCATACGACATGGTCATGAATTCCTCTGCCACACCAGTTGCTTTAAGAACGACATGATTTTTAAGAGGATGTGTGGGAGTGGGAATTTTGTGACTCCCTAGGTAGATTTCTGGCATCACAATAACACCATTCTTCTCCTGGAATTTCATGAATCATAGATCACCATATGGCAGTCTGTTTGGGGAGAATACTTTGCTCCATCAAGTCTCACTTGCAGGGTTTATCTGGTTTTCCAGAGGTGTATGCACGTAAGCAGAAACTTCAGGGAGCTGTGCATGCACCTGAAATTCAAACTATTTCACTTGGGACAGGGTTACCTCATTTTGGAGCTGCTGGCAGGGATTTTTGTCTTTTTTTTTCCAATTAAAAATATGAAGAGGCTGTGCCATATGTGGTACGTTCTTATTGCCTCCATCTTGAGGAAACTTTTTATCATGCCCTGATTTAACACCAGTCTTAAACCTTAAGGCTGTATAGAACAATTTTATCCCTTTCCTGAATAACAGCCCTTCAAAGACTTATACAGAGTCTCTTCTTATCTAAATGAGCTCATTATTTTTCATCTGTGCTATTTCTAACAGTGGTCTCTAAAAAATAATTCAAAAGTTTGACCCATTTAGTGAAATAAAACATAGAGTATGATATTGGACATTTATCTAATGGTATTTTAATAAAAGAAATAGTGTATTGGTTACTACCTAGAAGAATTAGTCATCCTGACATTATAACATTGGCAGTGTGTCATATTATTATACCGTGAGCTTTGAACAATCTGCAATTGTCTTGATATTTAATGACTAGAGCATTAACTGCCTTCCTGCTTATACTCTCCAATATGGTAATATATAAGCTATAAGGATTTTTCTTAGCAGACTGGGAAAGAAAGTCTCTCATTTTGTATCCCTACTAAAGCGGACGGTATAGGTGAGGTGAGGTAGAAGGGGATGAGGTGGGGGTTAAGAGAGAGATCACTGAAAGAAACATAACCCCCAGTTCACAGCACTCTGGTCTCGGATCCATGAGTTACATGCTATAATAGCTCAAGATGATTCTGTGTTTCCTAAGCTCTGAACTATAAAAAGGTGAAAAATGTTTCAGGAACTTGGTAACTAGTTTTCTCTATCAGCATGTTTGAAGTTATACTTTTAGATGCCCCAAACATTCAGACTGGACTTAGATCTCTTAATAAGGACATACTAGGCCAGGTGTGGTGGCTCAAGCCTGTAGTGCCAGCACTTTGGGAGGCCAAGGTGGGTGGATGACCTGAGGGCAGGAGTTTGAGATCAGGCTGGCTAACATAATGAAACGCAGTCTCTACTAAAAATACAAAAAATTAGCTAGGCTTGGTGGCAGGTGCCTGTAATCCTAGCTACTAGGGAGGCTGAGGCAGGAGAATCGCTTGAACCTGGGAGGCAGAGGTTGTGGTGAGCCAAGATTGTGCCACTGCACTCCAGCCTGGGTGACAAGAGGGAGACTCTGTCTCAAAAAACAAACAAACAAACAAATGAAACTAAAAATAAGGACACACTAGGCTGGGGTTCACCTTTACATTTAGTGTAAGAATTGCATACTGGGTATCCTACAAATGAATCAAGAAGGTAGTTTTTATATATAAAACCTTTTAACAGTTTTCGCTTATGTTGGAAACATATGATCTCAATGAAAAGTGTAAAAAAGTCGCCTGCCAGATGTTTTGACTACCTGGTGTATCACATCTTAATGCTTCCAGCGTTGGCAGTGGTCATACTAGAGATTCAAAATTGTAGAATTAACAAGTTGTGTTTTAACCTTTTCTTTTTCTTTACTTTAAAAAATGTTTTATAATAAAATCATTCATTGGCTGAAATCTTTACTTTCAAACACACATTTTTAGGAGGAATATTTATAAACTGTAGATAAAATTTATAAAGACTGTATTGTGTTTCTTACAGTAAGTATATAAACTGTTAGCCAGTATGGCTGGGGAATGATATTTTCAAGTTAATCAAGTATTCTTCTAATTCATACCATAATTATTATAACTTTCACATGTTAAAAGCTCAACCCTACTCCCATACCATGTAGGATTTGCATGTGCATATACACGAAGACACTTCAGAATCTTGCTGAAGATTGTGTCATAATTTTGAGCAACAGCTTAAATGTATATGAATTTGCTTCAATAGAGTTCTGGTTAATATTTTATTATACTCATGCTCACCGTTACTTATAAGATGACTTTTGAGGAAGACCAGTTGCCACTTGAATGGAGGTAAAAGAGGGGGAGAAGAAGGTGACCCAAAACAACACAAGCCCCAGCTTTGCTCATTCTGAAAATGTCACCCTCGCTCCTACTCCAAACTCAACTCAAAGATTCACCTCTGAAAATGTGTGTGTGCTGTATTGTCATTAGTTATATCTTTGCTAGCAGCTAATGCCTTAGCAAAGGGTTAATAAAGAAGTAACACAGGTTAGGAAAGGGTGGGCCCGGTGCTGTGGTACATGCCTGTAATCCTGGCGCTGTGAGAGGCCAAGCTGTGTGGATCGCTTCAGCTCAGGAGTTTGAGATCAGCCTGGGCAACACGGCGACAACCCGTCTCTACACAAAATACAAAGATTAGCTGGGCATGGTGGCATGCACCTGTAGTTCCAGCTCCTCAGGAGCCTGAGGTGAGAGAATTGCTTGAACCAGGGAGGCAGAGAAAGCAGTGAGCCGAGATCGGGCCACTCCACTCCAGCCTGGGCGACAGAACAAGACCTCGTCTCAAGAAAAAAAAAGGTGGCATCAGGAGGGGAAAATGTGGATCTGTTAGAGAGGTAGAAGTACCCATGATAAGTATCATCTGCCTTACAGTTTTGCTGAGGGCCTCACTTATGATAACCTACTGCTTATGGTACTGAAAACAACATTCTACAGTCTTACCTTCGCTTGGTTTCTCATGCATGTTGTTTCTAGTGAGCCTAAATAAATCCCCAGGGGCGAGATCTAATGTGCTAACATCACTTATATTACCTAAGCTATTCACCTTTGTAAAGATTTTATGAAAAATCTTAAGTAAAGTCATATGTAAAAACAAATGCAAAACTCCCTTGGGGGCGGTGGGAAATGGCTACTTTTCAAGCTGTTAATAATCTTATAATTTTTGTTATTTAAATTTTCTTTAGTTTATGTCTTGTGAAGCTAGAGGGTGTGCAAGGATTCCCCAGACAGCTTGAATAAGTCAAAAAGTCTGCCTTGAATGCCTATAATAAAGACTGGTTACAATTACAAAGAAATTTTTTGTCTGATTGCCTTCTGAAATAACTTTCTTTTTTAAGAATAAAACCAATTACTCTGGATTCTTCAATAACAATTCAAAAAATTTTAGTAGAAAATTGAAATTATATTTCTATTTATACCACCCCAGAAAAAAACAGCTTGGTTAAGAAAATATTCAGAGACATATAATAATTTGCTCTAACTGGAAATGTTAACTCATATGCACATATGAAAATAATCACCTCAGCCCTGAACATACAGAGGTACTGGTGGAATTAAGACCACAGGCCATCTATGATCAATAGAGAGTCTTGTCAGAACCGATGCTAAAATATATTGAATCATCATCAGTATCCTTGGTCAAAAAAAAAAACAAACCTAAAACAGTCACTACAAAAGCAATCTTTGCTTCAGTTACTGCGGTGACTAATTCCCACTGGAAATAATTGGTAAGGCAACTGGAAAAAAAATACAGCTCCAGGACCCTGCTCATAAGAATATACCTGTGGCTTTTAGTATGAAACCAAGAAATATCTGTTACTCTATGCTCTATCTGTAACAGATGCCAAATTTTATCTTCTAATGAGTTAGCAGAACAAACCAAATGTGTGTTTTTAAAAGTTTGTGGTTTCTAAAATGAATTCAAATTCTACCATAAGCAGATGAATTAGCCATATGTATGAGAATTAATAGACTTTATTTGCAAATTCATTAAGTTGCAGAAACAAAGGCACCACAGGAGTTTTAAATTAGACTATTTTTAAGTCTTCCTGAGAACACCTGCCCCTACTTCAAACTGCTAATTTACAAAGCACTTTATTTTAAAATCGCTTGGATACAGAAACCAATTAGAATGCAAATATTTCTGTTCTCACTCTTGCTTTAAGATATCAGTGAAGTAACATTAAGTTTCAAATAAACTCTAAAGCTGGCAGAAATGTTAGTATGCCTGCTTATTCCTGGTCCACTTTACCAAATATAGATTCAGATTTTAATTATAAATGTTTTGGAGTGTTGGGAATATGTTTCTTCTTATCTGTGATAGAGTCAGGTACATACAGGAAGATGATCCTATCTCTGATAAAGGAAACGTTCTTTAAGTATACCAACACAATAGAAATTTTGCCTATAGGCTAAATAGTATTCTTTGGGGAAGAGATTTGAGAAATGTAAGCCAACAAGTACATTATAAATCAATCTGTAATAGGCATTTTTTGTCGTTGCTGGGGGGAGCAGATGCCCATTCAGATAATCATGCTATTGAATTAACTACTAAGGCCTCAGAAGTTTTATGTTTAACATAAATGGTTAATAGTAAGTAGGAAAAAAGTATTATGCTCTGACATTTTGGCGGACACATTGATTACAATCTTTATTTAGTAATGTTTTAAGTTAAGCTTGGCAGCAAAGATCTGTGAGTTTTACTGCAAGTCATCGTATTTAATGTTGCAGCAGTGCACAAGCAAAAGACATTAAGTCGGGAGAATATGCAAAGACTTGTATTTTGTCTATTCATTCTAAGTGAAATGAAACCCTCAGACATTGTTCTAGGCAACTCAAGTTTCAATAACATTCTCCTTTGAAATATTGAGAAAACTGAGCTAAAATTGTTTCTGAGTGCATGAATTTACCATATTGTTGCTTTGATTCTTCATTCACAGTAACATATTTTTTAAACAACAAAACAATACCATGCAAAGTTTTTGTAAATTTCCCCTTAGTGGTCAATTGCCAATTTTGTGTAAATAAACAGTTTTTTAACGGTTGACTCTATTAAAATCTTCCTGTTTTACCCTTGTGAAGAAACTGTTTAAAAAACAGATAACATATAAAATTTAAATTATCATTCTTGGGTGAAGATGAAGAATAAAAGTATAGTAATAATTCTTTGTTGATTTTTTTCAGCAGTCATTATTTGAATTTTTTGTTACTAAACTTTTCCATTGGTGTAGCTTTTACAAGAAACACGCAGATCACATTGATTCTACATAATGTTGAAAAATATACTTTGTTCAGTAATTTTTGTCTATCAAAATGTGATATAATTACATTAATAAGTTTCAAAGCAGGATGATGTTAGTAATATGGGAAATCTTTTGGAACACTGGTACTGCGTATTGAGAATTCTCATAAAATCTGAGACGATGATAAAATAGTTTTTATATAAAAATGAAGTCCAAAAGAATTTCCCTAAAGTACGGAGATTAAATACTGGCTAGTACTAACTTATAAATGTACAGCAAATTTACCTATTTCCAATGGCTCTAAAAGACACAGAAAATCCTCAGTATTCACAAATGTTGCACAGCAGGGTCCCGGCATCGCACATCAGGACTGCGTGCGACCGCCTTCGGAGGGAGGGGAAGCCCGGACACCGATCCCGACCCTGCACAGCTCCGGGGCCGCGGGCTCCGCTCACGCCGGAGGAAGCCGAGCGAGCGTTTCATTTTTCCCCCAGAGCATCTCCCTGCTTTTTCGAGAGCCGGGGTCGAGGCTGGGGTAGCGGTCTGCGGGGACCGGGGACAGCCACGCCGGAGCTTCGGACGTGTCCGACGCGCGTCCTCCAGGCCGTCCCGCGACCGGCGGGCAGAGGTCCGCGTCCCGCCACTTGCGGCGGGCGCACCGCGCAAAACGGTCTCTGACTCTAAAACACGAAATGCCGCCGCCGCCGCTCGCCCTTCAGCGTCCCGGGGTCACCCTGGGGTCTCCCCTCGCGCGGGTCCCGGGTCCCGTTTCAGGAAACGGTCTCGGGAACGCACAGAAAACAAACTTGGCGGCGGCGGCCCCGGGTCCCCCCGACCCTCCCGCCGGGACCCCGCGGGCGCCCCACTTGTTGAGCCGCGCGGAGGGTCTCACCTGCATGTGTCCCTGGTACATGCTGCTCGGGGGCCGCAGGCTCCGGAGGCCGCCGGACGCTCCCGCGCGGACCCGCCCGCCACAGCCGCGGGGAAGGCGCGCTCGGCGGGGGTCTCGCGTGCTCCCGGCCCGCGAGCGCGAGTTCCCGGCGGCCCCTGGCGGCGCGGCGGCGCGGGGAGCTGTCCTCGGCGCGCGGTGCTGAAGCTGGACGCGGGGGCGCGGGGGTCGCGGGGGATGCGGGGGGCGCGGGGCCGGAGCCGGGTGGGCCGCGCCCTCCTGCCGGCGCGGGTCCTGCCGCCGGGCGCCTCCGGAGCTCACCGGGTCCCCGCGGAACGCGCCCTCGCCGCCCGCCCGGCCGCCTGGCACTCGCTCCCTCCGCGGCGCTCCCTCCGCCCAGCCTGACGTGGGCGCCGCCGCCGCCGCCGAGGCCGAGGGCCGGGCACGCGCGCGCGTTCCCCGAGGGCGGCCCGGGCGGCGCGCGCTCCCCACGCGCGTGCTCGGTGCTCGGGTGCGCGCGCACGCCGGGCGCGGGGCCGGCGGGCGGGGGTCGCGCGGGCGGGAAACGCCTGCGGCGCGGCGTGGGTCCAGGTGCGGCGCGGCCGGTCCCCGCGGAGGAAGGGCGCGCGCTCCCCGGGAAGCGCCGGCGCGGGCCCGGCGTGCTGCGGGCTGAGGCCGGGCGCGGGGCCGCGAGTTGACTTCGGTGCGGACGCGTTCTCCAAAGTTCCCTCCGCTGCCCCCCGCGCCCGGCTCTGGAGGGCGACCCCGAGTCCCCGAGGCTCTGCGCGCGCCCGTACCGACGTCCTGTGTGTTTTCCACGTGTAACTGACTGTCTGTCTCTCCCTCTATGCGGTATGTCCCTGAGGTCAGGGACATTTTCGGGGTGCAGTGTTGCACTTGCTTTTGCACGGGAGTGCTCAGGAAGGTGCTTAGTACTTCCTGACACACGGCAGGCACCCACTAAATGTTTGTTGAAGGAACAGACCTTTGCTGCTACACACGCACGCACACACACGCGCGCACACACGCGAACACGCACACACGCCCGCACACACACGCACACGCACTCACACACGCGCGCACACACGCACACACGCGCACACTCGCACGCACAGACCCGCGCACACACGCACACACACACGCACACACACATGCACACACACGCACGTACAAAGTGCATTGACACCGGTTCGTTTGATGTGTCTATACAATAAATGCGCATATATACACACACACACCACGGGGTGGTGTAGACCGTGATTACGTCATTTTGTTGGTAAAAACATCTTCAATTATATGTACGGCATGATATAATCCCCAAAATATTGCATATAGCGTAGTATGCTTTTTATAAAGCTAAAAAATGAGACTATAAACTCCCTAGAAATGTAAATGTGTACGAATACACAACGATACAAAAAGGAAAAGCAGTGGAACAATGAATATAGTGTTCACAATGTCGGTGACCCTGGGTGAGGGGAAGCAGGGAAGGAGACAGGGAAGCATTTTACATAAAGGTTAGTTGTTAATGTCTTAGTTTCTATGCTGGGTAGTGATTCATAGGACATTTAGCATCCTGTTAAAAATTACTGCATAACTAAATAAAACGGATGGACTGATGAGGAGAATGTGAACTGAACCAATTCAATGCATCTGAGGTCCTAAAACAACCAACCGAATAAACCCAAAGGTACTAAGACTTGTAAGCAGGAGACAGATTCCTATTACATTCCACCAGTAGTTACCCTTGGACAATTTCCTTCTACTACTTTGGACATCAGTTTTTCATGTCTAAACTCTGTAAAAAAAAAAAAAAAAAAACCTTATGTTTTTATCCTGAAAACTGAGATATGTTCATAAGCACTGTAAACTGTAAAGCGCCGTCCAGTTCTTGTTGGATTATTCCTCACAGGATGAAGCACAGAACTAGGAGTCAGCAGGCAGAGGTGCTGGCTCCATGTTACCACCTCACTGCTCTCTTGGGCAAGTGTGCCAAGTCTCTCTTTTCTCCATTTTGAAATAAGGTAAATACCTACCTAGCATGCTACACAGAGCTGCTGAGGACTGAATGCATGTAATGGAAGTTGTAAATCGCCAACCATGATATATGAATATGCAAACAGACATTTTTTTCCCAGTTCAGAAAAGATGAGGACTGATTTTCTGAGACCTCAAGTACTGCCAATTTTAAAACGAGACTAATTATCACAGAACACTATCATGTTGATAGAAAAACGGAAAATTCTAGTGCTTTGATTCGAAAGCACTAGAAATCTGTGAAGTAACAATAGGGCCAAATGTTTCAATCCATCATATGCTTATTATTACCTAACGACAGGTTCAAGGAGCAGCAGCCATAAAGGCATTCGGATCAGAGTGGCAACTGCTCAGAGTGGGCGCTGGAACCCAACACACTCTCTTTTTAAACCGAGTCACTCATTGAGTTACTGCCTGCATTCTCCAGTCACAGGAGTGACTGCTTTCCTTTGTGAAGAATTCCTCTTCACACTTATTCCTTCTGTTAGAAGATAAACTAAGGCACATTAAATTTTTAAAGGGTTTTTAGCTAACAGTCATTCATGAATCAGGCAGCAGCAGACGGAAAGCAGTTGGGGACTCTGCCGGAAGTCGCTGAAGGGAAAGATTTTATGGGGTTAATGTGGAAGCAGAGCAAAGAAATTATTTGGTTAAAGAGGAATACCGACTTTATTTGGATCATTCTAATGGAAAGTCCATAGTTCGAGGTTATTGGTGGTTTCTGATTGGTTAACCTCAAATTTCACTTTCCTGGAATATTTCTTAGAATAGGAATGAGATTTGAATTGTCTTTATTTTCCTCAGAAACAATGTATGCCTGATAAATATAAGTCCAGAACAACATTTTACAAAATACTTATTTTGTAATTAAATTTGAAAACCTTTGTAACTCAGAACGTGTTGTGTGGACCAGCAGCATCAGCATCTCCTGGGATTCTGTAAGAAATGCAGACTCTTGGGTGCCATTTCTGACCTGCTGAATTAGAATATGCATTTCAACAAGATCCCCAGGTGCTTGTATGCACCATAAAATCTGAGCAGCCCTGTGGCCTAGAAGGTTTATTTACTCATGTAAATGTGTGGCAAAGCTAGCTTTTGCCTTTTGAAATGATAACACATGAGCAACCTCAGTATCACGAGAGAAACGCAATTCATACTGCACTCCGTTTATAAAATAATCTCCCCGTATTTTGAGTGGTCAGTGGATTTGGCATAAAGGCATAGCACATTCAGCTCTCTTAGAGCAGGAAATGTGCTTAGTACCACTGCAATTTTAATCACTGTAATACAATTAAATAATTGAGAGGTAGCAGTAGCATCTATTTTATATTGACGAAATTTAATTTTGCTTAATTAGTAAGTGAATCCTCCTGCATATCAAATGGGTATTGAAAATTCAGGATTTATTAAATCTTTGAAAAAGCTGAGTAATAATGATGAGGTCAGTGTTCTTGTGGACTTAAAAAATCAGAGATAAGAGTCTTTTGATGATTCAATCACTTTTATAATCTGTACAATTCAAACCCTGATGCTAAAAGATGGTGTAGGTGAGAACAAACGTCAAGATAGCTGTAGACCGAAATTAAAATGACTAGTTGGTTTTTGTTGTTCAATCAGAAGGAGGAACATTTTGTTAAAGTTTGCCCACTTTCCCTTTTTGTCTCTTCAAGACATTGAATGAAATTAGCTGGTGCTCAGGGCATTTGATCTGGAAAAAGTGGGAAGCCCACACAGCCAACCCAGCCGATACAGCTCAATAATTGTGACTAAGAAAAGCAGGTGGACGCTGATGGCTAGGAGGTGGCAGCAGCGTTCTTCCAATGAGCAAACAAGCCGGACGCCTCCGAGCTGGGCCTCCTATTAAACTCATTTAAGAAGTCACACTACATATGTTTATTCTTTAGGACAATGTTCTTTCAGTGATTCAGTATCGCTTTTAATATTAAGTGTACTTTCTAGAGCTTCTGAGTCCCAGTGAGAAAACATTTGTGAACAAAAGTATTTCTTGCTTTTGGCTACTTCTTTCTACTTTTACCACTGCCATCCTAGCACAGATGCCATAAATCTCTTATCACGTAAAGCTAGTTTATCACCTCCATCCACCTCCTATGCCACCCTATCATACACATCGCAGCCAGATTAATTTTATAAAGGTCAGCATTAATCACAACACTGCCCAGTTCAGAAATCTTTCATGGCCTTCCATTGCCTACTGATGTCCCCAGACTTCAGCTTTTTATTCATAGTCACGGAAAATCATTTGCTGTCCAGAGCCACATTCTCTTCTAGTGGCAGGAAGCCTTTTTTCTCAAGGTTCTTTGCTTTGAAGAACCATCTCATTCTCTCTCTGGTCCATTTCTGTGATAGGAAACATTTTGCTACCAGGCTTTGGGGGTGCAACATGGCACCCAAGTTGAGCCAAACAGTGTGTTCCATCCTCACTGGCCACAGTTGGAGATGGGGATATGACCCAATCAGCCGATCAGGGAAATGAACTCAGCTCCAGGACTACTTGGGAGCAGAGTGATTCGTCCTCTGGCCTGGATGTTCTAATGACGTTAGCTTGGAACTGCCAGAATCCAGCACACCCATCCTGAAAAGGAAAACAACCTGGGTGGAAAAGAATCCAGGCAGGCTCCAGGAGACAAAATTTGAGCCACTAAATAAACCAACACTAAAAAAAGTCTAAAGTAGCCTTTAAGTTGTTTCAGCTAGTACCATCTTTTTTCTGGTTTAGTTGGACTTTTGGTCACTTGTAATCAAAAGAATACTTATGAATACAGTGGCTTTCCATAGACTGAGCCTGTCTTTTTCAATTCTGTATGTTCTCTACCTTTTGCAATAACCTTGCTTTTATATTATTCCCCAAAGTCAGCCCAAGTTATGCTCTTGCCTCTCCTTAGAATGTACTCCTTCTCTTTACTTCTCTTGAATAAAAGCTCATTCATTTTCAAATTTGGTCTCAAATTCCATTTCCTTCCTGAAGGCTTTTTCATCCTCTGATTGAATACTTCTCTTTGCTGGGAACTTCTTTATGATATGCCAAATGACATTCTTTTAATTATAGTTTTTCTTTTTCTGTTGTCTTGGAGACAGGGTCTTGCTCTATTGTTCAGATTGGCGTGCAGTGGCATGATCATAGCTCACTGCAGCCTCAAACTCCTTGGCTCAAGTGATCCTTCTGCCTCAGCTTCCCGAGTAGTGAAAACTACAGGCATGCACCACCATGCCTGGCCAACTTTTTTAGAAAACTTTTTTTTGTAGAGATAAGAGTCTCATTATGTTGCCCAGGGTAGTCTTGAACTCCTGGCTTCAAGGGAGTCTCCTAACCCATACTCCCAAAGTCAACACTTTTACCGGTTTGAGCCACTACACCAGGCCCGGTACATTTGTTTTTGTTTAGTTATTCCTGTGCTTTTAAACTCTCTATTAGATGTAGGCAAGAACCTTGCTTTATTCCTTTTTATTCTTAAATAACTATGATATCGTGTATGTAGAAAATTCTCAGTAATGATTGTAAACAATAAATTATTTTAGAAGAACTGAAACTTTGAAAACTGTGAAAATAAAATAATTCTGAAATAATTTATTCTGAATATGAATTTAAAATATAATTCTTTTGAATAAAATATTAATGAAATGGTCATTGGTTTTATGTAGAATCACATAATATTAAGGCTGGAGAGAAAAAGCTTATAGCTCTGTGGACTGATTCCCTGCCTTTTCAAGTAAAGAATGCCAAGACCAACAAAGTCAAATGCCCAGTTCCTAAAGTGATTTTTTGATGGAAATAAACAATTCTATTTATGACTGAATAAAGGAACTGGGGGGGGGGTATAATTAACTCAAAGTACACTAGCAATGACAAAATTCAATTCATGTCACAAAATAGTGATATCTGAAAAATATTTGATAAATTAGTACATTAGGGAGGAAATATAGTGGATAAATGGTTAGATTTTAGAAAAGGTAGCTGTTCGCATGAGGATTTGCAGAAAGGAATTTCAGGAATATTATAGAACCGAAGCTCAACTTTATATCAATGAAAATGACATTGGTTTTGCTACTCACAGAAAGAAGGGATTTGATTTTTAAAAGAGTTCACGGTGCAGAAAGAGATAGGCAACGTTAAAACAGTTACAGAAGTGATGTAATCTTACAGGAATTGGGAATTATAGTTTCTAATCCTGGTTAAAGTAATCCTCTTTTCTTGAGTATCCTATTCTGATTTACCTCTTTTAAAACAGACAGTTGCCAGGAGGAAAATGAAATCTTAAGGCTATTTTTGAAAAAATAACTAAGATTTTCATGTGATATATAATGCCCATGTGTAAATGCTTATAAAATTAAAATGTTTTAAAAAATAATCTTGGTATTTGTTAAAGCCTATGGCACTTTGCAACTGAATGCTAGAACTTAAATGCTTTAATTCCATGAAGAGTGAATCACTAAAATACTATATATTATTGTAATAAACGTTCATAGTATCTTAGTTTTGACTCATATCTCTCTTGGACTATTTGTGAAAGCCTCTTACATTTTCTGTCCTCCTCTTTCTCTTCATTCTAATCTATTCCCTATGAAGTAATGAAAGTCAACATTAAAAAATAAATGTAAATTATTTTTAAACATATATATACATATATATTTAAAATAAATTAACTTTTCTCCACTAACAAGAGAATAAAACCCACATTTTATTTTTTAGAGCAAGCAAAGCTCTTCACTATTTTTCTTTCCAAACTTCTTTCCCTGCAAGTCCTCAATTATAGTCTGGGCTTACACAGCTAATTGCAGTCCCCTGAGGGTGCCACACTGGGTCACACTGTGACGTGGTAAAACCCCATAAAACTGCATGCCTCAACCATACCTCGGCTTTCTGTTGAAACTGCTCTCTGTAACCCTAATGTGACAGGCAAGTAGTCCAAACCCATGCCATCTTGGCCCCTGCGAGTTGTAATAAGTAACTAAGGTCTGTAATTTCCACCCTACCCAGGCGATGTGTAAACACTTTAGTAACAATCGGAATGTCCAAAGTCCCCTGGCCCTTGGAATGTCCGAAGCCCCTCACACCCACCCCGCCCGGGAGGTGGTTTACGGGCATAAAAGGTCTTAACACTCTCCTTTCGGGGCCACGGGTTGGAGAGACCCTGCAATTTGGCGTACTTTTGTCTTGGTGTTGACTTTCTGTGCTCGCCCTGGTACAACACCACCTGCATGCCCGAGTGCTTCGTGTTCCTCTACCTGCGGCTTGTGCCCTTCCTTTCTTCCTTCTCCTTCATGCACCAGGAAATACCTATGTTTGCTTCAGGCCTTTGTTCAAGTGCCAGCTCCACTCTGATGTTTTCCTTACTCTGCCTGCGTTATTCATGATTACGTAGGGGTTTCGTGCGCTCCTCATCAGCGTTCTCTCACCAGAGTGTAACTGTTTATTTGCAAACCTGCCTTATCCACTGTGCTGTACGTCCTAGCAAGCAGAGATTGTTGGTCTATACCACTGTGTCCCCAGGGCCGAGCACAGGGACAGCATTATTGGATGACTACATTTCCATCTTTCCATCAAGAATCTTTTCCGTTTTCCAAAGCGATGCAGTCAATTTTTAGTCAGCAAGTATGCAAAAAAGTTAATGCTAATCAAAAAAGAAATTATGAATTTTACCCATTTGGCAAAATAAGGAATTCATCATTGAAAACCAGTAAGGTCTCTTAAGCCCTCTAATGAAGTTATTTTCAAGCATATGTACTATTAACTGCATCAGGGACAAAACTAAAATTTTACAGATGAAGAAACTGAGACCTGGACAAGTTAAGGGACTGCCTTGATCAAGGTCTCAGCTCTGGCCAGCCATCTTTGTCGACCTCAAAAGAGCTGGAATCTCTGGGCTTGAGTGCTTCGGGAAAAGGAGTGTGAGCATCACTTGGCCAGCCTATCAGACCTGCCTGAAAGTCAGGGACACCTAGGCCAGTGTTGAAGATGTTCTTCTACCCAATGTGAAGAAAGAAAAGGATTTGAGGTGTGGGAGGGTGGGTGAAAATTTGGTAGATTCTCTGCTGTAATGAATGGATGAGGCTCATTTTATACCAATAAATACTCGTAAGGAAATTGTTTGGTAAATGAGAATATACCTGAGCTTTGAAATTTCTCAGATTTTGCAAAGAAAAAATATTCACCACAAAAATCACAGACAATGGGCAATTATACTGCAAATACCTTTTATGAATACATTTTTGAAAGACAAAAAATCCAGTAGGAACATGGGCAAAATATGAAATGAAAATTCAATAAAGAAATTTAAATCATCAAAAATATGAATGATTAATAAATAATTTAATGCAAATGGTAATGAAAGAAATGGTTACTTAAACATAGCAGTGCCATTGCTGCTTATCAAGTTGGCAAAGTTCTTTTTTTTTTTTAGAGAAGATTTTTAATATTGGAGAGGTGCTTGAAATTGATCCTTTTCTATGCTGCAGGGGGTTATCATCCTTAGTGCAACTTTTCTGGAGGATGATTTGGCAATATGGATCAAGAGCTTCAAAAATACTCATGTCTAGTGACATAATATTTCCACTTTCAAAAATAAGTCATGAATTTACACTAAGATTTATGTGTAAGGAATTGGTTTTTAATAATGGGAAATTGGAAACAACTTAAATGACCAGCAATAGGAAAATGGTAATTTATTCATTTGAGTATGATAGAATACCATTCATCATCTAAAAAGGATGCTTTAGAAACTAATGGCATGGAAAATAAGTCAGCAAGTATTAATGAAAAAACGGATTTACTTTATAATATATATAGGAGTACACATATACATAAGGTATGTGTATGTATACATATATATGCATATATATAATATACAACTCTTGTTGTCTGACTCTAAATGAACATTCACTATAATTCCTTTTGAAAACAATTACCAAAATTTGACAAACCAATTCACTGTACAAATTCATTATCTAAATTTAAAAAAGCTTATGAGGAATTTGCCAACACTAGTTGGGGAAAACTAGTAATGTGCTAGACAGAAGGTGTGCTGACCACTGCAGGCAGATTGCACCTGTTCCCCGTAGGAGCTTAAACATGTGGTGCATTATCATTTATGGTCTTTTCAACTCTTTCTCTGTGGATCTAGAGATACCAGGGTACCTGTGATTGCTCCAGTGAGGCACCTTAAGGGGTCTGCCAGCCCAGGTTTAATTCAGATGTTATTTTAATTATCTGATTCATTTTGTCACTGTTTGCATTACAGACACACTTTCTGTAGTGTAGAAGAAAGGTAATTTACATTTGCTAATGTGCAGTCTCCATGTGTATTGCATGCTAACATGCTTACTAATGAGTTCATTTAGAGTTTAATAATTAGGTAATTGGTGTTTTATATGCTTTGTATTATGCAGAAATTCTTGGCAGCTGTTATATTGCTGTTTAAGAGTGTTTTAATGATATTTGAGGAAATTATTTGGAGGGTTTTGATGGGTTGAAATTTTTTTCTGTATTAAAGTGATGAGATATAGGCTCCTGTTAACTGAAAATTTACTATTTCAATATTTTTTAAGAAGCAGATTATTTTCAGATAATGAAGATAATGAGAGATGCTTATATGTGTGTGTATGTTTGTTTTCAGCATTTAAATAGAATTAAATACCTCTGGGATGCTAGTGATGCGTACTCTGTGACACTGAGTTTATGTTGAGTTTTACATTTTATTTCCACATTTTCTGTTTTGCAAAATGAGATTTGCCCTGAAGTTTTGCCAATAAAACAAAACAAAACAAAACAAAACAAAACAAAACAAAACAAAAAGGAAGACAGATAAATGAGGGTCTCAGACTTTACTTCACTAACTTCAGTAAGGAGGGAAGAAGTTGAGCGCTATTTGTAAAAGGGGTGTGGTTTTTGCAGAAGTTTAACATGGTAAAAACCTAGGGTATATGGTTTGAGTTCTGAGAAAGAAGTAAGTACTTACTAGACTCCTCTGTGTTGCTCTTTCGCATCTGAAACATTCATGCAGTTTTCTGTCTTTTGAACACCAGTGCTAGGCAGAGAGTAGGACTCAGCAACTTCAGGGGACAATCACAAAGGTGTTTAACATTAGGCTGGATAACTTGTGTTTATATTATCTGTAAGGAGCTAACATGAATATTGACAAGTAGAGCTGAAAATCTGTAATTCAGCTGTTCCTAAGTTCTCCATGTTAACAGCAGTGAAGGCTCCTTGTCTGACTTGATTAGGAGGCAGTCCTGTTTATTACCTACTTCCTGTCTATGAGACTGTCCAGTAATACTTACATGTCTTCTCATCTGGACAGTTTCCTTAGGTTTCTTGCAACCAGTTCCTAAGGCTTCTTTAGCAATTCACACAACACCTTGTTCCATGTGTGGACTGAAGTCCCATTCTAAATCCCAGACCTGTAAAAGCTGGGTGTGGTTTTAAATAAAACTTTATGAAAGGTTTGAAGTTAACAGAATGGGGTTTATTTATTTATTTATTTATTTATTTATTTTTTACTTGTTTATACATTTTTATTTGGAAATGTTTATATCAGTACAAGGAAACAATTTTGGAGACACTAAATGTCATCAGTTATCATTAGTTTATTATAAAAGAGAGATATGGAAATTATTTACATGATGAAAGACTTCAGAACTTCAGTGGAAGGGGCAGATTCACACTGATGCCATTTCAATAGTGACTTATTTCAGTCTACATACTTTCCAAGAACGTCACCATCTCTAAATAGGAAATAATCCTTGTCATCTAGAACTACTTTGGTGCCTCCATATTCTGGGAGAAGAACTTTATCTCCAACTTTCATGCTAACTGGTTGAATGTCTCCACTCTTTCCTTTAGAACGCGATCCAACAGCGACTACTGTTGCTTGCAATACTTTTCCTTGAGATTTTTCTGGAAGCATAATGCCTCCTTTGGTCACAGTTTCAGCAGCACTCCTTTCAGCCAGCACTCGTCAAAGGGCAGGAGAAACTTTCTGAACGCCTGTCCTGCCATGACTCCGTCAGCCTCAGACTCGTGCTCTGCTCTGGCGCACCGCGGCAAGGACAGACCCGCTACAAGTCACGACACGTGGGAAGGCCACCCTCGTGACACGTGGAAAGGCCGCCCCTGGGACACGTGGAAAGGCCGCCCCGGCGACACGTGGGAAGGCCGCCCCCCCGACAGGTGGAAAGGCCGCCCCCCCAACACGTGGGAAGGCCACCCCCCGACGCGTGGGAAGGCTGCCCCCATGGCACGTGGGAAGGCCGCCCCCGGGGACACGTGGGAAGGCCGCCTCCGCGGACATGTGGGAAGGCCGCCCCCGCGACACGTGGGAAGGCCGCCCTCGTGCAGCTCGCTGGCCCCGAAGTGGGCCCTGGGGAATGGGAGGCGGAAGGAAAGAGGAGCTGTTTCTATGCCTTTCTAGGCGCCCAGCCGAGGTGAAAGCCGGAATGGGGTTTATGATGCCAAAGAAAACCAACTGAAGATTAGATGCTGGCATTCCCAAAGGGCCATTCTCCTGCTGTCCTTGGCCAATGCCATGTTAGAGGGGTGTGCTCTTACCCATCATTTAGAGGTGGCATGGACCAAATGCTCTCTGTTCTGGGGCTCAGGGCCTCTAAAGTTGGACAATTTATGGTTTTCAGATGTAGCACTCAATAAAGAGGGTCCTTTATTTATAATGCGGAGCAGTTTAGCTCTTCATCGTCCATTTGAGACCAGGATATTAGTGTTATAGCTGCCTTGCTAGAGTCTATTGAATTGTTTTTTCTCAAATAAGAGTCCTGAGCCCTAAGGATGAAATCAAGCCTCAACCACGAGCAAGAGAAAGAACTGTAGAAACTTTGATATTAAAAAGTTTCAAAAATTTCAAAGCTCTTAAAATCAATTTCTTGGGCTTGGCTCAATTTCAAAAATCGGGTTACTCAGCCTCTTATCCTGCCATCAAAAGTTTTTGCAAACAGAAAACTTCCTGAAGCATTTAAATTAGTGTGCCATGACTGGTTGGTGTATATGGGGGGTGTTTTCTGAAGCACACTCCAGCAGTCATGTTTTCATTTTTCCTGTGACATTTCTAATGAGCCATAGATGGAAACTCAGAATTAATAATATCACGGTCATTATTACCCATGTAAGAAATGCAAAATGGCACTGAGTCTCAGCTCTTACACCTACTAGACATATGCGGCTTTTGTAGGTCACTGAATCTCATTCAGCCTTAGTTTCTTTACCTGAAAAATAGAGATAATACTTACCCTTAAGGTTTACTGCAAAGATTGTAGATCAGTTCCACAAATTGCTGGGCATGGTGTCTTGCACATCACAGAGAATGAATAAACTGTAGCTATCGTGACTATATGATGAGGAAGACATCTTCAGCTATTGTGACTGTATGATGAGGACGACATCTTCAGCTTTCTTGCTCCTCTTTCCCGCTGTCACAATCACCTACCAAAAACTCAACTTTGATTAAATTCAGCCTTCTACTGTTTTCATACCTGCAAAACATTGCTGGCCTCATTTAACGTTGGAAACCACAAGACATGGTGGCTCACGCCTGTAATCCCAGCACTTCAGGAGCCTGAGTGGGGTGGGTCACCTGAGGTCAGAAGTTCGAGACTGGCCAACATGGGGAAACCTACCAAGTACAAAATACTAGACACAAAAATCACTAACATACAAAAATTAGCCAGGCGTGGTGGTGCATGCCTGTAATCCCAGCTACTGTGGAGGCTGAGGCAGGAGAATTGCCTGAACTCGGAGGTTGTAGTGAGCTGAGATCACGTCACTGCACTCCGGCCTGGGCGACAGAGGGAGACTGCTTCTCACAAAAAAAAAGAAAGAAAGAAAACCACAAAATTCAAGTGCATTACCACTGCTGCCCAGCAAATGTTGCCACATTTCTTTAGTGAATTCACCATCAACCTCTATTGAGCCTAAGAATCTCCTTCGCCTCCTCACCTCAGCTGGTTACTTCATTTTTCAATTTCACTGGGTGAAGAGGGAAAATCAGGAATATAATTTCCACATCTCTCTTCCACATTTACTAACGTACTGGTATTTTGGCCTGAACGTTTTACTTTTCCATTTGTCTTAAGGACAAACTTTCTTCCCCGAGGCCAGCCCTTCTTGTTGGGGGCCGGATGTCCTCCTCCCACCTCCTCAGGAACCTCAGGCCTGTGCTTTTCGTCTTCGTCCCACACTGTGATCTGTCCCCCTCCACCTGGAAACGTGTGACATCCCCCACCTCCAAACAGCAGCTCACTCCCACGCCTTCCCATCATTCCCCGTCCACCATGCCTTTTCTCTGATCACTGGCAGCCAGACTCGCTGAGACTCCACGATTCCAGCTGTTTTCTTTCCCTCCTCAGTTTCTCTGGAATTGAATCTATTCAGGCCTTTGTCCATCCTGCACCACCAAAACTGCTGTTGTCAAAGTCAATAATGACCTTTATGTCATCAAATTTAGTCTTAACCTATTGTCGGCATTTGTCACAGACTGTCAAACGCTTCCTTCCTGTTACCCCTTGGCCACCGCTCTCCGTGGCTTCCTCCAGTTTTGCCGTCTGAGCCTGCTTCCTCTCCGTGGCTGGCTCTTTCTCAGCTGACTGTGGTCGTGCTCTGGGACTCAGTCCTGGGGCCCCGTCTTTATCCCCATGCATCCTCCAGGTGACCGGACCCAGTTCCTCTCTACACGGGTGACATTTTCATCTCCTGCCCTGTCTGTTCTCGCCCCTGAACTCCAGACTCCTATTTTCAAATGCATACCCGACATTTCTACATAAGTGCCTAATAATCATCTCAAGCCTAACAAGCCCCGACCAGATCAAACTCTTATTTCCTATCTCCCTCTAAATCTGTTCTTCCCACTGCTTTCCTCATTGGGAAATGGCGACTCCAGTCTTGTAGTTGAGACTGAAAACATGTAAACACCCTTGCCTCCTGTCTTTCTCTCAGACTGTAGATCCCATCTATTAGAAAATTCTGTCAGATCTACCTTTGAAATAGGCAGATTGCTTCTCTTCACGTCTCCGGCTACCACCCTGCTCTGGGTTGCTGTCATCTTTCACTTAGACATGGAACAGCTTCTTTTTTTTTTTTTTTTTTTTTTTTTTTAATTGCATTTTAGGTTTTGGGGTACATGTGATGAACATGCAAGATTGTTGCATAGGTACACACTTGGCAGTGTGGTTTGCTGCCTTCCGTCCCCTCACCTGTATCTGTCATTTCTCCCCATGCTATCTCTTCCCACCTCCCCATCCCCCCGCCCCTCCCCCATTTCCCCCCAGAACAGCTTCTTAACTGGCCTTTCTGTTTCTGCCCTGGCCCATCTGCAGACTCCTCTCCACAACAGCTAGAAGGATCCTTTTAAAACACTGTTGGTGGGAGTAAAAATTAGTTCAACCATTGTGGAACACAGTGTGGCAATTCCTTAAGGACCTAGAACCAGAAATACCATTTGACCCAGCAATCCCATTACTGGGTATATACCCAAAGGTATAAAGACACATGCACACATATGTTTATTGTGGCACTGTTTACCATAGCAAAGACTTGGAACCAACCCAAATGCCCATTGATGATAGACTGGATAAAGAAAATGTGGCACATATACACCATGGAATACTATGCAGCCATAAAAAAGGTTGAGTTCATGTCCTTTGCAGGGCATGGATGAAGCTGGAAGCTATCATTCTCAGTAAACTGTCACAAGAACAGAAAACCAAACACTGCATGTTCTCACTCATAAGTGGGAGTTGAACAATGAGAACACATGGGCACAGGGAGGGGAACATCACACACTGGGACCTGTCGGAGGGTGGGGAGATTGGGGAGGGACAGCATTAGGAGAAATACCTAATGTAGATGACGGGGTGATGGATGCAGCAAACTACCATAGCACGTGTATACCTACGTAACACACCTGCACATTCTGCACATGTACCCTAGAAATTAAAGTGTAATAATATATTTTTAAAAAAAAAAACATGATTCTGTTCAAATCCTCCCATCTCACAGTAACACTCAGGTCCTTGGGCCTGCAGTACTCCATGATCTGCCCACAGTAACTACTTTGACCCCTTCCCCTCTGACACGCCCTTTGGCACAGTTGGCCCCGGTCAGTCACACCCTCTTGCTGTTCCTTGACCTACAAGAATATTCCAACCTTGGGCATTTTTACCTAGAAGCATCTTCCTGCCGATATCTGTATGGCTTGCTTTCTCACTTCCTTTAAGCCTTTCCTCATAAGCCATTATCAAAGATACCTCTGCGATCACCCTACCTAAAATAACACTGTGACTCTCCATGCCCTTTATCTTGCTTTAATTTTTTTATATTGCCACGAGTTGGCTTCCGTATATTTTTCTGTTAATTTATTTTTTGTTTTCTCTTACTGAAATACTAGTTCCATAAGAGCAGAGACAAATTTGTCTAATTACTGCTACATCTTTAAATAAATACACACATGTGTAATACATATAGACATACATATACACACATGCATATATGTACATAAACATACATAGATGCATATTTTTTATGTGTATTTCTGTTTTTATTGAATAGATTACAATTCAGAGGACCTTCAACTAAGCACGTTTACCTGTGGAAGTATCCAGAGATCGGACCACTTCTCTGGGAAGCAGCTTCTTCCCATGACCTCTTGCTCTGCCTACTTCCCTACCCAGTTTTGACATCTGCTGAAACAAACCAGGTAGAATGTGACCACAACTAGTTCCTGTGACTGTTACGCTTGCCTGACTTTAAACGGCTTGTGCCCCTGCCTTGCCATGACCTGTGTTCCTGATGCCCCTGCTTGTTATGCTAGCAGGTCAGCTGCTGTCTAAAGCCCAGCTTCATCGAATTATCTCTGATACATATTCTGATATGTTACAGCAGAGATGCTCAAACTTTAGAATGTATAAGACACCAAGTGAATGTCATAGAAATCTAGACTAATTGGCTTGGTCCCCAGGGATTTTGATTCTGAGGGTCTGATGGGGCATTTTTCTGTAATCATTCCAGGTGCTTCTGATGCAAGAAGTTCTCAAATGATATTTTGAGAAACACTGAATACGCATTTTTTATGTTCTGCATCACTTTAATAATCCAAGTGCTACTGTATTAGAGGGTTTTGGATGGGTTGGAATAGCAACACTGCAAATGAGATCTTTGCTACATATTCAGCAATGTTTGTATTTGGGAGTTTGGTCTGGTAGCCTTATTTTTTTCTTGTAAGTTCTGGGTGGGTTGTGACATAGAGCATACATCATTAGCTCTGGAAATGTCACTCTGTGGACCTGTGTGCTCCCTATATCTTGCCACCAAGTGGCTTAGATGCATGTAA
This sequence comes from Saimiri boliviensis, assembly GCF_048565385.1. Taxonomy (NCBI): domain Eukaryota; kingdom Metazoa; phylum Chordata; class Mammalia; order Primates; family Cebidae; genus Saimiri; species Saimiri boliviensis. The sequence continues at coordinate 68,930,948 of NC_133456.1, forward strand.
TGTATCAATAAGTGAGATTAATTTTAAAATCACACAAACACCTACAAATAAATAGGAGACAGGGAAAAGGCAGCAGTGCTCACTATCTGAGAAATGCAGGTTGCTGCTGAATGAGCCTGGGCCTATAGAAAAAAGCACAGGGTGTTAGATGGAACCTCACGATATAAGCCAATGAGAACAAGAAATGTGGGTTGAATTCAGACTTGTCCTTCTTAAACATGTTCTCAGTATAACTTAACTCTTTTTTTTAAATGCTCACAGTTTTAAGCCTTACCCATCATAACACAGTGACAAAAAGTAAGCTACTGATTTCTGGTTAAATGAAATGCCTGTCACTTAAACTACCTTGTAAAGTTTGTAGAACATGGTTTGTGTCCAATGAGTAATCACTCTTTTTTTCAAACCTTGTCTTAAAAGGTTTTTTTTTTTTTTTTTTTTTTTTGGTTGCGATTTTTCTTTTTTAATGATCATCATGAAATTCGCTGGGCCAGGCCCTGGTGTTCTGCTGCCGTAGTCAGAGTGGAGGGATGACCCCACAAGGGGACAAGAAGCCAAGATTGGGCTGGAGAGCTGAGAAGGAGGAAGAGAAGTGGGAGAGGGGGCAGTGGGGCAGGCAGAGGAGGAAGTCTGGAACCCTGGAAAACCACGCAGATATAAGGTGAGGGCCTCCCTCTGCCACCCCAGCCCTGAGCTGCAGAGGTTGAGGTGCAAGCCGATGGGGGGGATTTTGGCCACAACCTGTTTCCCAGGTCAAAGGGAAGAGACTGACAGCAGAAAAAGGCCAAGGAGCCCAGGGGGACCAAGAACAAGCTAACAGGTAAAACAATTAGGGACACCACCTCTTTTCCCCAGCCCATTTTTCACATTTACAATGGAAGCAATTTGACAAGCGGATATAAAAATCTCAGACAAATTTTCTAACCCCTGGCTGGGGTGTGGATAGCAAGTGGTATCCAGTGATCCAGAAATCAACACCTAAAATCCAGAGGCAGGAGGGCAATTTCCCCTCAGCCCCGCCAAAGATCACTGCCAAAGGTCTCTGCTCTGTTGTTCTAACACATAAGTCACATAAGTAACTGCTATATCTGGTTACTGAGTAGCTGTGCCTAACTGTGATAAATACACTAAATTACATTCCAACATAACCAGAATATCACTGACAGTCTAATGCTAAGAATTGCCTTGAAAATATAAATTTACTAAGTCATTTATACAGGAAAATATGTAAGTAATAGTTTGCGTTTTGTTAGATGAATATTTATAAGTTAAACTCTAATAGCAGCATTCTTATTTTAAAAAATCTTGTAATCTTTTATGTCTGTTCTAATCGGGGGTAACTATATATTCAGTATTAAATTTCTCTACAATGATTAAAAGTGGAGTTAATCCTAGTGACATCCTCTCATTGTGAGAGTCTGGCATTTTTAATTTTGCAACCACAGAATATCTGAGAAGAGCCTGTATGTGTGGACTGGCCACCTGTACTTTTGACTTTGAGCAAATGTTTACTGAGAGCTTTATATTTGCAAGCTGCTGTGCTAGAAGTATAATAATAATCTCTAATTTATCATAATGCCTTACATAGTACCAACTGTTTTCAGATTCAAATGACTCTCACTTGATCTGCACAAAACCCTACCAACACTGCCAGGGAACAGGCCAGTATCTTCATGTGACTTAGCTACTACAGCTCTAGGCCACTGCTTCTCACCCTGGGATAAAATAATCACAGTTTAATCAATTGAATATCCATGACTTAAACAAGAGAAAAAGAGGAACCAGAAACCAAACCAGTGAAATTAGTTGTTCAATTTAAATTTCAGTATTGTTGTTACTGGCCTATTTTCATACAGACTTTAATTAATATCTGAGCATAAATTTATCAGCACATAAATTGATTGTTGTTAATGAGATGGAAGGAAATAAAAACAATTATCCCACATATTAGACTCTGGTGAATATGTTTTTCAATCATTAGCAGAATGGTGTCCTAAAAGTCATATTAACATTTCTGAATAACATTTACAAATATGGAAATTTCATATGACAATTTTAGGTATATATGAAACTGTATATGGACTATAATCTTGTTTTAAAATCTTGTATGTACATTATACACATACATAGGGGAAAAAGACTGAAAAATACATCACAATGTTAATAACAGGAATTCAGCTTTGTTAGTCATTAGGAAAATATAAATTAAAACCACAATATAACAACATTCTGTCTATGGAAATGGCTAAAGTGTAAAAGAGAACACCACGTTTTGGTGAGATGTGGAACAACTAGAGTTCTCATACTCTTTTTGTGGGAGTGTAAATTGGTCCAACCACTTTGAAAAGCCATTTGGTCATATGCTGAAGTGAATGTATGCACACCCTGTGTCCCAGCAATTCCACTCCTAATTGTATCTCTGACATAAATGTATACATATGTTTACCACAAAACATGTACAAGAATGTCTACAGTAGAACTATTTGTAATTGTCCCAAACTGGTGGCATATTCACAGCTAAGAAAATGAGTAAAATGTAACTATACAGAACAATATGAACAAATTTCACAAATGCCCATGTTGTCTTAATGCTGAGAAAATGAAGATGTATATATAAAAATATAAAGAGTCAGGCACAGTGGTGCATGACTGTAATCTCAGCTACTCAAATCTAGACCAGGCAACACAGTGAGACCTTTCTCATATATATGTTTAAATTGTTTATTAAAACACAAAGAAAACTGCAATAATTACATGTCTAGATCAGTTGAATATTCACAAACAACTCACCTGTGTAACCAGCATCCAGTTTCCTAATCATGAAATCGTATATTATCAGCATCACAGAATCTTTCCCATTTCATGTCTCCTTCTGTTACAATTCTCCACCAAAAGCATATCTTGACTTCTAATGCTAGAGGTAAGTTTTCAGTTTTGTCTGCTTTGGGCTTATGTGTGTGATTCTGAGATGCTGATAATACACGATTTCTTGATGTGGGAGCTGGATGCTGGTTACACAGGTGAGTTGTTTGTAAATAGTCAACTGATCTAAACATGTGATTATTGCAATTTTCTTTGTGTTTTAGTAAACAATTTAAAAATTCCAAAAAAGAAAGAAAAGTTAATGCTGTTATTTCTTTGTAGTGGGATATAAGCAAAGTTTAGATTCTTATTTATACCTTTCATTGTCTTTCAAATTTTATAAAACGATCATATGATACTCCTATAATTAGAAAAAAGTTACTGAAAAGAATCTTTTCTGGGTGAGTGTGGTGCCTCATGACTGTAATCTTAGAACTTTGGGAGGCCAAGGCGGGTGGATCACTTGATCCCAGGAGTTGAAGACCAGCCTAGGTAACAGAGTGAAACCCCAGTTACTCGGGAGGCTGACGCAGGAGGATCTCCATAGCCTGGAGAGAATGAGACTGCAGTGAGTGGAGATGTGTTGCTGCCCTCCAGTCTGGGCAACAGAGTGAGACCTTGTCTAAAAACAAGTCTTTTCCTATGCAGTTTCTGAAATGTATTAATTATAACAACAATACTTTACATTTCATAAAAATTAAAATTAAAAAGAAGTCTTTCAAATCTGCTGTCTCATTATCCCAAGATAGTCAAGGCAGTCTTCATTATTTCCTACTTTGTTAAAATCTCTTTGGGTCAGATTCAGGAATTTGAATTTTTTTCAACATCCCTGGGTTATTCTTATTCACAATTGATTTTGAGAATTCGGCAGTGCATAAGGTTGTCAAGGGAAATAAATGTCTTGTAACTAAGAAGGGAGAAATGGGAGAAGCCTGTTCTCTTTGCTAATCAAAGTCATGTTCACGGTCACAGGTGACATTACCTAAACACTTGAAAGCATTTTCACTTACGTGTTGCATATGTAAATTATGATGTCAGAGAAGATTACTCTGTACTGAAGGCTGGCTCTGTTATTATCTAAGAAGAGTTCATATAACATTGAAAACAATAAGAAGTTATGTGAGTTCATTGCCCAACCATGCCCAGTTTGTGATTTATGTGAAATTATGTCAAGAAAATCCTAGGAACTGCCTGGCGCCCAAAGAAAGTTTATTTGTAATAAACATTTATTTTAATCTGAATTCTCATTAAAGACATTATTGATCAGTACTTACTGAGTGTTCATTACGTATAAGGTATTGAAAACCAGAACAGAATGTCAAAGAACACAGCTATTCCCCTCTTCTAGACTCCACTGCTTCCAAGATAGTATTTGGCAATGATCTGTGATTGGAGAGAATTTCAGATGCAAAAATATCTAATCATGTGCGCCTGTGTAGAGAATAATGTGATTAGGCTGCTAATTTTTCACCTTCAATACTTCATAATTATGAAGCTCAGCAAAATTTGCATTGCTCTCAACTCACATAGTAGTTTCCAGACTAGATAAATCCATAGCACATAATTGTGAAATTACTTCCAAATGATAATCTTTTACTATTTTCTTCTAATCAATGCCACCTGCCTTCCTTTTAATAACCAGAGGTATTTATAATTTTTTTCCACTTTGTGCTCCTGTAAAATGTCCTTCACTTCAGAGGTAGGTGAAAACAATTCAGAAGAGCCTCTAAGAGTCTTCTGAAGGCATGTTTTTGAGCTTGAACAATATTATGATAAATTATTCCCCAAACAATACTAGTTGTGACAATCTCGACTCTATTTTTGAATGAAAAATACAGTTATGCTTCAAAATCCATTTAGGCAGAAATTTTAAAAAGATAAACATTTCACCTGAGTGCAATTTTGTAATCTTTTTTTCTAGGTTCTTCTTGAAGAGTCGTGCCTGTGTTTAATTAAGGTATCGCAATTATTTAAAAAATAATTATTTTAAAAAATATTTAAAAAATAAAAATGATGGTTGATTGTGATGTCAGGGATACCAAAACTCTTAAGAGAGTCGATTGGCAGGAATCAAAATACATTTTCTGTATGTACGTGACTTCCTTTACAGAGAAACAGTCATCTTTCGACTACCATTTGTCCATAAATAAATGCATCATGAAGTGATTCTAAAGAATAGAGAATTTTACTCTCATCTGTGACAGTTGTAGCAAATAAGTCCTGGAGATGTTAGGGGCCACATCCAAGCACACACAGCTAGTTAACGGCAGCTGTTTCTCGTTTTTAAAAGAAGTTCCTATGACTCCTCCTTTGCTCTTTTTTTCCCCCCTAAGACAGAGCCTTGCTCTTTTGCCCAGGCTGGAGTGCAGCAGTGTGGTCTTGACTCACTGCAACCTCCATCTCCCAGATTCAAGCAATTCTTCTGACTCAGCCTCCCTTGTAGTTGGGATTACGGCATGCGCAACCAAGCCTGGCTAATTTACATATTTTTAGTAGAGACGGGGTTTCGCCGTGTTGGCCAGGCTGGTCTCAAACTCCTGACCTCACGTGATCTGCCCGCCTCGGCCTCCCAAAGTGCTGGGGTTACAGGCGTGAGCCACTGCGCTCCACCCCTTTGCTCTTTTTCTTCCCACAGAATCAGTTCTACTTGTTCAAATGCATTGTCCTATGATAGTAAAAGGAGCAATGAAATATCCAAATAGTATTAATATTTATGATGTTAACCTATGATACCTTCTGATAAGAATCTAAGACTTCGATATGGCTCTGTAAGAGACAATCTATGTTTTAGCCAAGTCCTCCACCGTGTCGCTGACTGCTCATCATACTTCCTCTGCTCCTCAGCTGGCTGCCCACTGGTTCTCACTTCTTAGGATAAACTGCTAAATTAAACCTCACTGTATGCATAAATTTATTCATAAATGAAAAAGTGTGCCTTTGTCTGCACACTCTTTTCATTTATGAATAACTTTATGCATAAAGTGCATCCATCGACATGATAAATTGACACATGATAAAGTGCGTAAATATGCATCCGATGACAAATGTGTGCCTTTGTCTAGACTTTATGGGAGTAACAGAAACATCAAGAACATCAACAGAGGCCAAACCACAGCTTAGAAATACCCCAGGTGCATGGCATAGGGTCGTGTCGCAAACTTGTCAGAGGAGGCAGCGGAGGATGCTAAGCGTGGAATCGGTGAGTGTGGAAATTCCAGTGGTGAAAGAGAGCCGTGGGCGGACAAAGGAAGGGGCTCACTGGAGACTCACGCTTCTCCCACAGAACACAAGAGGATACAAGTCTAGTAGAAAAACTATACCATGCTGCCATTTTACCTGCCTCGATGTGGTTTTAATGGGAATCTGATGCACGACTGGAGGCAACATTAAGCTTAAAAAGAGATTGTGAATAACGCTCAGTGGAGGAAAGTAACAGATTTGCAGCCAGTTAGTCAAATCTGGGAAAGGCTGATCAGGGAGTCCGAATCGGGGAGACAGAACACTCAGTATAAGGTATCCTTTCTTTAGCAATTATGGAAAGCAGTCAGAGCAAGGTACTCCAAAAATTTACATAGAAGTAGGCAGATGAAATTTCCCCAGCGTACTCTTCACACAACCTCCTGCAAGTGAATGATTAATTAAGAGCTATGAGCTTGAACACTAGGTTTCTAGCTCAAAGCCTAAGGAAAAATACAAGCCATACCAAGGTAAACAAGTAATACAATCTTAGCCAAGTTCAACGAAAAATAAAGCCTCTTTTCACTAGATTGACATTAGGACACACATCATGGGGAAAAATGAGTGAGACCCAGGTCTTTTCAGCTTTACGAGAAGTTAGAAGATGATGGAATAACACCAGAAGGTTTTGAAGAAAATCGATGTTGTTAGTCTTGAAGGAAGAAGTTTCAGGCTTCTCTTCATTCCTTCTTCCACTCCAGGAAGGAGGGGAGTTGACCTTGTTTAGTCAGATGCCACAGCAACAAGGAGACTTGCTACTGGGGGATGTCATGTGTGAGAAAAGTTAAAAGGTAATGGACATGTCTCTTTTTTCTGTTTCCTGTGTGTAATGCTGAGGTGATAAGGACAAAGAACTTTGTTTCAGCATTACGGATGGAGGATAATCCAGATCAGCATCTGGAACAAGGAAAAATTTGTGTTTGTCTATACTGCATCTGGTGCTGGAATGTGTATATTGTATCAACCTGGGAAAAAGATAGAGCCTATCTTTAGCCTTAGTTTGCAAACGCTGTGCAAGCCCAATTTACTTATAGCCTAAGAATGGTTCTGATGGGCCATTCCAGGCCAATAGAGTTCTCTGCATTGGGCTCTGGGAACAGCGTTAACAGTAGTTAACTCTGAATGCCTCATAAAGGATTAGAGTTGGAAAGTAATCCACAGCTTCTGTTCAAGATGTGGTTATGATTTCATGTTTGAGTCCTCACTTGCCATTCTAAATATATAGCAATGATAAACTCTAAAATGAAAAAATTGAAAAGACATGGCTGAACTAAAAAATTATCCATGCATCTGAAAGTGTAAGAGAAAACTCAAAATAGTAAATTATAAGCCTGCTGAATTTTGGGACCAGAATCAGGCAAATTGGTACGGAGTCACTGGGACTAATGGTGGCTCATGAAAAGCAGGAAGCTGGGGCCAGGCTTACTGCTTAAAAACAGAGGCTGTGTTGGAGCTTCATAATTTATGAAAGGAGGTTGTAAAAAGCTGAAGCCAATGATTTCCTGGGTTGCAGACTGCACAGAGCTGAGTATTTTGAGAGACGCAATTACCATAAGCAGACACAGATTCAAACCCAGGAACTGGGCCAATCCGCCCACTGACTTATTGAATAAATACCAGGTGCTTGAAAGGAGCCCCTAGAACAAATGGAATTTGCTGATAATCTCGATGTTCTTTCACTGGCAGCTGCACCACCCTGGCTAAGATGGAATCGAAAGCCAAGAAGCAGGGTGTGAGGACCTATGGGGAGGTCCGAAGCTGGGGAGACATGTCGGCATAGGCAATTAGCAACTCAGTGTAAAAAAAATTTATACGGGCAGGACTTTTAAATCGGAGCAGAAGAACCTAGTTAACAAGATCAGGAAACACTGGGAGAGGAAGGGTAAAATAAGGGCTTACCTTATTTAAGAGAAAGAAAAACTGGGTCTGTCAGAGGAACTTATAGTTAGATAGATATGACAAATGGGTATCAGACAAATACAAGCAAAAAGAAGGCAGGATGTAACGATAGTCAAACAAAGCTGATTTCTGGGCAAGAAAGTGATAAAATATTAATGTTATAAACAGTACACATTCATGAATCAGGAGAAAAAGGTGAGACTTACAATGAGAAAAAAAATGAATAGCCCCATTACAAAATGGACAATGGTCATAGAAAGGTGACCAACAGAAAAAAATACCAAATGCCAAGAAACATGAAAAATACATCTAACTGCATTAATCATTCTCTCAGTACAGAGAGAATGATTTATTAATACATGATAAAATTTATTAATACAGAATAAAATTTACTTTCACTTTTGAATTAGTATAGGTTAAAATATAAACAAAACTCTATTAATAAAGGAGTAGGAATATAATCACTCATGATTTATTGATGGGAGTTACACTGGTAGTTCTTTCTTTAAGTAATTTAGTCTATGTATCAAATCGTAACGTGAGCAAATTATTTGACCCATGATACTATCCTACTTTTAGAAATTTAATCTAAGGAGATAATTACAAAGGTGTTCTTCATATGGTTTATAACACCACCTGGAGAGTTCAGATGGGATAAAGTAATCATTTTAAAGCTGGCAAGGCAAAGCAGCATAAAACAGGGTTTTTTTCAGGCATTTTCATTTTTCTTTTTAACTTTTATCTTAATAACTTTAAACCACTTTGTCATGAATTTTAAATGCCCCTTGCTATAGATTACAGAAACAGAAACTTTCCCTTTTAAATTGAGAACGTGACTGTATTGTCATAAACCAATAGGACACAGCACTCGTTTTCAGAAGGCAGGATCTGAGACCGGTTGCTCCCAAGCAGAAGTCGTCTTCCTTGGCAGACATCCTCCATCATATTAACTCATTAAGATACTTGCAGCTAGTTTGTGTTGAAGGATTTCATTAGTAGGTCAATTGTAGGACTGTGGTTTCAACCCTTTATCTGAAAAATGACCAGGCTGAAGTCACGTAGCCCTGTCCTGTGGTGAAGTCACAAACACGGACATACATGGGTGCCGGAGAGGTAAGGTAAGTGAGTAGACCAGCCTGGTGGAAAATGCAGTCAGCCGGGTGGCACAGAGCCCATCTCAAGGGCTCTGGATAATCACTGCCATGCTGGAATGTAGACTCAGGGTTTCCAGACCTTTGTATTGATCAAGGACTGGATGTATGTGTGTGTGTGTGTGTGTGTGTGTGTGTGTGTGTGTGTGCGTGTGTGTGCATGCATTGAGGTCCCCAATTTTTAAATACTGGTGGAAAGTTTAAAAAGATGTTTTGTGGGTCAAAGGAAACATGTCTGTAAGTCACGTCCAGTTCATTGACTATTTGCTATCTTGTATCGTGAGTGGAGGAAGTTACCTTGCTGACCCTTTTTTCTTCAGCCTTGCAGCTATGCCAGAACCTGGACGGAGGAAGACTTTGGCCTGCCGTCCTCACGCCTTCTTGCGGTTTACCCCACCTTCTGCTTCAACACACAAAATGGTTAAAATTTGTACTTTCTTGGGCCATTTTCGGCTTTGTTCTAGTTCAGCCAGGATTTTTTTTATTTTCCTAAGAGAAAATAGACCCTGTATTTGGCTTTGCTCATTAGTAATGCAGCAACGATCAGCCCTTACCTGGGAATTGGACTGCCTGGACTCCAGATCCTGCTGAAGACTAAAACCGCACCTTCTTTTGATTCCCCCCCCCCCAAATTGTTTAGACTTCATTGGGAGAAAAAAAGACTCATTATTTGCTTATTTCCATTTTTTTTTTTTTTTTTTTACTGTCATCTACTCTAATAAAGTCTTCAGCTTTAACACATTAGACTTTTTTTCCTTCCTTTGAAAGTTGGTTATAAATTTGACCTGCACAGTCCTGTGATTTACAATACTTTTAAATGCGACTGGGTCTAAAATACTGTGTGAGGCACTGATAACTTTAGTTGCCAGGTGTTTAAGCTCTCAGTGAAACGCCCTTCCTATTCCACATCTGCACCAGTCAGTCTTGCAGCATCACAATGATGTGCTTTGGTCAATACCCAAGGGCCTCTTTCCTGAATGGGGAATCAGAATTCCTTGGAATAATCTCCATCTAAATTTAGCAGTTAGGAAATTTGGTGGAAAGTCTCTCTGTTTCACTCAATTAATAACTCCAGACTTTGGGGGGATCCTGTGGCTGTGGGCAGTGAAAACCAATAGATTGGACATTAAATTAAGTGTATTTCACCGGGTCTCTTGCCCATTTTTCAGAAATGTTCTATCAGCTGAGATTAGCTTGCAACCTCTCAGGGCCCCTCTTTCCTGGTGATTTCCCACAAAAGTAGTATTGAGGTATATATATATGTGCCCAGGTCGCCATAAAATATTGCATAAATTTTACTGACTGGTCCAGAATGGTAATTTCCCTCACAGGATCTGGCCCAGCCAGTGAGGTAAGCTTCATCACTATCTTCTTCAGGAATCAGTGTCGTCCAAGGTAAGTAGTTTTCATTTCCCGTCTTTACCTTTTCAGTAGTTGAAGGCCATTTCTGACAAAAATGTTCTCCCTCAGCCCATTCTTGCCCCATGTAATTTGCTTTCTAGACTGCAACCAAAGTGACCTTTCCATGATGCAAATCTGATCATCTCATGACACTACTTAAATCATCTCAGCTGTTTTCAGGTAAAGGTCCCGAATGCCTTGCCATGGATGATAAAGTCTTTTAAAATGATACCTACCTACCTTTAAATCTCATTTCTCACCACTCTTCTTTGGTAATCTGACCATTCTGAATTTTGTTCGGTTTTTGGAATAATGCCTTTCTCTGTTTCCTTAATCTCTAAGTCTTTGAACATCATTTTCTCTCTGAAGTCCTCTTTCATTTGCTCTTCCCCTGGCTAATTTATGTGAACACGTCAGCTCTGATTGTGCTATCACTTGTGTATAATGACTTTTCTGGTCTCCAGTCCTGACTTAGATACCCACTCTGGCGTACTTAACCCATACTGCTTATTATACCACACTGTGATTGTCTATTTTCTTTCCTGTACGGAAACCCTGGTACAGTATACCACACATTCCAGAAGGCTGAGATTATCTTTGTTTTCTTTCCCTAGCACTGAACACAACGCTAGGCTAGTAAAATCCTAAATATTCACCAAACGCCACTCACTCAATGAATGAATGAATGAACTGGAGTAGATCTTTGCTAGAGATATTTACTGTGAGTGAAGTCTATGCCAAACTGAGGCTTTTGTGGGCATGTATATACAGAATCTTTTAAATCCGTATATAACAGCATTAAGCAATATGGGATATCTTTAGCATTTCGGATTGTTAAATATATATTGAACTAATGACAAACAAATATTAATGGCAAAATTCCTGTCATTAGACAGATGTGTGAACCTCTCGGCAGAATGCTGTGTTAGACGAAGTTTCTGTTTGGGAACTAAATTTGACAGACAACATGCAAACACAACACAAGCCTGAATTATGCTCAACAGAAGCAGAAGCTATGAGGTTCTCCAGATTGCATGTAAGCTTTTCCTCAAGAGGGTGTTAATTTATTAATGTGGAGAAGACTGTTTAGAAATCTGTTTCATCTGAAATCATGGGAGTTACCAGCTTAAGCTTAGGAGTCAAACAAAGGTTAAGTCTAGCACTGGCTCTTCTATTTACCACTTGGGCAAGAACCTTAATGATGCTGAAACTCAGTTTTCAAGCATGTAATGGAATAATAATAATACCTCTTCCCTAGAATTACTGCGAAGATTAGATGACATTAACTCTATTCTTGGTATGGTATCAGGTACAGAGCAAATGTTCCGTAAATGTTAAATACTGTAATTCTTGAGTCTGCCCCCACCATCATATAAATGAAACCCAGGCACCAAAGATGTTAAATGAAATCACATATGGTCTCACAGCTAGACAGTGAAAGACAGAGGACTATAAGCGAAATCTTCAATTCTTCACGTTTTTCTCTTATAGCTGGTGCCCTTCGCCTGCTTGTTTGATGAATGCAAACTGAGGAGGTGCCATAACTCAGAAGGAAAAGATTATAATCACATGGGGACAATGTTTTTATGAAATATGAGTGTTGTTAACTTCCTGTAACTCGTCCCATATTGTCTGTTAATAGTAGTAATAAGAGGAAAAAAGAACATAACTATAAAAGCAAAAACCAAAAAAAACCCCAAAAAACCATTATTTGAAGAAGAAAATGATGAAGTTAGAAAGGACTTGTTCTTTTGTGTTGTAAGTGCAGTACAGAGGTGGTAAGCATGGATTTGGTATCAGAGATGATCCCATGACAGGTAAAATATCTGGCAAAATGGAGACGGGGCAATTTGAGGATTAAAAGGAACACTCTTTGTCCATTAGGTTTTTAAAAATAAGTTAATAGAGGTGAATGAAAGCTTAAATACATATGCTTCTATTTTTTAAGGCTTTTCTCTTTAAAACATAATTTTTGAAAATGCAAATATCCTAATATGTTAAAAGGAGTTTTTCTGGGGAATGAGACTTCTGATAGGTAATGAGCATTTAGGAAGTTGCCAGGAGGCTGCTTAATAAAGCATACTTTAAAAATAATAGTTCCCAGTTTTGGCAAGAATTCTTTATTCATTTAAAAATGTTTAAGAAGACATTCATGTCCAGCTATTACCACGATATTGGTTTCATACTTACCCTTCGGACATAAACAACTGTAGAAGTGGACAAATTAGACAAGGTAACTCCCTTCTGGTGCGGTTAACATGCAACACACTGGAAGTCAAAAGTTTTAAAGACACCCTGAACTACTACACAGCACTGCAAACCATTATAAACCAGCAACTCAGAGAAGAATGTAAAGAATAAAGGGAACTGAAATCTGATAATCTGGTTATTTACTCTCAGTTTTGTCCATACATTTCTTTTTGAGTCTTTTTCTTGATTGCATTATGCCTATCATTCAGTGACAAGTTATTATGAAAATTATTTTTTTCAGCTAAAATTCTCTCTCTCCCTCCCTGTTCTGTTAAGTTTAAATGGATATCTATTGTTTTAGATGTACAGTGTGGTGTCAAGTACACCCTCCACCTTGTATAATGGACAAGTGTTCCCTCCACCGGCCATACGTCCTTAATTCCTTTGAGGTGTTTGATGTAGATTGGCCAAACATGATGGTAACCGCTAAGCCTTTGCCACGCAGGCTGTGTGTGGTCTAAGTACAGATAAATATTTCTGCAGAAACTGATGCAGATGTTGGAGGGAGAGAACCTATTTCCTTCTGAGATCGCTTACAGAGAAGACTGCTCTGAAGCAGCTGGCTGGGGGCAGCCATCGAGGCCTCCACTTGGGTGAGCCTGTGGTGAATGAAGTCAACACACAGGAAAGTCGTGCCGAGAGAACAAGAGACATGCTTGATGACCTCTTGGATGCAGCCTGCTTGTAGACTTTTGAGTTATGTGAGCAATTACACAGTGCTTCCTCCTTTGTTGCTGCATAAGCTAGTTTGAGAAGCATGTGTCATTTGCAACCAAAGGAGACCTGATTATTACCGCTAGCCTAGGACTGCTGTTTTAAGAAACTTTACACACAGAGTTCTAGAAGGAGCCTGCAGGAAGAATTCAATGACCTTATAAAACAGTAGGAGTTTGACTGACTTTTTGGAAGAATGAAAACTGAACATGCTCATCCTTATTCTCAAATCTGTTGGGGGAGAAGCAGATGGATCCAGCAATCTTCTGTAATTGCTTACTTGGCCCAATCATTAGAGACGACAGGGATTTGTCATTTTATGAATCTAGAAGAAGGAACAATAGGGGCTATTATCTAACTCCTGAAAAAGCAGATGGACCGGAGGTTCTCGGGCTTCTCATCAGTGCATCAGTCTTGCTGTAAAGCCGCACGCTCTGTGCCTTGCCGGTTAGCACCAGCGATTTTCCAGCTTCCACACAAGGAGGCTTTCCATGTTTTCCGGGAAAAGAGTTTACAATGCAAAGTGTTTCCATTTAGGTTTCTTCAGGGAAGAAAAACAGCTAGTCTGTACTACTGACTACGAAGAAATATTGGCTATGAAATCTCTGATTGAGATGTCTGAGAGATTACAAGCCACGCGGGCAGGGCAGAAGTTAAACGCAGACATCCTACAGGAAACCCTTAAATTAGGCCATCCTATTTTTGTGTTTTAACAAGATAGAACTCGGATTAATGCAGGCCAGGCAATAACTCAGTGGTGTCCTGAGTCTGAAAGGGAAATACCAGGAAGCTGAGGATCCCGGAAGGCTCTAGAGGAGGGCAAGGCAGTAGGGTCTCCTAAACCAGTCCCTGTGTGTGTCCCTCAGAGACACCCGCCTCCCCCAACATATGAATCAGAACGTTTGGAAAATAAAGAAAAACAACACTTAGGAGTTCGTAAGACCTTTCTTTGCAATGTTTTGTCGTATTTCCTTCTAGAATTTTTACCGTTAAATATGTTCTTTAAGTAGTTATTACTGTATACATAAAGTTTGGCATTGTACTTTAAAAATATTATAAGCATTTCCTCATGTATTTACATTAACTTTTGTAATAAGCGTTTTAAATTATTATATACTATTTTTATCTGCAAAAGGAATTCTTCTTATATTTTAGGTAAAAATCCCTTTGAGAAATATAATGAAACATCTACACCAGTGATTCTTATCCCTCAGTGTGCTGCAGAATAACCTGGGAGCTTTAAAAGGATGACTGTCCAGGCCTCATCCTCAGAAATTCACATTTAGTTAGTCAGGAATAGGGCCAAGGCATCAGCATTAAAAAAAACCCAGATGATTCTAACGTGTCCAGGATTAAGACAACTGATTAACCACCCCCACCCCCCGCCACCAATATATATGGCCTTAATAGTTATGTACAGCAGTGGGGTTCATAAATTCTTTGGTGTTAAGGACCCCGCGTTATCATCTAGTTTATGTAATCTAATGTATGTAATTATTACATAATTTTTAGACAGACTTCTTCCAAGTTTTCCCCATCATAAATACTGCAGTGCAGCTCTGGATGTGTGGATGTATGTAACACTTTTCAGAAGTAAGGTTTCCCTGGGTCCAAGTGTTTCACATTTTGTGACTCCTCCATATTGCCAAATGCCTCACACTGGGTCCTACTGCCACATGCTCTTTCCTCTCATATCTGTACATATCTGTACTCAGCCAAACACTGACGGCATCCCTCTGCAGATCCGTAGAGCTCCCGCTCTTCTGTCCAGCCTCTCCTCTGCACAGTACCCCTCCTCAAAATTTCTAGTAACTGTGACCTCGCTGAACTTCCACTTTGTCTCCTCACCTAATCTTAACGATTAAAGGGCTCTGTCTGGATTTCCTCTGGTTCTGCAGCTTACAGCACGGAACTGCCTCTAGGGAGTCGTCTGGTGCACTCATGATTGCTTTCCTTCCCCTTTATAACAGTTTTATGCTATTTCTTTTCTAATGTCTGAAAACCAGTTTCCTGTATTTTTTTATGGTTTTCTCGTTGTTTAAAGCAAAGTTGGTGCCCCTCTTACTCCATCTTGGCTGGAAACAGAAGTAAGTCTATTTGCATTTAACATAATTACTAATATGCGGGGATTTATTTCTATGAATTTATTCTGTGATTTCTACTCTTTCTGTTTGTTCTATTTTTCCTCCTTTCTTGATAGTGTTTTTCAGACTTTTCTTTAGGAAGTGCTCAAAGACTACTTTTGGCAGTGTGTATGAGAGATGTGTATACATGTAGGTAGGTTGTCTTATAAAATATATTGTTTGCAAAAGAGTGCACTGCAAATAAAAATTGAAAACCAACTAACCAAGACAATTTGTGATGAGTTATATAGCTAATTGGACGGTCAACTATGTTTATCCATTAATATTTGCTGAACACATGGATATCAAGGACAATATCAATTTGTGGTGTTAGTTATTTCAGGGATCTCATTTCTGCAATAGATTGCAAGAGCTTATTTCTAACAAATGAAAACTTCAGGCATGTTCTTTAGCCTATTGTCATATTGGTTTTCTGTGATTATATTCACCTTTGTATGGTAGTTATTTGTAAAGATCTGCATTTGTCTCCTTTATGAGACTCGGTGAATGAGAGGGCAGAGATCTAGGTACCAGCATGCGGCAGACGCAGGAGAAACATTTACCTAATTGACTTGCACTAAACTGTGGAAATAAAATGGTAAAAACATTGTCAAAAAGGGAAAGCTTATGGTTCTTCCCCAAGTTTTTCAGGCCAAAAGTCTTTGTTTCATCCCTGTAGTCCTGTTAAATATAAGGCTTTATAGATATTAATATGGTTGCATCTGTATTACATCTGTGAAGTGTAGTTCCATATTACATATAAATGTGTTGTTACGTGTGTGAATGCCAGCATCCCTTTTTATAGATTTGACCTGTGCTTACGTAGTGCGGCTCAAGCACCTAGAACAAAATCAAGTGCAGTACTTGTGAAAGACACAGATTTTTTTTGATCTGTACACATGGACTGCGCAATTAGACTCTCTAAGGAGGGTTACATGAAATGCACATTTTAAACTAGTGGTTTAGGCATATGATCCTGATTTATTCGGGAAAATAAACCACTTTTTTTGTTTTGTTTTGTTTTGCTAGGGAAGGGGTTCTCACTTACTCAGAACTGTGCCCTTATCCTCTTATCTCAAGGTGGGTAGAAGACTGTCCTTGAATCCTAGTGGCTTATCTATTTAGGAATAAGAGTATTTCAGAACCTGGCCCTCACTATACTGCCTTCTTTAGAGACTTCTAGTAAATTAATCTTAATTAAGAATATCAAATAAAAATGAGGTGCAGTTGTTGGTGCAGTAGCTAAGTGCTGTTCTTGCTAATGAGAATCAACTCTTCGCTGTTTTAAAGCAGGACTTTTTTGCATGAAATGCTTGGGTCAGAAGTCTTCACCGCCACCATAGCTCAGCTAAGCCCTCGGAGGTGACCTAGAATGTAGCCAGGAATGAAAGAACATCTTTCCTCTGGTTTATTCTGTGGGCCGACCTGGGCCTACTCAGTGGGTTGAGACCCGGTTTCAAAGTCTGAGCAGGCTTTGGGAACAATGAAGTCTGGCTGTGCGCTCATGTGGGCTTGGCATTAGATTCACAGCTTGGCCATGTCACTTACTGGCTCTTTGACTTTGGGCAAGTCCATGACTTTCACTTGGTTTTAGCTCTCCTGGAAAATAAATATAATCATACCCTACCGATTTCGCCAGGACACTGTGAAATCAATGAGACGATACCTCATCATGGTTTATGTTTCTGGCATTTCAGCAAGCAGGAAATGAAAATTTCTCCTTATGAATCTCACGTCTCACGTCCCTAATTGTATCTGCCTTTTGCCCTGACCTCCTGTTGCTCTATTTTTTTACCAGGTGTGAACTGGGGCAAGGGAGAAAACAATGATTTGCTCAGGCATATAAATACACAACAAAGTGTTAGTGTATGAAGCTAAGTACTGTAAGGTAGCCATGATTCATTTATGCATTTATTCATTTATTTGATAAATATTTATTAACCACCTACTAGTTAACTAGATTTAATTATGTTTTATAATATTTGTATTAAAAGTATATTTTTGGATGAGTGAGTAAAAAGGTGATTAAGTATAAATCCAGTGTATTGAAACTCTAGGTGGTAGCAGCGGCTGCATGGCTGAGTGAGGACATAAGCTGTGTCTGTGGAAATGCAGAAGTTGGTCTAAGCAAAGGGTACATACAGCAAGACTATGTGAACAACAAAGGACTTGCTAACTTGAATTCACACTCAATGGAAAATTACGCTTGAGCAGTGAATGAATGACAACCTGTCAATCAAAGTAAGTTTGAAAGTCCAGGGTAGGAGGGAGGGACATTAGCCCCCTTCTTTCCGCATCAGATCTGCCTCCCTTTCCACCCTCTTCTTCACTCACTTACTTGCTTACCCTCTAAAAGACAAAGAGTGTTAACTTGATTCCTGGTGGTCTTTTAAAAAATAAACCTGTATTCTACTTCTGGTTTCCTGCTTTAGCGTGAAAGAGAGGTCAAAACAGAGTCTGGCTCTTTGAAGCTAGCCAGGCACACTAAACTCTCACACATTTTTCTATCTCTTCCATACATTTAGCTGTTTGGATAAGTTAAGCCAGACCTAGTTTTTTTCTCTTCTTTATCCCTTCAACTTCCTTCTCTTTCATGAACAGTGAGACGTGGTAAGATCCCAGGATTGAGATTTGGAGGAATTAACTAACACCTTTTAGTCCTTGAGCTCTAAGTGGTGTGGAATCTACCTTTTACTAGTGCTTGTATGAATTTAGGTCTGTACTATAATAGGCAATCACGCTAATAACTAGAATAAAATACCCTATTTGCCCCAAAAAGAACAGTATGGGAAAAACTCCAAAAAATAAAACTTGGGCAAGGCTCTATAGTAAAATATAGTTGCCCAAATATCTCTATTTCATTTGGTTTGTCTAGGCAACTTGAACATTTATTTTGTCCAGAATCTCCAGTTAATCCCATTTATTAGAGCTTGAGGGTAAATGTGCAGTTATAACAGCTAGTACAAATATAAGCAGAGACCAGGATCGTTACCTTGAATAAAAAGGTACGAGTTTTCATAGAGCTTCTACTGCAGTTTCTAAAATAAATACTGAGAAGACAGAAGAGCCAAGAGTAGCCAAATGACTTTAAAAACAAAGAGTACAAGGGTATGTCAATCATTACTGCATACTTCCGAACTTACTAAACAAGGAAGACTATCACCGGAAGCCTCTCTGTAACAAAACATGTGCCTTAGAAAAATCCTGAGTTAGGAGGGACATTTCTTACCCCCCAGATTTATACACACAGATCCATGAACTCCCTGATTTCATAAATCCTGTTATTAACATTTCATGACTCTTCCAGATTCATTCATTCACAAATATTTATTGATCATTGCCTATGTGTCCATTATTTTGCCAGTCGCAGGATAAACTGTTCTTGCTTGCTTTCCTCATGAAACCTCCAATGTTGAAGTGAATTACCTAATGTGATAAAAAACCGTGAGTGGCAGTGTGAGGTTTTCTAACTCCAAATCCAATCTGTGAGGTAAACGAGCTTAGGAATTAGGAGAGATCTAGCAGACAGCATTTTACAAGATAGAATAAAACTCTGCTGGAACATTAGCAAAGATATTTAGGCTTGGACATGTGGGAGGGTTTCAGTGAGGGGTAGGGGAGATCAAAAACACGCTCTCTTCCTTTTGGGATAAAAATACTCTAAAACTAATTATGGTGGTGTTAGCACTACTCAGAAAAGTTGCTAAAAAAATCGTCAAACTGTACACTTAAAATAGATGAATTTTATGATATGTAAAATGTAACTCAATAAAGCTGTTAAAATATTTTTTTTTAGCTGTGACATGTAAAAAGCTTGGAAGTCATTACTCCCACGTTAAAAACGGTAAAAACATGGAACAAACTGCAAATCAATGACATTTCTTAAGTCCATCATACAAGTAAGGTTACAGGGAAAACTACCTCCCCACCGCTCTCTAAATCTGGAAAGACTGGCAAATACAAAGAATCACACCCAAGACCAGTTTATCTGAAGCAGAAGCCACTGGAACCACCAATGGGTAGAAACACTTGCATGGTAATTTTGAGGAATTTCTGAAGCCTGAGTGTGTACTAGCTTGAAGGTTAAACTCTCAGAGTCCTGGTCCCTATGGAAATCAATACTTTACAGATTTACCTCCAGCAGCCTCACCAGGTTCTTATCTTGAGGATCAGAGAAAAACTCCTATCTGTATTTGTAGAAGAGGGAGGGGAAGAGTAACCATTTTGAACTTATTCAGAATTCGCTCATAACGAAAGCCCAGCTCCCAGGGCAGGAGGTGGGCAAGATGGTAGAGTAGAAGGCTCCACCGATCATTCCCCTGCCTTATACAAGGACACAGTTTAAGAACTGTTCACAGACAAAAAACCACGCTGATAAGAAGCAAAAACTGATTTTAACATCAGAGTATCTGGTTTTGCCTTTATATTGCTGAAAGAGGCACGAAGAGGCAGCGTTAACAGTCCTAAACTGCTGAGGTTGCTGCCCCCACCTCCTGGCAGGGGTGGTGTGGTGTGGAGAGCATTTCTGGGTGCTGGGGGAGGGACAGCAGAGCAAGCATGAGACATGCTCAGTACCGTCTTGTGAGAGCAGAAAGGAACACTGGAACGAATTCAGCTAACACCTGCCGATGGAGGAAGCATTTAAATCAGCCCTACCAGAGGGGACTGCCCATCCCACGGTTGGAACTTGAATTCCCACAAACTTCGCCATCACGAGCTGAAGTGCTATGGGGACCAAAATGAACCTGAAAGGCAGTCCAGGCCACAGGGACTGCGACTCTCATGTGAGTCCTAGTCCAGACGTGGGCCCAGAGACAGTGGACTGGTGGGGCATGTGACCTACGGAGACACCAGCCGGAGTGGCCAAGGGAGTCTGGCATCACTCCTCCCTAACCTCAGGCAGCACAGCATGTGGTTCCAAGAGAGAAACTCTTCCTACTGCTTGAGGGGAGGACAGGAAAGCGTGGGAAGGACTTTGTCTTCCATCCTGGATACCAGCTGAGTCATGGCAGGTCAGGGATGGGTCAAAGACATGAGGCTCTAACTCCCAGACAACTTTTCTGGACACAATCTGGGTCAGAAGGGAATCCACTGCCTTAAAGGGAAGGAGCCAGTTCTTGCAGAATTAATTACCTGCTAACTGAAGAGCTCTTGGGCCTGGAAGAATTGCAGTGATACCCGCATCGAACGCCCTGGGTAAGACTCAGACTTGCTGGCTTCAGGTGAGACTATGCCCATTCCAAGCTGTAGTGGCTACAGGGCAGGACCCCTTCTGCTTGAGAAAGGCAGAGGAAAAAGAAAAGAAGACTTTGCCTTGCACCATAGGTACCATCTCGGCCACAGGGATGTGGAGTGCCAAGTGGGTTCTTGGGGTCCCTGATTCCAATATTTAGCTCTTGGATGGCATTTATGTACCTGCCCTGGGTCAGAGGGGAGTTTACAGCCCAGAAGTGTGGGTCCCAGGCCAGGCAACATTCATCACAAGCTGACTGAAGAGCCCACGAGCCTTAAGGGAACACTGGTGGAAGTCTGGCAGTATTTCCCATGAGCCGGTGGCTCTGGGCCGGTGGCTCTGTCATGAGGCCCCTCTGCCTTTGGAAAGGGGAGGGAAGAGTGAGAAGGACTGCATGTTGTGAGCTGAGTGCCAGCTCAGCCGCAGTACAACAGAACACCAGGTAGACTTCTTAGGTTTTTGATGCTAGTCCCTGGTTCCCCGACAGCACCTCTGGATCTGCCTGGAGCCTGGAGGAACACATTTCCCTGAAAGGAAGGACACAGGGCTGGCCGACTTTACCACCTACTGACTGCAGAGGCCCAGGGCCTTGAGCAAGCATAGGCAGTAGCCAGGGAATGGTTACCGCAGGCCCTGGGTGAGACCAGTGCTGTGCCGGAGTCAGGTCTGACCCAGCACAGTTATGGTGGTGGGGTCTTGGGGTGCTGTGCCGGCTTCAGGTCTGACTCAGCACAGTTATAGTGGGGTCTTGGGGTGCTATGCTGACTTCGGGTTTGACCTAGCACAGTTATAGTGGTGGGGTCTTGGGGTGACCCAGCACAGTTATGGTAGTGGGGTCTTGGGGTGCTGTGCCGACTTTAGGTCTGACACAGCACAGTTATGGTGGTGGGGTCTTGGGATGCTGTGCCGACTTTAGGTCTGATGCAGCACAGCTATGGTGGTGGGGTCTTGGGGTGCTGTGCCAACTTTAGGTCTGACGCAGCACAGTTATGGTGGTGGGGCCTTGGGGTGCTGTGCCGGCTTCAAGTCTGACCCAGCACACTTGTGGTGGGGTCTTGGGGTGCTGTGCCGACTTTAGGTCTGACGCAGCACAGCTATGGTGGTGGGGTCTTGGGGTGCTGTTCCGACTTTAGGTCTGATGCAGCACAGTTATGGTGGTGGGGTCTTGGGGTGCTGTGCCAGCTTCAGGTCTGACCCAGCACACTTGTGGTGGGGTCTTGGGGTGCTGTGCCAGCTTCAGGTCTGACCCAGCACAGTTATGGTGGTGGGGTCTTGGGGTGCTGTGCCAGCTACAGGTCTGACCCAGCACACTTATGGTGGTGAGGTCTTGGGGTGCTGTGCCAACTTCAGATCTGACCCAGCACAGTTATAGTGGGGTCTTGGGGTGCTATGCTGACTTCAGGTTTGACCTAGCACAGTTATAGTGGTGGTGGGGTCTTGGGGTGCTTGTGTCATTTCATTTCAAACTTCAGATGGCTTAGAACAGTGAGAGAGACTCTTGTATGTTTTGGAAAAATCGAGAGAAAAGAATAAGAGTCTCAGCCTGGAAATCCAAAGAATTCTCTTAGATTTTGTCCAAGACCATGCAGGTGGTACCTCTATCCATCTGTAAGAACCACAACATTATTAGGGTCAGGCTTCCTCACTAGAGCAGATACAGCTTAGATCACACCTAATTCCTTTTGAAGATCTTGAAAGCCTTCCTAAGAAGGATGGTCACAAAGAAGCCCAGACTGCAAACAATAACAAATACCTAACTCTTTGATGCTTAGACACAGATGAACTTCTAAAAGTATTATGGCAATCCAGGAAAACATCACCTCACCAAATAAAATGAATAAGGAACCAGGGACCAGTCCTGGAGAAACAGAGATACGTGACCTTTCAGACACAGAATTCAAAATGGCTGTGCTGAGGAAACTCGCAGAAACTCAAGAACATGGAAGACATTCAGAATTCTATCAGGTAAATTTAACAAAGAGATTGAAATAACTAAAAAGAAGCAAGGAGAAATTCTGAAGCTGAAAAAATGCAACTGACATACTGAATAATGCATCAGGGTCTTTTAATAGTAGAACTGATCAAGCAGAAGAAAGAATTAGTAAGTTTCAAGACAGGCTATTTGAAAATACATGGTTGGAGAAGACAAAAGAAAAAAGAATAAAAATATTCTTTTATATTTTTATAAAATATAAAAATATAAAAGTGAAGCATGCTTAAGGGTTTAGAAAATAGCCCCAAAAGGGCAAATCTAAGAGTTACTGACCTTAAAGAAGAGGTAGAAAAATTTATTCAAAGGGTTAATAACAGAGACCTTCCCAAAACACAAAGAAAGATATAAATATCCAAGAACAAGAAAATTAAACAACACCAAGCAAATTTAACCCAAAGAAGACTACCTCAAGACATTTAATAATCAAACTTTTAAAGATCAAGGATAAAAAATGAATTCTAACAGCGGCAAGAGAAAATAAACAAACAACATGTGAATGGAGCTCCAACACATGTCAGCTGCAGACTTTTCAGTGGAAACCTTACAGGCCAGGGGAGGGTGGCATGATATATTTAAAGCACTGGAGGAAAAAATTGTTTTCCCCACAATAATATACTCAACAAAAATGCTCTTCAAACATAGAGAAAAAATACTTTCACAGACCAAAACAAACAAATAAAAAACAGAGATTTCATCAACACTAGACCTATCCTACAAGAAATGCTAAAAGGAGTACTTCAATCAGAAAGGAAAGGATATACATTTGCAGCATAATGAACCTAACCTAGACCCTCATCTCTCACTTTTTACAAAAATCAACTGCAAATGGATTAAAGACTTAAATCTAAGACCTCAAACTATGAAACTACTATAAGAAATCATTGGGGGAAGTTTTCAGTACATTGGTCTGAGTAAAGATTTCTTGAATTATGCTCCATAAGCACAGGCTACGAAAGAAAAACTGGACAAATGGGATCATGTGATTCCCACAGAATGGGAGGAAATATTTGCAAACTACCCTTCTGACAAGAGATCAATAATCAGAATATATAAGGAGTTCAAATAACTCTATAGAAAAAGACCTGATAATCTGATAAAAAATGGGTAAAAGATTTCGATAGACATATCTCAAAAGAAGACATACAAATGGCAAACAGATATATGAAAAAGTGCTCAACATTATTGATCATCAGAAATACAAGTCAAAACTACAATGAGATATTATCAAGTTATAATGGCTTATATCCAGAGACAGGCAATTACCAATGCTGGTAAGGATGTGGAGAAAAGGTAGCCGTTGAACACTGTTGGTGGGAACGGAAATTAGTACAACCACTATGTATAACAGTTTGGAGATTCCTCAGAAAACTAAAAATAGACCCATATGATCCAACCATCTCATTATTGAGTCTATATGTAAGAGAAAGGAAGTCAGTATATTGAGGAGATAGCTGCACTCTAAAGTTTGTTGCAGCACTGTTCACAACAGCCAAGATTTGGAAATAATCTAAGTGTCCATCAACAGATGAGTGAATAAAGAAAATCTGATACATATACACAAGGGAATACTCTTTAGCCATAAAAAGAATGAGACCCTGTCATTTGCAACAGTATGAATGGAACCGAAGGTCATTGTGTGAAGTGAAATAAGCCAGGCACATAAAGATAAACATCACATGTTCTCACCCATTTGTGGGATCTAAAAATCAAAATGATTGAAATTATGAAGATAGACATTAGGAGGTTGGTTACCAGAGGCTGGGAAGGATAGTGGGGGTGTGAGGGGGGAGGTGGTGATGGTTAATGGGTAGAAAAATATACTTAGAAAAAATAAATAAAACCTGCTACTTGATAGCACAAAAGGGTGACTATAGTCAATAATAATTTCATTGTACATTTTAAAATAACTAAAAGAGTTATTTTAAACTTTGTAAAGATTGTTTGTAATCCGAAGGATAAATACTTGAGAAGACAGATATCCCATGTTCCATGATGTGATTATTACTCTCTGCATGCCTGTATCAAACATCTCATATACCCCGTAAGTATATACACCTACTATGTACTTACAAAAATAAAAAATTATATATTAAAAAGTCCTACCATGCAGGGGAAACTACATTACCAGGGTTTTATCGGATACCCTCACCTTACCAGGGGAGGGGCAATTGGCCAAATCTAACCCTCTCTAGCCTCCCTGCCACAGATAAGGGGACAGGGGAAAAAAAAGAGTAGTCGCTGAGAAAACAGTAAGAAAAGACACTTGTCCTTCAGTATTAAAAGGTGATTAATTCTCAGAACCTTTTCACCTGTGAATGCCAAAATCCAGAGATACTCAAGTTTTTTAATATAAAATTGCATGGTATTTGCATATAACCTAAGCACTTCTTCCCGTATATTTTAAATCATTTCTAGATTACTTATAACACTGAATAAAATATAAATGCTATGTAAATATAGTTGTTTTACTGCATTTCTCTTTGAGATAAATCTTGCCGTGTTGCCTAGGTTCACCTTGGACTTCTGAGCTCAAGTTTTCCTCCTGCCTGTAGGTCCTGAGCAGCTGGAACTGTAGTCATATGCCACTGCCTCTGGCTTGTTTATAAATTTCTATTATTTTAAATTATTTTTGAATATTTCAATTGAAAGTGGTTGACTCTACAGATACAGAACCTGTGACTACAGAGGGCCAACTGTAGTGCTGAAGGTCACAGCTCAGGAACTCAAGCTGAACACTAAAAATGAAACCTTAGCATAAGATTATAGAAAGCTTCTCATCAATAACATCTTACTATCTGTATTAGTCCATTCTCATATTGCTACAAAAAACTACCTGAGACTGGGTAATTTGTAAAGAAAAGAGGTTCAACTGACCACGCTTCTACAGGCTGTACAGGAAGCATGGCTAAAAGGCCTGAGAAAACTTACAATCATGGTGGAAGGGTGGAGGGGAGGCAAGCACATCTTAACATGGCAGCAGCAGAGAGAGAGAGCAAAGGCGGAAGTGCTACACACTTTCAAACAACCAGAGAACTGTACCAGGAGAACAGCGAGGGGGAATTCCACCTCCAGGATTCTATCACCTCCCACCAAGCCCCTCCTTCAACACTGGGAATTACAATTTGACATGAGATTTGGGTGGGCTCACAGAGCCAAACCATATCATTCCACCTCTGGCCTCTCCAAAATCTCATTTCCCTCACATTTCAAAACACAATCATGCCTTCCCAACAGTCCCCCAAAGTCTTAAGTCATTCTAGCATTAACTCAAAAGTCTAAGTCCAAAGTCTCATCTAAGATAAGGCAAGTCCCTTCTGCCAATGAATCTGTAAAATCAAAAACAAGTTGGTTACTTCCAAGATACAATGAGGGTACTGGCATTGGTTAAAACCAAAAGGGAGAAATTGCCTAAAACAAAGGGGCTACAGGTCCCACGCAAGTCTGAAACCTGGCTGGGCAGTTATTAAATCTTAGAGCTCCAAAATTATCTCCTTTGACTCCATGTCTCACATCCAGGTCACACTGACACAAGGGGTGGGCTCCCAAGGCCTTGCTTCATCCCTGTACCTCTGCAGAGTACGGCCTTCATGACTGCTTTCTTGGACTGGTGTTCATGCCTGCAGGTTTTTCAAGTACACAGTGCAGGATGTCAGCAGATCTATCATTCTGGGGTTTGAAGGACGGTAGCCCTCTTCTCACAGCTCTACTAGGCAGGCCCCAGTGGGAACTCTGTGTGGGGGTTTCAACCCCCTATTTTCCCCTCTGCACTGTCCTAGTAGAGGTTTTCCATGAGGGCTCTGCCCCTGGAGCAGACTTCTGCCTGGACATCTAGGCATTTCCATACATCCTCTGAAACCTACGCAGAGGTTCCCAAACCTTACCTCTTGCCTTTTATACACCTGCAGGCCCAACACTACGTGGAAGCTGCCAAGGCTTGGGGCTTGCACCCCCTGAAGCCATGGCCTGAGCTGTACCTTGGCCTCTTTTAGCTATGGCTGGAGCTGGAGCAGCTGAGATGCAGGGCACCATGTCCTCAGGCTGTACAGAATAGCTAAGTCCTGATCCCTGAAACCATATTTTCCCTCCTAGTCCTCTGGGCCTGTGATGGGAAGGGCTGCTGT
The DNA here is from genome assembly GCF_048565385.1 of Saimiri boliviensis. Classification (NCBI taxonomy): domain Eukaryota; kingdom Metazoa; phylum Chordata; class Mammalia; order Primates; family Cebidae; genus Saimiri; species Saimiri boliviensis. The sequence continues at coordinate 68,957,929 of NC_133456.1, forward strand.
GAAGGTCTCTGAAATGCCCTGGAGACATTTTCCCCATTGTCTTGGCTATTAATATTTGGCTCCTCTTTATTTATACAAATTTATTCAGCAAGCTTGACTTTCTCCCCAGAAAATGGGTTTTTCTTTTCTACCACATGCCCAGGCAGCAAATTTTCCAAACTTTTGTACTCTGCTACTATTTTAAATATAATTTCTCTTTGCTTATGCAAATGAACTAGGCTTTTAGAAGGAACCAGGCCACATCTTGAATGCTTTGCTACTTAGAAATTTCTTCTGCCAGATACCCTAAATCATCTCTCTTGAGTTTAAAATTTTAGAGATCCCCGGAGCAGGGGCATAATGCTGTCAGTCTCTTTGCTTAAGCATAGCAAGTGTGACCTTTGCTCCAGTTCCCAATAAGTTTTCACCTCCATCTGATACCACCCAGCCTGGACTTCATGGTCCATATCACTATCAACATTTTGGTCACAATCATTCAACATGTCTCTGGGAATTTCCAAACTTTCCCACATCTAACTGTCTTCTTCTGAGCCCTCCAAACTTTTTCAGCCTCTGCCTGTTAGCCAGTTCCAAAGTACGTAGCTTCCACATTTTCAGCTACCTTTACAGCAATGCCCCACTTCTCTGATACCAATTTTCTGTATTAGTCCATTCTCACACTGCTATAAAGAGCTACCTGAGACTGAGTAATTTATAAAGAAAAGAGGTTTAATTGACTCACACTTCCACATGCCATACCGGAAGCATGGCTGGGAGGCCTCAGGAGACTGACAATCATGGTGGAAGGGTGGAGGGGAAGCAAATAAGTCTTCACACAGTGGCAGAAAAGAGAGAGAGCATGAAGAGGAAAGTGCTACACACTTTAAAACAACCAGACCTCATGAGAATTCTAGCATGAGAACAGTAAGGGAGAGGTTCACCCGCATAATTCTATCATCTCCCACCAGGGCCCTCCTTCAACATGGGAAATTACAATTCAACATGGGATTTTGGTGGGAACGTAGAGCCAACCCATATCACTATGACAACAGCAAAGCTGCAGCATAGTATCAGTGGAATACAATGAGGGGAGCTGCAATACACTGACTCAATTTAAGAAGGAATCCTTAGGTAAGCACAAAGACAAGAGGGTAGTAAAACACACATACAAAAACTAGAGGCAACTGAAATCTTTGGCCTCTACAGCTATAGCAAGAAAATATTTAACACAGCTGAGAGCCTAGTTAGATTACTGTAAAAACTCACACCAAAGCCTAATTACCCCTGTTTCTATTACCCAGTACATTATGTCTGGCTTTCAACAAAAAGTTACAAGACATGCTAGAAGCCAAGAAAAAATATAATCTGAAGAGACAAAGTAAGCATCAGAAATAGACTCAGATATAGCACAGATTTTGGAATGATCAGATGGGAAATTTAAAGTAACTATGATTAATAGATTTAAAAACTTGAGGAAAAATTAGGTAACATACAAGAACAGGTTAGGAGTATAAGCAAAGTGATGGAAACTTTGGGAATTAAAAGAGAAGTTAACAACTAAAATCTTGTAAAAGAAATGAAAAATGCCGTTAGTGAGCTTATCAGCAAACTAGGCATTGCCAAGGAAAGAATCAACAAACTTGAGATATGTTAATAAAAGCTTCCCAAACTGAAATGTAAACATTTTTTAAAACGAACAATTATGAATACCTTAGTAAATTAGGACTACAGGAGATCATTTCCAACTTGATAAAAAAATAGCTATAAAAACTCTATAGCAAATATCATAATGATGAGAAACTCAAAGCTTTCCCACCAAGGTCAGTAACAAGGAACAGTATCCCCTTTGACCACTGCGATTTTAGCATCATACTGGAAGTTTTAACTAATGCAGTAAGACAGGAAATAGAAGTAAAATGGATTGGGAAGGAAGAAATAAAGCTGTTTGTTCACAGTTGACATGACCATCTATGCAGAAAATTAAAGAGTTGAAAAAACACCCAACTCCTGAAAAAAAAATAAGTGATCATAGCAGGATTGCAGATTACAAACACACAAGTCAATTGCTTTCCTATATACCAGCAGTGAACAACAGGAATTTAAAATTTAAAAACACAATAACATTTACATTAGCACTCCCAAAAGTGAAATATCTTGGTAGAAAGTTAACAAAATATATATAAGATCTATATTAGGAAAAGTAGACAAGTCTGCTAAAAGAAATCAAACAACTACTTAAATGAAGAGCTAATTCATATTTATAGATAGGAAGACTCAATATAGTCAAGAAATCAGTTTTTCCAAACTTGATTTATGAATTCAATGCAATAGCAATAAAGTCTCAGCAGATTATTCTGTTGATGCTGTCAAATTGATTCTAAATTTTACATGGAAAGGGAAAAAATCCAGTATAGCCAACACAATATTGAAAGAGGATAGCAAAGTTTGAGAATTGACACTACCTAACTTCAAGACTTACCATAAAGTCAGTAACCAAGACAGTGTGGTACTTATGAAGTAACAGACACACAGATCAATGGAACAGAATAAGGAGCCCCAAAATAGACCCACATTAATATAGTCAACTGACCTTTGACAAAGACCTACATAAATATAGTCATCTGACCTTTGACAAAGGAGCAAACAAGTAGACATTCAAATGAAATGCAATTAAATAAAATGAATGTTGATGCATACTCTCTTAGTTCATTTGCGTCACTACACAGTAAAACCTGAGGCTGGGTAATCTAAGAAACAAGGTTAGTTGGTTCATCATTCTGCAAATTGTACGAGAAGCTTGTCACCAACATCTGCTTCTGATGAGGTCCTCATGGTAGAAGGTAAAAGGAAGCCACTTGTTGCATGGTGGGAGAGGAAGCAAGGGGTGTGTGCATGTGTGTGTGTGTGTGTGTGTGTGTGTGTGTGTGTGTGTGTGTGTCTGTGTTTCCATACTCTTTTTAAGAATCAGTTCTTTTGGAAACTAAGAGTAAGAACATACTCCCTCAAGAATGGGCACCAATCCACTCATGAGATATTTGCCCCTATAACCCAAACACCTCTCAGCAGGTACCACCTCAAACACTGGGTATCAAATTTACACATGAGATGTGGCAGAGCCAAACAAACCATATCCAGACCATAGCACAAACCTTAAACCCTTCACAAAAATTATGGATAATAAACCTAAAGTGGATGACAGACCTAAATATAAAACACAAACTATAAAACTCCTAAAAGACAAAATGGAAGAAAATCTAGATGACTTTCGGGTTGGCAATGACTTCCTTGATACAATACCCATGACACACTCCATGAAAGTATTGATAATCTGGACTTCATTAAAATTAAGAATTTCTGGTCTACAAATGACACTGTTAAGAGACTGAGAAGATAAATCATAGATGGAAAAAATAATTAAAAATTTATATCAGATAAAACACACCTCTAGAATACACAAAGAACTCATAAAACTCAACTGAAACAGCATTCAATTAAACATTGGGCAAATAACTCACCAAAAACCATATAGATGGCAAATAAGTATATAATAAGATGTTCCACATCATATGTTATCAGGAAAATACAGATTAAAACAACACTGAATAGCACTAGATACTTATTAGAATGGCTAACATCCAGAGTACTGACAACACCAAATGCTTATGAGGATGAAAAGCAACAGGAACTCTCATTCATTACTGGTGAGAATGCAAAATGATATAGCCACTTTGAAAGATAGTTTGGTGGTTTCTTACAAAACTTACCATATGATCCAGCAACCATGCTCCTTGTTATTTACTCAAAGGAGCTGAAAACTTATGCCCACACAAAAGCCCACACACAAGATATTTATAGCAGCTTTACTTAAAATTGCCCATATTTGGAAGCAACCAATATGTCATTTAGTAACTGAATGGATAAACTGTGTTTTATCCAGACAATGGAATGTTATTCAGGGATAAAATGAATAATTTCTCAAGAAATGAAAAGACATAGAAGAAAGTTAAATGCACATTTCTATGTGAAAAAAAGCCAATCTGAAAGGCTGCATACTATATGACACTCTGGAAAGGGCACATCTACGGAGATGATAAAAATATCAGTGGTTGCTAAGGGCTGCCAGGGAAGGAAAGATGAACAGGAAAGTCTAGAGGATTTTAGTGCAGTGAAACTTCTCTTCAGATGTTATGATGGTGAATACACATCACCAAGAGTAAACTTAATGTGAATTATGGACTCTGTCTGGAAGTGATGTTTTAATATAGGTTCATTGACGGTCATAAATAAACCACTTGTGATAACAGGGGAGGCTATATATGAGTGGGTGCTGGGGGCATGTGGGAAATCTCTGTACTTTCTGCTCAATTTTGCTGTAGACCTGAAACTGTCTAAAGAATAACATCTATTAAAAATATGAAACAGAGTATCAACAAACCATGGAAAAATTACCAAAGGGGTAAAATAGATGCAATGAGAAAATGAAAAAGGGAAGAAAGGAAGGAATAAAAAAAATTGAAGTGATAATGTCTGACAACATTCCAAAATGAATGACAGACATGAAGCCACAGTTCCATGAGGCTCACAGAGTGCCAAGCAAGGCGAATATAAAAAAGAGAGAAAATCAAAGTCTAGGCGTGTAATACTCAAACTTCAGAAAATAAAAAGAGAAACGCTTACAAGAAGCCAGCACAAAATTAAAACCTTACTTGAGAAGAACAAGGATAAATGTTACATCAGATTGCTAGTCAGGAACATCCGAACAAGATGAGAATGGATATTTGAAGTCTGAAAGAGAAAATGAACTACCAGTCTAGAAATCTCTATCTAGCGAAATCGTACTTCAAAAGTAAAGGGAAGTAACGACTTTCTTAAAGAAAAACTTATGAACCAGCACAACTTCCCTGAAATACTTGTTAGGAGAAGTTCTTCAGAGAGAAGCAAAATGATATATGTTAGAAACTCAGGTCCACATGAAGAGAGGAAGAGCATTTGAGAAGAAATACATAGAGATTGCCATGGTTTGAATGTACCCTCTGAAAATCAGGTGTTGCCAATGTGATACGATTAGAAGGTGGGAAATTTAAACTATGATTAGGCTATGGGAGGCCTTCCTTTAGGAATGAGATTAAGACTTCTATAAAAGAGGTTTAGTACAATACTTAGCTAGCTTGCCTTTATGTATGCTGCTGCATTCCTCTCCTCCAGAGGTTGCAACCATCATCAGACAACTGAATCTGTTAGTGTCTTAACCTTGAAGCCTCCAGAACTGAGAAAGTAAACATGTTTTTTATAAATTACCCAGACTGAGGTGTTCTTTCATAGCAGCACTAATTGGCTAAGACAGAAATTGGTACCAGAAGTGGGCTGTTAATATAACAAATATCTAAAAATGTGAAAGTGGCTTTGGAGCTGGGTAATGGGCAAAGATGAAGCAGTTTTAAAGCAAATGCAAACAAAAGCCTGTATTACCATAAAAAGAGCATTAAGGGCAATTCTGGTGAGGACTTAGAAGAAGAGAAGAGCTTTAAAGGAAACCTTAATTTTCTCAGAGATTACTTAAGTTGTTGTGACTGTGGAGATTATTCTGATGAGGTCTTGGATGAGTGGGTGCAGGGGGCATGTGGGAAATCTCTGTACCTTCTGCTCAATTTTGCAGTAGACCTGAAACTGTCTAAAGAAAAACATAAGACTATGTTATTGAAAACTGAATATAAGATCATTCTTATTATAAATTGGCAAATAACCTTAATGAAAGGCAGAAGTTGAGAGCAATGAACTATGATATTTGGCAGAAGAAATCTGTAAACACTAAAGTATCCAGGAGGCTGGATGGCTTCTCTTAACTGCTTACAGCGAAATAAAATAAGAGCGATATTATTTTAAGAAGAAATTTATAATTTCAACGGAAGCAAAATACAAAGATCTAGAAAACTCTCAGCCTGGCCATGTAAAGAATAAATATAAACATGCTTAAGAGATAAAACTCAAGTTGGGGTCAGGCAACCATTTGATAAGGAGATTAGTATGGGTAAACAATATCCAGATGCTATTCATCAAGACAGTGGGAGAACCATAGTCAAGGCATTTCAGAGGTCTTCAGGGCTACCCCTCCTATCAGAAGCCCAGAGTGCAGGTGCCTGAGGGGCAGAATGATTTTGGAGGATGGGTCAGGGCTCCTGCTGCACCTTGCGGCTTGCTGCCATGGCTGTCTCTGGTCTGTGCTTCCTGCGTTCTGGTGGAGCACTCTTTGGCAACTCCTGCCACCGCTCAAGCAGGACCAGTTGCAACTCAGGTCCTGTTCTGAAGGGAGCGAGTGGTGACACGTCTTCACCATTGTAATAGGATAAAGAGAAGTTCTGCTGCGCTGAAAATCCTCTGCACTTTGCCTGTTCATCTTTCCTGCCCCGGCAGCCCTTAGCAACCACGGGTATTTTCCCCATGTCCATACATTGGCCCTTTCCCTGCGGGGTTATCTGCAGGCACACAGGGGATATGGTTTGGCTGTGTCCTCACTCAGATCTCGTCCTGAACTGTAATAATCAGCATGTGTCAAGGGCTGCACCGAGTGGAGACGACCGAATCGTGGGGATGGATTCCCCCATACTGTTCTCATGCTAGTGAGGAAGCCTCATGAGATCTGATGGTTTTATAAACGGGAGTTCCCCTGCAAAAGCTCTCTTGCCTGCTGCCGTCTAAGTCATGCCTTTGCCCATCAATGACCTTCCATCATGATTGCAGGCCCCCGCTAGCCCAGCACCAGGACCTGCCCAGAAATTGCAGTCCTCGTGGGCTAGAGTGCCCTTCAAGTTCATTTTAGGAGCACAGAGCACTTTGCCCTTAGCGGCAGGACCTGCTGGAACTCAGGTTCTGACCACTGGATGAGCGATTCCCTCTGGATAGGGCTGGTTTAGATGCTCCCTCCAGGGGCGCCCACTGAGTTCTGCCAGTGTTCCTTTCTCTTGCGACAGGGAAGCACTGAGTTCCAATGCAAAGTCCCAGATCACTGAGTCCTCCCTCCCCTGCGTACGGATTCTCTCTCTGTGCCAAGCTTCTGTGGCCACTGCCAGGGGATAGGGGGGCGGGTGCAGGTGGCTCCAGACCGTCTCTTCTACCCTCATCAGTGCCTCTTTCCTTAATCTGACGTCAGAACCAGGTGCTGTGATCATTCGTCTGACTTTCGGTTCTTATGAAAGTGCTTTTTTTTGTGCAAATAGTTGTTCAATTTGGTGTTCACGTGGAGGGAGAGTGGCAATCACTGGAGGTTTCTATTTGGTCATCTCACTCCACCTCTACCTCTGAATTTCTTTTGTATATTATAACCATTAGGTTGAACTCTATGAAATGGCAATTTTCTACAATCCTACCAAATATAGGTAGTTGTTTATGTGACATAAGAGGCCAAAGATAAAAGATTACACAGTTTTAATTGTTTTCTTTCTTTTGGGTCCTTGAGGTTACTTAATACGCCTGTGAATAACTATCATTGGTACAAAAAGTTTTTTTTAACTGAATTGTTCTATAATGTGCTTTAAAAAATCCTGATAAAAAACCCAACATTTAAGTCACTAAAGTTACAACAAAAATTTGAACACTGCGATGGAGGTGAATTTCATTTCAAATAAAATTCCAATTTTCTAGCTTTTTGTGGATGAGCATTTGCAAGTTTGTACTCTCAAGTGTTTTACTCCATAAATATTTGCTGCAAAAACAAATATTGGCTTTGGCCTGTGAGCTACAGAATTATTTTATAAGACCCTAGAAACACCAATATAACCTCTTGGTTGCATTGTTAATTAATAAAGGGTATATTGAGTTGCTCATTCAATGTGATACCTACTCTACTGGCTCTAAAGGATCCACAGAGCTGAAAAATTTATTAAACATTCAACAGCAACAATAAGTATTAGACCCAATGCTTTCTATGCATATGAAAAATTTAAAACTTACCCTTCCCAACCAAATACAAAACTACACAGAAAAAAATACTACTCTGTACATGCTAACCACAAAGCAAAATAATCAACCAAGCTTAAATCGAATCCACAAATGTTAATTCAGTTTCCCACATTTCGCCTAAATACGCTTCTTCAACTCTCTTGCCACTGCTCTAATTTGGGTCTTCACCAACCATCAGTTGGCTTGTTGCAACATTCTTTAAACTTCCTCTTCCAGTCTAGTCCTCATCTAACTCGCACTCTGATGCAGGAGTAGTCTTTGTAAGGCAAAAAAAAAAAAAAAAAAAAAAAAAAAAAAAAATCCCAATCACACCCTTCCTCGCTAAATATCTTTGTTATCTTCCATTACCAAAATAGAAATTCCAGAGCTGACTGTTCATCAAAATTACCTGGGGAGCTTAAAATAGACACACACATACACATGCACTCACAGATACGTGTGTGTGTGTGTGTGTATGTATATATATATGGATATGTACAAATACGTTTGTATTTTTTTAAATTGATCTTGGCTCCACTCTAGTCTTACTAATTCCAAACATTTGCAAAGTAGCTCTATGGAATCTACATTAAAAAAAATACAAGTGATTCTGATATTCAGTAAATCCGGGAAGCATTTACCTAGAAGATAAAGTCCAAGTGTGTAGAAAGGCACGACAGAGTCTGTGTGACGTGACTGCTACGTCCACACCCCCTGGCTTTCCTCCTCATGCTGCCTCTTCCCACCTGTCCTGACCTGCTTTTCTTTCTCTCCCCATGCCATTTTTACTCATGCCTAGCATATGCTCTGTCCTATGCCTGTTGGTCTCTACTCATTCTACTTCTTTGCTTATCTGAAAAATTCTTGCTTATTATTTATGCCTCAGTTCAAATGTCTTCTCTGTGACTTTTTAAAAAGAAATGTCTCCAGGAAATGTAAAGGATTGTTTTTCATCCTTTCAGGTCTTCTTCTTTCCACTTCTGTTGCTATATTCAACATGATGTAAATATTTATGCCCTCACTTCTCCTCAAATCACTTCAAAAACGAAATTCTTCTTATTACCAATGCAAGCACCTATTAAAACATCATGTAAATACAGGTGCTCCAATGTCGAATTCAGTGACTGAATGAACAAACACAGTGTTAACGAGCTCTTGCCGACCAAACAGCAAATAAACAAAAGTTAGAAGATCCAACTCAAATGCTTTTTTGTTTACTCAGCTTCAACTAACATGCATGATCACATTCAATGGGCCGTGCATGACGCTTGGTATTTCCCTCAACAGTGTCCTGTTAAATCTTCATCATGATCCATGGAAAGACATACGATGCATTTGTCTGTACTTAACTTTATAGCTGAGGCAGAGGCAGAACTCGGACCCGGATCTTCTGTCTCAATTCTGTAAGTCCCTTCTTCACACTCTTATAGCCTTACTTCAGTAATAATAACAACCAAATCAGAGAAAATTCTTTTGGGACTCAGAAGCATGAATTGGGGCTATGTCCCATTACATTCTAGAAGAATATTTTTCAGGGTTTGTTTTATAAACATTTCAATAAACATTTTCATGTAATAAACATTCATGTCCTGACCAATTTTCTTCTGTTGTGGGAACTTGAGGCATGAAAGAATAGCAGCAAAGCACTTGATGACAAGCATGCTGGTGAGCCGGTAACTCAGGGAAAGGTAATTACAAGAATCATCAGAAAGTGTTCTCAGCCCTAATAAAACCTTTTCCTTGGGGAAGCTTTTGCTGGTTGTTATTCACACAAATTATTTCTCAGGAGCCCACAGCAGACTGCCTAGACCAATTTTCAATTAAACTTCAGTGCTTTCAAAAGTGATGAAAGAGTAAAAGACTTTCTTTTTAAGAGAGCAGTTTTCTGCTAATAAATAACTGCCTGCCATGTATGAAATTTAATAGCAGTTGCGGCATTGTATGACAAAAAGTAAATTGCAGTATATGAAGTTAACACATTCTCGGTCTAGATGCTGCTAGCTTATTCTTTCCCGGAAGCGTTAAGCAATGACACATCACGAGAAAGGTACCACTTTGCTGATTCCACAGCAGACTGTAGAAGCATCTAGAGGAAGGCTAATCATCTTAGCAAGAATTGCGAGTGAAGTCTCTGTTATGGATTTCCCTGCATTTGTGGGTACTAGCATATTATTGGTGGATATTAATGTGAAGCTTATCAACAATATCATAGCCAAAGCCTCTATAATATAATTGATATGCCTACTCTATATTTCCATTGCTTATTTTGTATTTTCACCTTTAATGGAACCTAATGTATTACAAAAAATGTATTGATATGATTATTTCACACATTTACCTAAGTAACAAACCTGCACATCCTTGACAGGTACCCCTGAACTTAAAATAAAAGTTGAAGAATATTTTAAAAAATTAAATGTTTAAAAAGAGGAGAATGAGAAAATAATCCTTTCTAGCTATGACATAAAACTCAAAAGCCATAAAGATAAAGATGGATAAATTTACTTTCATCTATGTTTTAAATTGCAAAAATGAACATATGCTAAGATAAAAGACAAAATATATAATAGGAAGATATTTGCAACTTAATTAACAAATAAACAGCCAGTTTTCCTAAAATATAAAGCACTTCCACAAATTAATTAAAAAAAGAAAGACACTAACCCAACTGGAATAAATAGACAAAGAATATGAATTAGGAGGTCACAGAAAAGGAAATATAAATAATACTTTAATACAAAATTATTAATCATCATTTATACGGTATTTATATTATATTTATGTTACATGACAGATTTTTCACTCAGCAAAGATCAAAATTTTGATGTCATACTGTGATGGTGAGAATGTGGAGGAACAGATACTCTCATAACATTGAGGGTGGCAGTGTAAATTATCTTATGGAGGACAGCCTGGCAATATCCATCAAAATTACAAATGACATACATCCTTTGATCCAACAATTCCACTTGTAGGAATGTATCATATACATGAGGGAATTGATATGGAGTTATCTCATATATATACAATCACCAGTTTATCCTTAAATGGAAAAAGCAAGGTGCAAGACAGGGTATATGGGTACACCATCATACATAAAATATATCTTCAAAAATACATGAGAACGGAATACAGGGAAAGGAACTGAGTGATCAGACGACATGGATGGGAAAGATGCTTTTCACTCTTGACCATTTTCATATTTTGAATTTTTAACCACATGAAAGTACTGCCTTGTCAACTAATATAAAGTAAAACATAAAATAAAAAATAAGCATTAATCCTCCATATATATGGCCACATTTTAAAATAGATTTTGTATCAGTTTATGATTGATATCGTGTATTAAGGAGAGTGCTAAAAGAATTTTAGAATAAGTATGTTTTTCAGCAAAGTTGATAAGCACAGACCTCACCTTCTTTATATCCTCTTAAATTCCCATTTGAAAGGTTAAAAAAAAAAACAAAAACACAGAAATGAATTTTTTTTAGCCGCCTCAGAAACCAAGGCCAGTAACACTATTGACCAGGCATTTGAAAAACATCTAGAAGGTAAAATATTGATTAGATGAGTGGGAAAACATTGAGATCTGTGGCCTTGTTCTTGGTAGCTAAATAGGAAAAAGGCCCATTCCCACGGCGCAGGTGTCTCAGAGACAAAGGTTTTCTGACCTTACATGGAGAGCAAGGGCAGCCCGAGGACGTCTTTACTGGTGTCTCTTCAGCTTCCCCTTATGTTTATAGATTGGCTGCAATAAAAGTACACTCAGTACCTGGAAAGGCCCCAGCCTGCATCCAGACAAAAACCGTGACTTCACGGAGTTCCAGCACAGTGAGGGGCCTTTCCTCAGGGATGTGGTCCATGTCACCTTACAGTACCAAGCTCTCAGTAAAGGCCATGACTTTGGTTCATTTTGCTGCCCCAAAGGGTCTGATGTCAATATTCATATAATTTTAAATGTTATGCCATTGATCTGAAAGTAAAACCCTCTTTGGAATTTCTGAATTAAATTTAACTTCTATTCAACTTCAGGATCATGAAGGACAGACACAAAACTTCCTCCTTATGGATTAGTAAACAAGGGCAGTCATAGAATTTATAAAAAACTCTGCAGCTTCAGATGCCAGGAAGACTCACAGGAAGCGTTGACTCCCTCTGCAACAACCAAAGAAGCGCATGTGGCCGTTTATCTGACTGCTCTTGGCTTCGTCTTGCCCTTTCAGGCTTTGCCACATATTGCAGGGAAGTGGAAGCCCGGAAGCTGCCTTCCACAGACTCTGTTGCTAGCATGGTTCTTCTGGTTAGGGTCTATCAATGAAAAGCAATGTAGGAAATCAGACTGAAAAGCTTGAGGAAGAATCATTTTTCTTCCTTTTTAGGTTTTTGGTGGCTTCCCCAGCAATGATGGCTGCACAGAAAAAATGCAGGCTCCTGGGTTCTTCAGATGTAGTTTCAGGGGCCGTGCAAAGTGAGTGCTCTGCCATCCCCATGACACAGTGCTCCAGCAGCTGTACTAGAAGCACTCTGAGACCCTGCAGCATCCGTGGAAATGGGAGTTCCAGGCTTCTGCCGAGGAGGTGGCAGCAGTGGTGACAATGGTGGTAGCAGATGCCCCAGTAGCCACAGTGATGAAGCTACTGTGGGCATTATCTACTCTTTCCCCATTTGTCCTTCTGCCTTAGTGGGCAGTGGCTTCCTGAGTCACTAATGATATCCTCCTCTTTTGTTTTTTTAATTCTGTAGTCCTACTATCGTTTTTGCAACCAATGTTCTATATGAAATTTCCACTGATTGAAAAACCTAGCATAACATCTTTCCTTACTGACTTATATACAAAGCAGAAGAATATTTAGGAGATTCATAATTTTTGGACTCAAGGAGATTTAAGATGTAAGAGGATGTACTTTTTTGAAATCAGTTTGGGATACCATAGAAAAGAAATCATGTAAAATAAAGACGTGCACCAGGGAGATGAAAAATAATGCTGCTACATTTTAAAGTCCCATGGAAACTCAGCAGAAGAGCAAAAGAAGGCACTAACTTCTTACTCTGAAAACTGATCAAAATGGTAAAGGATCAAGAGTTTATGTTCCTTTTCCTGTATAAACTGTATTTCAGGGTAACCAAATAGCTGTTGAAGGAAAATTATTCTTTAATATAATTATTATAGCTAATATATGCAGGACAAATGACAGAATTAGAAACCTGCAATTTTGCAATACCAATGGAATAATGGATCTAGGTTACAGCAACAGTGGCCGCTAAAACCATTAAGTAAATGGTTAATGGAAAATTATAATGGACAGATCCCAGCTGACCACCTGAGCCCTCTAATTAATTCTTAATATCACTAAAAGTAGACCAGATATCATGTACACATAATGTAAAGCCGTAGAAACTACACAGCACCTCTTACAAAATATTCCTGAAAAAAGACTTAATTTAATTAGGCCGGCAAGTATAACTACTAATTCAAAGAAGAAGAAAGAGGCAGGAGAATATGCTAATTTTCACAGAAAGAACAATAAGCAAAATCGAGGTTGTGAGAAGTTTGAGTTGTTCCCCAAAATAAATAATGTTGGGAAAAAAAACGGGGAGAACACATAATCATGAAAAGAACAATCAATCATTGCAATGTGCGGTCCTTATCAACAGGAAAAAGGGAGTTTCTGAGAGAATTGGGGCGAATTAGACACAGACAAGATGTTAGATGATACTAAGCAATTACGGTTAATTGTGCTGGGTGTGTAATAATGTTATTCTATGTATGTTTTAAGAAAATTTATGGAAGAAATAATATAATGCATGGAATTTTCTTTAAAATGCTCCAATATCTCCTTTCTATTAAAAAAAAGGAAAAAAAAAGGTTTTGGGGTGGGTATAGATTAAACAAGAGCAGCAGACTGGTTATAACTGTTGTAGTTGTATGGACGAAATGTGAGCACTCATTAATGTTTTTGTATGACGTTTTTTCTAATGAACAATTTAAAATAATTTTGTTTACAAAATGCTTTTAAGTCTCAAGTTTGTTTGTAATTTTAAGTTAACAGCTTATTTCCATACTTATAAAATATTTAAAACCATATCAAATATTAGGATGTGTTATGCCAATTCATTTGAATTTCAAGTTTGCGCTGAAGAGCGTGGCACTGCTCTGCACATCAGAATAGATTATTCATAAAGAGAACGTTTAAAAGACATCCTTGCTTTACCACTAGATAAATACTTCAGTGGACCTGAAGTGGAGGGTAACAGAGAGTAATGTGAGAGGGGTTGAGGCTGCAGGCCTTTTGGAGTTTGGGTTGTTTACACTAGACACACAAAGAAAAATATTTGTTTATCAGCCTGTCACCATTGTAAGACAGTGAGCTGCTTGAAGATGGAGACCATCTGTCTTTATCTTAACATGCCTTGAAAGGTGCCTGGAACATATTAGGAAATAATTCAGTAAATAACAAGCAAACAAAAAGCTCAAAGAAAAGGATGGCAAGGGTCAAAAAATGCAAGCTTACATTTGCACAGGCACTAAATGGACATGTATTATTATTCTTCTGTTAATAGAATAGTGAAAACAATCCTCTCTGTAGGACTCAAGAGCTCCTATATGATGATTTTTTTTTTGACTTCTCATACAAAGAAGATGGATGGAAGACTGTGGCCATGATTTACTGCCTGAAGCCAAGTACTGCCCGCCAGTGCACCCCTTTGAGAAAGAAAGACTGCAAATCTGCAATGGGAAAGGAGAATGTGTAATACTCGCAGGTCCCTGCTTAAAACCTCTTTGTTGAGAAATCCTGCTTGCACCTTGTTGTGACAGACACATATATGCATGTGTGTGTGCAAATAAATCAGAGGGAAATGCATCCTTTTACATCACAAATAAGGTAAAAATGAATGTTATTGGACCAGGACATACAATTTCTGCCCCAGTCAAGATATAAAGGAAATCAGTGTTCCCCCTTGGCTTTCGTGGAACTGCCCAGTTTTTCTCAGAGGACCTGTCCAGATGCTACTGGCCATCTCTTAGGCATGTTTCTTTGACTAACACCAGAAACGTTTTCCAGGACGATGCTGTTTGAACTGTCAGATGATCACTGTGGGAAATACCTGCATGGTGCTTACATGATATGTAATCAGTCATAAAGAAAGTACAATTATATCTTGTTTTTAATCATTAGAGCCAAATTATGGTTTATCCAGAGAGGAGAGGTAGTCTTACAATCATAGGCCCTAGCAAGCCACCTCAAACTGAAATTCTGAGCTGCTTACATGTTACAATCTGGGTGAGATTTGGGCTTTACCCACCATGTAAATGCTCAGCTGCTGAATGGGACACAGGACAAGTCACTATTTCATAAAAGGAGCTCTTCCAACATATACTGAGAAAAGAATTATGGCCTTTTGCATTTGTTGTTAATTTTAATTATAAAAAATAAAATGTGAACATCCACACTATGGCATCACTTCATTTATATAAAATCCCTTAGCTAAGAACTGAAAGCTACGTTCTAGTGTCAACTCTGAGTGGCCAGTTGTGTGTCTTTGGGAAAGTCGCCTGACACCGTGAGCCTGTTTTCATACTCCTAAAATGAGGGGGTTGGGCCGAGGCTCAATTGGGTGGTCTTTAAAGTGTTTTTTTTTTTTTTTAGCTCTTTCATGTGAATTTAGGCTGCATAATTATGAGAGAAAATTATATAAGCATTTAAAAAGGCACACAGACATGCAGAGAAGTCAATAACAACAACTTTGAGAATTTGGGGCACCTACTATTGCGTGAAATGATAGCAAGAGAGAGAAAGAAAAAAAACAGTTAAAAAATTCTTTGCTTTTTATTTTCACTGAAGTTTATAAAATGGTCCAATTTAAGAGCTAAGAAAGATAGAAAATGAATTAAAATTTTAAGTATTAAGTGTATATGAACAAGATCCTCTAAGTATAAGATATAAAGTTGCCCAACTTTTAATTGCAAAGGTCATTTTGGCCGAGTGCCGAGGCTCACACCTATAATCCTAGCACTTCGGGAGGCCAAGGCAGGTGGATCACCTGAGGTCAGGCATTCAAGACCAGCGTGGCCAACATGATGAAATCCTGTCTCTACTAAAAACACAAAAAAATTAGCCAGGCGTGGTGGCAGGTGCCTGTAATCCCAGCTACTTTGTAGGCTGAGACATGAGAATCACTTGAACCTGGGAGGTGGAGGTTGCAGTGAGCCAAGGTCACACCATTATACTCCAACCTGGGCAACAAGAGCAAAACTCTGTCCTCTCCCCTCAAAAAGGTCATTCTTATGAGTATGAACTTCGGTGAACAATAAAAACCAAATTACGACTCACTTATGCATATGTAATTAGCTGCTACTCTTTCTTTAGAGGGTTAGCAGGCACTTGGGTTTGTCAGTCACCAAAACTAATTGTAATCATAGGTGATTATGTGTATGCGTGCGTGCGTGTGTGCGTGCGTGTGTGTGCGTGTGAGTGTGTGTGTGTGTGTTTAATCCTCCTGTTACAATTCAGCAGTCAGGAACACAAACCATACCAATCCAGATACTGTTGCTAATACATAGCTTCAAGAGATTGGTATCAGAAATCCTTGAGTCTGCAGATATGGTCGTTAGTTGTGAATAAATGACACTCATTTATAACCTGCCACTTCCTTTTGGCACATCCTAATTTTATCTTCAAAGTCTTGTGACATGACTTACTCGATTTTCAGTCTCTGCAAGGTTGTGTAGTTACAGTGGGAGTGGTGTCAGCAAAAAGTGAGAGAGGGGGATTGATGCGGTGAGTAACTACTTTAGGTATAAAGACTTTGGCATATTGGTTACGAAAAATTCTATCTTACTAGAAAGTCACCAAATGATGGACGGGAGGGATAGGATAGCTTTAAAAATTGCTATTCAAAATTTTGTTTTGCTATAGATTGAGAATCACAAGAAAAGAACAAATTGTAGTGTAACGTTTTCAGCTTTAGGAATAAGAGGCAGTGCGGTGCAGTGTTGAGAACGCTGAGCTGAGATTTAGAATTTGTACCTGTTTTGTGCTTCCTCACTGCACGCTGTGTGAGCTTGGGCAAACCTTCCTGCCTCTCTGGGCTTTGTTTTTCGCATCTGTAAGTTGAGAACAGTGAGACTGCATCGGCCTGCCCCACAGGGATGTCAGGGGCTCCGATAAGATGTAGGACACGAGAGCACTGTTGCTTGTGGTAAAACAAATAACTGATACAAAGGATTCTTTCTCATTATTAGCAAGAAAAGCATGCTATTGATGGTTCTTATCAGCACAGCCACAGACGTGTTTAGAAACGCCAAATTCCCTTGTCCTTGTGTCTGTGCGTGAAATGTGAACTCTAACTTCTTCACAAATCACACAGTTCGTCTGGATTCTACACACAATTCCTCCATGTTTTTGAAACATTTTTAAGAGAATGGTGTAAAGACACTGTAGTTCTTTTCCTGGTTCAAAAGCATTCGGATGAATTTAAAGACCTGCTTTCCCTAACCACTACTGATGATACCTTTCATCTTCAAGACCTAAGCAATGTGTGGTCCAGTTTGCTGGTCTTGAGATGTAGATGTGGTTTTATGTGTTCCACACTGATGCCAAACTGGATCTCACAGACATCTCCTTGTACTATCAGAATCACGTTTACCCTCGTCAAAATCATGTCAAGATGCTGTTTTCTCACGGTTTCCATTCACTCTACCAAGGAGAACGCAACGACAAAACAGCAAACGTGGGAGAGCCCCCACGCGCTGGCCTCTGACCTACGGGATGCTTGCACATGTGACTGTCCCACAATGCTGATTTTAGCTGCTCCTTTTACAGAAAAGAGAACTGTGGCTTAGAAAGGGTGAGTAACTTCCTCAACGAAACACAGTAAACAGTGAGCTGAGAACCGGATTCAGAGACACTTACCAGCCAAGTCTGTGTGGGCGCAGCACCAGAATATCTCCTGCTCCCAGAGGCTCCTTCTTTCTTCTTTCAGCGCAGATTTGTTTTATTAAGCCCTGGGTAGATGGCTTCCTCTGGTGATATACTTGACATTTTCAAAGCAGCCCTAATACACATGATGGCTGTTTTGGCCTGTCAGCATTTTTTTTTTTTTTTTTTAATTCCGAGAGGATCCTATCAAATTTGATAAGCCTGAGATGTCCTGTAAACCCCTGCTGCCTTTTTTAATGTAATCATCGCTTTGTGGAGGCTGGCTCCCAGGGACAAAGCTTCCTCTTCGTAACTTTTCCATGAAGGATTTAGTATGTGGCGGAATTCAGCGCAGCGCATTTCACAGCTTGTCCACCTCAAATGACATTTCTCAGTCAGCACAGTGGGTTTCCCATATGTATTGCCACAAATAGTAATTCTTCCTCAGAGTTCAGGAAGATTTATGGAAACAAGCATTTCCAAATTAAATCTGATTCGCAGTTTCTGCTCAGCATAAACCAGCCTAACTTGATGAGTGCCTTTGACATGTTGGATAATAATTAAATTTAATTTTCATGTACAGAGTAGAAATGAAAAACATTTCTGAAGTGGCTGACACGATTGCCTCTGAGCTCTCAAAAGGGAAGGGAGATGGAAATCCAAGAGAATAGCGCATTCTTCAAAGTTCTAGGAGAAAACATTCTAGCATAATACAATCTCTGCTGATACGGCAGCTTTTTATTCCAGCCCTTAAGAAGGAAAGCGGGAAATGAATGTGATGGAATTTTTTTCTTTTGAAAATATATTAATAGAAACGTAATTTGACCTATTTATCATCAGAATGTTCTTAAAAAATTCACTGGGTCTAAAAGGCAGGCCTGAGAGGAAAGCTATTACATCGTATCTTCCAAATTGTCAGGAAGATGCTGGAAGGGAGAGGGCCCTTAACTAGTGGACCCTTTGATGTTCCTAGTGAAAACTAAGACAATAGTCTTAATGCATCGAGAATCTCTTACAAATCAGTTTGTGCTAAATTGTTTCTAAACCTCCCAGTAACCCTATCAGGCAGCCTTTTTTTTTTTTTTTTTTGAGATGGAGGTTTACTCTTGTTGCCCAGGCTGGAGTGCAGTGGCACAATCTCAGCTCACTGCAACCTCCACCTCCTAGGTTCAAGAGATTCTCCTGCCTCAGCCTCCTGAGTAGCTGGGATTACACGCACACATCACCAAGCCCGGCTAATTTTGTATTTTTAGCAGAGACGGGGTTTCTCTATGTTGGTCAGGCTGGTCTCAAACTCCCAATCTCAGGTGATCTGCCCGCCTTGGCCTCTCAAAGTTCTGGAATTAAAGGCATGAGCCACCACGCGCAGCCAGGCAGCCTTCTTATACCTATATACAGTTGAAAAATCTGAGCCTTAGAGCAGTGAAGCAATTTTCCTGAGGTCACCCAGCTAGTAAATAACCAAACTGGGCATGGAGCCCAGGGTCTGGCTAGCTCCAGAGCCTGTGACTCTTCTAATGCAATATATCGTTAAGTAAGAGGACAACTTCGAAAAGCAGACATGTGCTTTTAAACTCAGGCACTGCCACTTTCCGACTGTGTAAATTCAATATTTCTGAAGCTCAGATTCCTTATGTATAAAATAATTAATAATAATAATAAACACATAGTAGGGCTATTGTAGGGATTCAGTGAGTTAATACGCGGAGGGTATTTGACTCTTTTCCTGGCCCATGACAGTACTCAGTAAGTTTCAGCTGTTTTACCTTGCCAGGTAGCTCCTTGGTATGGAGGTTAAGGCATAGAGAGCTGGGAGTCAAGAAAATCACCTCTGTAGGACATGATTGAATTGGTTAAGAGAAAACAGGAAGATTCATTGGTAACTTAAAAGAAAGAGGGTAAAAGGGGCGATGGACCACAAATCAGGCTTTGCTGCCACGTGCTGTTCAGTCTCAACACAAGCAGTAATGATGGAAGGACATCTTAGACTTATCTGCTCACTCATTCAGCAGATTCAACTTATCCATTTGCCTCTTTCTCCTCAAGAATATGAAATTATGTGTCAAATTCACCCCGAGGTAAGAGTTGGCCCCATCTGAAAATCCCAGTGGGTGCCAGAACCATGAACAGAGGGCTGAACTTTATAAAACTTGGGCCAGTTTGCTTTCATTAAACTCATTACTGTGACCACTCATTTATTTCAAAAAACGTTTTTACACTGAAGTAGTTTCTGAAAAGAATACAGAATAACTGTCTTTGTTGTCTGATTAATTCAGCGCTCTTTATTCAGAGTTCTCTTTAACGTTTTATTGATGTATCTTTTGGAGTTGTGACTGGAGACACTAAAGGTAGACTGAGGTAAGGTGGTGTAAGAAGGGCTTTGAAGCCCCCACTGGGGCTGAGATCTGTTTCAGCGAAACAGCTTTGCTCTCATACACAGCTGTACAAATTACACTGGTTTGAAAGAAACAGAACACCTTTTGTGCTTGCCTTCCTCTGGGTTCTTTTTCATCCTTGCCAGAACTCTTTCTCCATAAGAATAATAGCAAAGATTTGCCTTGCAAAACTCTGTGCTCAGAGCTGGAAGTGGGGGTTGAGAGAAAACAGGGATTTGCTTCTGATTTTTTTTTTTTTATCATGTAGTAGGCTGATATTTTCTCCGGTGCAATAAAAAATAAAATGGGGCCAGATGGTAGGAGTTGTTTATGGGTTCTGAAGTCAAGTATTAAGTCATTAAAATGTGGAGGCTTCTCTCATTTATTCCAGCTTCTTCCCCTCATTAAATCCGTATTTCCTGTGGATGAAGGTGCAGAGAGAGGAGGTCTGGGTGGTGGACCCAAGTGCTTCCTTGCACGGGGCTCTGGCAAAGCACTTCTTTGCCCCTCTCAGATCCCCGGCCTGGAGTGAATGTAGAGGAATGTGTTCCTCCGAGAGGACTGTGGAAAGGTGCATACCTTCCCTGCGCTTACAGCTTTCTTGCTGATGACAGGAAAAGGTTATTTATTCCCAGCTGTAAGGTGTTTCAAATTGGAATATACTCTCAGGTCCATTTTTTCAACGTAGACTTTTCTGAGGACTCCTTCAAAACAGCTTATTTTCATTGCTGGATCTAAGAGGGACGTTTTCCAGGGTAATGAATCCTAAATGGACATGCTCAAAGTTGGTTTGAAAACTGCTGGCTGGTGTTATCCATAAAAAGGAAATGATGACATTGTTGGGCTGTCGGGCTTTTAGAGGATAAAATCAACAGATCCCTCCATGCTGTTGGGAGAAAGGTTTGCCAGGCTGGGGCTTATCCTGCAATTTCATGTAACTCTTGTCATATAAATATCCCCAGAATTGAGCACACAGCTTGCCTTAAAGAGATCTAAGGTACAGTTCCATTTTGTCAAGGAACAGGTTTTTTTCTTGTTCATCCCACACTAGTTCTTGTGTGGTAGTTAAGTTTACAGGGAATTAGACTGATTGGGCTTAAATTTAGGTTTAAGTCCCAACTCCTGCTACTCACTAACCAACTGAACGTGGACAATTACTCTACACTTCTAAGCTACAGTTTCCTCATCTGTAAAATGATGGCATTAATAGCTCTTACTTGATAAAGTCCAGAGGCTAAATTGAGCAATGCATATACATGCATTTTCCAGTTCCTGGCCCATGGTTCCTGGCTCCTGATAAGAAGAACTATTGATCTTAAATAATGATATCTGTCTAACCTTCACTGCTTCTGATAATCATTTACTGAAAACTGTACCAAAATAGATGAGAACTCTTAAGAAATCCTACAGTGAACGAAGAGCTTCCATGAGGAAATTCAATGACCAGCTGCTTCTTATACATGGTGAGAAACAGGAATATTGCTTCAAGCTGCAGAGCTCTCCCCACGGGGTGGTGTGGCTGCCACATCAGGACCCCACACTCCCCCAGAGGGTGATGTGGCTGCCAGGTCAGGACCCCACACTCTCCCCACAGCGTAGTGTGGCTGCCACGTCAAGACCCCACAATCCCCCACAGGGTGATGTGGCTGCCAGGTCAGGACCCCACACTCTCCCCACAGGGTGAT
The DNA here is from genome assembly GCF_048565385.1 of Saimiri boliviensis. Lineage (NCBI taxonomy): Eukaryota > Metazoa > Chordata > Mammalia > Primates > Cebidae > Saimiri > Saimiri boliviensis. The sequence goes on from NC_133456.1 coordinate 68,979,823, forward strand.
GTGGCTGCCAGGTCAGGACCCCACACTCTCCCCACAGCGTGGTGTGGCTGCCATGTCAGGACCCCACACTCTTCCCCAACAGCGTGGTGTGGCTGCCACGTCAGGACTCCACACTCTCCCCACAGCGTGGTGTGGCTGCCACGTCAGGACTCCACACTCTCCCCACAGCGTGGTGTGGCTGCCACGTCAGGACTTCACACTCTCCCCACGTCGTGGTGTGGCTGCCACATCAGGACCCCCACTCTCCCCCACAGCGTGGTGTGGCTGCCATGTCAGGACTCCCCACTCTTCCCCATGGCGTGTGGCTGCCAGGTCAGGACCCCACACTCTCCCCCACAGCATGGTGTGGCTGCCACGTCAGGACCCCCGACTCTTCCCCACAGCGTGTGGCTGCCACGTCAAGGACCACTGCCCTGAGATGCAACGTAGAGCTTGGTGGAGGAGGGGCAGGGATTCAGATAAGGAAGAATTGTAGGAGATTTTCACTGCTTTAGAATAATCCCCTCCTAGGCCTATCTCATTCTTTTAAAAAAATTATTTTCCTTTTACATTTTTTCTTGCAAATATAGATCTGAAAAGGGACCTACCTCTATTTTTGTTTATTATACTTTAAGTTCTGGGGTACATGTGAAGATCTTGCAGGATTGTTACATAGGTATACACATGTCGTGGTGGTTTGCTGCCTCCACCCCCCGTCACCTACATTAGGTATTTCTCCTAATGCTATCCCTCCCCAATCTCCCCACCCCCTGCTATCCTTCCCCTGGCCCCCTATTCCCCAACAGACTCCAGTGTGTGATGTTCCCCTCCCTGTGTCCATGTGTTCTCACTGTTCAACACCCACCTACGAGTGAGAACATGAGGTGTTTGGTTTTCTGTTCTAGTGTCAGTTTGCTGAGAATGATGGTTTCCGGCTTCATACATGTCCCTGAAAAGGACATGAATTCATCCTTTTTTATGGCTGCACAGTATTCCTTGGTATATATGTGCCACATTTTCTTTTTCCAGTCTATCATTGATGGGCATTTGGGTTGGTTCCAGGTCTTTGCTATTGTGAACAGTGCCACAGTGAACATACATGTGCATGTGTCCATATAGTAGAACGATTTATAATCCTGTGGGTATATACCCAGTAATGGGATTGCTGGGTCAAATGACATCTCTATTTCTAGATCCTTGAGGAATTGCCACACTGTTTTCCACAATGGTTGAACTAATTTACACTCCCACCAACAGTGTAGAAGTGTTCCTATTTCTCCACATCCTCTCCAGCATCTGTTGTCTCCAGATTTTTTAATGATCGCATTTCTAACTGGTGTAAGGTGGTATCTCAATGTGGTTTTGATTTGCATTTGTCTAATGACCAGTGATGATGAGCATTTTATCATATGTTTGTTGGCTGCATAAATGTGTTCTTTTGAAAAGTGTCTTTTCATATCCTTCACCCACTTTTTGATGGGGTTGTTTTTTTCTTGTAAATCTGTTTAAGTTCTTTGTAGATTCTGGATATTAGCCCTTTGTCAGATGGGTAGATTGCAAACTTTTTTCCCATTCTGTTGGTTGCCAGTTCACTCTAATGATTGTTTCTTCTGCTGTACAGAAACTCTTCAGTTTAATTAGATCCCATTTCTCTCTTTTTGCTTTCAATGCCATTGCTTTGGTGTTTTAGTCATGAAGTCCTTGCCTATGCCTATGTCCTGAATGGTGTCACCTAGGTTTTCTTCTAGGGTTTTTTTTTTGTTCTAGGGCAATCAGGGAGTGAGGCGGGGGGAAAGGAAAAGGAAGTCTACTAAAGCTTTGGGGAGCCTCCTTTATATTGAGATGAGGAAAGACCACGGTCAGACTTCTCACTGCCGCATTTTACTGCAGACTTCTTTCAGCATTTCTCAATTCCAAATGCATACCCTGAGTTTTCAGAGCCTCCGAACCTTCTGTTTCCTTATTTAAAAATTTTACTTCTAAAAGCACACAAGTACTTGCATTCCATCTATTCTAAAAGTAAAATGTAATTATATGTACAATATAAGAACATATTTTTGGAAAAAATAACGTAGGTAGGAAAAGCCTCCCTTTACCACCACCTAGAAACTAACCATGTATATATATGCACACACATGGTTTGTTTGTTAGTAATTTGTGATAGTAATGGGATCATAGTATACACATTTTCCTGTAATTTTTTCACTTACCAATATATCTATAAGATTTCTGTGACAGTACATGTATATCTAATTTATTACTTTTAACTTTCATATAGTATACCATAGTAAAAACAACTGATAATTTAAGAATTTCTCTATTGATCATTATATTTGGTTTTTAATAGTTTACTATTAAAATAATATACCAGTAAGCATCCTTTAGCATATATCAAATAAATGCTTAGAAACAACTGTTGAATATTAGAATACACACATTTAAAATATTGATCTAAATTATTATTTCCCTTTGAAAATATTGTACCAATTTATATTTCTTGCATGGTAATGAAGAATTTGCCAACTCTGTATACCATTTATCTTCCACATTTTTGCTTATCTAATAGGTGAAAATTATATTAGTATTTTAATATGCATTGCCGTGATTATTTATAATGTTAACTCTCATGTTAGCCATTTATATTTCTTCTGTGAATTGTTTATCCAACATCTTGCCAACTTCTATTTGGTTTGCCTTTCTTTTCTTATTAGTTGGTAACCGTTGGCAATGGATAGTTCTTTTTTTTGAGACAAAGTCTCACTGTGTCACTCAGGCTGGAGTGCAGTGGCGCAATCTCAGTTACTGCAAACTCTGCCTCCTGGGTTCAAGTGATTCTCATGCCTCAGTCTCCCAAGTAGCTGGGACTACAGGTGCATGCCACCATGTCCAGCTAATTTTTGTATTTTTAGTAGAGGCGGGAGTCCACCATGTTGGTCAGGCTGATCTTGAACTCCTGACCTCAAGTGATCTGCCCACCTCAGCCACGTTAAGTGCTGGGATTACTTGCATGGGCTATGGAAAGTTCTTATCAAGAGCCAGGAAAAGGATCATGCATGTTGGCTCATAATTCCAGCACTTTGGGAGGCCAAGGCAGGCGGATCATCTGAGATCGAGAGTTTGAGACCAGACCGACCAACATGGTGAAACTCTGTCTCTTCTAAAAATACAAAATTAGCTGGCCATGGTGGCAGGTGCCTGTAGTCCTAGCTACTCAGGAAGCTGAGGCAGGAGAATCACTTGAACCCAGGAGGTGGAGGTTGTGGTGAGCCGAGATTGTACCACTGCACCCCAGCCTGGGCGACAAGAGCAAAACTCCATTAAAAAACCAACCAACCAACCAAACAAACAAACAAACAGGAAACATGGGCTAGGAACTCTAAAAATGCATTTACATGAATTGCTCAATTTAGCTTCTGGACTTAACTATGAAGTAGGAGCTATTAATATTCCCAATGCTGGCCTCATAAAATGTTCCTTCTGTCTCTGTTTTTTGAAAGATATTATGTAGAATTATTATTTTTTCTTAAATATTTCTCCTTAAATAATAGAATTTAACAGTACAACTAACTGGGTTCCAGTTTTCTTTTCTCAATGGTTTTAAACTATGAATGAAATTTTTAAAATATATGTAGCATTATTCAGATATCTGTTTCTTCTTGAATGATTGTTGTTAGGTTCTTTAAAAACCGGGTTTATTTAATCTAAGTTGTTGAATTTATGGGCATAAGTACTCTCTTAATGATTTTTCTTAATGGATATGGGATCTTTAGTCATATTCTCTTTTGTGCCTGATATTGGTAATTCATATCATTTTTTTCTTGTTTAGCATTTTGGTCAGTATTTATGAATTTTACTGATTTTTCCAAAAGATCAGCTTTGGATTTTATTTATTTTTCGCTACCGTTACTCTATTTTTAATTTCACTTACTTCTGCTCCGATCTTTATTTCAATCCGTTTGCTTGCTTTGGATTTCATTTGCTCATCTTTTTCTGTTTCTTATGTGGAAGTGTAAATCATTCATTTATGCTTTCTTCTTCTTCTAATAGCATTTAGTGATATAAACTTTTCTTTAAGCACTGATTTAGTTGTATAACATAACTTTTGTTATGTTGCATTTTATTTCCATTCCATTCAAAGTATTTTTAAACTTCCATTAAGAATTCCATTGAGATATTCTTTTTTACTCATGAGTTATTTAGAAGTGTGTTGTTAAATTTTCAAATACTTGGAAGAGGTGGGGAGTGTGTTCCAGATAACTTTCTGTTATTTTTGGTTTATTTCCTTTGTAGTCTTAGAGCATACTTTGTGTGATTTCTATTTTGTTAAAATTGTTAAAGATTGTTTTGTGTGTCAGAATATGGACTATATTAGTGAGTGATCCATTTAAATTTGTAAACAAATGTATTCTGCTACTTTTGGTATTACTTGTTCTACAGATGCCAATTAAATCCATTTGGTTAATAGCATTACTTAGATCTTCTTTATCCTTGACAATTTTCTATTGATTACTGAGAAAGGTGTTTTAAGTCCCCAGCTGTAACTGTGGATGTCTATTTGTCTTTTTATTTCCATTAGTTTTTACCTGATGCATTTTGAGGTGTCCGTTTTGTTTTGAGATGGAGCCTTGCTGTGTCACCCAAGCTGGGGTGCTTTGATCTTGGCTCACTGCAACCTCTGTGACTCAGTCAGGTTCAAGCAATTCTCCTGCCGCAGCCTCCCAACTAGCTGGGATTACAGGCACCCACCACTGTGTGCAGCTAAGTTTTTGTATTTTTCATAGAGACAAGGTTTCACCCTGTTAGCCAGGCTGGTCTTGAACTCCTGACCTCAGGTGATCTGCCCACCTAGGCCTCTTAAAGTGCTGGGATTACAGGTGTAAGCCACTGCTCCTGGCTGAAGTGCCTGTATTTTTTTTTAAAGTTCATCCACATTTAGAACTGCTATATTTTCTTGGATAACTGACCCCTTTCTTGGTATATAATATTTTTCTTTATCTCTGATAATAATCATGTCTTTTGTTCTGAAATCTAGCTTGTTTGAGTTTAGTCTACTCAAGCTTTCTGTTGGTTATTGTTTGCTATATTTCATCTCATCCTTTTATTTTAACTTGTCCATTGTATTTAAACTCCAAACAGCTTTCTTATATAAGCAGCATTGTGATTGGGACTTGCTTTTTAAATCATATTTGAAAAATTTTAACTCATATCTGTCTTCTAAATTTTATTTTTTAATTGAGAAAAATTGTATGTATTTATGGTGTGCAAAATGATGGTTTGATATAAGTAATATTGTGGAATGGCTAAATCAAGGTAATTACATATGTATAACCTTGTGTACTTATCATTGTGGCTCAACACTTTCTGCTCTCAGTAACTTTTATATATATGATATATTTTATTAAGTATTGAACATTTCTTTTTTAACTGGTGTATTTAGATCATTCACATTTAATGAGATTAGTGCTGTAGTTAATAAAAAATAAAACATTTTACTGTTTTTAAAAATTCCATCGGTTCTTTGCTGCTTCTTTCCTCTTTTCTGCCACCTCATGTAATAACTGAGCATCTTTTATGATACCATCTGATACGGTTTGACTGTGTCCCCACCCAAATCTCATCTTGAATTGTAATTCTCATAATTCCCATGTGTTATGGGAGGGATCTGGTGGAGATAAGTGAACCATGGGAGTAGCTACCCCCATGCTATTCTCATGATATTGAGTGAGTTCTCACCAGATTCGAAGGTTTTATAATGTGCCTTCTCACCAGATCTGATGGTTTTAGAATGAGCACTTCTGCTCATTCTTCTCCTTCCTACCACCAGGTGAAGAAGGACGTGTTTGCTTCCCCTTCTGCCATGATTGTAAGTTTCCTGAGGCCTCACCAGATATGCTGAACTGTGAGTCAATTAAACCTATTTCCTTTATAAATTACCCAGTTTTGTGTATATCTTTATTAGCATCATGAAAACGAACTAATACACCATCTCATCTACTCTATGACTTACTATTTTTACCCTTAATTTTTTTTAGTAATTGCTCTAAGGGTCACAATAGACATCTTGAATTAATTAGAGTCTACCTTCAAATAATATCTTTAAGTTGTAATTATAGGAACTTACAACTGTATATCTGCAATCATCCCCTCCTCCTACACTTTGTATTATTGGTGCCATACCTTTAACTTTTACCTATTCTATAAACACATATTAAATTCCTTCCATTTTTGCTTAAAGTCAGTTATCTTTTAGAGCAATTAAAAAATTAAAAACAAATTATCTTTATTTACTCCACTTCTAGTGGTCCTTCTTTCCATGTGTATATCCATGTTTCAGTCTGATAGTATATTCTTTCTGCTTGAAGACATTTCTTTAATGTTTCTTGTAGAATAGTTCTGTTGGTAATGCTCATTGGTTTTTGTTTGTCTGACAACATCTTTATTTCTTCTTTAGGTTTGAATGAGATTCTTACTAGGTATAGAATTCTGGTTTGACAGTTTATTTCTTTCAGCGTATGAAAGATGTCATTCCACTGTCTTTTGGCTTGCATGGTTTTACATGAGAAGTCTGCCATAATTCTGACCTTTCTTTCTATCAGTCCTGAGCTAAATGACTCTTGCTAGCTGTCTTGCTCTTTTTCTGTTTTCCCCCACTTATTCCTTTCATCTATGGTTGCTTTCAAGATCTTCTCTTTTCTTTTTATTTTCAGCAGTTAAAAATATGATATATGTTGTGTTTTAGTGGTTTAATTAATTAGTTGATTAATTAATATTTTGTATCAATCCTATTTGGTATTCTCTAAGCTGTTTGTATTATTGATCTGGTGTCTGTTATTAACTGTAAAAAAATTTTGGACATTATTTCCAACTATTTCTTCTGCTAATTTCTCTCTGTTCTCCTTCTCAAGTTCCAGCTTTACATCTGTTAGAATGGTTGACATCTTTTTCCCCCAGTTCTTGGATGTTCTCTTCTGCTTTTGTGACTCCTTTTTTTCTCTTTGTCTTTCAATTTGGTCAATTTCTTTTGATCTATCTTCAAGTCTGATATTTTTTCTTTAGCTAATGTTGAGTCTACTGATAAACTCATCAAAAAAGATTCTTATTCTTAGTTTAAATGTTTATTTCTAGCATTGTCATTGATTTTTAAAGATTATTTCTAATCCTGGCTGAAATTATCTCTCTGATGTTTCATATTATCTATTTTTTTCCCATAAATTTCTCTCAAAGATTCATCAATTATTTAAAATTATTTAAAATTCTCTGTTAGATAATTCTAACATCTATGTTATATCTCAGGTTGGTGCTAGTGATTTCTTTGTTTTTCCTAAATGTGTGTTATTGTTGTTTTGTATGCTTCATGATACTTTTGAAAGCTAAACATCTTGTGTAGAAAAATAGAGATTACAGCAAAACGTTACATCTGAAAATTAGCATTTCTTTTTTTCTTCTAGGGCTTATATCTGAAAATTAGCATTTCTCTTTTTCTTCTAGGGCTTGATTGTAGTTATTCAAGTAGGAGTTTGCTGGGCCTCAGATATTTTTGATGTCAATGGCTATCTTTAATGTACTATAGGCTTCAAATTTCCTATACAGATTTGACCTTTGAACACATATGGTTTGGGCTATGTGACTCCACTTATATGCAGTTTTTTGTTTAATAAACATATTGGAAAATTATTTGGAGATTTGTGACAATTTAGAAAAATGTACAGATAAACTGCATAGTCTAGAAGTATTTTAAAAATTAAGAAAAAAATTAGGTATGTCATGAATGCACAATATATATGTAGATACTCATTTACTTTATTATTGACCACCAGAAGATATATACAACTTTGTTTTAAAATGTTAAAACTTATCAAAACACATGTAGACAAAAACTTACAAACCACACATGGTTCTATTTGCACTTGAGAGAAATGTAAACAAATGTAAAAATACAGTATTAGATTATAACTGCATCAAATTAATTATAATATATACTCTACAACTGTAATAATTTTGTAGCCGCCTCCTATTGCCATTGTGATGAACTTGTAGTGTATTTGCTAAAATGTCACGTGATGTTAATCATCTCCTTGTGAGCAGTTCATTTCCCCAGGAAACAGCATATTCCAATAAAAAGTGACCTCTTATGCTTTTCACATGTTTTTCATCATGTTTAGCACAATGCTGTAAACCTTGAATAACATCATGGGACCCATACAAAGTAGCACTGGTGATGTTAGAAGTGCTCTCAAAAAGCAGAAAAATGTCAAGACATTATAAGAAAAGTCTGAACTGAGTGTAGATTGAGGTCTGGAGCTGCAGTTGACTACCATTTCAGGATAAGTGAGTCCAGTATGAGGAATGTTATTTTAAAAAAGGAAAAGAAGAGAAAATTCATGAAACCGTCACTACAGCTATGCCAGGAGGCTTGAAAACCACACACTTTTTGTAAATGACCTTTTAAATTTTGTATTGAAAATGCAGCTTTTGTGTGAGTGCAGGATTGCCATAAGAAAGGCATACCTATAGGATAATATCATTTGAGAAAAAGTGAAGTCGTTAAATGGCAACTTAAGGCAAAGGAAGGTGAAGGATTTAAGGCTGGAAAGTTTAACGCCAGCAAAGGATGGTGCGATAATTTTAGAAAATGTCAAGATAACAAGAGAAGAAGCTTTTGCTGACCAAGAGGGAGAAAATGTGTTCCCAGAAATCATTAAGGAGAAAGAACATCTGTGTGAAAAGGTTTTTAATGAAGACGAAAGTGTCCTATTCTGGAAAAAAAAAAAGCCATAGAGGACGTTTATTATCAAATAACAGAAGCAAGTACCTGGATTTATGGCAGAAAAAAATAGACTAACTCTACTGTTTTGTGCAAATGCAGTCGGGTTTATAATCAAGACTGCCCTTATGTATAAAGCTGCTAACCCATGAACCTTAAAGGAAAATAATAAATACCAGCTGCCAGTCTTGGTTGTATAACAAGAAGACCTGAACAATGAGAACTTTTTGCTGATTTGGTTTTATTGATGCTTTGTCTCTGAATTCAGGAAGTATTTTGGCAGTAAGGGACTGGCTTTTAAAGTTCTTTTGATATTGGACAATACCTTTGTCACCCAGAACCCCATGAGTTCAACACCAAATATGTTAAAGTGGTCTACTTGCCCTCAAACACATCTCTAACTCAGCCTCTAGATCAGGGGTTTATAAGAGCCTTTAAGACTCATTATATATGGTACTCTTTGGAAAGGATTGTCAATGCTATGAAAGTGAACTCTGATAGAACATGATGAAAATCTGGAAGGCTTACACTTTGAAAATGCCATCATTGTTATACGAAAAACCATAAAAGCCATCATACCCTACGCAATAAATTCCTGTTGCAGAAAATTGTGTCCAAATATGGTGCGTGACTTCACAGAATTTACAATAAATAATAATTTATTTTTTATTACAGAGCTAATCAAGAAAATCGTGAAAGAAATTGTGGATATGGAAAGAAAAGGTTTGTGGAGGTGAAATGTTTTAAGATATGGAGAAATTTATGAGCTAATAAACACCACACCAGAATAATTAACAGAATAAAACTTGATGGAGGTGAGTGCTTCCAATCCAGTGCCAAGTGATGAGAAAGAAGACATAGAGGAAGCAGTGCCAGGAAAAATGTTCAACATTAGTTAATCTGGAAGAAGGCTTCAATTATCAGGACTGCTTTGCCTTTTTTTTTTTTTTTTTTTTTAAAGACATTGACCCTTCTGTAATATTGAAACTAAAGCAAACGGTGATGGATTGGTTGCATATAGAAACATTTTTAAAGAAATAAAAAAGAAAAATTAAGACAGAAATTACAATGTCTTTCCTTAAAGTGACACCAAGTACCCCTGCTTCTTCTGCCTCTGCTCCTGAAACAGCAAGACCAATCCTGCCTCTTTCTTTTCTTCCTCAGCTTAGTCGACCTGATGAGACAAGGATTAAAGACATCCCTGGGTGATACAGCTCCAAGGAGTGGAGGAACACCAGGTTCTTGGTCCTCACGCTAGTTTAGCTAAAATGACACATACACATGTGGAGTGGTTTTAAGAAGGGGAGAGTTTAACAGGAAAGGCAGAAGGGAGAAGACAGAAGGAAGAAGGTCCCCTGTACAGAGACAGAGGCAGGGGGCTCTAAAGCCGAGAGAGGAGGTCCCCACCTGCCAAGGATACCAGCCAGGATATATACAGAGGCTGGAGGAGGTGGTGTCTGCTTTCCACAGGGTTCAGGGGATTTGTTTGACTAGGCAAGTCATTCACCTATCCGTGAAAAAGCTGGCCCTCCCGCCCCAGCCTTTTAATATGCAGATGCAGAGTGCCATGATGTTCTACACACATGGGCCATGTTGCCAGGCACATGTGGGGCAGGGTTAAGAAGGCCGTGGGAATCACCATGTCGGGCGGACTCAGTTTCTAAGGGCCTGTATTTGCATATCAAAGGTTGTGGGCAGGCTTTAAAAGCTGGGGCTTTATAACAAACTTTTCTAGAGCAGTGTTAAAAATGAAAACTTCCCAAGAACCCCTTTTCCTATCTGCCTAAAATAATTTAATAACTCCTACAACATGAGGACCCACTTCCACTTAATAAATAGTATATTTACTGTTCCTTATTATTTTCTTAATAACATTTTCTTTCCTCAGTCTTCATTGCAGGAGTACAGTGTAATATATAATTTATGTATTAATTGACTATGTTATTGATAAGATTTCTCATTAACAGTAAACTATTAGTTGTTAAGTTTTTGGAGACTCAAAAGTTACACGTAGATTTTCAATTGCATGGGGCGGGGGTGCGTTTAACACCTCTATCCCTCACACTGTTCAAAAGTCAACTGCACTTTGGGTCAGGGTGTGGACTGGATTACCAGAGGAATGTCTTATGGAGTCTAAGTCTTCCCTCTGCCTGGGAGAGAGTAACTCTACACGCTCTTTTGTTCCTCTTGCAGTATTTCTTTGCTGTTTCTCATTTTTCTGAGCTTGTTAAGCTGGCATCGGGCAGTGATGGTTGGGAGAGGGTATAGTCTCTGTTTATCTGAATAAATCTGAATCAGTTTTAGTACTGCATGATGTCCCTAAGTTTTGTGGGTATGACTTCTCAATTCCCTGGTCTCTCCTCCTGCAGGACGTGAGTTTGGGACATTATCCTGTCCCTACTCCAGAAACAGGATTTTCTCCCCCATTCCCTTTCCCCAGCTGCAATGAGTGTTTAACAGTGTTCCAGGAGCATGGTGCTTGTTGCCTTTTAAGCTACAGATGAAGGCTGTCATTCTGTAGTGGAAATGTGAGGGAAGATCCAGTTCTAGATTTTTTTCCTACCCAGATCTACACCACAATAGTAATTAAAAATGTTATTAATAAGATTTTCTTAAGTGTCTTTAAAATGTCCATTTAAAACAGAATTGTTACCAGTAGATATATTTTTAAGTACTTAGTAATATATCCTTATATTATATTGGATATAGTATATCTAACTTATTAATATTCTTAATATATTGAAGTAGTGAATTACCTTAATAGACACCTTAATATTAGATCATTCTTTCAATCTTGAAGAATTCCTTGTTAAGCAAAAAATATTATTTTGTTACAGTTTAGTTATTTTATATAATTCTGCATCTAGGTATAAAGGTGAAAATAACCCACATTTGTCTTTTTTTTGCTATTCTTGCCAGTTTTTTGCATTATGATCATAATATGAGTTGAAAATTGCCTTATCTTTTTCTATGCTGTGGAACAGTTTACGTTAGATAAAAATAACCTCAGAACTGCTGTGTGTACATTGCATCCTCTTGTATAGTTACCTCGATGATAGGACACTTTTCTAGCCTGTAATTTTCTGTTCCATTTTCTTCAGCATATTTTTTTTTCCTATCATTACAATGACTATATAGTTTATCATCCCAATGGGGACATCTTCGAGTGTGAAAGGATGCATCGTTAATAATGATAGCAGGACAACGGGTGAAAATCGTGATCCTGAAGTGCAGCAACCAATAGTGAGCACATCCCTAAGTGACTGCTCCAATGTTGCTATACTTACAGGCAGTTAAGTAGGGTTCCAAGGGAGAAAATCAAAGGAAAAAAAGGGAGCGAGGGAAAGAGGAACAAAGAATCTCCAAGCTTAAATATGTGTTAAATCCCTCCTTAGTGATGAATATTCTGATGGAGATTGGAGTAGGATGGTGAAAGAAATAGAACAGCAAAAATGTACAAGATACTGCTTCTTTCTAGAGGGTTTCCAGTGTAATTACAGAAACAAATTAATACACAGGAACTAGAGGGCTGTAGGAAAGAAACTGTTGTCATGTTTTAAATTGTGAGGAAGAGTGTGTGTGATCAGAGAAAGGGGTGAAAAGTGATACAGAGGACTGATTACTGGAGGAAGCTTTTAATTTTTTTGTTTTTGCTTTTTAATTAGAGAGAGCCATAAGTGCTTAGGAAAAGGAATTTGTATCTTCATCAAACTATCTAGCATAGTGCCTGCTTCATGATGTATGCTTGATAAATTATGGTTATTATTATTAAAAGACAACTTAAAGAATTTAAACACTGAAGGAAGAAAGCTATGGCATATGAGTTTGGATTTGAATATGTCTTGCTTAGAAAAGGTGCATTGCTCACATTCTTCTAGGGTCAGATTATTCATTCATTCACTGTCTTTCATTCACTGAATTCTTTAAGATGCTTATTGCTGACAGGGTGATGAATGCAGCAAACCACCGTGGCACGTGTATGCCTATGTAACAAACCTGCACATTCTGCCCATGTACCACAGAACTTAAAGTATATCAATCATAATAAAAAAGGCACTTATGATTGAATGACTGAATTCTATAATGTTAGTTATTAAAAATACATAGATAAACAATCTGACATGTCCATCCCTGAACAGTTAATAATCCAGCAGTATCTACTTTGGTATGTGTAGTGAGACAAGAGGTCAACACATTCCCAAAGAGATGCAATAAAAGATTTATCTGGAAGAGAGAGAACCACATAGGGCAGTAGCAGTAGTTTAGCCTGAGGAGTCAAGGAAGTCTTTCTAGAGTTAATGGTTGACCTGTGCTCTGAAAGGCTTACAGGACAGAGAAGAAAGCAAAGGGAAGAGTGGGCAGAGTACTCCAGGGAAGTGACTTGAGAGAAGGTGACAGGAATGAAATACATCTGAGAAATGTCAAGCAGCCAGAAGACAGAACACAGAGTATCGAGGGAGTCACTGGAAAAGACAGACACTGGAAGAGAATGTAAGGCCAGTGGTAAAAGGTTGGCCTTCTTTAGTAGTTACTAATGGCCAAGTTTGAGTTTATGAAAATCATGAGCAACTATTTTGTGGTGACAGCAGTGGAAAAAAGGTTCCTCACTCTGTCCTCAGGACTATATAAAGCAACACTCCATTTGCATCCCACAAAGATGCCCTTGATTCCATTAACGATACGTTTATATTGAACTATAGTTTATAGTATTTTTAGCTATTGAAGCTCCACATTATTAAGTCAGGAAATGTGTCCATGTTTTATAATTCTTCATCAAAGCTGTTCCACAATTGCCCTAAGTATGAGTTAAATCTGTTATCTGAATTTACAAATATCATTAGAAACTTAATTGCAAATCACATTCATTTTAGAAGCCATGTGGCAGCTTAAGTCTTTCAATAGACAATAATATGACCCTGAGATTTTTACAAAAAGAGGCCCAGAATGAAAATCACACACCAAAGAAACTGCTTCAGAAAGACAATCTCAATGAGTAAGAGAAAACTGATTCTGGAGAACTCAGAAGATGCCAGAACACTTCCAGGTGTTTAAAACACAGTCATTCAAGGATGCTGGGAAGATGGCCGCCTAAGAACAGCTCAGGACTTCAGTTCCCAGTGAAAGCGCAGAGGGTGAGTGGACGCCGCATTTCCAGACGAATTTTTATTGCCCACAGGTCAGGAGATACCCAGGCAGAGGGGTCGCCAGCGCCGCAGTCCCAGCTGGTGCGGCTGTTTTGGCCCCCACAGGGCTGCTGTGACCACTCCCTGTTGCGGCATACAAAAGCCACTGGTCTGGGAGCCCTCTTAACTGGCGATCGGAGCCCTGAGATGGCAGAGTTGCCCATTCATCTGAAATAGCTAGCCAGGCCAGGAGATTCCTAGGCAAAAAATCTGCCAGGAGCTGGCTCCGCTGTTTGAGCCGACTCAGTGAGTCACAGCACGGGAGATCCTGGCGCCTTTTCAACAAGCGACTGAACGCGGGGTCGTTCAACTTAAAAGAAAAGACTCTGGGTCAGGGAGCCAGGTGATCAGGCTTGGTTGGTCCCAGCCCCCCACTCTCAACAACAACAAAAACAAAAACAGTAATTGGAAACCCTCTGGGTTGAGCCCTTCAAACCAAGCACAGCTGAACCCGGGTCAGTCCCGCTCAGTGGGGGAGGGGTGTCTGCCATTACTGAGACTCTCCACCACTACAGAGGCAGGCTGCCATTGCCGAGGCAACCCACTGTTGCCAAGGCAACCTGCCACAACAGAGAGAGTCCGCCATAACAGAGGCGGGGCCACCGTTGCCGAGACAGTTCTAACTATGCCCATATAAACAGGACTGCAGGGAAGAGCTCAGGGCAGCTGGGCGGAGCCCACAGCAGCTCAGCAAAGCCTCTGCGGGCAGGCAGTGGCTAGGTGTGCTGCTATCTGGGTGGGTCAGACCTGAAAGAAAAATCAAAAGAGGCAGTAGTGCAATGGAAACTCATAAAGCTCCAACTCCCTGGGACAGAGCACCTGGGAACAAAAAGTGCTTTATGAGTTCAGCTGCAGCAGACCTAAACGTACCTGACCAGCAGCTCTGAATGAACAACGGAGCTCACAACTCAGGACTTAAGCCCCAATAAAAGATAGACTGTCTCCTCAAGTAGCTCCCTGACCCCCATAGATCCAAAGACTCACCTCATAAAGGAGAGAACGGACTGACAGTAGGCCAGCGTCCTTCTGGGACAAAGATAGCGGAAGAGGAAACTGGCAACAACCCTTACTGTTCTGCAGCTGCTGCAGGTGATCCCCAGGCAAGCAGGGCCCGGAGAGGACCTCAGCAGTCCTACAGCAGAGGGGCCAGACTGTTAGAAGGAAAGCTTAAAAAAAAAAAAAAAAAAAAGAAGTAACTTCAGCATCCACGAACTAGAAGCTCACTCAGAGACCCAATCTGAAAGACAGTAACTACAAGGACAACAGGTGGATAAACCCACAAAAATGGGAAGAAACCAGAGCAAAAATGATGAAAACTCCCAAAACCAGAACACCTCTCCTCCTAAAAGGGATCACAACTCCTCACCAGCAAGGGAACCAGACCGGATGGAGAAGGAGGGTGATGAAATGACAGAATCAGACTTCAGAAGGTGGGCAGTAATAAACTACAGTGAGCTAAAAGAGCATGTTCTATCCCAATCCAGGGAAGCTAAGAACCTTGAAAAAAGATTGGACGAAATGCTAACAAGAATGGATAGCATAGAGAGGAATATAAGTGAATTGATGGAGCTGAAAAACACAGCACGAGAACTTCGTGAAGCATGCACAAGCTTCAACAGCCGAATTGACCAAGCAGAAGAAAGGATATCAGAGGTCGAAGATCAACTCAATGAAATAAAAAGAGAAGGTAAGAACAGAGAAAAAAGCACAAAAAGGAATGAACAAAATCTTCAAGAAATGTGGGACTATGTGAAAAGACCTAATCTACGTTTGGTAGGTGTACCTGAATGTGATGAAGAGAATGAATCCAAGCTGGAAAATACTCTTCAGGATATTACCCAGGGAAACTTCCCCAACTTAGCAAGGCAGACCAATATTCAAATACAGGAAATACAGAGAACACCACAAAGATATTCCTCAAGAAGAGCAACCCCAAGGCACATCATTGTCAGATTCACCAGGGTTGAAATGAAAGAGAAAATGCTAAGGGCAGCCAGAGAGAAAGGTCAGGTTACCCACAAAGGGAAGCCCATTAGACTCACAGCAGATCTCTCAGCAGAAACCCTACAAGCCAGAAGAGATTGGGGCCAATATTCAACATCCTTAAAGAAAAGAACTTTCAACCCAGAATCTCCTATCCAGCCAAACTAAGCTTCATAAGTGAAGGAAAAATAAAATCCTTTATGAACAAGCAAGCACTCAGAGATTTCATCATCACCAAACCTGCTCTACAAGAACTCCTGAAAGAGGCTCTACACATATAAAGAAACAACCAGTACTAGCCACTCCAAAAACACACCAAATGGTAAAAGAGCATCAACACAATCAAGAAGCTGCATCAACTAACCAACAAAACAGCCAGGTAGCATCAAAATGACAGCATCAAATTCACACATAACAATACTATCCCTAAATGTCAATGGACTAAATGCCCCAATCAAAAGACACAGACTGGCAAATTGGATAAAAAGCCAAAACCCATCAGTGTGCTGTATCCAGGAAACCCATTTTACATGCAAGGATAAACAAAGGCTCAAAATAAAGGGATGGAGGAAAATCTACCAAGCAAATGGAGAGCAAAAAAAGGCAGGAGTTGCAATTCTCATCTCTGATAAAATAGACTTTAAAGCAACAAAGATCAAAGGAGACAAAGAAGGACATGACATAATGGTAAAAGGATCACTGCAACAAGAAGAGCTAACAATCCTAAATATATACGCACCCAATACAGGAGCACCCAGATACATAAGGCAAGTTCTTAATGACTTACAAAGAGACTTAGACTCCCACACAATAATAGTGGGAGACTTTAACACCCCATTGTCAATATTAGACAGATCAACCAGACAGAAAATCAACAAGGATGTCCAGACCTGGAACAAGCAAACCTAATAGACATTTACAGAACTCTCCACCCCAAATCCACAGAATATACATTCTTCTCAGCACCACATTACACCTACTCTAAAATTGACCACATAATCGGCAATAAATCACTCCTCAGCAAATGCAAAAGAACGGAAATCATAACAAACAGTCTCTCAGACCACAGTGCAATCGAGTTAGAACTCAGAATGCAGACACTAACTCAGAACTGCACAGCTTCATGGAAATTGAACAACTTGCTCTTGAATGTTGACTGGATAAACAATGAAATGAAGGCAGAAATAAAGATGTTCTTCGAAACCAATGAGAACGAAGACACAACATACCAGAATCTCTGGGACACATTTAAAGCAGTCTCTAGAGGAAAATATATAGCAATGAGTGCCCACATGAGAAGAAAGGAGACATCTAAAATTGACACCCTATCATCAAAATTGAAAGAACTAAAGGAGCAAGATCAAAAAAACTCAAAACCTAGCAGAAGACAGGAAATAACTAAGATCAGAGCAGAAATGAAGGAAATAGAGACACAAAAAACTCTTCAAAAAAATCAATAAATCCAGGAGCTGGTTTTTCGAAAAGATCAACAAAATAGACAGACCACTAGCCAGATTAATAAAAAAGAAAAGAGAGAATAACCAAATTGATGCAATAAAAAACAATAAAGGGGATATCACCACAGATTCCACAGAAATCCCAATCATCATCAGAGATTATTACAAACAACTCTATGCACATAAACTAGTAAACCTGGAAGAAATGAATAAATTCCTGGACACCTGCATCCTCCCAAGCCTAAACCTGGAAGAAGCCGAAACCCTGAATAGACCAATAACAAGGTCTGAAGTCGAGGCAACAATTAAGAGCCTACTACCCAAAAAAAGCCCAGGTCCAGATGGGTTCACAGCCGAATTCTACCAGACAGACAAAGAGGAGCTGATACCATTCCTTCTGAAACTATTCCAGACAATCCAAAAAGAGGGAATCCTTCCCAAATCATTTTACGAGACAAACATCATCCTGATACCAAAACCCGGCAGAGACTCAACAAGAAAAGAAAATTTCAGGCCAATATCCATGACAAACATAGATGCAAAAATCTTCAATAAAATACTGGCAAACTGATTGCAACAGCATATCAAAAAGCTCATCCATCATGATCAAGTAGGATTCATCCCGGGGATGCAAGGCTGGTTCAACATACGCAAGTCCATAAACGTAATTCACCACATAAACAGAACCAAAGATAAAAACCACATGATTATCTCAATTGATGCAGAGAAGGCCTTTGACAAAATTCAACAGCCCTTTGTGCTAAAACCCCTCAATAAACTAGGTATTGATGGAACGTATCTCAAAACAATAAAAGCTATTTACGACAAACCAACAGCCAATATCATACTGAATGGGCAAAACCTGGAAGCATTCCCTTTGAAATCTGGCACTAGACAAGGATGCCCTCTCTCACCACTCCTATTCAATATAGTACTGGAAGTTCTAGCCAGAGCAATCAGGCAAGAAAAAGAAATAAAGGGTATTCAAATTGGAAAAGAGGAGATCAAATTGTCTTTATTTGCAGATGACATGATTGTATATCTAGAAGACCCCATCATCTCAGCCCCAAATCTCCTGAAACTGATAAGCAACTTCAGCAAAGTCTCAGGATGCAAAATCAACGTGCAAAAATCACAAGCATTCCTATACACCAGTAACAGACTTAAGGAGAGCCAAATCAAGAACGAACTGCCATTCGCAATTGCTACAAAGAGAATAAAATACCTAGGAATACAACTAACAAGGAACGTAAAGGAACTCTTCAAGGAGAACTACAAGCTCAACGAAATAAGAGAGGACACAAACAGATGGAGAAACATTCCATGTTCATGGTTAGGAAGAATCAACATCGTGAAAATGGCCATACTACCCAAAGTAATTTACAGATTCAACGCTATTCCCATCAAGCTACCAATGACCTTCTTCACAGAACTGGAAAAAAACACCTTAAACTTCATATGGAACCAAAAGAGAGCCCGCATAGCCAAGTCAATTCTAAGCAAAAAGAACAAAGCAGGAGGCATCACACTACCGGACTTCAAACTATACTACAAGGCTACAGTAATCAAAACAGCATGGTACTGGTACCAAAACAGAGATATAGACCAATGGAACAGAACAGAGGCCTCAGAGGAAATACCACATACCCACAACCATCTGATCTTCGACAAACCTGACAAAAACAAGCAATGGGGAAAGAATTCCCTGTTTAATAAATGGTGTTGGGAAAACTGGCTAGCCATGTGCAGAAAGCAGAAACAGGATCCCTTCCTGACACCTTACACCAAAATTAACTCCAGATGGATTAAAGACTTAAACATCAGACCTAACACCATAAAAACCCTAGAAGAAAATCTAGGCAACACCATTCAGGACATAGGCATAGGCAAGGACTTCATGACTCAAACACCAAAACAATAGCAATGAAAGCAAAAAGAGACATATGGGATCTAATTAAACTGAAGTGTTTCTGTACAGCAGAAGAAATAATCATTAGAGTGAACTGGCAACCAACAGAATGGGAAAAAATTTTTGCAGTCTACCCATCTGACAAGGGGCTGATATCCAGAATCTACAAAGAACTAAAACAGATCTACAAGAAAAAAGCAAACAAGCCCATTCAAAAATGGGCGAAGGATATGAACAGATACTTTACAAAATAAGACATACAGGAGGCCAACAAACATATGAAAAAATGCTCATCATCACTGGTCATTAGAGAAATGCAAATCAAAACCACATTGAGATACCATCTCACACCAGTTAGAATGGCGATCATTAAAAAATCTGGAAACAACAGATGCTGGAGAAGATGTGGAGAAATAGGAACACTTTTACACTGTTGGTGGGAATGTAAATTAATTCAACCATTGTGGAAGACAGTGTGGCGATTCCTCAAGGACCTAAAAATAGAAATCCCATTTGACCCAGCAATCCCATTACTGGGAATATATCCAAAGGATTATAAATCATTCTACTATAAGGACACATGCACACGAATGTTCATAGCAGGACTGTTTACAATAGCAAAGACCTGAACCAACTCAAATGCCCAACTATGATAGACTGGATAGGGAAAATGTGGTACATATACACCATGGAATATTACACAGCCATCAGAAACGATGAGTTCACGTCCTTTGTAGGGACATGGATGAACCTGGAAACCATCATTCTCAGCAAACTGACACAAGAGCAGAAAATCAAACATCGCATATTCTCACTCATAAGCGGGTGTTGAACAATGAGAACACATGGACACAGGGAGGGGAGCACTACACACTGGGGTCCATTGGGGGGAAATGGGGGAGGGATGGGGGGTGGGGAGGTGGGAAGAGATAGCATGGGGAGAAATGACAGATACAGGCAAGGGGACGGTAGCCAGAAAACCACACTGCCATGTGTGTACCTATGCAACAATCTTGCATGTTCTTCACATGTACCCCAAACCTAAAATGCAATAAAAAAAAGAAAAAAAACCACCACAGTCATTCGAGGTATTAGAATGATAAAATACTGGCAGAAAATATTACTTCCATCATCTATAAAATGTATGTTTTGTAGTTATTTTTCCATAGCCAGATTTTTCAGCTCTCCTCCGTAATATCTGCAATGAATCTGTTGTCTATCTTGGAGGCTGAAAGTTACTCTGAAGTGATGCCTTCTGGAAAGACTATGATTTCTTCTCCCCAAGCCTGCCCCAATCCATGAGGCATCAGATCAAGGTAACATTTCATTAATGCTACAGAGCACATAATACCTGTCATGTTCCACACTGTTCTGGTACATGGGATACATTTGTGAGCAAAAGAATTCCTATTGTCATGAAACTTACATTCCAGAAAGATAATTACACAATACAACGATCTAAACATAAGTGTGTAACTTTTGTTTTAGAATGATCTTTAAACCCAGGTCTTTCCGGACAGAACCAATATTCATTTTACATATACTGATTGGTTAATGTCTTCCTAAAATGTATAAAACGCAGCAGTGCTCTGACCACCTTGGGCACACGTCATCAGGACTTCCTGAGGCTGTGTGACGGACACACATTCTCAACCTTGGCAAAATAAAGTTTCCAAATTCACTGAGGCCTGTCTCAAATTTTCAGGGTTCACACTGTCTATAGAGACTGGAGGTGGTAGGCCTGGCCCCAAGGGGACAAATGCTTTACTTTAAAGCTTCTATGTGTGTGTGACTCAGGTAAGCAAAGGGGAGAAAATGTAATGTTTCCTTCAGCCTTCATAGATCTTAGTTGAGATGGGCTCCTATAAAGGAAGACAGATTAATAAGAGAAAAACAAACACATGCTCATTAACATGTATATCTCATATGTATGTAATTGTAGTAAGTCACAACAGGTCAACACACCAAGACAATAGGTTGCAGCAAAGAAAGAGGCTTAATTGTAGGGCTGGTGAATGAGGAGATGGGAGGAAGCCTCTAATCCATTTTCCTGAGGAGTTTGGGGACAGTTTTAAGGATTTTGGAGTGGGTTGAAGTGTGGAGATGGTTCACAGGCCAAAGAGTGCAAGGTGAAGTCATGGGACAGGGAGATGGAGAAACTGCACTGATGCTGATTCACTTCTGCAGAGGTCTTTAAACTGGTTGGCATCAGGTGTTGCACCCAACTCAGGATCTGCTTAAGGGATTCTTAAACAAAAGCCTTATGATCGAACATCATAAATCCTATCTATAGAACAATGGCGATCAAATGGTCAGTAACTAGCACTATGTGGCTTTCAGTTACAAGGCAGTGAGTCAAATGTAGCCCGAGTAATGCTTCATTATAACAATAGCTCTGTTCAGAATTTTTGTTAACCCTGTGAAGATGGCTTCATGTACCTGGGAGAAATGAGGAAATCTCAAACAGGTGGCTTTGAGTTCAGGCTTAAATACCATCCTCTGCTGAAACAAAAACGGATGTAGGGAAGGCAGGGTTGTGGGGAAGTGGTCAGAAAAAGACCTGTAAACAAAGGGAAGGCTGGCTTGCAGATTCACGCCAGTGCCTTCTCCATTTATGGGTCTCTGATGATTGAGAGTCACCCTTCTCTTCCTGGTTAAAGAGGGAGACACACTTACAAATGGAGATTTCCTTTATAGATGCCAATTCCTCTCATAAAAGATAACTTCTGTTTTCAGAGCTCCTCCCATGGCTGCAGTTTCTCAAAATAATCCTTATGCCACAAAGGCATTTCGGGGGTGGCACACCCTAGTCTCCAAAAGTCATACTTTGAGATGACATATTTTGGTGTCTTCTGGAGACATCAGGATACTCTGTTGCTTGGCAAGGCTTCAAACTGTATCTCATTCCTTTTTTGTTTTCTGTATGTTGACAACTCTGCCTAGTGATGTATACCAATCTCTTTCTTTGGGGCAAACATGATGTTCTGAGACCTAATTATTTGCTCAGAACCAAGTCTGCATTGTTCTATCATAGTTGGAACATTTTACTTTGAGATAATGACAAAATCTACTGATGCTGATACCTTTTGGAAAAGGAGGTAAGTATTAACCTCATTCCTTCATGTTTTCCCAAACCAGAAAAGTGAACACTGAATAGGATGTTTTCAAGATAATTATCTTCTAAGTGGTTTTTTGAGACATTATTTCAGATATAACATGGAAAAAGGCACAATCATTTGCACATAATAGACATGTACTGTTTAAAATTATTCCTTTTTGAAGAAAGCATTTTTTTTGTTGTTTACCCAGCTAATTTTTGTATTTTTAGTAGAGATGGGATTTTACCATGTTGGCCATGCTGGTCTTAAACTTCTAACCTCAGGTATCCACCTGAAGAACAAGCATTTATAGGCGAAAATGTTCCTGAAATATAGGTGTGTACTGATTGACTCTTCCTTATTTTACTGGGTTGAAAGACCTTTGTAACCTCATTATTCATCAGGTAAGTGATATTTTTTCGTGGTGTATCAGTTTCAGGAAATAGGCTTTGAGAGCAGTTCTTTAGCAGGACAAGAACGTCTTTGTGCCAGCCCCATTGTAAATCATTATAATACACAATTTTAGGAAGCCAAAAGTAACAAAATACCAATGGAAACTCAAAAGGTAGCTTCTGTGAAGTGGAAAGTCTTTAGCATATTGCATGGGTGAACAGGTCCAAATAAATATTAAGGTGAGGAACAAAAAGTCATTTGAGAGGGCTACAGTCTATTATTAAACATACAATGCAGATTTTGTTTTACTCCACATAAAAGTACAGCTCAAGGGAATGTGCTATTTTTCATAAAATATTTTCTTAAAGTTCAAATATCTAAGGACTGTATTGAAGAAACTGAGTAATTACAATGGTTACTCCATCATTTTAGCCATCGGTATTCAGTAGATATTTGTTATGTTTTACTTGTTGAGGTATCATGATTTTTAGATTGCTTCTTTATATCATTTTACTTACTACTAAATTTATCTCCAACTCTATCTTTGGCAACTTTTCGCTTTTATCTGACACAATATTTCCTAAGTAGTTTTTGCTTCTTCTTCAAATACTCCATTTAGGAGACTTTAGACAGAAATGACATCAAATATTGGCACCTTAGTGGTTTAGCATTATTCATTATTGTAATTATTTTGTACATATTGTAAAGGCAGAGAATCAATTTTTAGAGAACTGAAGAATTTATATGAAGTAATCCCCAAAACCCGTTTTAAAAGAGAATGCTGTAGAGGTCATGGAGTGGCTGACTTTTGACTACCGCACTTTCTAGAGTCAGCAGCTGTAATTTCTTTCCTATGTGCTGAGCCCTAAAGTATATGCTTTCTGTATATTGTTTCATTTAATCTTCTTAACGATGCTTTCTGAGACCCCAGCTGACAGTAGAGGAAACATGTTTTAGAAGGATTTTCTCAGCATTATACAGTGAAGAGTGACAAAGAAACTTAAAACCAAACAACTCCAGTGCTTGTGCTCTGTCCCTACACCTTAATGCACCCTTCTCATCATGTTGAGAGATTAAAATTTCACGCAACAGAAACTAGAGCATTTTTTATTACTCATTTTATTACTCATTGTGTTGGTCCATTTTTGTGTTATTGTAAGGCCAGTTGCCTCGCCCGGAGCTCGGACCCACCCATCCCTCTCCACGCCTGAAAACGACGCCATCATTCCATGCTCATGACTCAGCATCTGGCTTCACCAGGCCCACTTCTGCACTCCACACCCAAGTCTGCACTCCACACCAGACTCTGCACCTAGCCCACCGTTGGAAAACCCTGCCCAAAATTTGAAGAAGCCCCACCAAAACCTGCCCAATAGCAGCTTGCCCCGTGCACATCCTGTTCCCTCACAGCCAATCAAAGCACCCTCACTCGCTATAAAACCCCACGCTGGGGAAGTCAGGCACGACTTCTCTGGCCCCTTCCCTGGACCTTAAAACCTCGGCTGGGAGCTGAATAAATTGGCATTTACTTTTCTTACTCCGGCCTCACTTTCCTCATTTTAGCTCGACAATAACTCTTACAGTTATTATGAAGGAGTACCTGGGACTGGGTTATAAAAAAAAAAAAAAAGAGAGACGCATTGACTCACAGTTCTGCATGGTATACAAGCACTGTACTAAAATTGACTTGGCTTCTGGTGAGGACACAGGAAGCTTACAGTCATGGTGGAAGGCAAAGTGGGAGCAGGAGTGTCACACGGCGAAAGTGGGAAGCGGGAGCAAGCGTGTCACACGGTGAGAGCGGGAGCAAGAGAGAGAGGTGGGAGGTTCCACACTCTTGTAAACAACCAGAAGTCATGGGAACTCAGAGTGAGAACTTACTATTACTGTGAGGATGACACCAAGGCGTTCATGAAGGATCTCCACCCACGATCCAGACACCCCCCCCACCAGGCCCCACCTCCCACACTGGGGATTCTATTTCAACGTGAGATTTGGAGGAGAAAACATCCAAATGATACCACTCACTCTGCTAACACAGGCCACCAGAAAACTGAATGACCGAAAGGAGACACATTTTAGGAAGTCAGTACTGAGAAGGTCTCTGGTGTGATTGCCATTTTTTTTTTTCTCATTACTGTTTCATAGACATCAGAGTCTGGAAACTTCAGACAGCTGGTTACATACATAAATGTTTTATGATTTATTTTTTATGCTTGCTAAGAAGAAAACATCATGAGTGTAAGAACTTAAAAGCCCGAGAGTAAAGGCAATGAAAACTTCTGACTGCTGGAAAGTCCTCTCCTTTCAGAGGGATTTTGTTCCATTTTACAACTGAGGCAAAACTAGGAAGGGTTTTAAAGTGAAATGACCCTACATCGTGGGGGTCACAGAGCTGGAAATGAAGATTCAAAGGGGTGTCTGGAAAACAAAACACTTTCTAATAAAGGCTGGGAAAATGAGCAGAGTTGGATGAATGGAGATTGAACACAACTGAGCATCTCTGAGAAACGTATGTGCCATGAAAATTTATGTTTTAGGTAATATCTATATATCCCAAAAGGTCACATTGTTGAAGGTAAACGCTTTCAGAAAAGATGCAGTTGAGGAAGAAGGGACTCAAAGAAATTGATTCAGTCAATCAATGAACAGTATCTGCTGATAGCTGTATCAGCTCTGAATGTGCTCATTGGCAAATAACGGAAAGCCAGAATAACATTGACTTAGACAGGTTTTTAACTGTCTCCAGATGAAGCAGCCTTGAACTGTCTGGTATGGATGTCTCCACAGTGTCAGCAAGGACCCAGACTCTTTCTGCCTTTCCATTCTGATATCATTCGTTTTTTAAAAATTGTTTTTAAGAATTTTTTTGTCTCACAAATTTAGGATTTTTCTTAGATCTCTGTCCTGTGTGCACATCCAGGCAGGAAGAGGACAGAAGAACACAGAAGCAAACACCATCCTAATGTTCC
Source organism: Saimiri boliviensis (assembly GCF_048565385.1). Taxonomy (NCBI): domain Eukaryota; kingdom Metazoa; phylum Chordata; class Mammalia; order Primates; family Cebidae; genus Saimiri; species Saimiri boliviensis. Next base: position 69,005,561 of record NC_133456.1, read on the forward strand.
AATTATCTATGATTGCATAACAAACTACCTCAAAACTTACAGTTTTAAACAACAAGTTAAAAATGCCATATGTCCCAATTCTGTAGGGCAAGAACCTGAAAAAGCTGGTGGTTATAGCTTGGGGTTGGCCAGGCGTACTCCATTCTGTAAACTCTCTCCATATGGTTTTATACTGTACAGGTAATGTAGCGGCTAACTCACAGTATGATTGGGCTTCCTCACAGGATGGTTCCCTCAAAATAATCAGATTTCTTGTATGGTGGTTCAGGACTCCAAAAGGAAGGAAGCAAGAAGTGGCAGGTATCATCAAGGCTAAGCTTGAAGGTGGCGTGGAATCTCTTCCACCATACTGTGTTGGTCAAAGCTGTCATAGGTCAGCCCAGATTCAAGGGAAGTATTAATGGATATAGAGACCCTGCATCTTCTCCTTTCAACTCTCAAGAGTGTCAAAGAATTTACTTCCATCTTCACCACAGTCCAGACTCTTGCCGTAAGTTATTTACATTCCTTCCACATGCAAAACACACTTGCCTCTTCCCAAGACCCAAAAAGCCTCATTTCATTATGGCACCAGGCTTGGGCTCAAAGTCTAGGGTCTCATGATGTATATCGTATTCAGAAAAAGAGAAAAGACTTCTCAGTGTGGCCTGTTCTTCCAGTTATACCAATAAAGTGCCTTTCTAGCTGAAGACCTGTGAACTAAAGAGATGAGTTCTTTGTCCCTCATACTCCCACCATACAATGGTTAGACAAGCATAGGATAACTACAATAAAGACTTTCATTAAATAAGGGGGCTATCATCACTTCCATCACATTTTTTTTTGTCAAAACAGTCACAGGGGAGCCTAGATTTAAGGGGAAGGGGACCTACCACACACCTTTGGATGGAAGAAGTATCAAAAGATGCGTGGCCATCTTTGACTTAGCCACATGGAGTGACACCAAGGCATTCATGAAGGATCTTCCTCCACGATCCAAACACCTCCAACCAGGCCCCACCTCCAACCCTGGGGATTACATTTCAGCATGAGATTTGGAGGAGACAAAAACATTCAAATCATATCACTCACTCTAACACAGGTCACTAAAACACGGAGTTACCAAAAGGTGACACATTCCTTCCTTTGCTCTCATTTGGGATGGGAAACCATCCATAGGAACTTCTACTTACATCTGGCTGTGTGGAGTAACAGCCACCATTGGAAAGCTGAATACAGTCAGGGGAGACAGGAAGAGCCTTTCACGTAGCCCAACAGCAGTGCCGACGAAAACTTGTCTACTCTATGTCAGACGCTGCTGAGGAACAAACTATCCCTGGCTTTCAAACAGATTCTCAGCAATGTAGAGAGACAAGTGTCACAAATAGTGACTTCAGTGTATTAATGGCTAGGACAAGGACAGTATTTTTCATCCCAAAAAACTCAGGCAAGAAAATCACCCTGAGAATGTGTTGCTTTAACTGAATCCTATAAAATGAATATGAGTTACTAGGTGAAGGGATGTGTAATGGCAATCAGGGAGTGGGAAGGAAGGGGAGCATTTCAGGGAAGGGAAGAAGAACAAAGATCCACAGTCAAAAGGGATGACAGTGTATTTAGGGAGCACAAGAAGTTCGTAATGACTGAAACAGAGCTTGAGAGGGTGGAGAGTAGAGAGATGAGACCGCCTTCGTATTTTGAATCTAATAAAAATAACACTCCAGCATTCCTTGAGAGATCTGAGTCATTTCACAGAATTAAGCCACAAAAGACATAATTCATCAACAGTCAAATTGGAAATGAAAATTTGTGTATTACTATGAATTTCTGTATTAAAATTTAAAATAAGGTACTTGGAACCAAGGATGTCATCACATGATGATTGCAAGTTATGACTGTCATACATTCTATCAAACATTCCAGTTTACACTGTTTCCATTTAAGCCATTTAAATCACTTCATAAGAGCTCTATTGTGTACTACCTCTATTTATAAGAGCAACAGCAACATCTGATACAATATCATTTTGCAGATGCCTACTTTTAGAACAACTTCTTTGTAATTGGAAAATATAGTTGTTCTAAGACTTCAGATAAGCTTGTCTGGCAAAAATCTGCCCCAATTTTTACTTTATTGCTCACCTCCTGCCCCCTCCCTTCCTATTCTCTCGTATCCTCCCCTCCCCTCCCCCTCCCCTCCCCCTCCCCTCCCCTCCCCTCCCCCTCCCCTCCCCCTCCCCTCCCCCTCCCCTCCCCCTCCCTTCTCTTCTCCTCTCTTCCCCTCCCCTCTCTTCCCCTCCCCTCTCCTCCCCTCTCCTCCCCTCCCCTCTCCTCCCCTCCCCTCTCCTCCCCTCTCCTCCCCTCCCCTCTCCTCCCCTCTCCTCCCCTTCCCTCTCCTCCCCTCCCCTCTCCTCCCCTCCCTTCCCCTTCCCCTCCCCTCTCCTCTCCTCTCATCCCCTCCCCTCTCTTCCCCTCCCCTCCCCTCTCCTCCCCTCCCCTCTCCTCCCCTCCCTTCCCCTTCCCCTCCCCTCTCTTCTCCTCCCCTCCCCTCCCCTCTCCTCTCCTCCCCTCTCTTCCCCTCCCCTCCCCTCTCCTCTCCAACTTCCCACCTCCCTCCCTTCCTTTCTCCAGTCCTTCCTCTCACCACCCCTTTTCTATTGTCCTAACTACAGTTTTCACTCTGTTTTTTTTCCTTTTGAGACAAATAATTCTTTCATATCTTAAAAATCTCCTATATCTCTGAAAAATCTGGCTCTTAAATGTCTGGAAAATGTGAAATCCCTAAAGGTAGTAAATTCATCCCTTACTTCGCTCCTTTTCATTTTAAATTCTGGTAAGCTCATTTCAGTTATTTGTCCTTTGCCTTGTTATTAAAAAGAGAAAAGGAAATAGTCTTAACTGTAAAAACAACCAGTGTCCTTATAGCAGTTGAAAGTCAAATAACATATCCATATTCATTGACTGTTGTGTGTGATAGTTTACATATTGACATTTTAAAAATACCTCCTTTCAGGTTGAAACAGTATACTTTATGGATTCTGTTTGTTTAAAAACTTTTATAATATCCTGAAGAGATGGAATTTTATGAATAAAAGACCATCTGGCTCCTTGGAGTGTGTGAATATTTTTTCAGCCTCTTTGAATGGGGCCTTCTTTTCAGTAACAAGCTACATTTAAAACATGGATTTGTAATGAATAAACAAGTGAGGCCTTGTAAAGTGCCCATTTTGTTTTCCAGAGGAGCTTTTCTGTATCTATTTCCATCTTTTTGTCTTTCCTATGTTCACAGGAAGTGAAAATTGGTTTAGATCTCTATCACCTGCCTCCATCTTATCTTAAGTTTCACCCAAAGGAGCCTAGAATTGAATTACAATGAGCCAAAGTAACTGATACCATTGAGTATGGAGGCCTTCTGCAAGAATTGGAGAAGACAGCATACTCTCCCTCTCCCAAGATTCCCAGAAGAGTAATCTGGTCAATAGTTTAAAAAACCAGAGATACAACTGCACCAGTTCTGGAAACAAAAAATGGTGTCATTCACATTCTAGAAGCATCCACAATTTTTTATTAATAGATGCAGGTGTGACACAACAGAGGAGACAGACAGCTGGCTCACAACTTTTCGCTAAGAAAAAAAATTGTGCTGGGGAATTAAGTGGTGTGCATCAACTATATTAGGTTATGGTCTGCAACAAATTATTCCAGAATCTCACTGGTTTACAAAATAAATAACGGTTTCAACATACAAATGCTCATGTACAACAGCAGTAGAAGACATAATGAAGTAGTTCGACATTCATAACCTAACACAGAATAACTAGGTGCCAAAGCTACAAATATGGATGGATAGAGTTATGTTATATTGGTGGCTTAAGCTTTACAAGAATAATTGCAAATGAAGTTATTTCCAAAACAGTAATCTAGCATTTGCTCAAATTCTGAACAAAAGGAAATAGTTGCATTCTATGAAATTCAGTATTTCTTAAAATTATTTTTAAAATTATGCTTCTATATGACATAAATATATGTTCTAACACAACTATAGTGTTTACTTATGTGACTACCCAGTAGGATGCTTAAGATTGTGTGGGCATGAGAAAAGTCTACACTGTGTGGAACTTTTCTTCACATTTTAGGATGTCTATTATCTCACATTTCTTATCAACATACTCAGGAGCAACAGCCTTAACCTTTGTGGAAAACAGTTTAATCTCAAAAGATTAAAAATAGAATCACCATATAATCCAGCAATTCCACTTTTGGGTGTATACCCAGAAGAATCAAAAGTAGATTTTGAAGTGATTAGTCATTACTCATAGTAGCTAAAATGTAGAAGTAACACAAGTGTCCATTAATGCATGAATAGATTAACAAAATGTGATATATAATCTATTCATCCATCAATGGACACTTGGTTGCTAATATTATTCAAGCTTAAAAAGGAAGACATTTCTGACATAAGCTACAGCATGGGTGAAACTTGAAGATGTGATGCTAAGTGAGATAAGACAGTCACAAAAAGATATGAGTCTACTTATATTAGGTACTTAAAGTAGTCAAAAATCATAGATGCAAAATCTTAAAAGGTGGTTGCCAGGGGCAGAGAAGAAAATGGAGAGTCATTATTCAATAGGTAGAGAGTTTCAGTTTTACAAGATGAAAAGAAGTTCTGGAGTTAGATGATGGTAATGATCACACAACATTATGAAATTATTTAATATTACTGAACTGTATATTTAAAGTGGTTAGAATGATAAATTTTATGTTATATGTATTTTACCATAATAAAAAATATTGGGAAAGAAGAATACAAGCCCTTCTGAGTCACTGAGACAAGCAAAATTGCCCCAACAAATTTTCAAAATTCTAAGACATGGTACACTTCTGCTGAGAACCACTGAACTAAAATACAAACAAACAAACAAAACAAAAAAGAACAGGATATACATGTCTACTAAAACATAAGACTAAAAAAGGAACAGAAGTAATGTAAATATCAAGAAAGATAAGATAAAGAAACAGCAAGAAAAGAAAATATTAAAACAGAAAGCACCACAAATAATGTTTAAAAAAAAGCACTCTGTTTTTGGCTAGGACATAGAAAAGTGGAGTGTAGCTCCTACTCTAGCACAAGAAAAAGCCAAATAAGCATTTTAGGTCATAAATTTCCTTGAATTCGTTAGAGAACCGAAGTTTCATGTTAATTGAGTAGCCAGAAATTTAAGGAAAGAAAATTATTATTATTATTATTATTATTATTATTATTATTATTATTGGTGGGTTCTCTCTCTGTCACCCAGGCTGGATTCACCATAACCAAAAGGTCCACCAAAGTGTTGGTCTCAAACCAGAGTGCTTGACTTCTAATGGTGAATTCAAGCATTCACCCCCAATAGGGGAAAGAAACTACTGGCAACATCCAGCAATTTGTTATTATTGCTCTTGTAGGATTTTTTATTTACCTTTGAAATTCATGAACTTCATCAGGTAAGTCACGGGTTAGAGTTACCTTGATTTGTCTATAAGCTATCATAGCATAATTTCTCAAAGTGTTCAGTAAATGGTTTTTTTGTCATCCTGGGTTTCTGTTGTTAGTATTATTTTCAGATATAATTTTTATGATCTGTAAGTCTTTCAGCGGGAACTTTCAATAATTTTTGGCACATTTGCTCAAATATTCACCTTATCCAAAGTTGAAAACTATTATAATGAAAATGAGAACCCAATATTAAAAAAATATATTAGATATAGCTAAAGATTTATTCAGAGGTAAGTCTATATCTGTAAATATTTTCAAAAATTAAACAAGACAGAAAATATGAATGAGTCAAATATTTTACTTAATAAGTCAAGAAGAAAAAGTACCAGTCTTTAAAAAATAAAAAAAAATAGAAGAAACGAATGATTTTTAAACAGAATTATGTCATAATTATGAAGCAGATTTTAAAACAAAGATAGAGGCAAAATGACAAAATCAATTTAGCAGCCAGAGTTTTGGAAAGCAAAAATAAAAGAGAGCAAGAAAAAAAAAAACAAACAGACAATGTATCTTCCAACTCCAATTTAAAAGAAAGAAAACGTACACAAATTATAATAGGAAAAGGAAAGTCAATTATCAAATAAGTCTATGATAAAGAAAAATTGAATAGCAATAAATCAGAGAAGAAATGGTAAACATATTTTTTTTAACAGCGTATACCAAGGATGAGTCTAGATCAATTAAATAACTAAATATGAAATGTAAAGTAATAAGATTAATAGAAGATAAAAGGAGAGAATTTCATTTCAGCATATGAGTGGAAAAGGAGTTATTAAATAAAATTCAAACAAACTATTAATTAAAAGTGATTAATTGGTTACATCAACATTATCTTTTAAGGAGCAATAGGTAGACTGACAGCAAACTGCCAGGAGCAAAAGCAGATGTTTGAAGGTCATGTAATATGTCTTCAAAGACACAATCAGATAAAATCAGATAAAGTTTATCTGTCAGATAAAGGGTTATTCAAGAGGGAGAAAAGACTGATCTTTTTCAAAAACTAAGGAAGTTGATCACTTATAGACATATATTGAAGGAACTGTTCAGCGTATCTTTAAAGGCAGCCAACTATTTAAGAATAAAAAATAAGGAAACTTAGTTGATTCAGTAAATGTAGAAAAGTGAAATATGGTAAATTGAAAAAAAAGTGATGTTGGTAGAAACAAACACAAACGTATCTATAATAAAAAAAGGTACAACTGGAGCAAACTCACCATTTAAAAGAAAATTTCTTAGATTTGAGACAAAATGAAATAATACAATATCAAGGTAGTTGGTATTTCTAAAAGGCCCATTTAGATTATAATAACCTAAATAAACGATTAACTATAACATGTTCTAGATGGGATTGTAAAATGCTTCCAATATGTTATTTTCTTAATTTTATCTTTAAATTTAACGCAATTTCCTAAATAAAAATCTGATTCAGAAATTTATCTAGAAGTGGAAAGGCCCCCAAATTCGCAAAACAATTCTAGAAAAACGCCATTGAAAATAATAAAAATGTATAAATGAACTAAGTCTCTAATACATAATGCTGAGTTGAGAAGAAACATGTTATAGAAAAAAACACAGTATAATTTAGATAAAATTTTGAGACACAAAGTAATAGACATATTTTATCTACCTATGCGTATTTATATAATTAACGATTAAGGACAAGGACTGGAGAAATACACAGCAATTCATACTTGTCTTTGACAAAAGAGAAGAGAAAATATACTTAGTTAGAGATCAAATGAAGTTCAATTTTATTTACTTATTTATTTAACATTTTTACTTTTAATTTTTGTGGGCACACAGTAGGTGTATATATTTACGGGATATTTGAGATATTTTGATACAGGCATATTAATGCATGGCAATCACGTCGGAGCAAATGGAGCATTCATCACCTCAAGCAGTTGTTTTTTGTTTCTGTTAGAAACAATACAATTATACTCTTTCAGTTATTTATAAATTATTGCTGACTGTAGTCACTCTGTCATGCTATTCAATGCTAGATCTTATTTATTCTATGCAACTATATTTTTGTACCCATTAGCCACTTCTACTCCTCACCCACGACCCTTCCCAGCCTCTGGTAACCATTATTCTGTTCTCCACCTCCACGAATTCATTTGTTTCAATTTTAGCTCCCACAAGGAAGTGAGAACATGTGAAGTTTGTCTTTCTGTGCCTGGCTTATTTCACTTAACATAATAACCCCCAGTTCCATCTGTGCTTTTGCTTACAACAGGATCTCATTCTTTTATATGGCAAAAGGTAAAATCCATTCATCTTTTGATGGATGCTTACGTTTGCTTTCAAACCTTGGGCCTTGTGAATAGTGCTGCAATAAATATTGGAACACAGATACGTTTTTGTTGTAATGATTTCCTTTCTTTTGGGTATAAACCTAGTAGTGAGATTCCTGGAGTGTATGGTTTTATTTTAAAAGATAATTGGCAAAATAAAATATTACTTTCATTTCTTTTTAAATGCAGCAAATATGACAAATGTTATTATATGTTATTCTAGATGATGTGTATGTGGGTTTTGAAATATTACTCAATCCTACATTAACATTTTACTCATTAAAATGGAATACATGGGAGAATAAATGAAACACTGCTAATACTGTTGTAGAAGGATAATTTGGTAGAAATCTCCCAATTGTGACAGATCAAGCTGGCAAAAATAACTAAAATGTAAATATTTTGAATATACTATTAATGATGCTATCTACATATGTAATAGTCACAAACTACTTATACAAATGATCATTTGTATAAGTAGCTTATACAAATGATAAATTGACATAAAGCACAAAATGCATGTCAATTTATTTCCAAAGGCAAAAATTACAAAAGTCACAGTCTCTCACATCAATAAAATCAAATAGTAAGAGTTAAACTCAATAGTTCAAAAGAACATCAACAGAAATAACTTTCAATTAAAAAATACTCAATTTCATATCAATGAGGAAATCTAAATTACATTAATAGATTATTAAATATAGATGAAAGCACAAGAATTGCTAGATATTTCAGGAAGTCCTAAAGCATGAAAAAGAAAAACAAAGGGAATAAAATGGAAAAACTCTCTCTAGAGAAAACAAATAAATTAGAGAAAAAAAGAGAACTTCAAAAAGAAGTCTCCCATTAGTATCTTCAGGGAAGTTCAAGTCTGCATTGTATGCAAGAAAACTAGTACTCTCTTCTATAAAAAAGGAAAATTTAGATAACAAGATGAAACTCTTAGAAATCAAATATTCGTTTGCTACATTTAGAAAAATAAGATTGAAAAATAAAGAACTTACATGCAATGTAAAATAAAAATACAACCTACAACCATAAAAGTAAGTAAAAAAAGGACAAGAGGGCCAATTCTAGGAACCCAATATTCAATTACTAGACCATTCAAAAGAGAAGTCAAAGGGAAGCTGGTAAGAGAGTCATTACATTATAAATTCAAATGTTATAATTATAATTTAGATAAAGTCTAATATAATATGATATCCTAGAACCGAAGGGAAAATATTCATCTAGTGTTGCACAAGATGAATGAATAAAAGACTCAAACCTAGATATATAAATGTGAAGTATTAGAAAATCAAGTATAAAGAGAAGTTCCTAAAACTGAATGAACTGAAGCAGGAGGGCAAAGATCGATGAAGGGGAGGGCAGTTTTACATGTGACTTAGGAGACAGTCTGGATAGGAGAGGTGGGAGGACAAAGGGCTACAAGAACCACAACAAAAAAGAAAAAAGCTTAGAAAGGGATGGAACATGTACTATGATGGAAATCATGGAAATATTTTATGCTTGAAATGCACAGAGACAAATGCAATCAGAGATTCCATGAAAGCAAAACAAACAAAACTATACAAGAAAGTCGTGATGAAAAGAGGCAGCCATCTCAACTGAGACTTGTCTGGGCTCGTTCGGTAAATAAGAGGAATAAATTTCAACTTAGTCTAGGAATATTCCCCTTTAATTGGCACAGGGTATCTGACACTGAAACTGTTAAGAACAACTGAAAAATGTGCCTAGTCATTAGAATGTAATCATCATTTATTGGTTTTCAACTTTTAGGGTTTTATAGTTTGTAGGCAAACCATGGATGAACTAAGATTACAGAAGAAAATGAAAATGTTATTAAAAATGACAATGTAAAAGCTACGGTAAAGCTGACATCAGCTGGGATTTGGAGGAGCAACAGCAGATGGGTAATAATGTTATCATCACACACACAGAATGATTAAAAGCTGTGTCTATTGTAATTGGGAAAAGAAGTGGTGAAGAATGTTGCTGTAAATGGAAATTAAAAATAATGGTACGCGCTGGCAAGAAAAGAGGGAGAGGAAAGGTGTGACAGGAGTATGTGAAATCCCTATTTATCAAAACAAAATTAATAGATGATATCCAAATCATGTGACTCTTGATATAGAAGTATAGTGGTCTTATTTAAAGCTAAGTAGAGTGTCTGCAGAGGCATTAAAACAAAATTCGTTAATACTGTTATTAAAAGTGAGTAGCATTTGAGTGAAGCTGGATAATGCATAAGCTGGCTAATTTTCTAAGTCTTTCGGAACTCTAAGGTTTAACCATGTGCATGTTACTTTGAAAAAATCTGCAATTCAAAGGTTATGTAAAATAAAATGACCGTGAGGAAACTACACGAGAAGACACTGGATATAGAATGTGATCAAAAATGAATTCAGAGATAAATGCAGAGTCTTAAGACAATTGTAAGAAAGAATTAAAATAAATGAAACAAGCGTGCAGTGCAAGTTAGGGAAACATGGCTAAAGAGATCAGAAAGAAGCTAACAGGATACAAAAGACAATTACAAATTATTAAAAAGGTAGCATATCTGACACTATTTTTAATGCTTCATCTGCTTTAACTACTTTAAATCTCTTAACGAACTATGAGGGAGTTGCTATTACTATTATTATTTTCAAATAAAGAAACTGAGGTTCACATAGAGAACTTGCCCAGAGCAAGAATTCCAAGCAGTGGTATGCAAGCAAACGCTTGGCAGTGTTTGACAAAGGGCTCTCCTCCCACCTTCTGCATTTCCCACCCCACGAATCCCTTATTTATAGTGTCTGCAAGTACTCCCATCATAGTCGATTCGAAGCTACCCACAAATTGGCACTATGAATGGAGCCTGAGAGGAGCTGCACACAGTTTGCTCACATGAGCCTGCCTGTTCAAGTGGCCTCCAGCATACTGGATTCACACCCAGGCAATCTGGCTCGGGAGGATCAAAGCCGAAACCAACAGTGATGGCACTCTAAAGATATTTCAGTTAATATTGGTTCTAAGAGAGAGATCATCTGTTACGGTTAGATTGCCAACATTACTGCTATAAACTAATGCAATGAAACAAGTAAACGCTAACACAGTTACTAGAGTGATAAAAGTAGCATTGAATTCCAGTCAAATAATGTACAGATTTAGTAAATCAGTGGCTTTGAACATTGGCCATTTATTTAAAAGGAAATCAGATTAGAGCCCTGCCTTATACCACGTAAAAATAAATTCCAGAAGAATTAAATGTCTATATATAAACTCTGAAAATATGAGAGTACTTTTGGAGCTTTGAAACACACTTTTCTCAGGAAGCTGCAAAGTAAAAGATTCATATGAGTAGGTGATAAATAAATCTGAAAATAGATATAATCATTAATGAATTTGCAGCAAATGTGATTATTTCTGGGGCTGGGATTGGATGAGATATAGATATATATATTATATATAAAATTTTGGTGATTTTTAATATTGTGTTTTGGGTATTTTTCAAAGAAAATATAGTTTAGAAATAAAGAAATATGACCTATAATTTTAGACTAAGTGTGCTACTTTCTGGACAGTGGACATACACAGGTTAAGAGTAAGAGGAACTAGAAAGTAGAAATGGAGTAAAAATCAGAGAAAAATTAAAGAAACTCATCAAACTCCCTCTCCTGTCATTGCTTGCCGCTCAGTGAAAGGCTTTAAGTTTGTCGTGTGTTGTATATTGGTCATTTTAACCTTCAAGGAACAACTAATTCTCAAGTTACATGCTCAATGTAACTCACAAAAAATAAGGAATGCTTTCTAATACAATTTATTTATTTAACAAACTTCTATTGTGTGCCTGTTTTACTAGACTCTGGGTTTATAGCATTGGATGGAAGTTCTCATGGAGTTTAAAACATAGCGAATAATATTAAAATCAAATTACTATTTTATGTACAATTATAAAATTAAAATCTGGCAAAGACAGCAAACAACAAAACAAGAAAAAACAATCCCAGAACACTGAAGGTTAGACAGGGCCTATCAAGTATTAGCTAATTGAATTTACTAGTATATTAGGAGACAGTCATGCCAAAGCCAATTAGGTTTTATTCCAGACATATAAGGATGACGCAGCACTTAAAAAGTATATTTGTAATTCCATCAGTGGACAGTTCCAAGAAAAAATGCAGCAATCATCTCTATAAATGTCAAAAGATATTTGATATTAGCCAACAGCTATTTCTTAATTGAATGTTAATTTATTTAACATAGTGTGGAAGACAGGAGTGACCAAGAAATTGCAATACAGAGTGAAAAGGGGTATGTTGATGGACGTACAGGTTCCAAGTGGCCAGATAATGAGGCCGCTTCTCCCATCTTTTTCTGTTTGGGAAGGAATGCTGGCAGAAGAATAGGAGTTAACCAGTAAAGAAGAATTTGGGACAGAAGAAATAATATGGAGAAGGACCACATGTTGAGAGAAAATAGAATACAGCTCCAGTGTAGAGCTGGAGTTGACTGGTGGCTACAGATGAGGCTCAAGAGATGAGCTGAGGACCATTTAGAACCTTGTAAGCCGTATTAAAGAGTCTGAATTTTATTCTAAGAGAAACAGAGAGCTGTTGAAAGACTTTAGGCAAAGTTGGGGCATAGTTTTGCATTTCAGAAAGTTCCTTATAGTGGCAGTGTGATAATAAATAGAAGAGGCTCAGCATTGGTGGTGGCTGAAAGTTCATGTGACTACAGGAAGAGAGGCCCTAAGGCAGTAGCAGATCTAAGAGGCAGATTTAAGGGACACTTAGGAGGTAGAATGCACGAAGAGAGGAAGATAAAAGGAACAATCAAGAGCTCCTTGGTTGGAGGTGGGAGGAGTCTTTCTTTTCTTTTAACTGACATATAATAATTGTACATATTTATGGGATATATAGTGACGTTGCAATACAAATAATATATAGCATTCAGATCAGGGTAATTAGCATACCCACAATCTCAAACATTTGTCATTACTTGGTTTTGGGAACATTTTATATCCCTTTTCTAGCGATCTGAAACTATGGAATACATTACTATTGACCACAGTCATCCTGGAGTGGAGAACACCAGAACTCATTTATCCTATCCAGTATAATTTCATATCCTTCACCACATCTCTCCCTATCTCCCCTTCTCTCTCTTTTTCCCAGCCTCAAGTATCCTCTGTTCTACTTTTTACTTCTATGAGATCATTTTTTTAGCTTATACATATGAGTGAGAACATGCAGTGTTTAACTTACCGTTCCTAGCTTATTTCACTAAACATAATGTCCTCCAGTTCCATCTATGGAACCATGAATAACAAGATTTTATTCATTTTTTATGGCTGGATAGTATTCTTTTGTGTACAAATAACACATTTGCTTTATCAATTCATCTGTTGTTAGACAACATAGATTTCATATCTTGGCTATTGTGAATAGTGCTGCAATAAACATGAAAGTGTGGATGTCTCTTCGATATACTGATTTCTTTTCTTTAGGTAAATGCCTAGTAGTGAGAGTGCTGGATCATATTATAGTTCTATTTATAGCTTTTTGAGGAATCTCCATACCGTTCGTCATAGTGGCTACACTAGTTTACATTCCCACAAACAGTGAGTAAGAGTTCCCTTTTCCCTGCATCCTCACTAGGATTTGTTGGCATTTTGGTCTTTATAAATAATATTCATTTATAACTGGGGTGAGATGATACCTCAATGTGGTTTTGACTTGCATTTCCCTGATGACTAGTGATCCTGAGATTTTCTTTTTCCATATATATGTTGGCTCCTCATATGTGAGGGTTTTTTTGTAATTTTTTAAATTATTATACTTTAAGTTCTGGGATACATGTGCAGAATGTGCAGGTTTGTGGCACAGGTATACAGGTGCCATGGTAGTTTGCTGCACTGATGAACCCACCACCTACATTAGGTATTTCTCCTAATGCTCTCCCTTCCCTATCCCCCCATCCCCAGACAGGCCCAGGTGTGTGATGTTCCCCTTCCTGTGTCCATGTGTTCTCATTCTTCAACTCCCATTTATGAGTGAGAACATGTGGTGTTTGGTTTTCTGTTCTTGATTAGTTGGCTGAGAGATGGTTTGCAGCTTCATCCATATCGCTGCAAAGGACATGAACTCCTCCTTTTTTTATGGCTGCATAGCATTACATGGTGTATATGTGCCACATTTTCTTTATCCAGTCTATCACTGATGGACATTTAAGTTGGTTCCAAGTCTTTGCTATTGTGAACAGTGCCACAATGAACATACATGTGCATGTGTCTTTATAGTAGATTTATAATCTTTTGGGTATATATCCAGCAATGGGATTGCTGGGTCAAATGGTATTTCTGGTTCAAGATCTTGAGGAATCGCCACACTGTCTTCCACATGGTTGAACTAATTTAAACTCCCACCAACAGTAAAAAAGGGTTCCTATTTCTCCACATCCTCTCCAGCATCTGTTGTTTCCTGACTTTTTAATGATTGCCATTCTAACTGGTGTGAGATGGTAACTCATTGTGGTTTTGATTTGCATTTCTTTAATGACCAGTGATGATGAGCTTCTTTTAATATGATTGTTGGCCTCACAAATTTCTTCTTTTGAGAAGTGTCTGTTCATTTCCTTCACCCAATTTTTGATGGGGCTGTTTGTTTTTTTCTTGTAAATTTGTTTAAGTTCTTTGTAGATTCTGGATATTATCTTTTTGTCAGATGGATAGACTGCAAACATATTCTACCACTCTGTAGGTTGCCTGTTTACTCTGATGATAGTTTCCTTTGCTGTGCAGAAGCTCTTTAGTTTAATCAGATCCCATTTGTCAGTTTTGGCTTTTGTTGCCAATGCTTTTGGTGTTTTAGTCATGAAGTCTTGCCCATGCCTATGTCCTGAATGGTATTGCCTAGATTTTCTTGTAGGGATTTTATGATTTTAGGTCTTACATTTAAGTCTTTAATCCATCTTGAGTTACTTTTTGTATAAGGTGTAAGTAAGGGTCCAGTTTCAGTTTTCTGCATATGGCTAACCAGTTTTCCCACCACTATTTGTTAAATGGGGAATCCTTTCCCCATTGCTTGTTTTTGTCTTGTTTGTCAAAGATCAGATGGTTGTAGAAGTGTGGTGTCATTTCTGAGGCTTCTGTTCTGTCTCATTTGTTTATATGTCTGTTTTGGTACCAGTGCCATGCTGTTTTGATGACTGTAGCCTTGGAGTATAGTTTGAAGTCAGGTAGCATCATGCCTCTAGCTTTGTTCTTTATGCTTAGTATTGTCTTGGCTCTATGGGTTCCTTTTTAGTTTCATATGAAATTTAAACTACTTTCTTCTAATTCTGTGAAGAGAGTCAGTGGCAGCTTGATGGGGGATAGTACTGAATCTATAAATTACTTTGGGCAGTATGGCCATTTTCATAATATTGATTCTTCCTATCCATGAATATGGAATGTTTTTCTATCTGTTTGTGTCCTCTCTTATTTCCTTGAGCAGTGGTTTGTAGTTCTCCTTGAAGAGGTCCTTCACATCCCTTCTTAGTTGTATTCCTAGGTATTTTATTCTCTTTGTAGCAATTGTGAATGGAAATGAATGGCCTTTCAAAACCTGGTAAGGAGATTGTACTTTATCCTATAACAATGCTGAGTTATAAATAGCTGTGAGAAAGGGGATTCTACCACCAAGTTTATATTTTTGGAGGATTATTACTTTATCTGTGTCATGAAGGATGAATTAGAGAAGAGCAGATGAGATCCATTTAGAAGCTATTAGAAGAATCCAGGTAGGAGCTGATGATGACTATGTTATTATTATAATAATAACAATATAGTGAGAGAATGGAGACTTATTCAACAGAAATTTAGGAGAGACTTCGAATGAAAGACTCTAAGATTAACTGGATATGTAACATGTAGAAAAGGGATGACTTAATCACTGATGTTGCCAATTTTCCTTGCTTGAGATCTGGTAAGAAGGGGATATCAGTTACTCAGAGAATGTAGGAAATAAAATATTGGAAAAAGATGCTCTGAACAATTTGTGTACATCAGTGCATGGTATGTAGTAAGCATTTTAGCATGTGGGTCTGAGCTTGGGAGTGAAGTCTAGTCTTAAGAAATAGGAGTGGTCATTGTAGCCATGAAAGCAGATCAAGGGCATAGAGAAGGTATATCAATGAAGATTAAAATAAAGCCTAAAATAGAAGAGTTAATTAATTCTCTCATGATATTCTGCTATAGGTTTATATTATGAAATTATGCTATCATTTCCTTATTGTCAGACTTAATTTTTTTCTCCAAGTTTTAACTCTTAGCAAAGACCTTGAAATGAACAATTTTGCATATAAATCTTTGTTTAAATTTCAGATGACCTTCTTAGTACAGATGCCCAGAAGTTGCATGACTGGGAATTGGTCCTACTTTGATATGGTGATGTACTTTGGAAGTCTGTGGATCATTCAAAGTAGTCTTATGATGAAATTGAGGTTAACATAGTCTGAAAAAAAAAAGCCTGGTTGATCTGTTCTTTCTTTCTTAATTAATTAATTTAATATGGAGTCTTGTACTCTTGTCCAGGATGAAGGGCAATGGCACGATCTCTGCTCACTGCAACCTCCACCTCCTAAGTTCAAGCAATTCTCCTGCCTCAGCCTCCCGAGTAGCTGGGACTACAGGTGCCAGCCACCACACCTGGCTAATTTTTTGTATTTTTAATAGAGACAGGGTTTTACTATGTTGGCCAGGCTGGTCTTGAGCTCCTGCCCTCATGATCTTCCTGCCTCAGCCTCCCAAAATGCTGGGATTACAGGCGTGAGCCACCATGCCTGGCCTGAGCTGTTCTTTCTAAGGTGGAATGCTGTTGGTAAACACAGTCTTTCCACAGCTTATTAATGAAAGTTGTGCCCTCTTCGGGTGTCTCAGATGATAGACATTACAGAAGATGTATTTGGGCCATCAATCAGAAACAGACCTCAAAGGTGCACTCATGAGGATGTTGTGAAGATGAAACAGAGTTGTCTCTCCAATTTTTCCAGGGAAGAGAAGGGGTGGTGTTGAGCTTGAGATCAGGAACGTGGGGCCCAGTTATTACCCGTGAGAAATACTCCTTTGCTTTCTTCTTGGTCTTAGTCATTTTTCTCTTTCTTCTCCCTTGCCCGAATCTCAGTGACACTTTGCCTAAAGCGTCTTTGCTGTTTGTTCTCTTTGTCACTGTGTCCCTTTGAGGCATCATGAGAAGATGCATGAGCTTCAGTGTCACAAAGACTGGAGGGTACGACTCAGTTCTTCCACTGATTTGATGGTGTTTCAATTATTTATTGTTGAAAAACAAATCACCTTATGAAACTGTGATTTGGGCAGGATTTGGCAGGAACAGCTTGTTTCCACTCTACTTAATGTCAGCTGGCGAGGCTCAAAGGCTGGAGCCTGGAGTCACCTGAAGCAGGCTTTCTCAGCCTTGGTGCTGACATTGACATTATGGGTTGGATATTCTTTGCTGTGGTGTACTGTGGACTGCAGGATATTTAGCAGCATCCTGGCCTATACCCATGAGATGCCAGTAGTATTCCTCTTCTAGTTGTAACAACCAAAAGTATTTTCAGAAATTGTCAAATGTCCTCTCTGGAGGTGGAGAGATAGCACACACAACCTATGGCTGAGAACTGATCTGAAGGCATGTTCCCTCAAATAGGAGGTACTTGATTCTGACTGCTGGTTGGGACCTTAGAGGAGACAAAACGTGTGGTCTGGAACCACTGCACGTGGTCCCTTTCCAGCAATTCCTTTCAACGTGGTTGCTAAATTCCAAAGGTGGATGTGGTCGGGAAAGCGATACTGCTTTTTATGACACAGCCCCGGTTGCAGCCTCACTTCTGACACATAGTCTACTAAAGCAGCCACAAAGGCCACTTCCAATTTTGAGGGGTGGAGAGATGGGCTACACCTTTAGGTAGAGTGCTGATAAGGTTCTGAAGAGCATGTGGACCCAGAATGTTGCTGTGGCCATTTTTGGAAAATACAATCTACCACAGATGGGAAGAAGTGACCTCAAGTATTTACTCATCTGTAAAAGAATTAACAATAATCTCATTCTGTAGGTTTCTCTGGAGAATTAAGTGATGAACATTTGTTAACTGCCATCCGCAAAATTTTAACCTGTAAATGATTTACATGTCATTGTTAAATATATACTTGTGAGTCTTGTACCCTTTCTAATTCTTCCATAAGTACTGTTTTGCTGGGCAACTTAAAGAATTTCCTGTGAACATCCCTGAAGTTTTCTCCAGAGGGTTCAAGGAAGTACTGGGATATGGTGTCTGGAGAGTGGCTTGAGGCTCAGAACAAGGGACTGTTTGGTGGCTATGTAGCTGTGCAGGTGTCTGAAGTGGGTCTCGTGTGCAGAAAACTGTCACGGAGTGTGTGTGTGTGTGTGTGTGTGTGTGTGTGTGTGTGTAAGAGGAGAGCCTTTGGAGAGTCAACGCTAGTGGGGCTAGGGTCAAAAAGTGTTTTCTGTTGTAGGCTGATGGGATATGAAACATCAGGCTCGGTGTTATACACACTTGCCTTGATCCAAGCTAGGTGTGTAGCCACAAAATCTCCCTTTACACCACTTCCATCCACAGTCTTTTCTGATACGGGGGTTTTCTGATAGAAATGTCTTTAGCTGGTGATTTACATAACTGTATCATAAAAACTGTACTTCCCAGGACTCCCAAAATGGTGTCCAGCCTCAATAATTTCGTAATGATACATCTTTCAGAGGATAAACTAATGGGAAATTTTAAGCATTGCTATATTAAAGAGTTAGATATCCACGGGAAAGTAACAACGATAAAAAGAAAAAGTGAATGTGTTTGTCTTGGAGTACATCAATACAGCTGGCTTTCACCAAGGCTGAGTTCATAAGGTTCAAGATTCACCTTGTTCCAAAACAAAGCCCAGCTTTCCTGGGGCTACTCCATCTTTATTAGGTTTTCAAAAGGCTGCTCTGGCTGAGCAGTCACTGCCCTCTGGGAAAAGATGTTCTACAGCTTTGTCCTCACTCACGGGCGAAGGCCTTCTGGAATAGCAAGCAGTTGACATGAGAGTCTGTGTGTGGGCACACCGTGACAAAAGCAGGGGTCATCATCCTGCCACCTGGCTTCATAAACCGTACAGTGCTGGAGTTGGGCTCAGTCGCAAAATTCGAGACGGCAGCAACATGATGACATCGGCGATTTAAGACGAAAGTCAAACGAAGGTCCAAAGGGAGAAGCATGAAGTAAGACAAAGTCCATGCCGCTTGTAGAGACTTCCTGGTGACAGGGGTCAAGAGCAACAGCCTGTTGCTCATGGTATCAATAGGATTCTTCAGCGCATCAGCATTCTTAATTTTCTACCAACTAATCCCTTCCTGGGGCTCTAACCTTGAACTTCTTTCAAAATAAAGAAAATTAAGACTCCGTCTCTAAAAAAGATACACATTGCAACATTACGGACAGTGAAAAGTCAGTAACAGTGTAAAAGTCCAGCATTAGAAAAACTGTTATGTAGAGTGGCACATTCAGTGGATGAAATATTATATATTATGAAAATATTGTTTTCTAAAAACAGGGAAAATGATTGGGTGTGTTGGGTGTGATGCTGAATGAACATGATAATACCTAAAATTATATAAATATTATATCAAATCTATTGTTCTACAACATGCTTTTATTTTTAATGATATGTGTTAGAAAATTTTCCCTAGTCGACACTGCTATTGTTAACATTGCTTCATATTTTTAAACATCTATTGAATCCCCCAATATGGATAAGTTGAAATTTATTTAACCATTTTTCTACTAATGCAGAATTGGATGGTTTTCAATATTTTAAATTCTGCAAGAATGATTTAATAAGCATTGTCGTATATATATCTTTGTGAGCTTGTGTGAATATTTCTGCAGGATGATACTTAAATATAGAATTTTAACAGATAATGCCACATTTCCCCCCTGACAATCTTTTTCCATTATATACTGCCACAAACGAAATACAGCACCACCTGTATTTACAAGGGAATTTTTCAGTCTTTTACCGATAAATAATGTCTCCTTGTTTTATTTTTAATTTTCTTGATTACCAGTAAAGTGTGCATATCAATGGCTTATATTTCTTCTTTCCTGAATTGGACATTTGTATCTTTATGGGCATCATTATTTCAATTAGAAAAACTCAGGAAAAGGGAACATGTGAGATGTTAATGGTAGTTACATTAGAGAATAGAATGACAGGTTATATTTTTTCTTTCCTGTAATTTCAGAATTTTAATGTGATTACATCAAAGGTGTTTTTATTTTAATGTAGAGTCACGAGTACCTCTATAGCTGTGTTTAGTTATTTCTACTCCCTCAGGACCGTCTTAAGGACTGTCTACCGACAAGAAGCCCAGACCTTTAATGGGCCATGAAAGCTGGAGCAGTTTCCTTACATGCAGAACCTTCATGCCTTTTTATAAGCTGGAGAAAGCAGAGCTTAGAGTTGGTTCTGAAACTTCTGCTGTGGTGAATCCCAGGTCCTTTGAATCACTGCTACCGAAAGTCTGGTGTCACTAAAGTCACCTATCCATGCTTTCAGCTTGTAACATGACTTAAGTTAATGCTAAAAGAATAAAGGTGATAAAAATGAATGATCTTCTCATAGGAATACAGTATATGGGGGAATATGACTCAATATTTCATAAAATGGTCATTTATTCCTTGTTCATATTGCACAAAATGTATCTGCTAACTGCAGCTCTGCCTGAGGTTGGGAAGAATGTAAGGAATGAAGAACATCCCAAGGTACTCAGCACAAAGTAACTTCAAGACCCTGTATTGATTTAAATCCTTTTATTATTGCCCTAAACTTAGGCAGGAGGCAAGCAGGAAGCCCCAGACATCTCTTGGTGTATACGATGGCTTAGACTGGAGTAGTGAGAGGACCAAAGCGAAGACCTTGGTTACTAAGCTGCTGCAACGATCTGGGCATAAGGGGAGAGCAAACAGACTGAAAAGTGGGATTCACTGAGGAAGACTCAATACCTGGGGTTGGGCTTTGGAGTTAGACAAACTTGGATTCAAATCTTGGCTCGGTCTCTTTCTATTGTGAGACTTTGGGCAAGTAATGTCTATTTTAATTTGAGGTTCTTTCCAACTGAAAATGCGGATAATAATAGCCTTGGCCTGTGAAAGGTATTATGAGAATTAAATGAGATAATGTAGGTAAAGTGCTTTGTATACCACACAGCATAGAATCCTGCTAATAAATTACCTCTTTGATTTTGTTGTTTAAAGTTTAATAAGGCCAGATAAGTTGGTAGAGACACAATCACAGAGGCTGGAATTTGAATTGGGATTCCAGGCCCTGGAGGGTTTGAGGAAGGAGTTCTGTGCTGTCTTATTTCTTTCTCCTTACACCTGTTCCTTGATCTCTGTTCTCCTCGTTCATCAGAGATTTAGAAGCAGTGCAGGTTCACCTGAGGATGAAAGATGAAACTGTTTTGGTTTATGCCTGTTTAATCCCCCTAGTCTAGAAGCAGGATCAGCTTTGAATCTTATAGTGAAGATAAAGTGGAGCTTTAGGGGACTCCTGAGGTGAGGGCAGGGAGCCAGGCAGGAGAGTGCTGACCACAGATGATCTGAGCGCCATTCTGAAGAGAGAAAAAAGAAGGGAAAGAAAGAGAGAGAAGAGGAGGCAAAGAACGGGAGAGAGGAAAGAAAGGAGGAAAGAGGGAGAGAGGGAAGGAGGCAGGAAGGGAAGGAGGGAGGGAGGGAAGGAGGAAGGGAGGGAGGGAGGGAGGGAGGGAGGAATCTTCTCTGACAGTTCAGGGTATCGGTGAAGGAAGAAGAGTCAAAGACACATGAACATTTTCTAACCTGAAAGAAAACAGAGGAGGAGAGAACAGGATTCTCCCTCACGGCACTCCTCATGTATTTTGCCACTCATGGGATCGGACCAGCACTCAGAGCAAGTCTGACCTAGTGTACACAGTCACTTACCACACTGCCATTCTTAACACTGCTGCTCTCCGTCTGACCATCTCCACTTTATCTGAAAGACCTCTGTCAGCTCCTTTATCTCAAATATTTACATGTGTTTACATAAAACGACTCCCAGAGCACCCGAGATTGCTATTAGTAGCAGCCAACAGTTTTTACAAATTGTCTCTGACACAAACTGCTTTCTGAAAGAATTTGTATTTTTTACCACAATTTTTCTGATTTTACAGAAAAGTTCATGGGGAACAACTTCTTGTTTGTGTAATATCTTTTCACGTGATTCAAATGTTTGATACAGAAAGTAATGTACTACGTCGATTAATCCAAATAACCCATAGCAATTGCCATTTTAGAACTATTTGTTATAATATTCATAGACACTGCACGGGGGGAAGAACTCTACATGCCTTATTTCACAATAACAACACTATTCTCATTTTATAGATAAAATTTAAAGGTTAGAGAGCTGAGATTACCTGCAGCTGCTACAGAGCAGAGAAGGGGTTAAAACCCAGGCTGTGAACCTTACACTGAGCACCTCAGGTTGGGTCCTGGGTGTTCATAGCAAAATGACAACAGTTCCCTGAAGTCACGTGCTGCACCTTACTGGAATGCCACTATTTGCCAGACTCTTTAATGAAGATATTTTATATTAAACAAGCATGTGTCACTGGAAGGCATAGATTCATCAGCTTGGAGTAGAAACAGTCATCAGGAATGAGAACTCTAGAGTATGGCAACTCTGAGACTCTCACCTGCCCACCTTATCAGGATGTGCAGGTTTTTATTTTTTGTGGCTTTCTGATTTGTTTAAGAGCCCCAAGTGGGCACACTTGAGTTCAGAGGGTCACTCCTCTCTGCACTCACCTTTCACTAGTTGATCTAGATGTCAGATCTTCTCCCTTGAGAATGCAGAACAACACAAACATGGCCACAGAGGTTGACTCTCTGAGAAGCTCACTGCTTCTGGGCTGCTGCCGCTGCTGTCCAGCCTCAGTGTAGGTGCTTAGTGGGGTGCTGTCTGTCTGTCTGTCTGTCTGTCTGCAGACCTGTCCCTCTTGCTTTGGATTCAGGAGATGAATATGACTCTCTTCTTCTATACTGATTTTCCCAAGCATTCTCAGGTTTATTCTGGGTCCCAGGCCTTTCATCCCATAGAAAAGAAAACATGGCCCTCTCCCTAGGCAGGCCGCATCTCACTTCTAAATGGCATCCAGGTGGTCACGAGCGACTTCTGTTCCGTAACTGGAGTTGACGTAGGTGTCCTGTAGGTCACCGGCCTGGTCTGCCTTACCAACTTCTAGTATAAACACATACACTTTACAAATAGCTACACTTTTTGTTTCTCAAATCAAAACATGTTCATGTTCGACTTCCCTTCTCTGACTCATTCAAGTACCCCAGGGGCTGTTCTGTCTGCAGGGCCTAAGTCCTTCTTAATGCCAGGCAAAGAAAAAGGCAAAACCCAGCGAGTCTTCTGGCACCGACGGTTTGGACGCTCACAGCACGTGGCTGTGGGACTCTGAGATCGGAGGTCTTGTCCAGGCACAGTGACGGCCTTGCTGGCGCAGGATGTGTGCTGTCCCGTGCTCAGCCTCCAAGGTGACTGTGTCTTAGTTTACGCTTCTGAGGTCAGCCACTGCTCCCCCAAACATGGTTCTATGCCTGGTAGATGAATCTGGACAAGCTTGGACGTCCATAAAGCACTCTACTGGATGCAGCCACCTTTTCTCACGAATGTGTAGGCCCATTCTACGGTTTTTACCACTTACGGTGAATTACCCTTGGCTAATGAGGCCTTTGGCCAATTTTCCGACTAGCAGACTTTTTTGGTCAACAAAACCCAACAAGTTGCTCCAAACACAACACGGATTAACAACAGCAACAACAAAAATTGAACTTTCAGAACTGAAAGGGCTCATTTGTTTTCTTCAGAAAACCTTTTAACTCCTTGTTCAAATTGGCTTACCCTCCCAACAAAGTTTAGGATATCGTGGGATACTATGGTGACAGGAATACTTTGTCTATCACCTATCAGGACTGATTCCCAGGAAAAATGAGCCAGTTCACGTGAGGTGCGCCTATCTAAGGATAGCTTCAAGTTTTGTGCCGCTTAGCCATGCCTCAGAAAAGGGCCAAAGTTCTACTGCATTCAATGCCTGGCTCCCCATTTCACGCTCTAGTTACCTTTTCAGTAAGAGAGAGGAACAGTGGAGGACTAGAGTAGGCCTCAGGGGTGAAGAGCTTGATGGACAGACTGTGGGTCTTAGATTGAACATTACGAAGCCCTTTCAGCTCTAGAGTTTAAAATGTTTATGTTACATAATACATAAAGAAAAACACAATGCATTACTTTTTCGTAAAAGTGATTAGCGTAACCTGTACTCATATATGCATAAGACTATCAAATTTTACAAAGAAGTCAAATGGAAACAAATTCAACCAGTCAGAAATCAGCAATTCTCCTATCACAATACACCCACATGCAAGAGTTTTGGTTTTTTTTTTTCCAAAATGTGTTAGGTAAACTACAGCAATAGTTGATACGATATCATGATACCTCTCATTGATTTATTAGAAAATCAATTTTAAAAGGAAACCACCAATGTTGAATGTCTGATTAAAAACTAATATTTTAGTCTGAACAAAAATGTTGAGTATAAGAACAGAAAACGAAAAACCCCATGTTCTTACCCATAATTGGGTGTTGAACAATGAGAACAGATGGACACAGGGAGGGGAACATCAAACACCGGGGCCTGTTGGGGAGTGGGGAACTAGGGGAGGGATAGCAGAGGGTGGGGGAATCGGGAAGGGACAACATTAGGAGAAATACCTAATGTAGGTGACGGGGGGATGGAGGCAGCAAACCATCATGGCACGTGTATAACCACGTAACAATCCTGCATGATCTGCACATGGGCCCCAGAATTTAAAGTATAATAAAAATAATAAAAAGCTGAGAATAAGAATGCAGTAAGATAGAAACATCCTATTCAGGTGAGATGGCTGGTTATTTAACACGACAAAGAGGGCAGATTTGGAGGGACCCATGTCGGCTCCAGCACCACCGTCTTCACCTCTGGAGAACATTTGGTAGCTGACTCACACGCTGGTGGCCGACGGTGGCCAAATCATGCTGACTGGCATATTTTCTTTAGTCAGCATGGTGTTGCAATCATCTGGAAAAAGTTGCCCACGTTTTCTAAATTGTGAGATGAAAAAGAAAAAAAAAATTTCTGAGTTTCTCCAAAAAGAGAATTAGTGATAATCACGGCTGTGCTGTGCATGAGTCCCCGTTAGGACCACTTGTCTGTGATATGCCAGGAAGCAGTGTTCGTGGTGACTGCACGTGAGTGATGGTCTCTAGAGGTACACAGCATTCTGCTTCTTGACACCCCGTTACTCATCTGTGTGACCTAGGCAAACCATATTTAAGGACTCTGTATTCCATAAACCACAGAAGTCACTGTTTCTCTTCTTTTCCCGATGGAAACCTGTCAATGTCTCAATGGAGCTCATCCAGGAGCACAAGAGAGTGACATGAGGTGGAGTCAGAACCAGTGAGTCACCACAGTGATGCTTTAGGGTTGGTCAAATGGGAAGAATGAAGGAAATTCGCTTGGCAGGCGAAGGATGACAACTCGAAAGCCTCAAATAAAAAGGCGTCCAGGAAGCACGCTGGGAAGATCTGTAAGGTAGATTTTTGTAGAATATTTTTTTAGAAATGACCAGAGTTATCCAGCAGCAGATTATTATTCGAGATCTAGGGAAACAGTTGAATTCCAGGAAGTGTGCATGTGGAGAAATGGAATCAGCAACAGGACTGGGTTGAGGGGGTAACTTCTAATTCCGAGAAACAACACGGGTTCTCCCACACTTCAGAAGTCAGGACTGAAGCATGCAGTCAAAGCTGGGCTTTAGCTGCTGATACTGCTGTGTGTGCTGGAAATTCTCTGCACATGTCAGACCAGGCAGATCTGGGGCCAAGCTTCCCAACTGAAAATCTTATGCCCGTTAAATTATTTGCCCGATTAGGAGCAGAACTAGTCAAACCCAAGAGCAAGGGTCACATATGCACCCACACAGAGCCTCAGAGGGTGATTACTGCACCCAGCCATGGAGGTCAGACTAGTGAGAAGCAAAGAGGCTAAATAATGATTAGAGTCAGACTAAAAGAAAAGTGCTGAGGATTTTAAACGCCTGAAAACATTGCTGAAGAAGAACAGCCAACATTCTCTACTTGAATTCAGAGAGTGGAGTGGTTTCTTATCACTTAATACACTTCTTCATGTTCACCTTGAGTCATTCCTCCTGAATTAACATAGACCTATGGGTCAAGAGTTTTCTTGAATTTTTCCAGTCCTGAGTGAATCACCTTTTCTTATTAGAAAAACAAGAATGTGTTCCAGATGCTATTCAGTTTGCACCCACATTCCCCAGGAATTGTGGGTCTCGATCCAGTGCCATATAAATGTGGTGAGAAGAGGAATCAGCCTGAACTCTGGCCATCAGCTGAGAAGGCCTTCTTCCCCAGGCAAGAGCATGGTACAGCTTAGCTCCTCCCTCTGACTCTCACTTTACCGTACATTTCCTAAAGACACAGAAAAATCCCAAAATGAATAAGTCAACAATTCTTTTCTTGACACTCTAATACTTGAGCAAGTTATCAGTTACTTCTTTTCCCTATGGAAACCTGTCAATGCCTAAATAGAGCTCAATTCTGCATTAATTCCTCTGATATTCCAGACATCACATGACTAACTAGAACAAACTAGTTAGCTGAAGAGGGACCAGGTCCTAATACCAGAGTTAACCATGAGCATGGGTTAGAGACTACGGAAACAGACCTAATTTCTATCTATTCTAATTGGCCAATAAAGTATAATAAAAAATAATAGTAGCAACTGTTCTTACTCTCACATATTGCTAACAATACACTAAATATGTATCACGTCCTCCACGTCTGGCTCCCTTACCAATTTGAAAGGTTTTCTGGATTTGTGGAGATTTGTCCCATAGCTGTGCTTGTATAACAAGGACATTATTTTTTTTCTTATTTTTGTTCAAAAAGCATCACCTAAAGATTAGAAAAAGTAGGGCAGCATATTTTTTTCACTGTCTTCTGAGATTCGTCCAAGGAAATTTGGGGGTATGCACTTTGTCCAGACTTAGTAAAGATACATGTTATGTCGTAACTTGCAGATTTTTCTCTGGCAGGAATACAAATAACTTGTGTCTGAAAAGAAGCTTCAAAGGCTACGGATTTTTGTCTTGCAGAATGTTAACCAAATCTGTATCTGTGAGCAATTTCATTTCACTCTTCTCTCGAGTCATTGACTCTATACATATCCATTTCCTGATTCTCTCTTTGAACCTGCCTTATCATCTGGCTACTTCTCTTACTACTGAGTTGAATAAAATATTTGACAGTATTCATTCTGTATTTGCATGAGAGTCATGTTCTTAACGTTTAAGAAATTGTAACAGATGTGGTGGAGGCTTGGCCACTGCTGCTCTTGTTGGTACTAAGCAACTTCTGCTTGGGTTTATCGTCCTGCTGAACACACTGAAAATGCCCCGGATTCTTCCACAGCCTGGAATTCGCAGACGCAGCTGCTGGGTATACCATTAGAAGCAGAAAATAATAACTTTTCTCTTCCTCTCATCTTCCAAGCTCTTAACAGAGCCGCTGAAGCCTCCTCTTGGATAAGGTAACCAGAAGTAGGTTGACAAGAGAGTATGGAAAACACAGTTTGTAGACTTTTTGCTAACTATATTAGAAAGAACATGGAAAGGAAGGAATGAAGCAATGGGCATGAGGAGGAAATGCAGGTGAAAGGGGCACTAAAACATCCCTTTATAAAATCTATTTTGTGCATATCATTATAAATACCATTTTACAGGAAATATGGGCACAGAGAAGTTAAATAACTTGCCCACAATTACACAGCTGTTATGCGGGAGAACTGGGATTTGGGTGAAGGCCTCATTCTAAATATTGGCTGTTTATCCATCATGCTACATTGGCTTCCATATGAGGCAGTGACAGAAGGAGCTGGCAGTCAGTATTGAGGACACTAAACAGAGCTGGTGGGGAATCCAGCAACCAGCAATACTGGAAGCCTGAGCGAGCAGTTAGACGTCTGTGGCTCCTAATGTATCCCCATCCATCCGTCTGAAATTCCAGTTCCAAACTTGGGAATGGAGAGCAATGAAAGGAAATAAATGAAGCGTAAGGCAAGTTACTAGATAGAGATTTAGGCACAGGAGAACAAGCCAAGAATCCTTTACTGGTCAGGCACAGATGAAGATCAGAAAGCCAGGAGTCTACGTTAAAATATTTGGTAATTAATTGTAGCCGATGTTGGGTATTTCAGGGGATATTATAATTTCATCTTAGCTTGATTTTTTTTCCATCCTGTCATCATTCTGCAGTGATTAAAGACAAGCAGAGGGTGGGGAGGGTGGGGAGAGAGAGAGCATGGGGAGAAATGCCAGATACAGGTGACAGGGGGATGGAGGCAGCAAACCACATTGCCATGTATGTACCTATGCAACAATCCTGCACGATCTGCACATGTGCCCCAGAAGCTAAAGTAAAAAAAAAAAAAAGACAGGATGAACTCAGATGAATTTTTGCCCTCCAAAACGCACTGGTACTAAAGGCCTGCTCATTAACTGCCTGGTTTCTAACACAAGAAGAACTCTGAGAGAATGAGCTTATAAAAAAATACAGGGTAGTGTCAGTATAGACATTTAAAAATTCAATCTAGAACAGGAAAATATTTATCAATGAGATCTCTGATCACTTATATCACTCATTTACTCATTCATTAACCTAAAAACATAAATTAGTCATTACATTAAATCCTGGGAATAAAGATGAATCAAAGTCACTCCTTGCTTTCAAAGTGCTTATGGTCCAGAAACTAGTCAAGTATGTAGGCAGTGATCTATGATATAAAGCCAAATTAAATCAAGTAAATAAGCAAAAAACTGTGGGACAAGGGCGGGGTGGTGGCTCATGCCTGTAACCTCAGCACTTCGGGAGGCCAAAGTAGGTGGATCATTCGAGGTCAGGAGTTCAAGAGCAGCCTGGGCAACATAGAGAAACCCCAGCTCTATTAAAATACAAAAATTAGCGGAGAGTGGCGACGCGCACCTGTAATCCCAGCTCCTTGGGAGGCTGAGGCAGGAGAATCGTTTGAACCTGGGAGGCAGAGGCTTCAGTGAACCGAGACTGTGCCACTGCACTGCAGCCTGGGTGACAGAGCAAGGCCCTGGCTCAAAAAAAAAAAAAAAATTGTGGGACAAGATTACATAATGTTTCAAATTCTCACTGAGGGGTGAGAGGGTCTTGTGGAAGAGATTGCCTTGTGGTGACTCCTTATTAAGGGATGATCATACTATCCATATGACTTGCATCTATTTAAAACATTTTATATTTTGTGGACACTAGTCTACATCTGTAAGTGTGAATGTATCTCCCTAACAGTCTTTGCTTTTAAAATTTATATCAATTTTTCAAAACCAGCATACATGCGCACGTGTGTGTGCACACACACACACACACACACACACACACACACTCTGACGTTTATAAGTGAGCTTAAAATGTTTGGATGTACCCACAGGATAAATGACAGAGTGGGCTGAAGTGGAGAAGGGGATGAAAAGATACCTTAAAATATTTTCTTCAGATATGATGACTATGACTGTTATTTTCAGGAAAGTATGGCATGCCTTCATAATAAGTTATCTTTATAAGTAATACCTCCCCCTTTCCGAGATCAGTGTGGCTCTGGCAGCAGAACGTGGCAGGAATTCTGGCAAGCAAGCTGTCTTGGAGCAAAGGACCACAGAACTGGAGCTAACTGTGTCAGGTCCTAAGTGCTTGAGTACTCAGGAGTCTGTCGGCTGAAAGCAGTTGGAAAGTGAACTTAATCTGGTTTAACTATACCCAGCTCATATTTTGTAGTTTTTTAGTGGAGACGGGCTTTCACCATGTTGGCCAGGCTGGTCTTGAACTCCTGACTTCGGGTGATCCGCCCGCCTCGACCTCCCAAAGTGTTGGGATTACAGGCGTGGGCCACCACGCCCTGCCTCTGTTTCAGTTTCGAATAACTTTCTTCTCTCCTTATTAACGTTGCTTTCAGCACTGGAAGCAGCTTTGTTGCAGGGGGCTAAGAACTGTGTATCTGCTGAAGCATTTTTCATGAGTGGTTGTGGCAGAAACAAGTCTGATAGATTGTAAACAACAACATCACCACAAAAACAAAGTCCACCGGAATCTGTGGGATGGAATCTGAGCTCATGCACGGCCTCAGCATCTCCCCACACACTGCCAGCACCATCAGATACCGACGATGGTTCCTTAAGTTGGCGTATTTTTGCTCGTTGTACCACTCATTACAGTTTAGAATATGTAAAATACTATCCAGTGCCCAAAGTGACTGCAGGGAAACAGCTACACAGAACTCACGTTTTTGCCCTCTTTATTGCCACAAGTCTCTCCAGATACCTGCCGTGGAAGGGATGTGGGATTGAATAAAATGAGACTCCTTTCCACATTTTTAACACTGAAATTCTAACGTGACCAACCATGGTTCTATGAATTCACACTAAATCTAGCTTCACTTTTTTCCTCAGTGAATATCTACAACAGCCTCTGGCCACTCAAGGTGTTATGGTTTTTAGGAAAATACATCATAGCATGTTTGCTGGAGTATCACTGATAATTAGAAATAAAAAATATATATCAAAGTAAATTTTGCTTTGTGAACTGTGTCTTGTATTTTTAATCACATTTCTACATGATGAATTATAAAGTACCCTAATATTTAGTAATGTTCCTCCATTAATTATAAATGACCAGTGGATATCACCCAGCCTTTCGTATGCTGGTATATTTTGACCTCAGCGTCATTCCAGCTCTGCTTTTACCAGATGGCTAGTTTTGGACAAGTGCTATCTCTTCATGTTTCAGTTTCTCATCCAAAAAAAGAAAGTAGCTTCTAATATTTACTCAGTATACGTGTGGGACTGTTTTGAAGATTTATCATGGGAATGTAGATTTAAAAGGTTTTGTTAAGTTATAAACTACATATAACTATTTTAAATTATAAATACCTATAAAATATGGTTTGAATCCAGACCGTAAGTTCCTTAGAAAAAAACACTTGGTCTAGTTTATTCATCACAATGCCTGATATAATAGAATTATTTCTCTCAGTAAATATTTGTAAATGAATTAACGATTTTGCTGGTCCACTTAGGAGCAGGCTAGTGTTATGAGTTGAATTGTATTTCACAGAAAGAGATATTGAAATCCTAAATCCTGGGACCTCAAGACCCTGGAAATAGGGTCTTTGTGGATGTAATGAAGGTAAAATAAGGTCATACTGGATTAGAGAGGGTCCTAATTTAATGATGAGGGTCCTTATCAGGAGAGGGCTCTCTGGATCCAGAGACAGCGAGAAGGCTATGTGAAGATAAACACAGAGACGGAAGCAATGAATCTATCAGCCAAAGAACACCACGGATTACCAGCAACCACTGGAAGTGAGAAAAGTGAAAGGAGGATTCTCCCCTAGAAACTTTAGAAAGTGCATGCCCCTGCCAACACTTGATTTCAGGCTTCTAGCATCCAGTACCATGAGATATTAAATCTGTGCTGTCTTAAGCCACTAGCTTCTGGCATTTTGTTATTGGAACCCACAGAAAAGTAACATAGCAAGGGTCCCAAACAACGTGGGGCAAGTCCACGATGATGTGGGGGATCAATATTTGATCTTAGTCTTTACAGTCAGACTTTTTATTTCAGAAAAAATTTGATTTACCTTGGCTTAATATGAATGAATGAAAAAATTAACTCTGTAATAACAGAAATGCCTTTATTGTCATAAAGGAAAATAACAATATCTATTAAGCATAATTCACAATTAGTCTCTTAGACAATACAATTTTGAGCCCACATAACTGCCTAAATAGTCTCGTTTTCTGCCACTTTCATCAAAACCGTTTCTCAACATATACTCCTTAAATGACAATAGACCAGTAACTTTACATAATTCTCAAAAGATAAATGGTTAATCATTACACAAGTCATATTTTCAGTTACCTTCCCTTATTTATATTCTTATAAATAAGAATATTTATTTTTGGAATAAATAAATATTCCAAGAAAATTAGAAATAAGTATTTTCAAAAAAATATTTTTATTTTCTCTGTGGAACTTTCTGGCTACCATCTGTTATTTTCATAACTTGGATAGTTAACAACTGCTTACCTGTAGATTTAAACTTGATATGCCAACAACCTATGGTGTAACTCTATCCCCAAATACTTAGTGAGCACATAGAGATTTAAAGACTGAATTAGTCTTCCAAGACAGTTTACTTTTGGTCCACAGATTTTGTGGTGCAATTAATTGGTGCATTCATGTTGTGGACATCATTAATCAGACATGATGAAATTTGTGGAATTTCATTGTTAAGACAATTGTTAAGTTCCATATTAACAAACTTTTGCTATCATCGAGATACAGCCTTTCCTTTTTTTTCCCAATACTAAAATGGTACTAGTGATTCACAAATTACACTTATCAGGTAATCCTAACTTTTCAGTTCAGTCTTTCAAACAGAAGCACATACTTTACATTAGAAAATCCCACTGACAGTTTTTTCTTTGCAAAGGTACTTATGAACTATTATACAAATGTAAAAAGTTTTCCATAGGTTCATTCTAGAATAAAATTTATAGAAACTTCTATCTGGATATCCAATTCAAGAACATTTCAAATATGCCAAAATTTTTCATAAATTATGCATTGTTTCAGATTTCTATAGTCTCCTTACTTTCTTTGAAATCTGAGCTTTAAATCTTGCCTTGATTCCTCCAGTTTTTGATATGGCATTTTTATTTGAATCATTTTTGAGTTCTAGCTTTTGCCAAAAAATAAACAAAGTATGACGAATTGCTAAAATTAGAATGAAGCTTTTTAAAAAATCTAAAACTGTCCTAAGTCACACAAAGTTGTTTCTGATGTTTTTATGCCTGTAAGTACTAATATTGTGTGATAGAATTTTATTTTTTTGAACAGGATTGTCAACAAGGCTGCAGAATATGTAAGGTGTTATTTTTTTTAATTCTTTTGATCAGAAAAACAATAATTTCCAGGCCAATATCCAGGTTGACTCACCTCAACTCTCCCACGGAATAATAGCATAATATTATATTTTTGTCCAAACAAATATCAAATAATGTAAGGCTTTCTTTTTATTTTTCATGTTATTTTGGAATCATTTGCTTACCTATGCCTGTAATCCTACCTAGGCAGTATATTTATGCAAGATACTACAATAAAAAGGGGGAAAGGACAATGTCTGATGGAGTTGGAGGATAATTTTACAATTTATTCATATATGAATGTTTGTTTCTCATTACAAAAAAATGTGTTAACAACACGTTCTTCAGTATTATCATTCAAGGAAACACTTGCAACATCCACATTTTGGTAAAAGAATTATTTTTAAAAGTATGTTTGAGAATCTATTTGAAAAGTATCTCCAATGTAATAAGTTTTACATTGTGTTTTATCTAATCAATGCTGAAATACATGAACCTTTGCTTCATTCCTTCATTTTTGAAATTGTATCAATAGATCGAAGAAATGAGAGACATTTTGATTAAACTGTTACTCTGACTAGGAAAGAAAATATTCCCGATACATTTTTCAAAAAATCATTAGAGTTTAGCAAACTGGATTTTTAAAAATTATAGAATTGGATATAGAAAAAACTTATTTGATCACAAGGGTAATTGTGAGAGATATGTAGATGTATTTTTTAAGACTTTTTTCCTTTATAAGGAATTTTCCATTAAATCTCGTAAATCCTTAGTCACCTGTTTTACCAGTTCCATTGCTTTCCTTCAGAATGTCACTACTTATTCAAAAGTTTACTTACAGGCAAAAAGGCATAATAGAACCAAAGGCAAATTTTGTCTCACGTATTTCCTAAATGTCAGCCAAACCTTGCAAGTACGCATCCCCAGGCAGAAGCAGAGGAGTGTTCTCCTTGCGTTGGGTTTCCCACCGCTCCACTCTGGCTGACCCTGTTAAGGTTCATTTCCTCCCATTTTCTCCTTGGCGTTCCTCTTGGCTGTTACTTTGCCCCATTTGGACCCTTTCTCATTTGTACAGATGAAAATTTCCAGACTTAGAGAGGTTTACAGGTTGAAGTAACCTACTCAAAGTTATAAAACTGGTAAATGTTGACATCATTCTGTGTGACACTGAAACATTTACTCTTTCTATTTCAAAGATTTCTCCAGCAAGAGTGATTTCACACACACTTGGGTTTTGGATACCAACAATCAGTACAACAGAGCCGTGCTTCTCAAACTTTAACGTGTGTACAAATGACATAAGAATCTTGTTAAACCAGATTCTCATCAGGAGGCCTGGCTTGAGGTAGATACAGAAGAGCCTCCGCTCATTCCGTATTTCTAATGAGCTGAGGCTGCCATACTTTCAGCAGCAAGGTCTTACGAAACCTAGTGGAGGCTGGATATGGCTTTTAAATCTACCATCTGATTTTATTCATGACTTTTCCTACAAACACTACAGTTTTTAGTGAACGTTATTTCTTTTTGAAATACCACAATAAATCTAATATTTTTCATTTATTATTACAGTAATACAAATGAGAATGAAATAAAGTAATTAATGTGCAAGAATATTCACTCATCTGCCAGTTCATTGTAGTGGAGCTGGTGGAGCTGTCGTTAATAAATGAATTGAACGAGACAGTGGGGCTGGGTGTGGTGGCTCATGCCTGTAATCCCAGCACTTTGGGAGGAGAAGGGGGACGGTTCACCTGAGGTCGGGAGTTCCAGATCACCCTGACCAACATGGAGAAACCCCATCGCTACTAAAAACACAAAACTAGCTGAGCATCGTGGTGCGTGCCTGTAATCCCAGCTACTCCAGAGGCCGAGGCAGGAGAATCCCTTGAACCTGGGAGGTGGAGGTTGCAATGAGCCGAGAGAGTGCCACTGCACTCCAGCCTGGGCAACAAGAGCGAAACTCCGTCTCAGGAAAAAAAAAAAAAAAGGAGACAAGACAGTGGGGCCCAGCAGACAATTCTGAACATGTGCTGTCACAGAGGATATAATGAGCAGCAAGAGAATAGCCTGGATAGTCACTGAAAGAGACGCCAATCACGACGGTGCAGACCGGGGAGAAGCACGAAGGCAGGAAAGGGTGTTGCTGCTGAAGCCTGAACTGGGGGCAGGTGGCAGCAGTAAGGAGAGTACTTTCGAGAACTGGAGAAACCTAAGCTGGAATCTTGGCTCTGTCACTCGAACTGGACGTGTGACTTGCAGCAAACCTCTGATCGTCACCTCACTTAGTTTTCTAATCAGCAAACATCTACTTTTCAGTGTTACTGTTAAGATGAACAGAATAATGGATGTAAAGGAAAGTCCATCGCATAGCAACCAGGCCATGAGTTGACGTGCCTTTCGCTACGTCTGCCCGACTGTGCTGTGCTACACGCAGATTTTAGGCACATATCTTTCCTTGAGGGTTTTTTTCCCAGATTTTTCTTTCTTGCCCCCTCTCTGGAGTTTCCGTCTAAACGTCCTCAGCACCAAACAGTTTCAAAGAATGGGATGCCGAATGATAACGCCAATGCTAGAGAAGGCAAGCTGAGCTGGTATCTGGGTCACTCGACGCCACACTTACATTTGCACATATATTACAGTACCGTGGATCGTAAATATTTTACCAATTAATGCGATTGGAACTAGGTCCATCCCTATGGTCATTAAATCAAGTCTGTCTGGTTTGGTCAGGAAGCATTACGTGACATACTTGTGCAAAATAAATTTTGCATGTGTTTACAGTGCAGAGAGAAACCAGGAAGTTAAAATAATAGCACCTTAAATTCTGAAAATAATAAATTCTGTAATTTTTAAAGCATGCCCTTTAATAAATTTCTGTTAGCATATGACATGTAGATCTATAATCTTACTTCTCATGAATAAGGTTCTTGGCACCAATTTCCTCCTTCTCAAATCTGTGAGAACTGAAAGCATTTCTTCAGCGCTGTGTTAATGCCATTTTAACTGACGAGCAACGGGCTTTGAAGAGGAGGGTGCAGGTAGGAAGCTGGATCTAGGGATCACTAGTGCTCCCCAAAACAACAAAGTGATTTGAGTTTTCCTATCCAGAGATGGGAAATCTGGGGGAATAACAGGAATGTTTCATAGCCTCTGGATTAAGGAGAATGGAGAGAAATGACCTTTCTGGGAGACACGTCCAGCTACATTACGGAGATAGCCTTAAAGTTTTAGAGCTTACTGTCTGTGAATAAAGCAGGTACTTCGGAAAAGACCAAGAACCTAGGAAATACAGTGTCACCAAATGAATTTCCCATCGAATTCACTGATTCGTGCACTTCCCGTGTGTCCCTTTCTTTGCCTCTGTCTTTATCTAGCTAAGATTCCAAGGCTCGGTAGCATGATTCCCTTCACCTCTCCTCTC
This sequence comes from Saimiri boliviensis, assembly GCF_048565385.1. Taxonomy (NCBI): domain Eukaryota; kingdom Metazoa; phylum Chordata; class Mammalia; order Primates; family Cebidae; genus Saimiri; species Saimiri boliviensis. The sequence goes on from NC_133456.1 coordinate 69,041,906, forward strand.
TAATCATCCCTCTCTGACAAAACCCCAGTCTGAACAAACCCACCACACACCTTTGCTGAGCCTTCACCACAGAGCTAAGTGGGTGGTGGAGGAAAACTGCTCCACCAGGGAGACTCACACTGTTCCCTCGCCTCAACCAGGCCTTCGACATTGCTCAGAAACACGTTTTCTAGTAAATTTTATCTTCATCATTAGCACTACCAGTGGACACTTCATTCTTCTCTGACTCCCCTCCCCTCGTCCCACTGTTGCCATTACCTCGTCCGTATGTTGGCTAAGACATTTTAGAGAAAACAGAGTTTCTTTCCACTCTGACACCAAATTTTCCAATGCACTTTCATATCTCATTTCCAACCCGTTTTCCTAGACAGCCTTTGTAATGAACAAAATTTTGTCTTCCCTAAATTCGTATGTTGAGGCTCTAACTCCCAGTATCTCAGACCGACTGTATTTGAAAACAGAGGCATTAAGGTGGCAACAAAGGTAAAACCAGGTCATACGAGTGGGCCTTAATCCAGCATTACTGGTGACCTTGTAAGAAGAGATTAGAACAGAGATAATACTTAGGCTGAAGGAAAAGCAGGTGAGAAGCGGCCACCCTCACGATAAGGAGAGGGGCCTCAGAAAAGCCCAAATCTACCAACATCTTGATCTGGGACTTCTAGTCTCCAGAGCTATGAGAAAAGTTCTGTTGTTTAAGCCACCCGGTCTGTGGAATTTTGTCAGGACAATTCCAGCTACTAATAGAGCCTCATTCAAGGCCCAACCTAAATGTTTCTTCCTCAGAGAGAAAGACTCCCCAATCAAAATTAAGCTTCATTTTTATATTTTGAATGTTCTGTATTTGTCTTCATATTATTCATCACTAGTGGCAATACTACGTTTATTTGTTTATTATCTCTCGCTCTCCAGATTTTAAGGTCTGTGGGGATGGGAGGCTGTGCCAGTGGCAGCATCAAAAGGTAGGGAAGTAGCCACCCTCAGGTAGTATCGGCCCGTGTGTATGTGTATACACCATATATATTACATAGATATTAATATAGTATATACATTTATATATTTCTATGTTTATATACAAGATTTATATAATTATATATTATGTATATATTTGTATATAATATATATTAATGTGTGTATGTGCATGTATACACACACACACACACACACACACACACACACACACACACACATATATATATATATATATATTTTTTTTTTTTTTTTGAGGCAGAGTTTTGCTCTGTGCCCCAGGCTGGAGTACAGTGGCACCATCTCAGCTTACTGCAACCTCCACCTCCTGGGTTCAAGTGATTCTCCTGTCTCAGCCTCATGAGTAGCTGGGATCACAGGAGGTAAATTAGTGCTAATTTTGTATTTTTAGTAGAGATGGGGTAACTTTTGTATTTTTAGTAAAGACAGGGTTTCCCCATGTTGGTCAGGTTGGCCTCGAACTCCCGACCTCAGGTGATACACCCGCCTCAGCCTCCCAAAGTCTGCTCCATATATATTTGATATAAAAATTGATATTTCATTAGTGCTGTCAAGCGATATGCAAAACAAGATTCAAGACAAGTTTCCTTCCTTCCTTTCAGATTTTACCTCTAAGCCTCTTTCACATCGAAGTTATAAAGCTGATTCTCACTGGGCCAATGTGTGTGATTCACTGCTATATTCCTAGTACCTAACACTATACCCGGTACATAGCATTGGAGCAATAGATTTTTCCGGAAGAAATGAAAGGGGGAAGAAAGGGAAGCAGGTGGGACGGTAAGGAGAAACCTGCCATGGAGACATCTCAGAAATAGCCGACTGTGAGGTGAGCAGACAACTTTCCACTCAGTGGGTTTTAACTGGGGTCCGTGGATGTGAGTCACAGTGAGTCTACAAAATCTCTTGTAATCATGGATTAATTAAGAAACCTGGAGTTTCATTAGGTAACTAATTTTACTTTAGTCACCACTTTAAAGCCTCTGTCTCCAGCTGATTTGCTTCTGACCTCTGGACGTGTTATCACTTTCTAGGCACTGTCATGGTTGGCTGGGCTATGGCGTGGCCTGATATTTAGTTAAACATCATTCTAGGTGTCTATGGGGATATTTATGAATGAGATTAATGTTTGAACTGGTAGGCTGAGGAAAGCAGGTGGCCCTCCTCAATTTGGGTGGACCTCATCCAATACATTGAAGGCTTGAATCAAACAAGAGACAGAGTAAGAGAAAATCTGCCTTTCCTACCTGTCTTCCAGCTGGGACATCAGTCTTCTCCTGCTTTCAGACTTGGAAGGCAGGAACTCAGGCTGGAACTGACACCATTGGCTGTCCTGGGTCTCAGGCCTTTGTACTCAAAATGGAGTGGGAGTGATACCATCATGTCCCCTTGTTCTCCAGATCATCGGCCATAGATGCTGGGACTCCTCAGCCTGCAGAACGACACGAGCCAATTCCTTAGAATAAACCTCCCTCTCTTTCTCTCTACACACATACACCCCTCATGTTGGTTTTGTTTCTCTGGAGAACCCAGACCAGTACAGGCACTAAAAAATACTATATTTGTGGATTCTTAAAGATCAAAGAGAACTCATAAACTATTTTAATCCTAAAGCCAATTATTACCACATGCAAGGCTGTCTGAGTGAAGTCCTACAAATTGAGACAGATCCTATAAGAACAGTGCTTGTCAAAGCAACAAAGGTTCCTGAAAATTTTAGGTAGAATGTTCCATATATGCATCTGTACATTTATCCATAGCGAGGCTAGTAGGTTTTCATCAGTATTTTAAAAAACTTTTTCATTACAGAAAATGTAAAACATACACAAATGTGGAGAGAACAGTATTATAAACCCCATGTACCCTTCACTCAGCTTCAACAATTAACTTATGACCAATCCTACTTAATCTTTACCACCCCTATTATTTTGAAACAAATCCCAGACATCATGTCATTTTATGAATAAATGCCAAAAAACTAATTTACAAATACATTTTTAGAATGGAACCCTCTGCTGATTTGGAGATTGTCTGTATTTCCACCTCATGTTGAATAACAGATTTATTAATTTTCTGTTCTCTCCTCCTTATGCACATTCTTCTCTGTATGGGACAGACATTAATCACCCCGCCTACTGCTTAGTGGCATTTTTCTGTTTATGTAGACTATTCTGAGTACAGAGTGAAATTTTGGTTCTGTTATTAAGTTTGTGACTCTGGGCAAGATTTTAGCTCTCTGTGTCTCAGTTTCTTCATCTGTAAAATGAGAAAATATTTGAGGATTTTTCCTGGCAGTCAACAAGCTAGTAACTACTACTACTATTATTATTATTATTATTATTATTATCATTATTATTTCATGTGGGAGCTGGCACTAGAATATGCAGGTGAAAGTAATGACTCATCTATAATTCTTGTAGTAACACCAACAGCTGAGTGCATGGCAGGTGCTCAGAAAATGCCACTGAGAAGCAAAGAAGTCCTCCTTCCTCTTTCCATCTAGAGAATGCCAGGTGTCCTCATGTATCCTTATAATAGCTTTTGCTAGCGTCAAGGGGATAATGGGTAGACTGACCCCCTCTCTAATGGCATGCGGTTAGAGTCTTGGCTTACGTCTGCTGATAAATTATGAAGCAAGCCAACAGATCCTGCATGCAGTCAATTATCCCAGGCTCACGTTTCTCGATCTTCAAAGGGGCCCTGACTAGGGACTATGCAGCCACAGAAATGAGAGCAAATGGAGAAGTAAAGAAAAACAATTCCATCTGTCAAACTGATGATGGATGCTGTCCAAACCTGTGAACAAAACCTGAGGTGCTAATTCTATGCACTGCTGCTGCCTTTAATTATGCGACTTTGACAGATGGAAAGATCATTATGTAGTTTTTATTTAAGAAGCTCATGCAACTGTAGTTTTTGTGCCAAGGGTAATCAGTCACATTAAAAAATTTGCCAGAAAGTATAACTCTACCTAATTTATAGCTTACTGGGTCTTAATTGTGCTTCATAAGTGGACAGTGCAATAATAAGGCAAACACAAAATATACATGACTACAAATTACTGCACAGCAGTTACACGTCAGAACAGGCAGCCATTTCAAAACCATGCCATTATTTCTCATCAGGCGATGCACGGCAAACACGCTGCAGATAATACCATGTGGAGTTAGAATTTCAAAGGTCTGAAAAGGTTTTCTTTCTGCTTCGTTATTTCAGCAAAGCCTCCAGAAAGTTACGGAACCATCACTGTTCCTCCCCTCTGCGCAGTTCACACCTATTCGGATTCTGAGGGTTCCACCAGCTCCTCCTCCTGGTTACCTTGGTGTCACCTGCACTGACGTTTCGCTGGGACCTGAAAACCACCCTCCTACAATACCTTCAGTTTCGTTTCTCTGATGCTGCTGCTTGGGTGAGGCTCCCTTCTGCTCATCCCATCCCCAGTTCCTTATCATGGGCTTTTTCTAAGCAGAGACGTAGAGATCCAGAACATGAAAGGGGCCATGGCTGTAAAACCTTTAGGCGGTGACTGAGTCAAAAGAAAAGTCTCTTTCTGGTTCCATGGCTGCCTCTCGGTCCAAGCCTTTATCATCATGAAGTTATCAGAGCTCATGGCACAGAGTCCTCACTCCCTCTCCTTCTGACTCGACCTGCATCCTCCTGCCAGATGGGTCTTCTTCAAACACAATTATTCACACATTTCCCTTTCAGAAACCTCTCATGGATCCCTTGTCCCTAGAGGAAGCCTCAAGTCTGGCATTCAGTTTCCCCATGACCTGCCCTGTTGACCTCTGTGCTCCGAGGTCTCTGCTGACACCCACTGCTGTAACCAGAACGGACGGCTCACCATTGGGCGGCGTCTCTCTTCTTATCTCTGTTCCTTTGCACATGCCGCTTACTCTGCCCCAGACACCTTCCACATCCTCGTCACCTCGTTGAACCCTCGATTTTCCTTACAGTTGAGAGAGGAGGACTCCAGTGTGTCCACTTTCAATGCAGTTTTGAATGCTGGCCACTTGTGAGGATATTACGTTCATTGGTCATTTGGAATATTCTACACTGGTACCCTTTCTTTTTATATTCCCAATTATTTTCTTTCCAAATAGACTGTTAATTTATGTGTGCAAACAACATATACATATCTTCTTAAATTATAAGTACTGAAGTTTGGAACTCTGAGAAGCAAAATAATGTAAAATGAAAATATGAGGGTTAGCCTCAAATAGATTAAAACTCTGATCCTGGCCCTTATAAACTGTGTACCTCCAGATGAGTTACCTAAACTCTGTGAATCTCAGTTCTTTCATCCATAAAATGTGGTTAACAGCTTTCTAGCTTAGAAGGCTGTGGTAAGAACTAAATGGCATAATGAATTAAATGTGCACAATAAATTAGAGTTATTAGGATATTAAATTGATCTTGTTTCTTCAATGCTGAGCACAGAGACTGGTAAATAGTTGACATTTAATAGACATTAATTGAAGTGAACTGCATTTATGTTTTTAGCATTCACTCTGGCTACTGCCCCTCCTGGTATTAGATAATGAATCTTTCCAACTTAGTCGAGCACTTTAAATCAAGAATAAGGGCTATTAAGGGCTTAAAAATTAATATGTAAAATTGTGTATCATTATCAGAAGTATCCTCAGTTATGAACATGTAGATTTCAGTGACGGAACAGATGCTGTACAGCCCGGTCAAAAATGTGCCTGCGGATGGTGCAAACTGGATATAATAGAAGCAAGGGTTACATAAATTTCAGTAAAAGGAACAACCTGTCTATAGAAAGGAAGGTTTTAGGGAGAAGAGAATGGGAAGAAAAAAAAGAGCTTGAGAAGTTGGGGAGGGAGAGTGTGATGGGGGACAGTGAAGATAGAGGACACTTGGATTCTAGTTCAATTTTTAGCTTAAAAGTTGCTCTGCACATTACACACTTCTTTTAAATCCAGTGGGTTGGAATAAATCATGATTTTACAAACTTCAGTCATCTGGTAACCATTTTTTTCCATATCTGAGAACCATGTTGTGTTGAATCTCTATTGACCTCAGTAGGGAAGGCTCCGGGTTCAAGATGCTAAAGGAGAGACCCGAAGCCAGCCAATGAGACATGTGGTCACATTAGGGGCTGATACACAGGGAGAGAGGGAGAGAGTCCAGCAGCAATGCGCTAGACCAGAGGACAAACGTACATACAGTGCAGTGATGGCAGGCTGGGCAAGGCGTCCTCCTTACATACAGTGTAGTGATGGCAGGCTGGGCAAGGCATCCTCCTTACATACAGCGCAGTGATGATACGCTGGGCAAGGCATCCTCCTTACATACAGTGTAGTGATGGTGGAGTAGATAAAATAATTGCAGGGCCCAATGATGGTGGGCTGGACAGAATACTGCAACCACGTGCAAACAGCATGCAGTTTATGTGGTACTGTACTTGACACTGTCTTCTTAATGACTTCCACCTGACAATGTTTATTTAACCCATAACTCGGGGCTTCAATTCCTGGTATAGCCCATGTTTCATGGGACAAGCTGGAGCTCACAGACAATGAATGACTCTCTGGGTTGGCCACTGTCATATTCCCTAGCTCAGAACACACAGGCAGGTGCATCTCCATACAGGGTCATTCTAAGGGTATGCTTAAGTTCTCGCCATCAGGTGTGTTTACTCTATACATATGATCTATTATTTACTTAATATTTTCTTTTAATTGCTTCACTCGAATCACTAGGAGGGTGGAACAAGATGGCAAAAAGAAGCCACCTCTGACAGTCCTCCCCTCAGAGAACACCTGAACCCTTGAACACCTATCCAGTAAATTGACCAATTATCCCCACAAAATGCACCTAAGCGAGAACCCAAAATGACGGAGTTACCATAGTTCCTGGTTTTAACTTCGTATCACTGAAGAAAGCACTGGAGAGGGTAGGAAAGACAGCCTTGAATTGCCTACCCCATCCCCTGGAAGCTGACACGTGGTGTGGGGAGAATCTTTATGCTTCCAGACGGAAAACACAGGATGGTAGGACTTTGCATTGGAACTCAGCGCTGCCCTGTTCCTGCAGAAAACAGCACAGGCCAGAACTCAACCAGCCACCACAGACGCTGCCTTCAGACCAGCCCTAGCTAGAGGAAACTGCCTCTCCCAGCAGTCAGAGCCTGGGTTCTCTACAGCCTTTCCACTGGAGCCAAAGCGCTCTAGGGTCCTAAATAAACTTGAGAGGCAATCTAGGCCACAAGTACCACAATTCCTGGGCAAGTCCTGATGGTGTGCTGGGCTCAAAGCCAGTGGACCTGGTGGGGCACATGACCCAGTGAGAACCAAACAGAGCCGCCAAAGGAGGAGTACTTATGTCACCACCCCTAACCCCAGGCAGTGCAGCTTTCATCTTCTGGAAGACTGCTTCTCTGTCTTTCCTGAGAAAGCGTTTTTCTGTGGGCTGGACAGAGGGGAAGGACGGGAAGGGAGGGGAAGGACAGGAGGGGAGGAGAGGGGACGGGAGGGGAGGAGAAGGAGGGGAGGGGAGGAGAGGGAGGGGAGGGGAGGGAAGGGGACTTTGTCTTGCAGTTCAGCCACTGTGAGGTGGAGCACAAAAGGGGCTTCTGCGGTCCCTGATTCCAGGCTGAGGCTCTTGAACAGCATTTCTGAACCTTCCTTGGACCAGAGGGGACCCCAGTGTCCTGAAGACAGTGTAACGGCCCTGGAAGCACTCACCACAAGCTGACCGTAGACAGAACTTGGACCTCGAATGAACATTGGCAATGGTCAGGCAGTACATACTCATTTGGGCTATTTTCTAGACCACATGGGCATGCCTCATTGTTTTTAATTCTTCCTTCTTTTGTTTCCTTTGACTGTGTATTTTCAAACAGCCTGTCGTGAAGCTTACTATTTCTTTCTTCTGCTTTGTCAATTCTGCTATTAAAAGACCCAGATGCATTCTTCAGTGTATCTGTTGCATTTTTCTACTTTGGAGTTTCTGCTTCTTTTTAATTATTTTAATTTCTTTGTTAAATTTGTCTGATAAGGTTCTGAATTTCTTCTTTGTGTTATCTTAAATGTCACTGAGTTTCCTCAAAAGAGCTGTTTTGAATTCTTTGAAAGATCACCTATCTCTGTCACTCCAGGATTAGTCACTGGGCTTATTTAGTTCAGTTGTTGAGGTCAGATTTCCTGGGTGCTCTTTATGCTTGTGGATGTCACTGGTGTCTGGCCCTTGAAGAGTCAGGTATTTACCATAGGCTTTGCAGTCTGGGCTTGTTTATACCTTGTATTAGTCTGTTTTCATACTGCTATAAAGAACTGCCTAAGGCTGGGCAAATTATAAAGGAAAAAGATTTAATTGACTCACAGTTCAGCATGCTTGCGGAAGCCTCAGGAAACTTACAATCATGGTGGAAGGGGAAGGGGAAGGAAGGCACAGCTTCCCAAGGTGGCAGGAAGGAGACGTGCTGAGCAAAGGGGGAAAGGCCCCCTTTTAAACTGTCTGATTTCATGAGAACTCACTCTCTCTCAGGAGAACAGCATGGGGAAAACTGCCCCATGATTCAATTACCTCCACCTGGTCTCTCCCTTGACTGTGGGGATTATGGGGATTACATAAGCCAGGCAATTGTTACTGTGGCCCTCAAGTAAGGCCCACCATGCGGACCTTAGGTCTGACCCAGCCCAGTCCCAGTGGTGGTGGCCATAGGGGTGTTTGTGTCACCCCTCTCCCAGCTCCAGGCAGCTCAGCACAGAGAGAGACTCTGTTTTTGGCGGGAGAAAGTAAGGTAAGAAGTGATTATCCTTAAGGAGGGCATAGAGAGGGATAAGAATAGAAATTTTGTTCAAAGGGATAGTAACAGAAACCTTCCCAAAACTTAGAGAAGATATACATTTTCAAGTACAAGAAAGTCATAGAACACGAAGAAGATTGAACCCAAATAAGACTACCTCAAGGCATTTAACAGTCAAACTCCCAAATGCCAAGGATAAAGAAAAGTTTCTAAAAGCAGAAAAGAAAAAAAAAAAAGAAAGAAAGGAAGGAAAGAAGGAAGGACAGAATGGTACTCTAATACATCTGGCAGCAGACTTCTCAGGGACACCTTTCAGGACAGGTGAGAGTGAGATGACATATTTAAAGTACTGAAAGGGAAAAAAAAGTAACTTGGAGTAATATGTCCAATGAAAATATCCTTCAAACATGAAGAAGAAATACTTTCCCAGACAAACAAAAGCGAAAGGATTTCAACACCAGACCTCTTACAAGAAATGCTAAAGGGAGTTGTCCAATCTGAAAGAAAAAGACATTAAAGAGCTATAAGAAATCATTTGAAGGTATAAAACTCACTGGTAATACTATGTACACTGAAAGAACACAGAATATTTTAACACTGAAACTGTGGTGTATAAATTACTCCTATCTTGAGTAGTGATATGGTTTGGCTGTTCCACCACCCAAATTTCATCTTAAAGTGTAGTTCCCATAATTCCCATGTGTTATGGAAGGGACCCAGTGAGAAGTAACTGAATCATCGGGGCAGTTACTCTCAGGCTGATGTTCTCGTGATAGTCTCACATGATCTGATGGTTTTGTAATGGGCTTTCCCCCCTTTGCTCAGCACCTCTCCTTGCTGCTGCCATGTGAAGAAGGACGTGCTTGCTTCCCCTTCCACCATAATTGCAAGTTTCCTGAGGCCTCCCTAGCCATGAGGAACTGCGAGTCAATTACACCTTTCCTTTAGAAATTACCCAGTCTCCTGCATGTCTTTACTGGTAGTGTGAATACAAGTAGAAAGATTAAAAGATGGGCCAATCAAAAATAATAACTACAATAACTTTAAAAAATAGACAGTAAAATGAGGTCTAAATAGAAACGACAAAAAGTTTAAAAGTTGCACGATAAAGTGTAGAGTTTTTATTAGCTTTATCTTTACCTATTTGTTAGTTTCCTTATGCAGTCACTGTTAAGTTGTCATCAATTTAATATAATGAGTTATAAGATAGCATTTGCAAGCTTCATGGTAACCTCGAATCAAAAAAGTACACAACAGATACACAAAAAATAAAAAGTAACACATTAAACATGTCATCAGAGAAAATCATCTGACAGAAGAAAAAGGAAGAAGGAAGAAAAGACCACAAAACAACCAGAAAACAAATAACACAATGAAAGGAGTAAGTCCTTATTTGTCAATAATAATTTTGAACATAAATGAACTAAACTCCTGAAAGACACAGTGGCTGAATGAATTTTTTAAAAAAAGACCCAGTGATCTGTGATCCGTAAGAAACATACTTTACTTATAAAGACAAACAGGGACTGAACATAAAAGAATGGAAATGGATATTCCATACAAATGAAATCCAAAAAAGGGCAGGAGTAGCTATACTTACATCAGACAAAATAGATTTTAACACAAAAACTGTAAACAGAGACAAAGAAGACCATTATATAATGATAAAGGAGTTAATTTGGCAAGAAGATAAAACAATTTAAATATATGTGCATGCAATACTTGAGCATCCAGAGTTATAAAGCAATTATTATGAGAGAGAGAGAGAGAGAGAGAGAGAGAGAGAGAGAGAGAGAGAGAGAGAGAGAGACTCCAGTACAGTAATAGTTGGAGACTTCAACATCCCACTCCAGCACTTGATAGATCATGAGACATAAAAATCAACAAAGAAACATTGGACTTATTCTGTGCCATAGACCTAATGGATCTAATAATTTACAGAACATTTCATCCAGTGGTTGTAGAATACACATTCTCCTCCTCAGCACATTAATCATTCTCAAGTTTAAGACTCATTTTGTGGCCTAACATATGGTCTATCCTTAAAACATTTAAAAAATGAATAATACTAAGTATCTTCTCTGACCACAATGAAATAAAACTAAAAATTAATAATGAGAGAAATTTTGGAAACGATAGAAACACCTAGAAATTAAACAATATGCTCCTGAATGACCAGTGGATCAATGAAGAAATCGGAAAGAAAATTAAAAACTTCTTGAGACAAATAAAAATGAAAACACAACATACCAAAATTTATGGGATACTTCCAAAGCAGTACTAAGAAGAAAGTTTATAGCTATAAGTGCCTACACCAAAACAGTAAAAAAGACTTCAAATCGTTAGGTAACGATGCATCTTAAAAAACCAGAAAAGCAAGAGCAAACCAAATCTAAAGTTAGTGGAAGATAAAAAATAATAAAGATCAGATCAGAAATAAGTGGATTTGAAATTTTAAAAATACAAAAGATCAAAAAAAAATAGTTTCTTTTTTTGAAAAGATAAACAAGATGATCTACAAACCTTTAACCAGACTAAGAAAAAAAGAGAGAATACCCAAGTAAACTAAATCAGAAGTGAAAAGGGAGACATTACAACTAATACCACAGAAAATCAGAATCATTAAGGCTACTATGAGCAACTATCTGCCAATAAATTGGAAAACCTAGAAGAAATGAATAAACTCCTAGACACACACAACCTACTAAAGTTGAACCATGAAGAATCCAAAGCCTGAACAGACAAACAACAAGTAATGATATTAACACAGTAATAAGATATTTCCCAGCAAAAATCTGGGTTTGCACTTTACCAAAAATTTAAAGAACTAATACCAATGCTATTCAAATGATTCTGAAAATATAGGGCAAGAGGGAATACTTCCAAACTGATTCTGCAAGGCCAATATTACCCTGCTACCAAAACCAGAAAAAGGCACATCAAAAAATGAAAACTACAGGCCAATTTTTCTGAACATTGATGCAAAATTCCCAACAAAATATTAGCAAACTGAATTCAAGAACACATTAAAAAGTTCATTCATCATGACCAAGTGGGATTTATCCTGGAGATTCAAGGAAAATTCAACATATGCAAATCAATTAATATAATACATTATGTCCATGGTATGAAGGACAGAAACCATATGATCATTTCAATTAATGCTGAAAAAGCATTTGATAAAATTCAATATTCTTTCATAATTGAAACCCTAAAAATACTGAGTATAGACAAAACATACCTTAACCCAATAAAAGCCAAATATAACAGACCCACAGCTGGTATCACATTGAATGAGAATAAATGGAAAGCATTTCCTCTAAGATCTGGAATACAACAAAGATACCAACTGTGACCACTGTTATTCAATATAATACTGGAAGTCCTCGCTAGAGCAATGATACAAAAGAAAGAAATAAAGGTCATCCAAACTGGAAGAGACGAAGTCAAATTATCCTTGTTTTCAGATGATATAATCTTATACTGGGAAAAACCTAAAGAATTTATTTAAAAAATTAGAACCATAAACAAATTCAGCAAAGTTGTATGATACAAATCAACATACAAAAATCTGAAGCATTTTTACATGCCAACAGCCAAGAACATGAAAAAGACATCAAGAAAGTAATTCTATTTACAATAGCTATAAATAAAATACATAGGAATTAACCAAGAAAGTAAAATATTTCTACAATGAAAACTATACAACATTAATTAACAACATAGAAAAGGACACACAAAAAATGGAAAGATATTCCATGTTCATGGATTAGAAGAATCAGTATTGTTTAAATGTTCATGCTACCCAAAGCAATCTATAGATTCAGTGCAATCCCGATTAAATGCAATCCCTATAAAATAACCAATGACATTCCTCACAGAAAAGGAAAATCATAATATTTATATAGAGTTGCAAAAGACTCAGAATAGCCAAAGCTATCCTGAGTAAAAAGAACCAATCTAGAGGAATCACATTACTTGTCTTCAAATTATACTAGAGAGATATTATAATGAAAACAGCATGGTACTGGCTTAAAATAGACACATTGACCAATGGAAAAGAATAGAAAACCCAGAAACAAATCCATGCACATATAGCAAACTCATTTTCAACGAAGTTGCCAAAAGCATACACTGGGGAAACGACAGTCTCTTTAATAAATGGTGCAGGGAAAACTGAATACCCACATGCAGATGAATAAAACCAGACCCTTATCTCTTGCCAGGTACAAAAGTAAAATCAAAATGGATTAAAGACTTAAATCAAAGCCCTCAAACCATGAAACTATGAAAATATTAGGGAAACTCTCCAGGACATTGAACTGGGAAAAAATTTTTTTAGTAATACACCACAAGCACTGGCAACCAAAGCAAAAATGGACGAATGAGATCACATCATGTTAAAAAGCTTCTGAACAGCATAGAAAACAATAAACAAAGTGAACAGACAAACCACAGAATGGGTGGAAATATTTGCACCTATCCATCTGACAGGAGATTAGTAACCAGAATACAGAAGTAGCTCAAATAATAGGAGAAAGATCTAATAATCTGATTTTAAAAATGAGCAAAAGCTCTGAATGGACATTTCTTAAAAGAAGCCATACACATGGCAAACATGCATATGAGAAGGTGCTCAACATCACTGATCATCAGAAAAATGCAAATCAAATCTGCAATGAGATCATCTCACCCCAGTTAAATGGCTTATATCCAAAAGACAGGCAATATCAAATGTTGGTGAGGATGTGGAAAAAAGGGAACCCTCCTCTAGCACAGCTACCATGGAGAATAGTTTGGAGGTTTCTCAAAAACCTAAGAATAGAGCTACCTTATGATCCAGCAATCCCACTGCTAGGTACATACCTAAAGGAAAGGAAATCATTATATTGACGAGATATCTGTACTCACATGTTTGTTGCAGCACTGCTTACAACAGTCAAGATTTGGAAGCAACCTGTATGTCCATCAGCAGACAAATGGATGAAGAAAATGTGGTCCATATACACGGTGGAATAGTATTCAGCCGTAAAAAGAATGAGATTCTGTCATTTGCAACAACATGGATAGAACTGAAGGACATTATGTTAAGTGAAATAAGCCAGAAACAGAAAGACAAACTTCACATGCCCTCACTTCTTTGTGGTAACTAAAAATTAGAACAATTGAACTAATGGAGATAGTAGGATGATAGTTATCATCAGAGTCTGGGAAGGATAGTGAGGAGTGGGAAGTGGGGATGGTTAATGGGTACAAAATATAATTAGATATAATGAATAAAATCTAGTACTTGATAGCACAACAGGAAGACTACAGTCAACAATAATTTATTGCATATTTTGAAATAATTAAAATAATAAAATTGGATTGTTTGAAACACAAAAAAGGATAACTGCTTGAGATGGTGAATACCTGTTTTATCCTCATGAGATTTTCATGCACGGTATGCCTATATAAAAATATCTCATGTACCCCATGAATGGATAAACCTGTACCCACAAAAATTAAAAATTAAAAAGAAATGGAGTTACTTTAGCTCAAGTAAATTTGTTATCAAAGGAAACTAGGTGTCATTACCGTAAGTAGAAAACCAGAATCTGTTGCTATAAATAGAAGATAACTGTGAAAATAAACAAAAGCAGAGCTATCTTAGCTAGACAAGGTGTCCCAGTGAAAGATTCCAACCTGAATTTGCCTTTACTTTGATAAAAAAGGAGACTGTCAAGTTTTAGAGAGATGTTAAAGAAAAACAGCATCAAACTAAGAGTCCTCCTTCATGTAGTCAGAATATGTTGAAAGAAAATTGAAAAGGCAGTGACTTCCTCACTCAGTCACTCATTCTCAGTTATTGCCCTGCCCTGCCCCTGACTATTAGGCTCCTCTGGGCTCTCAGCAATAGTACATTCAAACACAACATACGGGGAACAAACCAAAAGTGAAAAGGTTATGTCAAAGGTCGCAGGCCACAGTATAGTATAATAAAATACTTACGGTTACGTAGCAGTTTTGTTTCCTAAAGAGAATTTCTTCTGACAGTTTTAAGAAACTCTGTGCTTGCAGAATCTCAGAACTATCTCAGTAGTCAGTTAGACAACAGCAATAAAAATACCTCACTTTTGGAACTTGCTCCTCCCCCACCACCTCACACACAAAACAACAAAGCACTTTATCTCTTCTCCGTGGGCGAGAAGAAATGTGCATCAACTCTGGACACAATGGGAGTAAGCTGAGATCCAAATTCACCCCTCTCTGAGTCTGTTGCCTCAAAAAATTATTAAATGTCATTTATTTCTGTTTCATCATTTGAAAAATATAATTAATAAGCCTTACTTCACAGAATTGTTAAGAATTAGAGTTAATGCATGTAAAGAAACTAACACCTAATGGGATCTTAAAACCGATAGACTCTCTGCTCTTCCCATTTGACAGTCACATCTTCTCACTCAGTGCCTTCCTTGAGACACACGCTGAAGTGACAGCAACGTGAATGTTGTTACCATCATTGACCCCTTTGTTAACTTGAGTACGTGGTCTGTGTGTTCTAGTACGATTCTGCCAATGACAAGTGCAACAGCACAGCTAAGACTGAGGACCAAAAGGTTGTCATCAATGAAAAGCCCATTTCCATCTTCCAGAAGTGAGAGCCTGACATTGTGATGAACATGTCATGGAATCTACTGGTGTCTTCGTTTTCTTGCATAGGGCTGATTTCATGTGAGGGTGGTGCCAACACACATCTTTGTCCCTTGTGCTGATGTCTCCATATTTTGTTATGAGTATGAACCATGAGAAGTATGACAACTCCCTCAAGATTGTCAGCAAGTTCTCCTGCACCACCAAGTGCCTGGGCAATGTCATCAGGAACAATTTTGGCATCATAGACTCAAGATCACAATCAATGCCATCACTGCCAGCAAGAAGACTGGGATGGCCTCTGGGAACCTGTGTTGTGACTGCCATGAGGCTGGCCAGACCTTCATGCCGGCTCCTACTGATGCTTCCAAGGCTGTGGGCACGATCATCTCTGAGCTGAATGGAAGGCTCAGTGGGATGGCCTTTGGTGTCCCCATCCCCAAGCTGTGTCCCCAGCTTTCTTCTATGGACTGTCCAGAGAAAGCTGCCACATATGACGGCATCGAGAAGGTGAGGAAGCAGACATTGTGTCTTCTCTTGAAGGGCATCCTGGGCTCCACCGAGGAGCCTGGTTGTCTCCTAGACTCTAGCAGTGACACCTCTCTCCTACCTTCCATGCTAGGACTGGCATTGCCCTAATGACCACTTTGACGAATTCATTTCCTGGTATGATGATAAATTTGTCTACAGTAACAAGATGGTAGACCTTATAGACCACATGTTGTCCAAAGAGTAAGAGCCTCCTGGACCACCAGCCTCAGTGAGAGGATGAGAGAAAGAGAGAGACCCTCAGGTGCTGGGGAATCCTTACCCGAGTTCAATCCCCCAACTCACTATGAAATGCCCAGGGAAAGATGTGCCTCAAAACTGTAATTAGACCTAATAGTCACAGAGGTCTGCTTCCATCTCAATGGAGCAAACAGACTTTAATAATTGAACACTAAGTAAAATTGAAACTAATTGTGATATTTCTTCCCGCTACTCTTCCCCTCTTTGAACACTGTGAAATCATAAAAAAACTTTTTGTATGGCGAAAAACTGTGTGATTGATGAAATCATACTTTGAATGCCTCTTTAACCATGCAAAACACCCTCTCAAACCGAAGGAATTGCTCCCTCACCTTTGTCCTCTTTGCACTTGTACTTACATTACCCTCACATTTCAGAATGGTTTTCTTTTGCGTGTCTGTGTCACCTTTCTATCTGTGAGCTCCTCAGGAAGAACGTATGTATGCCCCTTTTGTGATCAGTGTCCAGAATATCCTCTGGTAGTACATTGGACAGGCTCCGTAAATGTAGGCTGACTTGAATTTGGTTGAATTTCTTTTGACAGAAAGGAAAGAAAGTGAAAGAAATGTAACTCGATACCAGCAAAAATGTTTAGCATAACGCTTGTTGCTATGTCTGTTTGCAATGGTATAACGATTTGCAAATAAATTTACAAATTTGTTAAAACACAAATAATACAATCCTTATAGCAAGGTAGAAAATATATATGCTGATACTTGAAATTTTCTTTGCATTCTGGGCTTTCCTAAGAGAATAAGAGCCATATCAAGGGTACTAAATTGAAATTGCCAGAGTACCTAGTTGCTGCGGGAACTTGGTAAGACGCAGGGTCCTGCAAATGGACACAGGACATTGACCAGACTTGAAGAATGAACAAAACAGAATCAACTCCAACTCGCTGCCCAAAATGCTGTCAACGTCTTTGCTTTACTTCCCTGGAGAATTTTTTTTGGCTCTGCAAGATACCTTGGGACCAAGTAAGAGATAATTTATTTCAAAACGAGATGCCCTATTTTTGGAGGACTGCCCTGAATTTTTTCTTTTGCCTATAATAATCTATTGTCTTGGATACCAAAAATAGTACTGGGCAGGGATTATTTAAAGCTCTTCAGTAAAAGGCAGTAATGCAGACTGCTAAACTTCTTAGAACAAAAGAATTAAGTTTCAATCAAAGAGAACTTTGGAACGCTCTACAGTAGTGAAGAGATGGAGTAGTGCCTCCAATATTTTTGTTTTCTTTCATTTTATTTTCTCAGAGCTAGAGAAGGCCCCAAAGAATAGGCAGGGTAGAAATTTGACTGGATAACAACTAATTGGTGAGCTTCTTTGGGGAAACCGACCTCAAAAACAAAACAAAACAAAACAAAAACAAAAACAGACTCAAGCAACTGCTTTAGAATAGCAATGTTTGTTTAAGTTGGAGGATGCTGTGGCCCTGGAAAGGCCCACTTCTTTTTGCTTGAATATTGCTTAACAGGAACCTCGATCCTTCTGGGCAGCACAGCTTCTTTACTGCATCTCGAGGTACTCTTCAACCATCTTAAGGGTGTTTTAGCTTCCTATGGCTGCTAAGAAGTTACCACAAACTTGGTGGCTTAAAACAAAACAAATATATTCCCTTAGAATTCTGGAGGTCAGAAGTCTAGAATGAGATTTGCTGGGCTAAGGTGAAGATACTGGCGAGGCAGATTCCGTCTAGAGGGTCTAAAAGGCAGAATATTCACTGCTTACCTTTTCCAGCTTCTAGTGGCCACTAGCATTTTTTGGCCTGTGGCTCCTTCTTCCATCATCAAACCACATAAATGCTATATCTGCTTTCATCACTTTCCTATCACTTTCTTCTCTTCTGTAGTCAAATCTCCCTCCGCCTCCCTTTCTAAGGACATTTGTGATTACACTTAAGGCTCGCTTGGATAACCGTCATTTTTGTCCAGAAGTTAGCATTTACAGGTTCTGGAAATTAGGTTGCAGAGATCTTCGAGGGAGTCAGGCTGGTGGTTTGCATTATTCAGCCTATTGCAAAGGGCTAGTGAGTAGAAGAGGAGTTAACCTTGTTTTGTGTAGACCTGAACAGAACTACGTATGGCAGAGGGATTTTGGAAGTTGAAAGGAAGTGTTTTGGATTGTCAACACTTTCCAAAAGTAGAGAGGACTTTCCTGGATCCGTGAGAAGATGCTAAACTGGAATTATAACTACGACCCCACAATACAACACTTGGGACATCTCAAAGTGAATTTCTAGGCAGAAATGAATTTTTAAGGACAATAACCCCACACGGATACTGTAAGAAATCCAAAGATTAAAGAAAGAGGAGATTTATGGAGAGATTTCCTTAGAGGGAACTTCTATCCTCTCTCCACTTCAGAGGGAATGTAGTGAAGCTTGCTCCTTCACATCCAGCCCAGAGGGTGTGGGCTTCAAAGAGACCTCTCTGAAAGTACAGAGGAGCCTTGAACTGGTGCATGACACATAAGCAAGAGGCTGAGCTGTGGCTCTCATCCTTCGTGGGAGTGCAGAGACAAAGAAACGGCCTGTGTCAGATGAAAATGCCCTTTCTCTAATGGTGGGTCAAAGGTGTATGAAGCCCAGAAAACATGTGGGATCTGCAGCAAGGTTCTGCTGAAGAGGGCTTCTGCTGGAAAGTGAGTGGAGTCCAGAAGAAGGTCTGAATAGAAAGGACCACTGGAAAATCAGAAACTGAGGTGAGAGCTAAGCAACCAGCCAAAGTGTGGAGCTGCTGACACCCCGGAAGTCATCGAGAGAGGCCCAGCAGGAGTGCCTCTGAAGGACCCACCTACTCTGTCTACTTGGGAACCACTGAGTTTAATCACTAGCCAGAACCATGAGCTGTGGAGCCAGCTTAAGGCAGCACTGTGACACATGAGCACATCCAGATTCTTTGAGTTCTGAAGCTAGCAGAATTTGACAAGTTCTCTTCAATCAAAAGAATAAAGCATCACTGATAGAAAATTAGTGAGGAGGTCTTGGAAGGGGTTTTTGCAAGTGAAGCTGCAAAAGTGTGATTTAAGTAGCTGTATGGTAGTCCTTAAACTAAGACCTGGCTCCATTCCCCTCTTCTCTCTTCCTGTACACCAACTTCTAGAAGGGTCTCAGACCAAAGAAAGGATCAGCTCACTCCAGTAAAGACCTTTGCTGGAGTGGGGCACATTGGGACTACCTTCTTGCCTTTGTATAAAGATTTAAGTGTTGATTAATGTATTAAATTTTGTACAATTTAATATATTAGTCAACATTAAATACAGAACTGAAAATGTTCTTTAGTGACTTAAAAATACTGTTTCAAATGCTCCAATTTAAAAAATGTTGATTAAAAATTTTTAATGCTTCTGTAAAAAAAAAAATACTGTTACATCGTGCATTACTTATGAGTGCCCCAAAGCATGGGTTCTGCCAGAGTTTCTATTTAGTGGCCAGAGAAAGCCCATCAAATACATTTTCAAGTGGCAATGGGAAGTGGGAAATGAAGGGTTTTGATTATGTTTCATGAGCAGTATTGTTCAGTATCCTGGATACAGATGGTGGTAAGTTCTTCACCAGTAGCATGTGCAAGCAGTTGATGATAGCTTGTCGGGGTGTTGCAGAAGAGATTTAAGCATCTGAATTGTCGTTCCACTGAGTGACTCTAAGATCGCCTTGCTCTGACAGTTTCTGGCTCTATGCTACTTAACTTGCTGAGAAAGGCTTTCTGAAGAAAAGTTTTGACAGTGAGAATGAGAAGCAAGCAAAAGGACAAGGAATTCTTGCAGTGGGTAGAGATGGTGTGAAAACAGAGAGGAACAGATGTAGTACATGTTACAAACAAAGAGCATATGTTCTTTTTGAAAAGGGCAAAATGTTGATCTCTGCTAACAAAAACCCTGATAGATAGAGTGAGAAAAATAGGTGAGATAGATTTAAAATATTACTGCCAACATCCAGCTATTGGTCTGGCACGTAAGAATAATGAAACTTGTCTCCACTCTGTCCTAGCTAACGAAAAGCTAAATAAGCAGCTTTCCCTATGACCTCGGCTCTGCTGAGAATCTAAGACCTACTGATTTTCCAGTCGATTTAGCTTTTTACTAGAGAAGGTAAAATAATAACTTTCATTTTTATTATTCTTAATTTATCCAATAGATAACATTTTGTTCAAAATAATAATAGTAACAATATATAAGTGAAATGAATGACAGCAATGATACAAGAGATGGAAGAAAAGAATTAAGGTTATGTTGTTATAATAAGGTGCTCACACTGCTGGTGAAATGGTATCGTGTTATTTGAAAGCAGGCTTTAATTACCCATAAATACATATGTCAAACTCAAGGGAAACCACTAAAAATGTATAAAAGATATAACTGACATGAAAGAAACAAGAGAAAATAAAACCATAAAAAAAACTCAACTATAAAAGTCAAAAAACCAGAAAAGTAGATGACAAAAATGGGAACAAAGAGTAAGGGCAAAATAACTGAATAATAATAAAGACAATAATGGCAAAAGAAAATGAAAACACAACTTACCAAAATTTGTGAAATGTAGTAAAAATAGGGTGTAGAGGGATATTTATGGTATTGAGATGCATCTTTTAGAAAAGAAGAAATATTTAAAATCTATGTTTTCACCTTAGGAGACTACAAAAAAAAGCAAATTAGGTCCAAAATAAGTAGAAAAGAAGAAATAATAATAATCAAAATAGAAAATGAAACTGGAAAGAGAAAATCAATAGAGAAAGCAAATAAAACCTAAAGCTGGTTCTTTGAGAAGATCAATGAAATTAACAAGTATCTAACTGGACTAAGAAAAAGAGAGGATATAAATGAATATTATCATAAATGAAAGAGGGAACGTGACTACAGACCTTGTGGACATTAAAATGATAGTAAAGGAATACTAGGACAATTTTGACAACTGAGATGAAATGAACCAATTTCTTTTAGACACAATATACCAAAACTCATGCAAGAATAGACAATATGAATAGGTCTATATCTATTAAAGAAACTGAATCAATAATGTTATGGACTAAGTATGTATGTCCCCCAAAATGTATATGTTAAAATCCTAATCCCCAGTGTATTGATATTAGGAGGTGGGCCTTTGGGCAGTGATTAGGTCATGAGGATGGAAGCCTCAAGAGTGGGGTTAGTTCCCTTACAAAATAGAACCCAAAGCTCTCTCCTACCTCTTTCTGCCATGGACGACACAAGAATGCAGCGATATACAATGTGAAAGGGCCTTTACTAGAACCTGACCATGCTGCAATCCTGATCTGGGACTTCCAGCCTCCAGACCTGGAGAAATACATTACTGTTAATTATAAGACACCCAATCTATGGTAATTTGCTTTTGCAGCCTGAATTGACTATGGAAATTAAAAACCTTCCCAAACAGAAAGTAACAGGTTCAGATGGGTTCTGTGGTGAAATGTTTTGCAAAGAAATTATACCATTCTCTTCAGTCTCTTTCAGAAGACAGAGGCAGAGGAAATACTTCCTAAGTCATTCTATGATGCCTGCATAATATACAAAACATTATAAGAAAAGAAAACTATACACCGGTATCTCTCATGAACACTGATGCAAAAGTCTTCCACAAAATAATAGCAAATAAAATCCAACAATGTATAAAAAGAAATATATACTATGACCAAATGGGATTTATCCCAAGTATGCAAGTCTGGTTCAACATTTGAAAACCAAATCATGTAATCCACCACTTCACCAGGCTAAAGAAAAACTACACGATTGTATAAAAAAGCATTTGACAAAAATCCAACACTTATTTGTGATAAAAACTCTCAGTAAACTAGGACTAAAGGGGAATTTACTCAACTTGATAAAGAACATCTCCAAAAAACCGACTTCTAACATTATACTTGAGATACTGAGAAATCAGAACTTTCCCACTAATAAGAAACAAGAGCAGGATGTCTCTTCTTACTACTGTTTTTTTAACACCATACTGAAAGTCCTAGCTAATACAATAAATCAAGAAAAGAAAAGAAAATTTACACAAATTAGGAAGGAAAAAATTTTGTTTGGAGATGATGAAAAAAAAAATTGACCAAACAACCTCCTGGAACCAATAAACAATTATAGCAAGGTAGCAGGATATAAGGCTAATATTAAAAAGTTATTTTCTATGTACCAGCAGTGAGCAAATGAAAATTGAAATTAAAGACACAGTATCACTTACATTAGACTTCCCCAAAATGAAACACTTAAATATAAATATAACAAAAAATACACAAGATCTAAATAGGGAAAGCTATAAAACTTTAATGAAAAAATAAGAGAACTAAATAAATGAAGAGATATTCCCAATTTATGGATAGGATGATTCAATATCGTCAAGATGTAATTTCTTCTCAACTTGATTTATAGACTCAAAACAATCTCAGTCAAAATTCCAGCAAGTTATTTTGTAAATACCAAAAACGAATTCTAAAGTGTATACAGAGAGGCAAAAGACCCAGAATAGCTAATGCAATATTGAAAGAGAACAAAATTGAAGGACATTATAGTACAGTAACATAATACAGTAAGTTTTAAAGTTGAATATTATCCATTATAGTAATGTCCAAGTTCAAGACTTACTATAAAGTTATGATAACTAAGACAGTGTTGTATTGGCAAAAGAGAGAGAAAGAGAGAGAGTCTTAAATGAAACGGAAGAGAGAGAGAGAAAGAGAGAGAATCTTAAATGAAACAGAAGAGAGCCCCAAAGTAGACCTACACAAATGTGGTCAACCAATTTTTTGACAAAGGAGTAAGGACATACAACAGAAAAGATAGTCTGTTCAACAAATGATGTTGGAACAAGTGAACATCAACAAACAAAAAATGAATTTAGACATAGACCTTACACTCTCCACAAAAATTAATTCAGAATGGATCACAGACCTACATATAAAATGCAAAGAGCATAAAAACCTAGAGAATAACATAAGAGAAATTTCTAAATGGCCTTGAGTTTGGTGATGACCTTTTAGATACCACACCAAAGGCATAATTCATGAAAGAAATAATTGATAAGCTGTACTTCATTAAAATGAAAATCTGCTCTGCAGAAGACACTCTCAAGAGAATGAGAAGACAAATCATGCAGTGGGAGAACATACCTGCAACAACATATCTAATAAAAGACTGTCCTTCAAAATGAAAAAGAACTTTTGAAACTCAACAGATTTATATATGGTTTTCAATATTCTTTCCCAATGCTTAGGCTGCCTTTTAATTTTGTTGATTGTTTTCATGGCTTTACAGAAGCTTTTGAGTTTAACAAAGTCCTATTTATTTATTTGTTGTAAGCACTTGTAACATCCAAATGACACTGCCAAGGCCAATGTCAAAGAGCTTTTCCCCTGTGCTTTCTCATATGAGTATCATTGTTTCAAGTATTACATGTAGGTCTTCAATCAATTTTGAGTTGATTTTTGTCTAAGGTGTAAGGAGAGGGTCTAATTTCACTTTTTTTGTATGTGGATATTGAGTTTTCCAACATCACTTGTTGAAGAGACTATCCTTTCTCCATTGTGTCTTTTTGGTACCCTTGCCAAAAATTAGTTGACTGTATTTGCTTGTGTTTATTTCTGGGACTTATATTCTTTTCCATTGGACTATGTATCTGCTTTTATGCTAGTATCATACTGTTTTGATTACTACAGCTTTGAAATATAATTTGAAATCTGGATGTGTAAAGCCTCCAACTTTATTTTCCTTTCTCTAGATTGCTTTTGCTATTCAGGACCTTTTGTGGTTCTATGCAAATTTTAGATTTTTTTTTTTTCTATTTCTGTGAAAAATGCCATTGGAACTTTGATGGAGATTGTATTGAGTCTGCATATTTCTTTGGGTGGTGTGGACATTTAAGCCATATTTATTCTTCAAATCCATGAAAATGAGCTCTATTTTCATTTATCTGTGTCTTCCTCAATTTCCTTCATTAATGTGTTATAGTTTTCAATGTACAGCTCTTTCACTTCCTTGGTTAAATTTGTTCCTAAGTATTTTATTCTTTTTGATGAATGTGCTTTAAGTACTATGCTGAATAGAAGTGATGACAGAGGAGCTCTTTGCCTTTTACTGGATATCAGAGGAAAAACTTCCAGTTTTCTCCCATTGATTATAACAGCTATGGGCTTTTTAAAATGACCTTTATTATGTTATTATGTCAAGGAAATTTCCTTCTATACCTAAATAATTGAAAGTTTATATCAACAATGTAGGTTGAGCTTTGTCAAATGATTTTTCTGCATCTATTGGGATGTTCATGTGTTTTTATATTTCACATTGTTAGCATGTATATAGGATTGACAGATTTGCCTATATTTAAGCAACTTTGTACCCCAGGGGTTAATCCCACTTGACCATGATGCCTAATATTTCTGATGCATTATTGAAATCACTTTGCTAGTATTTTCTTTATATTATCAGGGAAGAGCAAATTAAAGCAACAATGAATATCAGTAAACAAGGAGCAAAATCCAGAACACTGACAATGCCAAATGCCGGTGAGGATGTGCAGCAGTGGACACTCTCATTCATTCCTGGTGGGGATGCAAAGTGATACAGCTAACTTAGAAGACTGTTTCGCAGTGTCTTACAAAACTAAACATACTTTTACCATATGATTTAGCAATCATGCTCCTTGGTATTTACCCAAAGGAACTAAAACTTGTGTCCACACGAAAACTGGCATGTGGATGTTTTTAGCACCTTTATTCATGATTGCCAAAAGTTGAAAGCAACCAAGGTGTGTTTCAGTAGCTGAGTGAAGAGTAAACCGTGGTGCACCCAGACAATGGAACATCATTCAACACCAGAAAGAAATGTTATCAAGCCGAGACTAGACATGGAGGAACCTTGAATGCGTATCAGTAAGTGAAAGAAGCCAACATAAAAAAGCAACTTACTGTGTGATTTCAACTATATGACATGAAAAGGAAAAACTATGGAGACAGTAAAGAGTGATTTCCAGGGGTTAGAGGAGGGAGGGATGAACAGGCAGCACACAGGAGATCTTTAGGGTGGTGAAGCTGTTCTATATGATACTATAATGATGGATCCATGTCATTACACATTTGTCCAAAACCACAGAAGGTACAATGCCAAGAGTGAACCCTAATGTCAACTGTGGACTTTGGGTGATAATGACGTGCCAATGTAGGTTAATCAGTTGTGACAAATGTACCACTCTGGTGGGGAATGTTAATAATGGGGGGGCTGTACACATGTGGGGACAGAGAAAATCTCCCTACGTTCCATTCAATTTTGCTGTGAATCTAAACTGCTCTAAAGAATAGCTGATTTAAACACACACACACACAGACACACACACACACAGACACACAGACACACACACACACACACACACACACACACAAACTACTGCCCACACTAAAACATTTGCATGCCTTTGTAAGGGCCACTGTTCAAAATATATGCTAATGTGAAAGAATAAGTTAACAGCCCAAACTCATTTTTAAAGCTGGTTTATCTCCAAATGCATGAATGTTTTATTACTGTTATTACAAATGCCCTTTAATGTAGGCCTTCTCATTCATTATCTTAGAGATTTCCAAAGTGAAATGAAAAACAACAGTTTCTTGACAAGCTTACAGACTTTAAAGCCGTTAGAGTGGGTGGAAGAAATGAGAATTGCAAAGCTTTATAGACATTGATAGGATCTCTTTATTCTGAAATGATGATATAAATAAGCCTTTTCAAAATCTTCATTGAGTTTAACATGGAAATTACTTTGTTAATTTGGGGATCATGATAATTTTTGGACCTTGGGCATAAATAATGCATTGTCCAGCAAAACTTCAGCCAAAACTTTTACTGGCAAGTTCACAAATTTCAAAAGCTTTACCATGGCAATTTCTAAAAAGGAAATCCTTAAGCTACCATTTTTGTGTGTACATAATTTTCTGTTTTAAACTGAGAAAACGCATTTTTTTTTCTTAAGTCAGAAGGAAATTCATGTTTAATGTTTACTATGTGCTAGGTACTTAACATGAACGGTCTCATTTAATCCTAACAACAAATTCATGAGGCCAGTATTATTATTTTGGCTTTAGATATAAGGAAGCAAAGGCACAAAGTGAAGGCTTATGTTTATGTTTCATGCAATGTTTTAAATACTTCTTGCATACGTTGACATTTAGTTTTTCATAATAACCTTTAAAAGGTGGGTACTATTGTCTCCATTTTGCAGATGTGAAAAGTGCTGCATGGAGAGATCAGAGATTTGTTCGAGGTAAGTGGCAGAAGTTGGAATTGAAATACAGAAGTTGAGTCTGTACTGTGCAACCACTAAGTACAGAGCCTAAAGAGTAGCAAAAGGCTTTACAGTAAGCACATGAGAGAGCCATTTTTCCCTTGTTTTTCTATCCCTTGAGTCTTTTAGATTCAAGATTCCACTAAAAATGAGAGTCATGATTGTTAGGATGAATTGTTTCCCTGAACTGCCATGGCCATATTATTTGTAGCTCTGCTTAGCAAGTATTTAATTCTGATGTAAACGGTTACATGTAAGCTTTTTGAAGACAGAGGCTAATTTCTTTTTGTATCTCTAAGCACCCAACTTTTGTACTGTTGAGGGTACTCAGAAAAGTTTTAAATGAACAGGAGGGTTATCTCAGTTTTTTTTTAAACAAAAGTTTTTGTTGTTGTTCTTGTTCTCTGCTATAGGGACAAATATAACATGCATGAAAAGGTCTACAGCAGATGTTATTGACATACAAAAGTAAGTAGTTTAAACCTGAATCGATAACATTAAAAAAAAGAATGTCAACTGAATGATACATCATTTTAGCTAATAAAAATAATGTAATGTGAATGGATAGAAAATTTACAATAAATATTTAAAAATTACTGTCTTCTCTACATAAATATAACTCTTCTTCTAAGAGACTCATAAAGAATATGTTCTTTGATACAGGACAATGAGTGTCAGAGACTGCGCTATGTTCTTTGACACATGAGTCCCTGTCTGCAACTCTGAGGTCAGCACTCCTCGGATACCTGAGATCACTTCAGGTCTCTAAAGCTGAGAAGCAAAACCCCTGCTCCCCAAGAGAGACATCCTCCTCATGTTCCAAGCAATGTGGCTCAAGTAGGTTGGCCCAGGCAGGTGTGTCACAATGAAGGCATCATTGAACTTGGAGTCATATGATCTGAGTTTAAATCTGAGTCCTGACATTCCCTAGCTGTGTGCTCAGGTAGCTTCCTGGGTTTCAGTTTTTTTCATCTGTATAGTGAGTGTACTAACACTGGCATATTACACTGTTTGAAGGCTTAAGATTCTGTTTGCAAAAGTCGCTGGTATACTGATTTTCCCAGCCAGTGTTTGGACGACGTGAATTTCGTTCATTCCTGTGGGGTAATTCCACTGGGTCTTGGCCACCTCTGACCTGTCTGCCACTCTGCTTGCTGTTACCACTGTAGTTTCTTGAGGTCCTCAGTTCATTCAGTGCTGACTTCAACCCCTCAAATCACTACAGGAACCTCGTGCATTCCTGCACTCTTAACTCGTCTCAGCACTGCCGCTGCCACCAGCTCCCTCCAGCCCCCAACATATGCTTTTCCTTGGGGCTTCCTTGAGGCCCCTCCAGCTGTTCTCACCCCCTCCCTGGAGACCTTCAAGCTCTGTCACCCTCTGGCAGGCTAAGACTTTACTTACCAGAGTCCCTGTTCAACATCAAACATTTACTGAGGGCCTGCTAAGTGCCAGGTTAAACAATGAAGTTATGGGTTCTTGCCCTCAAGGAACTTAAAATTCAGAAGGGGAAATAGACAGACTTACTGTAACACTACAGTGTGAGATGAGTTGAGAGACAGGCAGAGAGTAGGGACCAGGCAGCACTCTTCTATAGATCTGCCTGCCCCCAGTATTTCAGCTTTGCAGCCCCCAGAGTCTTGAGTCTGAGACATTGGATGCAGCAGAAAGTGACCGAAAATCCCAAAGGCTGATAGTGAAAAGGTCTCAGAGAACTGTTTTCATACTTTTCCTGAAATGCGTTCTGCAGGCAGGGCAGGGCAGGGATACTCATGTTCTCTGATGCTCCCAGTCCAGTATGCTAACCCACACACTGGAGGCAACTGCTTATGTGATTTCCACACATAGTGGCTTCTCTCCCTCTTATGGGGGCAGCCCCCCACTCTCCTACTCTACCATGGCACAGGCTCCAGGAAACATTGACCATGTTTGCATAAAACCTACACAAACTGCCTTGTGGTTAAGTAAAAGTGATTCTTTTGACTGCAGAACCTGAGCTTTGGCTTGCTTTTTTACCAGTAGAGGTGGATGTGAGCTAATTTTCTCAACTCTTTTAGTTACTTCCCTTGCAGCCAATAGAAGGCATTCGTGAACATCTGACTAGGTCAGAGTGCAAAGTCTTCTCAAGTCATCAGAGGATAACTGAACCATAAGAGGACTGAACTCAGAACCTTGACTTCATCAGAGGTACATTCTACTCCCCGGCCTACAACGAAGCGATCAGCTCAGAGGAGAGATCCAGTACGTGGATCCATGGCCACAGCTGCTCCCATGATGTAGAATTTTTTAGGTGATTGTAAGAAATATACTTTAAAAATGAGTCTACATATTCTTGCCATAGTTTTCATCAATTGACAAACAGAATGAAATCAACGCAGAAGTAGGTAAAGCGGAGTACATAGACAAGGCATGATTAAGATAAATAAATTCTTCTGCACAAATATTTCAAAACTTGGCTCTTGAAGCATGAGTTCTTAAGGGTAGGCAAAGTCCATTTACTGCTGTATTCTCAGAGAACCTTAGAGATATTTTATAGTTATATGCACATTTTAAGAACTTAAGAAATGTGAGTTAAAGGAATCCAAAACATCTTGCTGAATGTCCAGAATAATGAAGTTAGGAGAAACAAATGAGTTGGAATAAAAGTTGCTTAATGTTGAAACTCAAATACAGAACAAGATATAAATCCATCTTATAAAGTATATTATAAATGTGCTAGACCAGATTTAACCCAAGTACAAGTTAAAAACAAAATATGTGAATTAAGAGTTGGTGAAAAATAAAAATCCACTAATGTCTTCAAAGTTGTTGAAAACGTCTACTAGTTGAATTCTTACATAGTCTTTGACTATAAAGACAACACAAAAACTTAAAACAAGGGGTGGGGAAAGAGATGTTAAAACTTGATGAAAATATTTACTATCTGTCTGTTATAAATTTACCTCTCCCCAAGAGATTTTCTTATTTTTAATTTTCCTATGTCATTAGTAGGGAATACATGAAAAACAGGCTTTTAGACTAACAGCTACCTTAAAAATTAATGTCATAGTTGTTCACTAAACCATCCATTTCTGGATTCTTAAATTCCTCTAGCTAATAGAACCATTCACAAAAAGTCACTTTGGTTCGCTGAAATGGATTCTTTTCCTGTCCAAGAATGAAAAAGTCATCAACACATTATTTCCTTGCAAAATAAAGTGCTAAGCTTAAGAAATAAAATGCAGAAAAGTCAAATGAGAACGTTCTTTGTGAGAGGCCACCTGCTGCTGCAACAGGGCACTTGCTCCTGTCTCCTAAATTCTGCAGTGATGCTGGGGTCCCCAGAGTTTGGGCATAAATAATCCAAACTAGACCCACAGTGCAGAGAGCCCAGTCACCCTTCCTTCCCTCTTTCTGGCACTGGAAAGTAATTGACATGCCCTCTGGTTGCCTTGCTCCAGTCCTATTCACTCCCTAGAATGAGCTAGAAGGAAGCTGCTACCAATCAATATTCATTATCTCCCGTAGCACTCAGCCCCAGGAGGAGAAATGCTGCATTTAGAAAAGACAGGTGGACTTTTGGCAATGTGTAGGAAGGAAGTACATTTCCTAGGCTGGATGCACACCCAGAGAGCTTCTGGGGGTGAAGAAAAGAGAAAAAAGGGGTCTCTGAAGTATTTATTTTGGGAGCTCAAGCATTAAATGTGTCACTTAGTCACTTCACAGTTGTTATTTTCTTCAACCTAGAATATTACCCTCAATGAGAGATAAAATCAAAACCAATTTTTCACAGGGATGGATTTGAAATAATGTGATATCTAACCTAATTTCATAGTTATAATAAAAATACAGGTACTGGTTTTCTTCAAATAAGAAACATTTTGAACATGTAAAAGTAATCTTTGAGTATACATGACTTAATTTGCTTGCTGTCATTCATGCAATGTCCATATGCTGATTGAACATTTAGGGCAGCCCCATAGTACTGATAGATGCAGGAGGAAGATAAAGGGGGTCCCCAGAGGATCTCTGACCCACCCCATAAGTGTTTACATCAGACGTTTTGTGCAGATGAGAGAACCTGCCCAGTGTCTTGTCTGTGCATGCCTGCAGGGCACTGGGGACCCACCTGCACACTGGGAGAATGGAGTAGAGCCATGGGATGGTCAAGTCTTGTGCAGTGGGGAGGAGTCTGGCCCCCTCAGGCCCTGAATCGGTGGTACCCTGTTAGCAATACTCCCTCTCACTTTGCGGAGAGTTTTCTTTTTTCTCTCTTTTTCTTTTCACCCAATAAATTCTGCTTTCCTCACCTTTCAATGTGTTCACATGCTTAATTTTTTCCTGATCATGATACAAGAACCCAGATTTAGCTGAACTAAGGAGCAAAGATTCTGCACTATTTTGGTGGCCCCTACAGGGACATAAGGAAGAATGAGTAAAATGCAGACCAACGAATCTTTTCCCTCTTGTTTCTAAGCCTTTTTGTCCTCGGACTTCTGAGGGTAGAGGAAGCTGTGTGCCATCCCACCCCAATGGCCACAGACGTGCATGTGGGACAGATGGGTGAGTGATGTCTCCCCAGTTTCACTTCCTTCCTGGCTGGGGTACGTGGCTGTGCTGCTG
The DNA here is from genome assembly GCF_048565385.1 of Saimiri boliviensis. Classification (NCBI taxonomy): domain Eukaryota; kingdom Metazoa; phylum Chordata; class Mammalia; order Primates; family Cebidae; genus Saimiri; species Saimiri boliviensis. The sequence goes on from NC_133456.1 coordinate 69,072,976, forward strand.
CATGTGCATGTGGCATCCAATGGCCACACAGGGTGGGAAGGAGCCATAGCCACTGCTTGGGCCCCAAGACAGCTCAGGGTCCCAGGTCCCAGGCAGCAGAATGCAACCATTCCTCATCACACATTCAGGAGTTTATCCTTTTCTCACCCAACAGCAATTAAGTTTCACTCCCTGTTGGAGGAACCATTTGCATAAGAACGAGAGGTTCTTCCCCCAGGCATTTTTCTAAACCTGCACTTTCAGCTATTTTCCCCTTTTTCTGTACCCTGTCAGTAGTTGGCACGGCCTTGCATGTTAAATTTTTTGTTTTCTCTACCAGGTCAAGGATTAACTTTTAAGCAAGAGGTTTTTTCCTGTTAGAAGATATTTTACTAGGCCAGGACCCCAACTATCACTGTTTATGTTCTCTGTAAAGTTTTAATTATGAAAAAGCATCTGAGAGGTTGTTTTTAAGCTGTAGCCAATCTGGTGTGCTTTGCATGTCTTTTTGTGTGGTCCACAAACTTTGCTGCAGGATTCCATCTTGTTGAACATCCTTGGAAGTATAACTTGTAACCACATGGCTGTGATTTGTTTTAGCCTCTGCCATTTTATGATGGTGACTGGGGTCAATCCTGGCTTAGGGAACGAGTCCCTTCTGGTTTGATTTCTGCACAACCTGTCCCATTTGTTGATTTTCTTCCCCTCCACAAACCACCTTGGATTTTTCTTTCTCTGAGCCTTCAGTAAAGTTTGAAAGCCAGAAATATTGGCCACTTGGCATGGAAAAAGTCAGGTAATAAGTGATTTAAAGGGATTTTCTTAAAGAGCACTTAGCTTAATTAAAAGTGGATATCCACGTTGTAGATATATTTAAAAGGCCTTTATATTTTTCTCTTACTGGATCTTGTTTTGCTGGAAAAAGATTTTTCATCACTCAACTGAATTATTTTTCTCCACTTTACCATGCCACTCTTAATGCAGGCATGAGAAGAGAGTGAATTCTCTTCTCCTCATGGAGCCCCAGGAATTGGAGGCAGATGAATCCCTCTCAAAATCTTTTTGTCTTCTGGTTGTACCTCTTTATTAGGCCCCCAAAACAGCATGTTTTCCTAGTCTTGCTCTTAATGGGTTCCACCCAGAGGCCAATAATCCAATTAGGAGATTGGTAAACAAAAAATCTTATAGCTACTAGATCCTTTTCTGCCTGTCTGTGTAGTTATATATGTGGTGTGTGAGTGATGTCTATTAAAAAAGAGCTCTAATTAATTAACTTAAAGAAGGATAAATGCTTGGATGAAATATTTATTAAAAGAAAGATAAAAGCTGTGGTACCTTTTAGTTCATGTGACTTTAATCTTTGTGAAATAAAAACAGCCTTAAAGAATGTTGATAAAATACAGATGTCATCAAAATGTAAATTGCTGCCTAGGGTTAAAGGATTGTTTTAAATTTGATAAGATAAAGTTACAAGTTGTGTGGAAGGATTGTAAAGAGTAATATTGCAGAAAAATTTCATACGTGACTATGTTGTCTAAATTCAAAAGGGTATTATAAGGTTTTTCTGTTAATTGAGCATTGAAATGAAAGCACAACCAGGTACTCTTAAGGAACTAATCTGCTCTTTATCAAAATTTGTAAAGGGTTATAACATATTTTTGCTTTTTTAAAATGTCTGAGTCATCATTTTGGCAAAACAAATAACTTACAGTAATCTGGAATTCTGTTTCATAAAATCAAGTGTTTTAAACCTGTAATGTATTTAACAGGCTTCCCAAAATCAAACCTCTGTTTCAAAATCATCTTTCCTGACTCTTGGCTTTTGGATGCTACAGAGAGCCCATTGGAGCATCCAGAAGAGAGGTAAATAGTATTATTTAACATGTTTAGGTACATGGAATTGCCAAAATGATATTTAATTGTCTTCATGTTATATTTTAGGGAATATTAATATGTGTTCTAAAATTATAGGGGATTTATCAAATTCTAATGTCTGAGTATACACTATCAATCACAATCAAGGTTATGTTAAACTATTGTAAGCCACAGAGATAACCAAATTTCTTTGTCGATAGTTTTTCTTACTGAACTGCCTTTGACATTTTGTTATTCACAGACAATTGTTATCTCATTTTGATCCTCTTCAAAAGATGGTTTATAATCAGCTACAGAACTTCAACAGTGCTCCCAAATGTAGGTTTCTGATAACCATGACATTGGAATAATAGAAAAACATACAGGACTCATGAAGAGCTGAAATGTTTACGAATATCAAGCAAAACAAGAGTTAACTGAATGGACTGAACTAATAGAAAAAGTAATCTCTTTGACTTTTTCTTGGAACATTGCTGATTCTTGTTTGTTATTCCGATTCAAGGAATCTTATTTTGAGCTATTTATGGCCTTTAATAGTTGAGTAAGTTTATGCCTGTGAACAAAATTTGGAACATATTTGTCTTTCTCTCTCTCTCTCTGCCTGGCTTCTCCAGAATTTGGAAACTAGTTGTGAGTATTTTAACTTAAGGCACTATAGTTGTTTGTATCAGTGTAATAAGAATCAATTTTTCTTTTGCAACAGTATGCAATTGGGAAAAATGGTTGCTTTGGCAAGGCTTTGCCTGGAAGGCTACGCTTCCCTTTAAGGAGTCAAGCTCGACCTGCAGAGCTAATAAAAACCCTTTGGGAAAGCTAGCTTCATACCTGTCTACACAGTCCCTGTACAGGCTTTCTAACCTGCAATGAGTAAAGAATATCACTTTCTAGCAGGCCTAGGAACCCCATGCTCTTGTTACCTCAAGAAGAGACGAGTTTTCCCAACTCACAGGTATTTGAGGGTAGAAACCCATGGCTGAGCTGGGCTTTACAAAGTCCTGTCTGACGTCCTTTGTGAAACAGAGTTCCATCAAAGCTAATCCAAAAAACCTACATAGAAAAATTATTCTTACTGTACTTTATGTAAATAATCAGGCGAACTATAAGACTAAAGTATCCTATCTGAGATTCCTTGTGAATCAGAGTTCCATCAAAGCCAATCTAAAAGGCCTTTGTAGAAATAATTATTCTTGCTGTAATTTATGGAAATTATCAGGCCAAGTATAAGGCAAAAGTATATTTTGCAAACAACTCAGTCCTATCATGATTTGTTTTTAACAAAAATGAGGACTGGAGAGAGAGAAATTATGTTTTATCATATATTTGTCATTAAATTCTAGACTTAGCTGGGTGTGGTGGCTTATGCCCATAATCCCAGCACTTTGGGAGGCTGAGAGCAGACAGATCACCTGAGATCAGGAGTTCAAAGCCAGCCTGACCAACATGGAGAAACCCAATCTCTACTAAAAATACAAAATTAGCCAGGCATCGTGGTGCATGCCTGTAATCCCAGCAATTCAGGAGGATGAAGCAGGAGAGTCACTTGAACCCAGGTGGTGGAGGTTGCGGTGAGCCAGGATTGCACCATTACACTCCAGCCTGGGCAACAAGAGCAAAACTCCATCGCAAAAAAAGAAAAAAATTCTCCACTCATTGGTTGTTTTTAAGTTTTTGCCTACATTTTACACTAACCCTGCTTATTGCTGTAAACCAAGCAGCACTCACTGACTGTAGCTCAGAAGAAACAAAAGGGATGGGTAATGTAAAAATCTGGGATAATATTCTAGTTCTGAGCAATTACCCTGCAAATCCTGCCAGGTGATGGGAATAGACAGGGTGCCCATTACCTGCAGGTTTCCTTTTGGGGGAAGGAAGACCAAGGGAGCTAACAAAGTCAAGCCCCATGTACCCAAATCTTGGCAAGCACAACTATAGCCACCAGTTATCTGAGCATGTCACAAAACATCATTTTATCTCCCTTCTTAGAGGAGGACTCAATTCCACAGCTTCACCTTAGCATTTGGCATAAAATAAGATGTCCATGCAACCCCCAGAGACACATTTTTGATCCCAAACTCAACTCCAAGCTTTGGAACAAAACCTAGGAAAGAAAACTGGATTTGAGGGATCCAGAAGCAGATGATAACAGAAGCTAAAAGGCACAGTACAGGTGAGCATGACCAATTCCTGCTGATTAAGCCAAGCTTCTCATTTCATGGGTAAAGGTCATGTTAGTATCCATGGCATAAATGAGGTCTAGGGCATTTGAAGGTTGCTGACAGCAGGGGATATAGGCCATATGTGGGTAAGTGGACATTCCCACCCCTAGACCCCCTGTTAACATGGATGAAAGCTGCTTTGATGACACCCATGAGTAGCACCTTGTCATGGTCACCAGTACTTGGGGATATAAGAAAAGAAAGAAAGAGGAATGCCTCACTTTCTCTCCCTCACACACCGTGGGTATTTGCTAGGAAGAGAAGGAAACCTAGCATGCCTCACTCCCCTCTTTCTAGATGAGTAGCCATCCATTTTCAGCCTGCACCCCTTTCTAATGTTTCCTGAACTCTGGAACTCCTTTGGGAAAAAAAAATGCCTTTTTTTTTCTTTTTTCTTCTCTGTTCTCTTTTCACTGATTTGCAATTCTATCTCCATACTTTGGGACACTCCTCTCAGATATATCTTACAAATGGGAAAAGTTAATTTCCCAAAACTGTTTTCATGCTGCTGATAAAGACATACCTGAGACTGGAAATTAAAGGAGGTTTAACAGACTCACAGTTCCACATGGTACAGAAGCCTCCCAGTCATGGCAGAAGGCAAGAATGAGCAAGTCACGTCTTACATGGATGGCAGCAGTCAAAGAAAGAGCTTATGCAGGGCAACTCCCCATATAAAACTACCAGATCCTGTGAGACTTATCTACTATCACAAGAACAGCACAAGAAAGACCTGTCGCATGATTCAATTACCTCCCACCAGGTCCCTCCCACAACACATGGGAATTCAAGATGAGATTTGGGAGGGGACACAGCCACACCACACCACCAAGCCTTAAACTAGTTGGCCTAGGACTGGACTTTGGAGAAGGGAACCCAGGAGCCTGAAATGTCAGCAAAAGGATAAAAGTGTTTTTTTACCAGTTGGATTTTTTATCTCCCTATCCCTGTGCAAACTGGTAAAAGACTTTAGGATTTTTGAGCCACCCTTAACTCCATTTGTTTTGTTTTGATACATGTTTTCTAATAATCCACTTTGTCTCTTTTTGCCTTCAGGCTATCACACTCCAAAAAGTCAGGCAACCAGAGCCTCAGACAATCTCCCCTTTTGCCAGGAAAACTTAGATGAACCTCAGAGGGAGCTCTGAGTGCTCTTTTCCCAAAACAGCTCTCCCTGTCAGGAGGAAACTGTTAAGATTGGTCTTCCTCCGACCCATTCGAATTATCCTTATTCTAATGGCAGTTAGATGTACTTCTTTAGAGGGGGAAATGATATATATAGGAGGCAGATGAGGGCGGTTCCCCAGAGAATTTCCAAGCCACCTCAAAAGTGCTTACATCAGATGACTTTGTGTAGATGAGGGAAATTGCCCAGGGTCTTGTCTGCACACACCTGCAGTGGACTGGGGCCTGCCTGTGCACTGGGAGAATGTGGTGAAGACGTGGGAAGTTCATCCTTCACAGGACAGGAGGAGCTGCTTCGGCTCCTGTGTGGTGGCCTGGAATTCAATCTGTGAGGTGACAGCCTGTTAGCAAGACGCCCTCTCACTTTGCTTGGAGTGCCCTTTCTCTTTTTTTCCTTTTCATCCATTGAATTCCACTCTCCTCACTCTTCAGTGTGTCTGTGTGCCTAATTTTTCCTGCTTGTGATACAAGAACCTGGATCTAGCCGAACTAATGAGCAAAAATTCTGCGTCAGTATTATGCTGAGAAAAACAGTTCCGTGTAGAGAGACCTGCTACTCACAGTCCCCAGAACAAAATATAGCTATTATCTGGAAGTTTGTTAGAAATGCGCAATCTTAGCTGCACTAGACCTACTGAATCTGAACTTGTATTTAACAAAATCCAAAGGTGATTCACACACACATTAATGTTTTTAAAGCACCAGTGCAGAATGCTCTCCCAACTTTTAAAAAATCCCCCATCTCTATCCATTAAAAAAGTAACACCCTTCACAATGTATCGATAATTTATAAAGTATATATGTACTACTATAACATGGTGTATATTTTATGAAGAAGCATTGGCCAGGCACGGTGGCTCACGCCTGCAATCCCAGCACTTTGGGAGGCCAAGGTGGGTGGATCACTTGAGGTCAGGAGTTTGAGATCAGTTTGGTCAAAATGGTGAAACCCATCTCTACTAAAAATACAAAAAAAAATTAGCTGGGTGTGGTGGCGGGTGCTTGTAATCCCAGCTACTTGAGAGGCTGAGGCAGGAGAATTGCCTGAACCCTGGAGGCAGAGGTTGCAGTGAGCTGGGAATGCACCATTGCACTCCAGCCTGGGTGACAGAGCAAGACTCTGTCTTAAAAACAAACGAACAAATGAAAGCATTAAAACATAAAACAAGTTTAAAAATAGACATTCTAGTAATTTCTTGCCATGCATCAGTAAATTGTCTCAAGCACATACCCACATTGCAGATCCCTAGCCATGAGGCCAGTGCACCGAACCACAAAGATATGAACATCTGGGCTTAATTCCTGGCTCTGCCACATCCTTGCTTCAGTTTCCAGAAGACTTGGGATAATCTGAAGCACAACTCCAGTTGCACAGCACTCTGGGTTGCAGAAAGAAGAGGTGATAGAGAAAGGGAGCTAGCAAGAAAAGGAGTCATGGCCAGGGAGAGAGAGAGGCTGATGACCATGAATCAAGTCCCAATTAAAGAAAGGCAATCCCAGTTCAGCTATAGGAAGGTTAACAATTCAAGGGGAGTCTGCTTCCTCAGAAGTTGTGAATAGTAATGGGCAATGCTCTAAGAAAGATACTGCCTCAGTAATTAAACAGGAAATAGAAAATGAGTGAGAACTGGAAGCAGATTCCTCAGGGGTAGAAGGAAAAAACTGCCAGTTTGGAGATAGGGAGATCCTAGGTTCAAATGATTGCTGCACTTTTTATAATCCGCGTGACTTTGGCAAGTTACTTAAATAAATTCTTAGAGTCTCTATTTCCTGTTGTGGTTAATATGAGGTGCCTTGGATTATGGAGAAGTCTCAACAACCTAAAGCCATCCCAAATGAACCCACCACGGTTTGAGTTCAAGACAAAGAACGGGCAAACCATTCCAAATAATAATAACCTGTTTTCTCTTAAACTTTCCCAAACAAAAAATTTCTCAAATTTTTCTATAAATTCACAGGGTCAGTTGCCAAGAAAGCAGAATGTAAAGGCAGCACTTCCCTAACTGGGACTGGTGCTTTTGAGTTGCAGGTGCCCAAAACCCATTCTCATGGTGTCTTGGCTTCCCCGACAATCAGCTGAAGATCATGAATTCAGGTGCTGAGTGGCGGCTTCACGATCAGGAGGGTGCTTTGCACTCCTGCTTCCACACCGCCTGAGAAACGGGCACAGTGGAATAGGTAAGTGTGCCAGCTCCAGAGCCAGGCAGATGTAGACTTCAGCACCCGAAAATAAAGTGCGTTTTTTTCAGGGTTATAAATGAATTTGGCAGCTGTCTGCTTGACCAGAGGGCTAATTTCTCCAGATGATGCCACTTTCCTGAGGTGGCAGAGCGTTCCTGGTTGCCAAGATAGTAGCACAGGAGAAGCCCAGAGGCAGATTGCTTAGGGGAAGGGAGGAAGTATAGGGTTGGGCTTATATTTGAGAAATTTGAAAGCTCAAGACCACTACAACGCTGGAGGCATCAAGTGGCTCCCTGTGTTCTTTAGTCCCCTAACGGGAGCCATTTCCGATCCCCCAGTTACCAGGGTAAAAGTGAATGCCCTACCGCCAGCAGTTCTCCACTACCTGTGACAGAAACCTTCAACCTACTGGGTGCTTACCACCTTCTCTTGGGCAGGGCCTGACAGTGACAACATGTCTCTTTAATTCTCCACGAAATAAGATAGATTGGTGGGTTTCTCTAGATTCTGGTTTCAGGAAGACACACATTTTAGTTGTGACTGCTGGCTGTGTAATCTTGGTCAAAATAACCTGTCTGACTTCGGTTTTTATTCTGTATAATGCAGATCAATATAATAATAGTTAACCTTCATGATGGCTTCCTCTGTGCCAGACACTGTTATTTGCTTTATGTGAATTGTCTCCTTTTACGCTTCTGGCAAGTCTGGGTTCTGTACTATTATATCCTCATTTTTACAGATTGGGAAACTAGCTTAGACAAATTTTAAAACTTACTTAAATTTACATCTACAAAGTTCTGGAGTTGAGGTTCTGTCTCAGACACTAAAGCCTCATAAATAAGATGATGACCCAAAGCACATTGCACCTGCCTGGTGGAGAGTTAGTGCTACCATAATGGCAGCCTCAATTTCCTCTTCAGTTATGAGGAGAATGGTGAAGGCAAAGGACTTTGTAAACAATCAGGTGCTGAGCCCAGGTGAAGGATTCCTTAATGCAGACTGCAGCTGTCGCTTGACCCTTAAGAAGAGGGAGGGAGAAGTCAGTCCAGGAAAGCCAGCCAGCAAAAAGCTGGAAGCTACTCTAGACCTTGAAAGAGAAACAGAATTGGGTTTGTCAGAGCCACCTTTATTTAGTATATATGCACCTAAGCTTCAGGGTTTATGCAAATTGTTGAATAATTTCATTATTTGTAGAGAAGTGCTATGTTTCTTTACCATACTAAAGGTGAATTGCCAATGAGGTTCTATTAGCATGAAGAGAGTATTTTTCTTTTTATTATTATTATACTTTAAGTTCTGGGGTACATGTGCAGAACACGCAGGTTTGTTACATAGTTATACATGTGCCATGGTGGTTTGCTGTATCCATCACCCCGTCATCTACATTAGGTATTTCTCCTAATTCTATCCCTCCTCTAACCCCCCGCCCCCTGACAAGCCTCAGTGTGTGATGTTTCCCTGTGTCCATGTGTTCTCACTGTTCAACTCCCACTTATGATTGAGAACATGTACTGTTTGGTTTTCTGTTCTTGTGTTAGTTTGCTGAAAAAGGTTTCCAGCTTCATCCATGTTCCTGCAAAGGACAGGAACTCATCCATTTTTCTGGCTGCATAGTATTCTGTGGAGTATATGTGCCACATTTTCTATTAACGCCTAGTTTGAGTAAATCAGAGAATTGGAGTTGTTGATGTTCCTTGAATATGATGGAAAGTATGTATGTGTAGATAGCAAATATCAATGCCTTTTGAGAGAAGCATGATTATTCAGCTTTACTGTAGCTCAATTTCCATTTCAAAACAAAGGAAAGGAAGAAAAAATACTTTTGTAGAAGTGAAAAAATATTTTAAGACTGTAATTTGCTGTATTAATTAATCATTAATTAATTATTTTATTTATTCAAAAGGCATTTACTGAGTACCTGAAATGCTCCAGGCCCTGTGGTAGCCTAATAATAAATGAGTTTCTATTATTTTAGAATTCAGCAGAAATTCCAATAGGAAGCAATGTAGGAAACAAAGATATCAGGATAGTTAGCTTTAATCTGTCACAAAATAGGCTTAATGAGCTATTTCCAAGTTTAGTCTGAAGATTACAAATCAAATGCAATGCATTAGTTTGGTGGGTGAAATGCCTCCTCTGTGAAAACTTTAGGAGGTCACACTTCCCCAAACTCCTCATGGTAAATGTTTGTGTATCACGTGTGTATCAGTGTGTATCACATGTATCATGTGTGTGTTGCATGTGAGTATTGTATCAGTGTGTATCACGTATCGCATGTGTGAGTATTGTGTGTGTATCACGTGCGTATCGTGTGTGTATTGTGTGTATCAGTATCACATGTGTGAGTATTGCATGTATCATGTATCAGCATGTATATGTGTATCATGTGTGTACATGTATCACAAGTGTGTTGTGTGTGAGTCAGTGTGTATTGCATGTGTATCATGTGTATCACATGTGTATCATGTGTCTCGTGTGTATCATGCATATACCATGTGAGTACCATGTGTGTATCATGTGTCTCGTGTGTATCATGTATCACGTGTATACCATGTGTGTGAGTACCATGTGTGTATCATGTGTCTCATGTGTATCATGTGTGTATCACGTGTATATCATGTGTGCAAGTACCGTTTGTGTATCATGTGTGTTTGCTGCTGTTGTGTCCTATCAAGCACCACTCGCATGTAGGAGTCTACTATTTAAACGGCTGCTTTGAAGTAGCAAAGTTCTCTGACTTAAACTTCTAGAATAGAAGACCTTTCCCTCTGGAGGACGTTCTCCATTTCCAACTTGATTTCCATTCATGTAGGGCAAATCTACTTTCCTTTGTCAGCTAACAGCTTAAGATACTTTTAGCAAATCTAGGATGTCGAAGTAACGTAATCACTTTTCTAAAGTTACTTTACCAGTAGAAGTCATGGCTCCCCAGATATTTGCTTGTAAGGTTATTATTATTATTATTTTAGCAGCCACATGTCTTCTGTAATGTGAAGGTAGTTGTCCCTGAAGGAACATTCTGAGCTGAATTGAGGCTGCATATCCCATTTTTACATCTGAAAGCATATGCTTCAGTATATATTAAAACCAAGATTAAGTTGTTAGTAGCTGAACAATATGTGTAATATATAAACTATGATGATATTTTAGTGAAAAATGAGAACAAAATAATAAAACATAAAGCCTCAAAAAGCAATCCTATGTATTTTCTTCTGTGGTGCCCATATTCATAGGACAAGTATGTAAGGTTACACACCAAACTGATTACAGTTTTATCTTGAGATGGGGGTGAGAAAGTTCAAAGAGGGCATTTAAATGGAGACAACAGTCTATTAGGGTTGATTTCAGGAGTCTATGACAAAACAGTGAAATTCACAGTGACTTTTTTTCTTTTAAAAGGGAAGTCCAGAGGTAGACAGGACAAGTGTGAAGATTCCATGAACACAGGAAGATGGGCTCTTTCTGGCATTCTACTCGGTCATTTCTAATATGTGACCCTCATTCTCATGGCCCAATATGAGGGCTGGAGTGCCAGTCAGCGCTGAAGAGTTCTAAGGAGTAGGGTGGAGAAATCAGTAAGAAAGGAACACAGCACCTGTGCCAGATATCCTTTAAGCCAATTTCCCAGATGCTGTCATGTAACATTCTCATCTACATTTTATTGTTCTAATGTATTTAGGTGGTGAATTCTACCTGCAAAGAAGTCTCAGAAACATTGTCGTTATTTTGCCTGGTCATGTCTCTAGTTTGTTACTAAGTCAGAAAGGGAAGATGAATACTGGGATGGGTACCTGAGGTCTCTTGCCATAGTCATCAAAGGACTTTTCCTCACCAGTAGAGTTTTGCTGTTTTAAGAGGGGAATAAATGTATGTATCAATGCATAACTGAAAAATCATTTTAAAATAAAAAAGGGAGTAACTACCTTATTTTTAAATTCTACTAATCTGAAAGTATTTATAATACTTTATTTTTTTTCCATAAGTTATTGGGGTACAGGTGGTATCTGGTTACATAAGTTCTTTATTGGTTATTTGTGAGATTTTGGTGCACCCATCACCAAACAGTATACACCACACCCTGTCTGCAGTCTTTCATCCATTGCCCCCACCCATTCTTCCCCTCAAAGTGCCCAAAGTTCACTGTATCATTCTTATGTGTTTGCCTCCACATAGCTTAGCTCCCACATATCAGTGACAACATATGTTTGGTTTTCTACTCCTGAGTTACTTCACTTAGAATAATAGTCTCCAACCTCACCCGGGTCACTGCAAATGCTGTTAATTAATTCCTTTTTATGGCTACGTAGCATTCTGTCTCACACACACACACACACACACACACACACACACACACAGTTTCTTTATCCACTCATTGATCGATGGGATTTTACTATTGTGAATTGTGCCACTATAAACGTGTGTGCAAGTATACTTTCTGAATAATTACTTATTTTCCTCTAAGCAGATACCCCGCAGTGGGATTGCTGGATCAAATGGTAGTTCTACTTTTAGTTAGCGAATCTCCACACTGTTTTCCATCGTGGCTGCACTAGTTTACATTCCCACCAACAGTGTAGACGTGTTCCCTGATCACTGCATCCATGCCAACATGTATTTTTTTTTTTATATTTTTTGATTATGGCCATTCTTGTAGGAGTAAGGTGGTATTGCATTGCGGTTTTGATTTGCATTTCCCTGATCACTGGTGATGCTGAGCATTTTGTCATGTGTTTGTTGGCCATTTGTATATCTTCTTTTAAGAATGGTCTAGTCATGTCCTCAGCCCACTTTTTGATGGGATTGTTTGTTTTTTCTTACTAGTTTGTTTGAGTTCTCTGTATATTCTGGATATTAGTCCTTTATATATATAGATGTATAGATTGTAAAGACTTTCTCCTGCTCTGTGGGTTGTGTGTTTACTCTGCTGACTGCTCCTTTTGCCATGCAAAGCCTCTTTAGTTTAGGTCCCAGCTATTTATCTTTTTTTTAAAATTGCGTTTGCTTTTGGGTTCTTGGTCATGAAATCCTTGCCTAAGCCAATGTCTAGAAGGATTTTTCCAATGTTATCTTCTAGAATTGTTACTGTTTCAGGTCTTAAGCTTAACTCCTTAATCCATCTTAAGTTGATTTTTGCATAAGGTGACAGATGAGGACCGAGTTTCATTCTCCTGTGTGTGGCCACTCAATTATCCCACCACCGTTTGTTGAAAAGGGTGTCCTTTCTCCACTTTGTGTTTTTGTTTGCTTTTTCAAAGATCAGTTGGCTCTAAGTATTCGGGTTTATTTCTGGGTTCTCTATTCTGTGACACTGGTCTGTGCGCCTATTTGTATATACCAGTGCCATGCTGTTTTGGTGACTATGTCCTTACAGCATAGTTTGAAATCAGGTAGTGTGATGGCTCCAGATTAGTTCTTTTTGCTTTGTCTTGCTTTGGCTATGTGGGCTCTTTTTTGGTTCCATATTCACTTTAGGATTTTTTTCAATTCTATGAAGAATGCTGGTGGTATCTCAATGTAGATTACATTGAATTTGTAATTTGATTTTGGCAGTATGGTCATTTTCACAAATCGATTCTATCCATCCATGAGCGGGATGTGTTTCCATTTGTGTCATTTATGATTTCTTTCAGCAGTGATTTCTAGTTTTCCTTGTAGATGTCTTTCACCTCCTTGGTTAGGTATATTCCTAAGTATTTTATTTTATTGCAGCTACTGTAAAAAGGAGTTGCATTATTGTTTGATTCTTTGCTTGGTCACTGTTGGTGTAGAGGAGAGCTACTGATGTGTATACATTAATCTGTATCTGGAAACTTTGCTGACTTCTTTTATCAGTTCTAAGTGCTGAAAGTGTTTATAATACTTTCAAATTGCATCTAATTGATATCCAGACTGTAAGTTTTGTGCAAGAGGATAACCCAGAGTATCCCTCCTGAGCCCATTGTGGTTAGGTGAGTTGACAGCCACAGAGACTTAAGTGGGGATTTACTCTGAGACTCAGTTATAAACCTCTGAGCTGTACCCTGCTGCGCCAATCTGAGCAAATTCTACTCTTCTCTGCCTTGTACTTTTTAAAAATTTGTAGTCAGATACGCCTAACTTTATGTATTACCTTAACCACTTTTGAAAATACAGTTCAGTAATGTTAAGTATGTTTACATTATTGTGCAACTTCAATTTCCAAGACTCTTTTCATCTTGCAAAACTAAGACTCTATGCCTCCCAAACATCAACTCTCCATTCTCTCCTCTCTTCAGCTCTTGACAGCTGTCATTGTACCTTCTGTCTCTAAATTTGACTACTCTATGTGCCTCACATAAGTGGAATCATATAGCATTTGTTCTTTCTGTGACTAGTTTATGTCACTTACCATAATGTTTTCAAAGTTCATCTGTGTTGTAGTACATGACACAGTTTCCTTTCTTTTTAAGGGTAACATTCCATTGTATCCATAGATCACATTTTGTTTATCCTTTCATCGGTTGATGGCCATCTGGATTGTTTTCAACTTTGAGCTATTGTGACTAATGTTGCTATGAATGTGAATGTACAAAGATCTCCTTAAGACCCTGCTTTTAATTCTTCGGCGTAGATACTCAGAAGTGGAATTTCTGGAGCACACGGTAATTCTACTTTCAATTTTCTGCAGATCTGCCATCGTTTTTTCTATAGTGACTGTGCTGCAATGCAGGAGAGGAACTCTTGAGCCAAGGAGCCCAGATATTTTTCTACCAACAGTGCACAAAGGCTCCAAATTTCCCACGTCATCACCAACACTTGTCATTTTCATTTATTTTACATTAACAGCCATTCTAATGGGTGAGAAGATGTAGGACATTCCCTTGTAGTTTTGGTTTGCACATCCTTCATGATTCATAATATTGAGCATCTTTTTTTGTGATTTTTGGCCATTTATACATCTTCTTTGGAGAAATGTCTATTCAAGTCCTTTGCTCATTTTAAAAATCAGGTTGTTTTTGCTGTTGCTGATTTTTAAGAGTTCTTTATATATTATGGACATTAATCTTTTTTATTTTTGAGATGGAGTTTTGCTCTTGTCACCCAGGCTGGAATGCAATGGTGGGATCTCGGCTCACTGCAACCTCAGCCTCCTGGCTTCAAGCGATTCTCCTACCTAGCTTCCCTAGCAGCTGGGATTACAGGCATGCACCATCATAACTGGCTATTTTTTTTTTTTTTTTGCATTTTTGGTAGAGAACAGGTTTCTCTATGTTGGTCAGGCTGGTCTTGAATTCCTGATCTCAGGTGATCTGCCTGCTTCTGCCTCCCAAAGTGCTGGGATTACAGGTGTGAGCCACTGTGTGATAAAAAAAAATATGATTTGCAAATACTCTCTCCCATTCTGTGGGTTGTCTTTCCATATGTGTGAGTGTGTCCTTTGATGCACTCTGTTTTGTGTTTTGCTACCATGACTATCCCCACTCTGAATGCATAGTTTCTAGTACTGACCCTAGATCTCACTCCTGTGACTATGAGCCATCTTCTTTGCTTCATATTGATTCTTACTCCAGTGTTTGCAACAATGGCCTAGTTCCATAATAACTCCCTAACTAGCTTCCTGCCTGATTTCACTCTTGGATCCTCTTAATCATCTTCTAATTAAGGCCTGGCTTACTTCAGAACTTCTTTTGTCCCTTAAAAATCTGTAGAACCTTGCAGCCATAAAATTTATGATAATTTGTTAATTCTTAGATCATGTGAAAGATTTAGCTTCCAGTTTCTAAAAGACACAAAATGAGGCAAATAAAATAACAATCCAGAGCTACATAATCTAGGAGGAGAGTGAATCACACCAAAACTCTATGGATTTCTGCTACAAATAAATATCTGAAACTATGAAGGATCTGTGATTTAGCCTACATGCAAATTAGCAATTTGCCTGCCACATTTCGTGACTGCTGGAAGAATTCGTGACACTTTTAGGTTAGAGAAAAAAGGACTTCATAAGTCACAGCAATAGCATCAGCCAGTGCCTGTGTTTCCTTGAGCCCCAGATGCAATAGGGCAGTATGAAGAGGGTCAGGTGATACCTGCACAGACATATCGGGAGTTCCTCTCCTGCACTGCATAAGGAGGTAAGGAATCCAAATCTTTGTAACAGGCAAGAGGCATACCTGTACTTTTCTCTGGAAGGAGACACTATTTCTGTCTTCCAAGCTATTTTCTATAAAAACAACCTTGAAAAGACAATCCAGAACAAAGAGTAGTTAGTGTCTTACTTGAAGACTTGCAGAAGCATGAGAGAGCCATGGAATTTTCTCCCACAAATGAGAAATTACTTTTATTTTCTTTCTTAGAGCTTTCTGGCTCTAAGACCAAAAATCTATAGCTTCTCTTTGGGACAAAAAAATTAATTGAGATAAACATTTTTTTCGTAGCCCTAAACTGTAAGATAAAATAGGCATTTGGAATCATACCTAGAACATAAATCAAACAATATAATGGTAATGTGTCCAGAGTTTTGCACATATAGAGACATTGTTTTCATATAGCCCTTTCTTTGGTAGGTATGGAATAAACCAAAGAAAAAAATTAAATCAAATTCTGTAAAGATACTGTTGTGAAAACGTTCTACGTATCTTAACAGTAATAAAGTTTTAAATGTGTGATTTTCAATATGTTAATATTTACAGGATTTGTACACATAACCAAAGTTTAGTCTAATGCAAACCATTAACTAGTGTAGCGCATAGTCAACTGTGTGTGTTTATTTTTTTGTATATTTATAGAATTCAGATGCCTGGATTTGTTTATTTTGATAAACAAGCACCTTATTCAACATATTAAAAAACAAACATTACTTGACCACCTATTCTGTTCTAGCATTTCTCTATTTACTGCATGTATGGAGAAGTAACACACAGTCCTCATCTTCAAGATGGAGTCCTAAGCATCTCAAATAGCTAGTGTTTATCCTCCACCTGTTTTCGTCCCTGCCATAAATCCATGTGGACGGCTTAACTCTGCAGAAAGGAAGAGGAGAGCAGCTCATTCATATGCAAGCAGTTGGTAAGAAAAGGAAGCCTCTTCGCTTTGATTGCATTTCATCAGTGTCACTTCATAAGTTTCCTTATTTTAGAGCTAAACTGCCTGATATGGTAGTGAACAGACAAACCAGGCTATTTAATTTTTAATTTAAATTAACTAAAATTGAATAAAATTTAAAATCAGTTCCTCAGTCCCAGTAACCACATTTCACATGCTTGATGACCACGTGTAGCTAGTGGCTGGTCTGCGAGACAGTGCGGGCACAGGCTATTTCCATTAGCCGTTATTGCAGTATGCTGTACAAAATGGAACTGCTGTAGTTGTCGTCTTTGGTTATAATTTGGATGTGTCCCAGAGTTGGGACTCAGTATGTCAGACTGAAGCCCATATACAGATATATACATATTTAAACACTTAAAGATAGAGACATATAAAGACACAGGTGTAAAGATATAGATACAGATATAAATATGGATATTTATTCTACACAGGTACCCTACTTTTTAACATTCATTCTCAAGGAGGAAAAGGATCAGTCAGTCAGTATAGCAGAATTAACCCTCTGAACTTATGTCTGAGTAGGTGACAGTTTTAGTAATTCTTTGTGGCTTTTCCTCTGTGATTGAAATTTTCTTGGCTGCTGTATTCTCTATGGTGATTCTGTTGAAACATATAAATCTGTAATTACCGCATTAGCTCACAGAAGAATTAGACAGGGCATGTGCTTTGCAAATGTCATTTGATATTTGCATATGGCATTTAAATTCCTACTAGCGTTAATGCACCCCAGAGGTCTTTGTATTGTTTTTGAGTTGTTTCTTTTGTTAATTTTGATTCTATTTGCAGCAGGAGTTTTAGAAGTTAGTGGAAAAGTTAGATTTGTGTTTTTTAATGCTATTGGCAGTCAGTAAGCTTAATAGAGAAATGAGTATCCAAGAACTATGTGAGGAGATTTTAACCTTCAATCTATTGTTTCCTTGAATTAATTACTGGAGAAAATAGAACAGGTTCCCAAAGGCTGATCATCAGAGTTCAAGGAGGAGAAGGAAGTAAGACAAGTACAGACAGCCATGGTGAATTGCATTACAAACCAACTAAATGTCACAATAAATATATGTTCCTAAGCAACTTTCATAAAACATTTTACAGTTAGTTTTTAGAGTTTCTATTAGCAGTGTGCCTAGGAGAGATAATTTTCCCAGACTTAGAGGTGGAAACACGCAGGGCACATGTCATTTCACTACGTATACAATCTTCCCCACATTTGTGTATTATCTGTTTTGGCATCTGGCACCCTTTCTTGCTTGTCTCCTCAGTGGTCCTGTGTTCCTGCGTTTTCATCCTTGTAACATGTGTTTATTTCTATGAATGGCAAAGTTTGCCCACCTTGCAAATCTTATTTGACTAAAATATTTTTTTAGATTATGTGGATGCTTTGGGCTTGTTTGCTCATGTCACGTAAGCAGGACCTTGCAAACTGGGATCCTTCAGCCGACGCTGGCACCTCTCTCAGCACAACTCTTACTGAGGCTCCTAGTCAAACGCTCAGTATCTCCCTCACATTTTCTTATAACCAATAATTCACATAATGTGGCAGAATGCACTGTAATTGTGTAACTTTCCTAGACTTCCTTTTAAGTTTATAATAACTTTAAAATTGTAGTTTAGAACAAAATTAAAGAACATCGATGCATAAGTTCTTGACTCCCTTACAATGGCTGCAGCCTCTCCACCCCAGACTCCTACAGAAGCAGGCACTGTTAACAGCATGGTTAGATCTTTCTTCTTTGTGTATATCTGTATGCACATGTATTTTTCCTGAAAATCTAGGCTCATATATATCATTTATAATTTGACTTTTTTACTTCATATTTCATGCATATCTTTCCTAAACTATAACATCTTAAGAAATTATATGCAATTACATACTGTTCTAGAACATTATTTATAATAGTATAAATAGTATTAAAAAAGTTGAATGCTTACAAATACCATAATTTATTTTATTAAATTATCCCTATTATTAGATATTTTGGTTATCTCTGACATAGTGGCTTTATCAACAATAACCTTTTGATTTGTTCATTCTAGTACATAGTTAATTTTTATGTTGGTACAGAAATATTTGAAAATTATTAGAATAGTCAGATTTTAATATTCTCCTATTCGTACATAAAAATCTACCTTAATTTTGCTGATACATACACTATCCCACAATACCTAAGCTTTATGAAATCATTCATTCTCCCAGTATTTAATTCTTTAACCTATTTGCCTCTTTCTCATGCTCCTTCCTTTGTCTTCCTAAAACCTACTCCTAGGCATTTCTTTAACTAGAAGGCAAAATTAACTAGCAACAACTTAATGTTTTCTTTCCCAGGTTACTGCCTTTTAACAGGGATAAAAATCTTACACTAACCAGCTGAGACTGTAATGGAGAAATTGTCAGCATCCACCAGGAGTTTAAAAAAGACCCCCATACACAAACCATACAATGGCTTATTGCTTATTCTTCGTATTTTAAGATTTTCAGGGTACAGATTATCAGCTCTCTACTCCTCAGTTAAGTTGCAAATATGCTGAATATGCCTCAGGTCCTTCATATGAGTCAAGGTGGAAAGCTAGAGAGTGAGTAATTTTAGGTAGCGAGTACCTGGTGTTGTGTTGCTGAGAGGCCAGGCATGGTGCCAAGCATACAACAGACACATAATAAATACATGTGGTTTAACTGACCAACTGCCAG
The DNA here is from genome assembly GCF_048565385.1 of Saimiri boliviensis. Lineage (NCBI taxonomy): Eukaryota > Metazoa > Chordata > Mammalia > Primates > Cebidae > Saimiri > Saimiri boliviensis. The sequence continues at coordinate 69,092,161 of NC_133456.1, forward strand.
AAACTCAGGCTGTGGCACTCTGTAGATTGCTGACTTAGCTTGCTTTTGCTGCCAATCTCTGCAATTCCGTTACAGATAACACACAGGGAGGATGCCCTTAAGCAATGTTCCCGACTCCTTCATATAGAAAAGAAATAATGATCCCACAAAAGCAGGAACATTTTTACTGCGTCAAAAAGGCAGAAAATGACAAGTGGCGGTAGACAGAAAAAACTCCACCCCCATCACGCAAAAACTATGAGCAAGATACTGCTTTGCCAAGTTCACTAAGGGAGATTGTTATGTGAGTCACTGTCACCAACACAGTAACGGGACAGTGTATATGGTAAAGTGGAACCCGAGGAATGGACCACACACTGTTTGAAGAGGGGAGGGAGTTCTTCACCTAAGAGTCACTGCTTGAGCAGGGTCTTGAAGGATGACTAGGAGTTCATTAAATATAGGAAAAGAGAGAAGGAATATACCATGAAAAAGAGTGGGAAAATGTGCTAGGTTCAATCAACTCCTACTATTATGACCCTGGAGTGCAAAGTGTCAAGTGCAGCGTGGCAGAGGATGAGCTCGGAGAGGCGGGTCCGGAGCCGTCGCAGACGCTGTGTGTGTCACACGAGGGAGCGAGGCCTCCGTGCCGCAGGCTAGTGCTTCACAATTCTAGCTGTGCATTTGTACCGCCTGGGGAGTACTTTCATTGTATTATTTCTCGGTCTTAAATTTTGTGGGTACACAGTAGGTGTCTATATTTATATATTCACCTATGTGTAGAGTTGTGCTTGAGTCCCAGTCTAACAACGTGTCCGCTCTGTGGCCTTGGGTGAGTTACTTCACTTTGAGCCTCAGTTGCCACTTTGGAAATGAAGGTGTGGGGATGCCAAGTGACATCATAGGTGACAGTGTGTTTTGTAAAATATTATGTGGCTATGTAGTCACTGTTCTTCTTATCATTAATGACTCAGGTGTATATAATGTAAATGCTTTCTGCGCAGGCACATGGCATGGAAGAAAATCTCAGGATATGATCATTAATCGGTCTTCAAGTCCCTTAGGCACTTTCCATCCCTCCTTATATTTCAACATTCATGAAGTGAAAGTTGGACACATTTGTGGTTTTGAAACATGGCTTAGTGAAGCCTTAGCATTTTTCAGTGAGATAGCTCAGGGCTTTCAAGGCCTGAAGGAGGGGCAATGGGGAAAGCATGACCGTTCCACCTTTACCTTCCTACTGTCTTAGTTTGAGCTGCTATGATGAATTTCATGGTCTCAGTGGCTTATAAACAATCGAAGTTTATTTCTCACAGTTCTGGAGTCTGGAAGCCCAGGATCAGTATGTCAGAATGGTTGGTTCTGGGGAGGGCCCCTTCCAGGTTGCAGACTCCTGACTTCTCATTGTATCCTCAAGTGGCAGAAAGAGCCTGAGAGCTTTCTGGGGGCCCTTTTATAAAGGCACCAATCTCATTCACATGGACTCCACCTTCAGGAACTAATTACTTCCCACAGGCTCCACCTCCTAATTTACCACATTGTGGGTGAGGATTTCAGCCCATGAATTTAGCAGAGACACAAACACTGCACTTATATATTGAACTTTTTTGGTAATATTTTTTAAAAGACAATATTCTGAAGCAAAGAAAATTTAAAGTCTGAAAACTCCTGAGTTAGATGATTTCAAAGAAGACTTTCTTCTGGACCATCCAGTGGGGTTCCACAATGTTGTAAATAATCTAGTCTCCCCAAATCCCCACCCTCTCCGCAAAGTTATTTGGAGGAATAGTTATGAAAAGTCTCTCAAAGCTGTAAGAGGATTTTCTACAGCTGCTTCCTGACCATATCCAGATACCAAATGATATTATATCTGTATATGTCACAAAATTGAGTTTTTTTTTGTTGTTTCATGTGGAAATGTTGCAGTTCAGAGACAGAAAATACTCCTCACAGATGCCAACTCTAGAGGCTGCCTAGACCCTGTGATGACCTAGTTTACAGAACCCAAACGTGTCTGCATTTGGGTTCCCTGGGAAAGAATGCTGTGATCAACTATTAATTTCTGCCCTAAGCATATAAAGGAGAATACAGGCAAATATGCCAATATTTGTTATTCCTCTTAGAAGAAAAAATTTGATTTCAGTATTGCCAGTAGAGCTTGACTCCAAAACTCCATTTTCTACTTCTGTACATAAACGTTCTATGTACATAAGTGGAAGTAGAGAAAGGTAAATATCACAGTTGAGCTATTTCCTGTGGTACCAAAGGAATTATGTCCTAGTAAGAAGAAGTCTTGTACAAAATAAATGTAAGAGAATTTCCACAACCTACTAAAGGGCATGGTGAAGGTCATGCTCCTAAGGTCAGCCACAAGGTAGGGATGTCTGATCTCACCACTTCTATTTAACAGTGTACTAGATATTCTTGCCAGTGTGATAAAGCAAGAAAGCTTTCTGACAAAGAACTTCCATTCAGCACATATAAGGAATCCTTACAAGTCAGTGATAAGAAGATAAACAACACAATGAAAAATCAGCAAAAGATTTTAACAGACACTTCACCAAAGACCTGTAGATGGTAAACACATTAAAATATGTTCAATATCATTTCTCACTAGTGAAACACAAATTAAAACTGTAATGCAACTGTGAAGCAACTGGAACTTTCATAAACTGCTGGTGGAAATGTAAAATGGTATAACTACTTTGGACATTGGTAGTTTCTTAAAAATTAAACACATACTACCGTACAACTCAACCATTTCACCCACTCCTAGGTATTTACCCAAGGAAAACAAAAGCAAATGTACACTGAAATACTTTACACCATGCTCATAACGGCTTCATTTTAAAAAGTCCTAAATTGGAAAGAACCCAAATGTCCACTAATACCACCTGTCCACCAGGTAAAAGAATAGACAAATTGCGGTATAGCCATAGAATGAAATGCTTCTTAGCAATTAAGAGGCAAAAGTGTTCATACCTGTAAAACTAAGGCTATGTCTCAAAATATATTTTCCGAAGTGAAAGAAGCCATACAAAATAGAGATACTACGTGCTTTTAGTCCTAAAAGTACATAGAATATAACCTGTAGAGATATGGGGTCTATTGTGTGCCAGTTATACCTCAATTAAGTTGTAACAAAATTATCTGTCATTCTGAGTGACCTTATGAGTCTTCTACTGTTACTTCATTACATAGAAGCTCATGACTTGGTGTAGAGATTGAGAAAGTCAACAATATCCCCAGGATTCAATTTTCTCAATTGTAGGAGGCAGTTGCCTTCAACCATGATAAAAGATCCCTTTCATCATCTCTAATCTATGGTAAATAAGCCACATTCAAGAAAACAAGGGAAGTCCTAAACCCTGACACTTAAATCTTGATAATAATATAAAAATTCAGAAATTTTTTGAATAAAGTGGTGTGGCAGCATAATTTAACATAGAGATTCTGTGACTTTGCCTCTTGTACCCTGAGCTGCTGTGGATTCTATTATTAACTTCTCAGTTTGTGAGGCATCAGTGGGAGAGTGTCCAAACCCAGTCCAAATAAGTCCCAGGATGATAAGTAGAATTCAACAGAACTATGGCCCCTGGGCCATTTGAGTTTTTTTTTTTTTTTTAGATCTTATACAATTACTCTAAATTTGTAATTTCTATGAGATTAAAATTGCTGTGGGCCAAAAAGCCAGAATGCTTTAAAACTCTGCTCCAGAAATCCTTCCCAAATATAAATGGACAATGCTTTGGAATGATAAAAATGGAAAGGGATATGAACACATTTTACTAATATTAATTTTTATTCTCCAAACAATAATTTAAAGAACAAATAAATAATTCTAGTATTAACGGATTGCTTACTTGTTTCTAGGCACTGAGCTTGATACTCTGCATGCGTTATATCATTTAACCCACCCAAATTGTTACTCACTTTTTCACAGAAAGAAAACTGAGGCCTGACAATAGTGAGATACAGGCCCAGTGTGATGCAGCCAGTGAAGACCTAGGCATTAGTAACTCTCACCACAGTGTTCATAGATTCTTAATTGAACCTGAGTCATGGGTTCTGGATCCTGCTCCACCCCACTTCTAAGTTACAGACTGACTTTCAGAAAGTCATTAATCTTTTTCATGTCTCACTTTCTGAATCTTGAAAATGAAGACAACTACATTCTTCTAACTGATGCAGATGGAGGAGATGGGAAATATGACATAACCAGATGACAGATAAAATGCATGTGCATTGGTACTTCATCTTCCATAAAAATTTCAAAGGATAATTGCATAGGTTTAGCATTCATCATACATAAGTATCCCCCAAATCTCAGCCAAATTAACAGTTTTTAAAATTCACATAAAATAACTCAACCCTCTTGTATTTTCAGCAAGTTCACCACCGTCCCACCTTCTAAGAGACAGCTATTAAACCGATGTTTTTCATGGACACCATAGTTCTATTTTTGTGCTGTCACTGAACTCTCAGCCTTACTTTTATTTCACCTCAAATGACTCGTATTTTTGTTCTGTCTTACACAAACCAGGGACAAAGACTTTTCTTTGATTTCTCCATAACAATGTCAACCATTAGCATAGACGATTCCTTTGAAATTTTATGCATTTGAAGAGGAGATTTACAGCACAAAATTACACAGAAAATGTCTTAAAAGTTAATTTTAGATAATCTCATAAAAAAAAATTTCAATAGCCCTGCTACCAGGAAAGTATTCACTGATTCCTTTTCGTCAGTCTTCAGCCTTCTGTCATAGTATTTGGCCACATCTTTCTGACTAACCCTTCTCTCTCATTTACTCCTCCTCATCGAAAACCCCAAATTAGTGAAAACTTTCTCTACTTAAACAGTTTAGTGGATATTTCATATATTTCCTTCCAAACCAGTATCACTGGTCCTCATCAATATCATAAACATTTCTTTTTTTAAAATTTTTTTATTTTTACTTTTTTTTTTAAAGATGGGGTTTCACCATGATGGCCAGACTGGTCTTGAACTCCTGACCTCAGGTGATTCACCCACTTCATCCTCCCAAAGTGCTAGGATTACAGGCGTGAGCCACCGTGCCCAGCCTTATCATAAACATTTCCTTGTTTGTTTTCACCAAAAAACATTTGGCCCTCTAAGAGGAAATCACCTGCCACTCACTAATATACACTCTTAAAAACCCCCATTTTATATTTAATTTAATAATATTTTGCTAGTTCACTCATTTGGTGACCTGAACACAAAACAAGAATTAGGCATAAATGGTCCCTGGGAAGCCAAAGTCAGGTGACTTATTTACCAAAATAATGTAACAATAAATTAAAAAGCTTCTGCACAGCAAAAGAAACAATTACCAAAGTGAAGAGACAACCCAGAAAATGGGTGAAAATATTTGCCAACTGCCAATCTGACAAAGTTTTAATAATCAGAAAACGTAAGGAGCTCAAACAACTCTATAGGAAAAAAATAAGATCAAATCAAAAAACAGGCAAAGATTTGAAAATGCATTTCTCAAAAGAAGACATACAAATGGCAAATAGGCATATGAAAAGGTGCTCAACATCACTGATCATCAGAGAAATGCAAATAAAAATATAGGGAGTCATCATCTCACCCCATTAAAATGGGTTTTAGACAATAGGCAATAAATGCTGGTGAGGACATGGATAAAAGGCAACCCTCGTAAACTTTTTGTGGGAATGTATAATAAATTAGCATTAATACAACCACTACGGAGAACAGTTTGGAGGTTTGAGAGCTACCATATGACCCAGCAATCTCTCTGCTGGGTACATACCCAATGGAAGGGAAATTAGCATGTCAAAGAGATATCTGCACTTGCATGTTCACTGTGTACTGTTCGTGATAGCCAAAATGTGGAGGTAACCTAAGGGTCCATCGACAGATGAGTGAAGAAAATAAGGTCCCTATAGACAGTGGAGTGGTATAGTACCACCTATAAAAATAATGTGATCTAGTCATTTGCAGCAACCTGGACAGAACTAGAGATCATCATGTTAAGTGAAATAAGACAGGCTGATAAAGACAAACTTCGCATGTTCTCACTGATCTGTGGGTTCTAAAAATCCAAACAATTAATTCTTGGAGAAAGATGGTTACCAGAGGTATGGAAGGGTAGAAAGAGTGGGGGAGGGGTGGTAGGGATGGTGGGGATGGTCACAAAAAAATAGTTAAAGAATAAATAAAACCTGCTATTTGATGGCATAGCATGGTGATGACAGTCAATAATAACTTGTACATTTTAAATAACTGAAGGAGTATAACAGGATTGTTTGTAACACAAAGGATGAATGCTTGAGGAAATGGACACCTCATTCCTCATGATGTGATTATTATGCATTACATGCCTGTATCAAAACATTTCATGTACCCCATAAATATATACACCTACTATGTACCCACAATTTTTTTTAAATGTGGAGGATATGCATTCATCATATCCTCCAAATCCTTGCCTATTTTTGCATTTTCCTTTCATTCAAAAATCTAGCCATAGACTTTGAATCTAGAACCAAGCCAGGAGTTCTGTCCCTAGTAACACTCCTTGGCCATTAAGTGTTCTGTCCATTCCTCCTATTTTATGTAATATGCTAATATTTGAATATTACAGTCTTACAAAATAAAGTTTTCTATGAATGACCTATCCATAAGTACACACTGTTTTCGGAATTATGTTTTCCCTGGACCCCATGAATGCCTTAGGTCAAACCCTAAAAAGATATAAAATAATATATAGACAGTCCCTGACTTAGAATGGTTTGATACATGATTTTTTGACTTTATGATAGTGCAAAAGTGATATGTTTTCAGTAGAAACCAAATTTCAAGTACCCATACAACCATTCCATTTTGTACTTTCCATACTGTAGTTGATAAATTAAACAAGATACTCAACACTTTATTATACAGTGGGCTTTGTGTTATATGATTTTCCCACCTGTGGGGTAATGCAAGCTTTCTGAGCACATTCAAAGCAGACTAGGCTAAGCATAATGTTCAATAGGTTAGATGATTAAACGAATTTTGACTTACGATATTTTCAACTTGTGATGGGTTTATCAGGACATGATCCCATCATAAGTTGAGGAGCACGTGTATTTTGAAAAACATTGCTATCTATCTTTTTATATCTTAAAAGTGCATTTCTTTCTCTCATACATTCAAATGTTATACTTTCTGGGCTTAACCTACATCTCAAACTGTCAAGATGATAAGCATCTGTTTGCTCGATAATTGTTCTTTTTATTATGTTTGACACATTTTAAATTGTTTGCATTGATTTATTCTTCTTAGCAATTGCATGTGATGATCAGAATATTTTCTCTATGACCTTCCCGCTTTGTCTTCAAGAGAATGATGTAAGCCTTGTTTGAAAGCATATTTTCAGAAATCCTTAGAGAGTGCTGTAAAATTTGTATGTGAAAAAGGATACAGTACTTACCAAATTTGTTCTTGCTCTCAGAAAGAAATTTTAAAAATTAAAATCCAGAGTAAAATAATCTTAAAAAGAAAACAATTGAGCAAGGGATAGAAAAAATATAAATCTGATGACCAGCAAGTGTTTATGTAATGAGTTCAAAAAAACTTAGGACCAATTTGCTGAATTAACAAAATCTATAAGGCAACTAAATGTTTTCCAGATGGACTGCCCCATCCGTTCCTCCCCATGACATTCTCTTTCTTGGCCTGAAAAGAAACGGTGGTGGAAATTCTGTATAATTCTTTCACATTGTGAAAACTGCCCAATCAGCTTTTTTTTTTTTTTTTTTTTTTTTTTTTCAAACTATAGAGCTCTAACTACCATCAGACCTTTATAGGACTTAGAACTGGTTTTATCCAAATTTTATCTACTTGTCAACTGTAGTAAAATGAACTGAACAATGTTCTGTCTTTCAGAACTACGCAATTAAGTTTTTTGTACTCGAAAAATGCATCCTATTCAAGGTTCTTCTCTGGCAAAGAAAAAATATTCACTCATCTTTTGTATTTTTCTGAAACCCTATGACATTCTTCCCATTCTACCATCACACCCAGCCTCTGTGTGGTTGAAAGGGCAATCTCCTTTAAATTCCCAGCAAAGCCGTGCCATCAGGATTTTTCATGGAAGAAGTTCATGGCTATTCCTGAACAATCAGCTATCTTGGAGACTAACTTCGTATTTTGCTCCCAGATGCCCAGAGAACCCTCCTGGGCAGACACATCCTATGTGTTCAGATGAGAGAGATAAATTACCTCCTTAGATGGAAATATACATTCGAAGACTGAAATTGAGAAGGGAAGTCAACCCCTTCCATCTTTCTTACCAGAGACCAGAAAAAGATCGTGTGTGCTTACCTGGCAGCAGTGAGCAACACTAGCCATCTGTGCCACTGAATTAATCTTGAACTGACCTGAAATGTGTCTAACTTCAGAACACCACCTCCTCATACTGACTGACAGCATGGCCCCAAGAGATGCTTGTAGTTGTGCACTGTGGATATTCGTTTCCTGTAGAGATGGCTGCTTGGACATTTTGATTCTGTGAATGCTGGGTCAACCTAGTCATATTTTCCCACATAAACGGCATGCCCCTGAAATTAAAATTGAACGCAATTCAGAGGAATCCTCTCTGCCTGTGTGTCCTGTGCATCGTTTATCAGTACAGCTATCTCAGGATTAGGGAATCTAAGTTTTATTTCATTTTGGATGCCTAAGTAAGTCCTGGGTGAACAAGAAGGCTGGATGAGTCAACAAGAATTGTAGAATTGGCTGGGCTTACTTTGGAGAAAGAACTTGCAGATGGCAACTGGGAAGTGATTCAGGAGATGGCTGATGCTAAAAGAAAAAATGAAAGTGTGAGGCTTACATGCTTATAATCAGCTCCTAATCTCTTTAAAAACACCCTTAATTTCCCTTGTGGTAGTTTCTTTTTCCATTCAAAGGGTTCTGGATGTTAATTTTAATTCAATTTCATCAGGACACCAATATAGAAGGAGTAAAGAGAAAGAAAGGCAGATGAAAAGCAGAGGGAGTTTATCTCAGCCTCAACCACTCATGGATGTTTCTAGCTGAAAGTACCAGAAAAATGAAAGTGATGTATATAGCTAAGAGCAAATTCAAGAAAAGAAGCTAAAATGCTAAAGTCTAAAGAAAGCTAGTGGGAAGAAGGTACTTAGAAATTATAAGAAAAAGTCTGAGAAGGAAAAGTTGATGGAAAGAGAGAGAAGGAAGTGGAGGGGACATGGGGGAAGAGTGAGAAGCAGAGGGAAATGGAAGATAAAAATGTATGGATTCCACTTCTCAATCAGAACTAGGTCCTCAGCTTAAGCCCAGTTTTGTTATCACGGGATGACCTCAACATCTCAGTGGCTTACAAAAACATTTATTTCTCTCTCGTGCTACAGGTCCACTCCAGGTCCACTGCCCTCAGCAGTTCATTGCCTGCCTTCGGGGATCTGGGTTGACTGTGTGAGAGGCCTAATGAGGTTTTAGAGGAAAAACACAGCATGAAGCCACAAGATAGGAGCTCGGAAAGGAACACCCTTCATTTCTGCTCACATGTTATTTGTCAAAGCAAGGCACGTGGCCAAGCCTGATGTTAAGGGGGTGGGAATGAATATTTTGAATAATATGTAATTATCCAATAATACTGTAATATCTAAAATATATATTTTAATCTTCACACCAAGGAAAGATGGATGTCATTTTCCCACACTTAGGAGTACTGGTTAGCGTTTTGTAGAATGTCCTTTCTTTTGTTTTCTTCTGATACTTTTCTCATAAAACTGGGATTATGGTTTTTTTGAGGGGGGAAGGAGAGATCACAGAGAAAAATGCCATTTTCATCACATGATATCGAGGATATATGCTGTTAACGTGACCCCATCACTGTGAATCTTAACTCTGGGGTTGGGCTTGTCGGTTCTCTCCACAGTAGTTACCTGTTTTCTTTCTTTCTATATTGTACTCTTCAGAAGGAAGTCACTATGCACAATACTCACTTAAGAAGTGCTTCACTCTTTAAAAGCATTTCCCCCATTTTACAGGTTAGAAATTGGAAGTCTGAGCCCAGGACAGCATATTTACTTAGTAGCATCAAGACGGACACCCAAGTCTGTCTGACACATAAAACTACTCTTTCTTCAGTGCGCCACAAAAACTACTCCTACTCCTGTAAGAATGAATAGGAAAGTGGTAAGACAAACTCAGGGATGTATTTATTGGTTGTTTTGTTGAAGCATGTTGAGAAGCATGCCGTTGATACTTCAGTACTTCAAACATTCAGACAATGGTTTCTTAACTTGCTCCTCACTAGCATCGTGACTGGAGAGCTATAAAGCTCCTTCACATTTGTGACACTATCCGATCAATGTCCTGATTTGGCCTAACTACATACTAGACTGTCTTTCTATAAATATGTCCTGACTCCACTCTAATCAGTAAGCCATCTTCCACAAGAGAAACCAAGTTCTTGGAGCACTGTAAGGGGAGAGTAGAACATGAAAGTGATATTATCTGCACACCTCGTGGCCAGGAGATAGCTTCTAAGCAATGTTTTCATGAAGAGAGTTAAAACTCCAGATATGTCTCGTAAAGACATGTTCTTGATACAGGAAAAGCTCTAGACAAATGGAAGAACTCTAACCAAGACTGAGAAGTAGGCAACAGGGTGGTCTGTGTCTGTTGGGTGAAAATTCTGTGAGGTTTTTCCTTCTTATTATGGAGCTACCATTCAATATTGACATTTTAAAGTATGTGCCAAATCCTGTGTTGAGTTTTCTTTGGAAGCATCATGGACATTGCAGTTCAAAAACAAAAATGACCATCAGACAGCACTGAGTTGTGTTTTCTGAACTAGAATCTAATCTCTCTTCTGACAAAACTAAGTTAGAAAACGTATAAAGGTAAATTTGAGTTTATGAATATTCTATATATTACATATGAAGAAAAATCTTTTCTCTGTCCATTTTTGTACCGAGAATAGAGACTAGTTGGTTTCTGAGTCACATGTGCATACTGTATATTTAATTGTAATCATATGATACAAAAACATTATTAGTTTAAATACACTGATGTACAATTATTTTTAAGTAGATTGAGCTCTTTGCCAGCAGTCAGAAAGTTGAGTTTTTCACTCCTATTTCTCATAATGTGGAGATGTATTTTCAAAATTTTCTCCAAGTGCTGAGATTATCTGGACTATTTGAATCTGCTATGTAAATCATGTACAAGGATTAAGCTTTTAGGACAAGAACTGTTTCCCACTGTGTCTTGACACTTAGTATATCATGGAATGCTATATACACTTAATAAATATATGTTAAATGACACATCCTAAAACACTGTGTGCATTGAGTAAATGTTTCTTAACGAGTATTGAATGTTTTCAAGAAAGATGCATTGAGTCAATTTAAGATAGTCATAAAATGCACAACTACATGTAAAATGAAAGACCATGTATAAAGTCAATGCACATTATCATCCTTCAGGTCGGAATAAAACTTTTTTAAAAAATGAGACCAAGTTTAACAAAGTCTGTATCATATAACATGGTTGATAGCACATTTCTTCCAAATATATTGATCAAAGGCAAGATTCCCAATGGTGGATATTGATCATTGACTCCCTGTCTCTTTAGGGGCTCATTAAAAGTTGCTGACCAGCAGGCTGCTATTCAGAGGAACAGAAACTAATTTTCCTTTTGATAAGTCAATAAGATTATATATTCTTTACATTAAAAAAACAAAATTTATTGAAAATTAATATTTAATGCTGATGAGAATATGTTGATAGTTACTTTAATGTTGGTATAAGACTATTTTGGTACATCTTTTCTGGAATTTAATATGGGACTATATACAAAGAAGCTTAAAGAATATATAGCTTTTTTAAAAAAAGAAAGCCAAAGAATTCTACTTCTAGGTATTTATCTAAAATAAATAATCAGAGATTCTTTTTTCAGAGATTTCTAGATATAAAGATGTTTGCTATGCAGTAATACTTAAACCTTTAAAACAACTTCAGTGGTTTATCATGGAGGACTGCCTAAATAAATTAAGAAATATTCACCCAAGAAAGTATTATTCATCCCCTTAAAATAAAGTATATATAGATGAAGAGCTTTATCCAGTCCTCCTTTGATGAGTACTGAGGTTAATTCCATGTTTTTGCTATTGTGAATAGTGTTGTGATGAACATATGAGTGTTCTTTTGGATACATACACGGCAAAGGGATAGCTAGGCTGAATGGTAGGTCTGTCTTAAATCACTTGAGAAATCACCAAACTGCTCTCCACAATGGCTGAATTAATTTAAATTCTTACCAACAGTGCATAAGTGTTCCCCCTTATCCACATCTATTGTTTCTTGACTTTTTAATGACGGCTGTTCTGACTGTTTGTTAGAATATTTTCTCATTGTGGTTTTGATTTGTTATTCTGATGATTAGTGAGGTGGAACTTTTTTTCATATGTTTGTTGGCCACTTGTGTATCTTCTATTGAGAAGTGTCTGTTTATGTCTTTTGCCCATTTTTAATGGAGTTACTTATTTTTTGCTTGTTGCATTAAGTTCAGTATAGATTGTGAATATTGGACTTTTGTCAGATCTATAATTTGTGAATATTTTCTCCCATTTTTTGTCTGTCTGTTTACTCTGTTGGTGGTTTCTTTTACTGTGCAGAAGTATTTTAGTTTATTTTGGTCCCACTTGTCTATTTTTGTTTCTGTTAAAAATTGCTTTTGAGAACTAAGTCATAAATTGTTTAACAAGACCAATGTCCAAAATTGTTTTTTCTAGTTTTTCTTCTAGGATTCTTTTAGTTTGAAGTCTTACATTTGAGTCTAATTCATTCTGAGTTAATTTTTGTATATGGTTAAAGGTAGGAGTCCAGTTGCATTCTTCTTCATATGGTTAGTTTATCCCAGCAGTATTTATTAAACACGGAATCCTTTCCCCATTGTTTATTTTTGTTAACTTTGTAAAAGATAAGATGGCTTTAGGCGTGCAGCTTTATTTCTGTCTTGTCTATTCTGTCCCACTGGTTGATGAGTCTGTTTTAGTACTAGTACCATGCTGTTTGGGTTACTGTTGCCTTACAGTATATTTTGAGGTTGGGTAATATGTAGCTTTATTATTTCTGCCTATAATTGTTTTGGCTAGTCAGCTCTGTTTGAGTTCTATATAAATATAAAAATGTTTTCTTTTAGTTCTGTGTTAAATTATGTTGGTAGCTTGATAGAAATAGCATGGAATGTATAAATTGCTTTGGGCAGTATGATCATTTTAATATTAAGCCTTTCAAACCAAAAGCATGGAATGATTTTCCCATTTGTTTATATCATTTATGACTCCTTTCAACTGTGTTTTGTAGTTCTCTTTGTAGAAATCTTTTACCTCTTTGGTTAGATGTATCCCTAAGTATATATGTGTGTGTATGTGTGTGTGTTTGTTACTATTATAAGTGGCATTGTGTTCTTGATTTGGCCCTCATCTTGAACATAATTGGTGTGTAGAAATGCTACCAATTTCTGGATATTGATTTTGTGTCCTGAAACTTTACTGAAGTTCTTTATCAGTTCCAGGAGCTTTCTGATGGAGTTTTTAGGATTTGCTAGATAGAGAATTATATTGTCAGTGAAGAGAGATAGTTGGAATTCTTTTTTACATTTGGATATCTTTTCTTTCTTTCTCTTACCTGATTGTCCTGGCTAGGACTTCCCTAAGTTTTAGAGATAATGTTTATTTTTGAACTCAGTTTATCTTACATCAAATTACACATGGTCATAATGCAGAGAGTCAAATTGTTGCACAAGGCTTATTACAGAAAAATAGAATTCTACCTCTTTCCAATTTTTGCTCCTTAGAGGCAGCTACTTGCAGCTATTTGAACTAATTTTTATAATATTTGCCCCCATATTTCTACCACTCTAAAAATAAATGAAAAAAAGCAAACAAATTTGAATTTTTGTTTTTAGGCCTGATGTATTGACTTCCTACTGTAGAAAATTATATTTTAGCTTTTTTTTTTTACTACCTATATCCCCAAATGAACACACATCTCCTTATTCTTTCTCCTTTCTTCCCATTAGTGCTTCATTATAATTTTGATTATATAATTTTAGTGTTTATAGTATTATGACCATATAAACACTAGACACAGCTGAGTCAGGCTGGGTACAATTATTGTATTTCCTTTTCTGAACAGATTTTGGTTTCTTTGTCCATTTTCTTTTCATTTTAAGGTATTTTGTTGTTCTTTAATCTTAGTTTCCTATATATTTGCCACTCTTTTATTCACAAACACTTCTTCAGTTGTAAAATCTTCTTTCGATGCACTGATACACATTCAAGGTCAACTTCATCATAAGGAGAGTGTCCCTGCACTCTTCTGAGTTGTCCACATCAGGACTGTTTGAAAATTAGCTGTTGTTTTCAAATGTCCTTCCATTATCTTGGAGATTCTCTTTCCATATTTTACATGGGACTTCCTTTTACCTGAGTCCATGTCTTCCTCTTTGTTTTGATGGAACAGTTTCCTGATGAAGGGTACATAGGAGATAAAGTTTTTGAGACTGTATGTATCTAAAATATTTTTATTTTACTCTCATACTTAACTGATAGCTGTCTGGAAATATAACACTGACTAGAAATCATGTGCCTTCAGAACTTTGAATGCTTTGATCTATTGCCTTCTACCTTCCAGAGTTACTAATTAAAGTCTCAATGACAATGCCTAACATTTTCTCAGCACTATATGGCAGTCACACTTCTACATTTACGGATGCTTTTCATCTCACTTAATCCTCACAACAACCCTGTCAGGTAGGTGTCACTTTTTATTCCCATTTCAGGACGAAGAAGCTGTGACGCGGGGCTGCAGTAACTCCCTCGGGATCACGGGGCTGGTAATGACAGATCCTGAAAGTAGAGTCCAGGTGAGCTGGGTTGAGTTCATGCTCTTAACCTTTATGCCTCACTGCCATATTGATTATTGATCCTTTCAATAAAACATAAACTTTTTATCTGGACATTTTTATTACTTTTTATATTTTGCATTCAGTATTCTGAAATTTCACAATGCTGTCTTATGATGCATCTTTTCTCATTTATTTTTATAAACATATAGTGAGCTATTTCAATCTGGAAATACTGTGTTCCAGTTCTGGAAAAAGTTTTTAAATGATTTCTGTATTATTTTTCTTATTGCCATTTTCTCTGTTCCCTGCTGCTAGATTTTATGGACTGCTCCCACTAATTTTCCTATGGTTTTCTTGCTCTGTTTTCTATAGCTTTGCCTTCTTGCTTCACTTTCTGTGAGCTTTCTTCAAATTTGTCTACCAAATTTTCTAATATATTTTTTGCTTCTGCTATCTTATTTTAACATCTGAGATGTACAACAGCTCTTCATTTTCTCCTCTGAAAGTACTTCTTTAAATCATTGTTTTTCCCCCAAAGGTTTATTATCTTCTTATAGCTCATTCATATACCTTAAATATTCATATTCATATCAATCAGAATATTTTGATTTTTTTAAAAAAGTTTCGTTGAACTTACTTTTGTTTTTGACTGAGTTTTGCTCTTGTTGCCCATGCTGGAGTGTACTGGTGTGATCTCAGCTCACTGCAACCTCCACCTCTCGGGTTCAAGCGATTCTCCTGCCTCAGCCTCCCACGTAGCTGGGATTACAAGTGTGTGCCACCATACCTGGCTAGTTTTTGTATTTTTAGTAGATGCAGGATTTCACCACATTGGGCAGGCTGGTCTTGAACTCCTGTTCTCAAGTGATCTACCCGCGTTGGCCTCCCAAAGTGCTGGGAATACAGGTGCGAGCCACCACGCCTAGCCCAACTTACTGTTTCATGTTCACTTGTATTTAACCTGTGTACTGTCTGGTGATCACAGGCTATCTGCATTAGAATGTTAACTGGAAGGTTGGAGCAAGTAGGTGGAGCTTATTGACTGGGAGTCTGTGTAGTGAAATGACTGAGCTTTTTCACTGATGAAGGTGTGATGTCAGCATCTCTTGATTTTTTTCTCATTGTGTAGGCTGATTCCTAAGAGGTAAGTGTTCTTGTCCCCTACCTGAAGAAGATTCTGGATACCATCATTTTGGAAGTAGGGAAAGAAACAGCATACAGTATACACGTGAAACTGAATTTCCCTGCTTTTGACACAGTACTCATGCCCTTATATACGTTGCTGTCTCTTATCTGCAGGACCCTCTGCTTCTCCCTACCTCCCAGTCTCCAGCAACCTACTGCAGGGCGGGCAGGGAGGCCTGGGTGGAGGGTGTAGGAAGCAAGTGTCTTCACATGGGAAGCAGAATTCTGGAACTGGCCCTTGATCTGCTCTTTAACAACTAGAAACCATTCCTCCAGTTTTTTGTTATCTTTTCCTCTAGTACTTGCCCTTATTCTGAATGTTATTTTCCTTTTCCAAGACAACCTGCCTTGTTTATCTGATCCAAAGTATAATTGCTAACTCAGATTCTCACAGCTAGAAAGACAAACTAAAAGGTCATCTACTTCAAAATCAGATTTTCAGATGAAAAAATGCAGGCTAAGACTGTTTTTTTGTCCTGGGGTAATAAAATTAGTCATATGCAACGATGTCAGATACAAAACGACAGTTTCAGATTTTAACTTGATACCTTTCCATCGTAAGACTCTCCTGTTTCTCTGTGTTTTGTTCATCACAAATTTCTAGGTCATTACCTACTTTGCCAGATTAGATTGCTTTCAGAAATGCCTCAAGTCACAGATGACCTCTGTGGCACCAAAGGATTTCATAGGTTTATTCTCAATTTGATAACCTGTTATCAAGCAAGCAACTCAACATTTTAAGTGAGAAAAGGAAAGGTTAGCTGAGACCATTCAAATTATATCTACTTATACAAATTGTGTCTTTTGGGGGAAAAACACAACAAAAGAAATTCCTACATTGCAGTGAAGGATTTGCTTTTGTAAAATTGGCAATACGATGCATAATTTGTTTCCTTTTGTGCTGGGCCTTCTAGGAAGCTCAGAATCAAACAGTGAGCAATCCCTAGCAAGGAACTTTCAGCTATATTTTTTGTAATAACATTACTTTCCAACTTCATGTTTTATTCCTACCTTCATTTTCATTTTCAATCCATTTCCTTAATCCATTTTATACCATTTTTATTGACATTGTTTCACAAACCATTTCAAACTTTTTTTGAATAAAGCAGTGTATTCATCCATCTTGCACTGCTATAAAGAAACACCTAAGGTCTGGCACTGTGGCTCATGTTTGTAATCCCAGCACTTTGGAAGGCTGAGGCAGGTGGATCACCCGAGGTCAGGAGTTCAAGACCAGCCTGACCAACATGATGAAACCCCGTCTCTACTAAAAATACAAAAAATTAGCCAGGTGTGGTGGCGGGTGCCTATAATCCCAGCTACTCAGGAGGCTGAGGCAGGAGAATCAGTTGAACCTGGGAGGTGGAGGTTGCA
Organism: Saimiri boliviensis; assembly: GCF_048565385.1. Taxonomy (NCBI): domain Eukaryota; kingdom Metazoa; phylum Chordata; class Mammalia; order Primates; family Cebidae; genus Saimiri; species Saimiri boliviensis. Next base: position 69,109,616 of record NC_133456.1, read on the forward strand.
ATGAGCTGAGATCGCACCATTGCACTTCAGCCTAAGCAACAAGAGTGAAACTCTGTCTCAAAAAAAAAAAAAAAAAAAAAGAAAGAAAGAAAGAAAGGAAAGAAAAGAAAAGAAAAAGGAAAAGCAAAAAAGAAATACCTGAGGCTGGGTAATTTAAAAGAAGGAGGTTTATTTGGCTGACAGTTCTGCAGTCTGTACCGGAGTATAATGGCAGCATCTGCTTCTGGTGAGGGCCTCAGAAAGCTTACAATCATGGCAGGAGGGCTGGAGGGAGGCATCTCACATGATGACAGAAATAGAAAGAAAGGTTCAGGCTCTTTTAACAACCAGGTTTCAGATGAACGAACAGATCAATGACTCCCTCATTTCTATCGCAGGGGCACTCATGAGGGATCTGTCCCCATGACCCAATCACCTTCTACGAGACCCCACCTCTCACACTGGGAACACCTCAATGTGAGATTTGCAGGGGACAAACATCCAAACTATATCAGGCATTATGTAGACAGAAAAGGAAAACAGTGTCATGTGCTTTGTTCAATCACCAGTTGGTATAAGTATATACGATTAAAAAAAAATTTGCTCTGGCACCAGGTGCAGTGGCTCACACCTGTAATCCCAGCACTTTGGGAGGCCAAGGCAGGCAGATCACTTGAGGTCAGAGTTCAAGGCCAGCCTGGCCAACACAGTGAAACGCTGTCTCTACTTAAAATACAAAAATTAGCTGCAAATCACTTGAACCCAGGAGGTGGAGACTGCAATGAGCCGAGATCGTGTCACTTCACTCCAGCCTGGGTGACAAAGTGAGACTCCGTCCAAAATTTTAAAAAAAAGAATCAGAAAACTTGTTCCACTTTATTTAGTGACCAGTTTATTCTCAAGCCTTACTCTCAGTGTCCATTGCAGAAAGCTCTCTATTATCCACTCTGAGGTTATGACATAATATGAATGATTGTAAGACCGAGAAATTTCCTTAGCTGTATAAATCTGCATGGCTCTTAAATCCCTTTCTAGTTCGATTTTATTTATAACATTTACCTTTCTGTAGTTTTTGACAGATATCAATAATTCAAAATAGAATATATGTGTGTATGGTTTCATTGCCCTTAAAACATTTCCCGGCAATTTTAAAGAACCCTCACAAGAGTTCTGCCAGCTTTACAGTATTAGCCCTACTTCATATGTGTGGACACTGAATTCCACAGAGGTCATGCGACGTGAAGGCCACGTAGTAAAGAACAGGCAGTGCCGGGACGACGGCGTGACCTTTCATTCTCGGTCCCGGGTGTTGCTACTGCAAACTGCTGCAGCTTCTAAGTGTCTAAAAGTCAATACCACACCCTCCTCAGAATGACACAAAGCCTCTGATGACGCTGATGCCATCCTGTTCTGCATCTTCTTAACATGAAGCATCAGCAGCAGAGAGAACGGAGAGAGGCTCACATGTCAGCTGTTACTAACAATGTTCCTGCATTGTATTAACAGTCACATTGGGAGACCAACCACTTTTACAAATTGTAAGGCCTGGGCTTTCCTGGGAGTGTCTCAGCCTTGCACATCTAAAAATTCCATAGGTACTTTTAGACTATAGAGACAGAAGCTTTTCCCCAAAATTCCCTTTACACATCCAAACATTATCTATTACTATATAGTTGTGTATATGAATTGAAAGGACACAATTCTTTTGAAATAAGGTAGGTTTAAAGTTAACTAAAAAATACAGAGTTACATTCTGAAAGGATAAAAACGTAATATTAATAGCGTCTTCCCTTTGAATGAAGCACTAAACTGAGATTCTGAAAATATCTTTTTATTCTTTTGAATCTTGTAAGTCCAGCATCTCAAACTTACATCCAAAAGCTCTTGCATTTCTTCTCTACCTGCCATTTAAACCAGATATGTACACCCTCAGGTTTTCACAAATGGCCCAGAAACTAGCAGTCATTCTTGACTGACCTTCTCACATATTACCGCAAAACAAATCTTGCATTTCAGCCCTTCTGATAAATTCTACTGCTGTCCTCCAAATCCTGCCGTACCTTCCTCCAGTCGCCACGTAATTGGCTTCCCCACATGTCCCACCTTTCTCAGCCCCCAGGTCGGTTCTTCATGCAGCAGGCAGAGGCGTCACACCACACCTGCACGTTAGGCAGACCATGGCTCTCCGCTCTTTTTCGATGGCTCGGCTGCGTGAGCTCGGCCCTGACCAACCTTGCTCGCTTTCCAGCATTCCCCTCTTGCTCCATCCCCTAGGTCATGGCGGCCTTCCAGTTCATTCTTGAAAAGTCTGTGCTGCTTTCTGCTTAAGGCCGTTACGTTCGTTAGCCCCTCTGCCTGCCAGGTCCTCGCAGAGCTGATCCCTTCAATTCACGCCTTCTGACTGTCACATCTCCACAGAGATGCTCCTGCCTCTACAAGTATGACTTCACCTCTGCTCATCTCCTCTGCCTCTTCCTGCTCATTCTTCTTCACTGCACCGTCACTACCTCGCCTCTGCTGGGTATTCATTTACTCGTGATCTGCGTCCCCTAGTGAACTGCACTGAAGGCAGGGACCACACTCACACCCCATCCCGAATGCTTGCAGCAGCTCCTGCACAATATTTTCTTTAGGTTATAAAGTATATAGCCTGAAAGTTCTATAATTAGAAGTACATACTTTTGACTAAGCATGAACCAAAACCCCAATGACAGGCTAAGAACACTGCAAAGTGCAGCTTTAACAAGGGAAAAGAATGAGCCGTCAGGAGAACTGAGAGGTTAAATGAAGAAAGTGAAAGTTGAGCTGAGCTTGACCTGAAACAAAGCATTACAGGCTGAGGAAAAGAGGAGAAATAATGAGAGAAGGAAACTAAGAGTGGAATTAAAAACAGGAAGGTCACTGAGGCCAGCTTCCGGGCTACAGGGCACAGAACAGATCCTATAATGAGCCATGGAGAGGCCTGGCCTGGGCACTGTGCTGCCAAGGTCATTCCTGTGTGACAGAGCTTTGAGGACTCTAATGATGGCAGCCACTATATTGAGAGGCTGGCTGCAGGGAGCAGCTGAGACGGAAAGTGAACGGGACAGCGCATGAGACAGCGGAGCTTGTACCTAGTGATTGTACTGGTGAAAGACTGACATGTTTATTGTTTAGAAATTTTAAACAGAACAGGCACATGAGACAGACCCAAAGGTTTTTAAAGAGCAGGTTTACTAGGACCTAAAATGAGGTTAATTCTAGAATATTCACAAAAAGGATATTCAAAGACAGGTGGGCTGGCAAAGGGAGGCAGATAAGATAGAGGTTCTCAGGTGTATACCTACTGACCTGACCATCTCTGTGCAAACGGTGTGTGAGGGAAAAATAAGACATATGAAAATAGAACCGGAAACATTGCTTACTCATCCTGCTCCCCCCACACACACGCACAGAAACTGCATGACACGGATGAATGTGTCTATATGAAACCAATTAAAGATCTCTTGATTTTCATTTCACAGCCCTGTGAATGCAAAGCAAGAATCCCTGGGTTCTAGAACAGGTCAGATCACAAATTAATTAAGTGATCTTACGTGTCATTTCACTCCTCGAACCCACTTTCACATGCGTAAAATGAGAGGATTTAATTAGATCACTCCTAAAGTCCATTTCAGTCCTAATAACCCTTGTACCATAACAAGTGGCATTGATTTGGGGTAAAGTAAATTATAACTGTAACACAGCTCCTGAAGATGAACCCATTCAGGGCTGGGTACAGTGGCTCACACTTGTAATCCCAGCACTTTGGGAGGCCAAGGTGGGCAGAACACTTGAGCCCAGCAGTTCAAGACCAGCCTGAGCAAAATGGTGAAACTGTATCTCTACAAAAAAATACAAAAAATGTAATCAGGCATGGTCGTGTGGGCCTGTAGTTCCAGCTACTCATAGGCTGAGGTGGGAGGATAGCTTAAGTCTGGGAGGCTGAGGCTTCAGTGAGCCAAGATTGGGCCATTGCACTCAGCCTGGGTGACAGTGCAAGACCTTATCTCAAAAACAAACAAACAGACTGACTCTTTGTTCTACTTGTAGTTAATCAAATATCATTCATTCGTACATCTATTCTTCATTCAACAAACATTGATTGAATAACTACTATATGCCAAGTACCACTCTAGGAGTTTTAACAAGGAATAGAGAAAAGTCCCTGCTCTTAAAGAATTCAGTAATAATCCTGTATCAGAGTTCAAAACCAGCTTATGCAACATAGTAAGATCTCATCTCTACAAAAAATTTTTTTTAAAAAATTAGCAGGGCATGATGGTGTGTGCCTCTGGAGCCAGCTACTTGGGAGGCTGAGGTAGGAGGATCACTTGAGCTCAGGAGCGAAGGTTGCAGAGAGCCATGATGGCGCCACGCCCCCCTGCCTGGGCAATGGAGCTAGATATTGTCTTTAAAAAAATCTGTATCAGAGTTTTTACACTGTTGTTTTAAAAAGTCGATTTGTTTTCGGGGCTTTGATAAGACTCATTTGGTCAACAGCAATAGGTTCATTCATTTGCTAAGGTTTATGTGTATGTGTTTGCATCTGTATCCTCATGGCAATCATGCTGGAATTTTTTTCTGCAAAGTTTGTAGACATACGTACGTAAAGTATGTGTACACAAATATACATATCCATGTTTTTGCAAGCCACTGTGGTCTGTCAGCTGTGCTAACAGTGATAGACATGGCTCACAGCTTAGTCCTAGCAGCTGACTCGCAGGTCTTTGGCCTCCATTAGCTCCACACTGGGCCTCAGACTAAGGGTACTATTGGGGGTGCATACCGCTTCCAGCGGCCTCTGTGTCCACACTGGGGTGAGCCAGCTGGGTGGCTCACGCTGAGCACAGTCTTTCTCCAGCCTTAAATAGTGCATCAGCCCCCCTTAGGGGTCTTTAGTTCTGATTCTGATGTCCACTTATTGGAAAATGAGGTATTTCCCATTCCTTTCTCCCTTTGAAGATGGTCTCCATCACTTAGAACTTCTTTTAACAGTCCTCTCTGGAAATGTGTCTTCTCATTCTACTGATTTCCCACCTATTCTTAGCATTCACTCACTCAATTTTGCCAAGACTTTATGATTCACTTTGAATCTTTTATTATCAGAAAGATATCCAAACAAGACTACTTTGGTTACGGAATTTACGCCTCTTTTTTAAGGAAGGAAGGAAGTAAGACACCAAAAAGGACCTGTATTTTTTTTTCTAGATAGAGTCTCTCTCTGTCGTCCAGGCTGGAGTGCAATGGCACCGTCTCAGCTCACTACAACCTCTGCCTCCCAATTTCAAGTGATTCCCCTGCCTTGGCCTCCCAAGTAGCTGGGATTATAGGCATGTGTCACCAAGCCCAGCTAATTTTTGTATTTTTAGTAGAGATGGAGTTTCACTATGTTGGCCAGGCTGGTCTCAAACTCCTGGCCTCAGGTGATCCCCCTGCGCTGGCCTCTCAAAGTGCTGGGATTAGAGGCGTATGCTACTGTGCCTAGCCGGCCTGTATTCTTTAACTCAACAACAACCTGCTAAAGCAAAAACTCACACTCATTCACCATCTAGCTGGGCATTTCAGCTCCCTCACTTGCAGGGGCCCCTTCTAAGGCCCTGAAAGAAGCCCTAGCATCATGTTCACATGGTCATATGTTTGAACTAAATTTGCAAAAGCTAGATATTTTAACAGAAACCAGTGAAGGCTGCTTTCTCTTTGCATTCCAACATCCTCATCATCATACCCTCCTCTGGCATTGGAGTGGTCATGGACATTTTGGGGAGATGACTGAGGGCTGGTTGGATTGAGGACACATTTAGCTTGGGTTTAGTGGCATCCATCTATATGGTTAAGTCATCACTAGCCACTCCAATGTAGGAATTCACTGTGTCAACTCATCTGCTTTCATGACATGGATGCAGGTCCAGAAGTTGCATCACAGAATGCATGTGACCTGCACAGCCAGCACTGGGAGCAAGCAGGGAACAGAGGACAGACACGGTGTAAGGTGTGTGGAGTCAAAGCTGGTCTGTGGAAAAGGCTTCTTCCAAATCTTACTGTTCACATATGGAGGGAGTTTAACACAGATTTCTCCAAATTCTGCAACAATTCTAAAAAGCAATATCAATAATGACCTATGGAGCCAAAAGATACTTTTCTAAACAGTCATTTAAAAAGATTATGTCAACCATGCTAGAGGAGGGACTGAATCATCTTTCTATTCTTACAGTTGAAAATGATATTGCAAAACCATTGTCATATGAAGAGGTGACTTCAGGATTTGCTGGCAAAAATGTAGAAATCTGCATTATACAAGTTATGCAGCACATATAACTGACAGGTAATTAGTCAATACAAATATTGGCATTTTTCTAAACATTGGGATATTTTGGCTGTTTGTTAGCTTTTAAATTTCATTTTACTCTTTTAAAACACAAATTAATATTTGCTCCTAATTTTAGTTTTATATTTTACATTAGTTTTCTTAAAAGAAAGCTTCTAATTCAGTCAATGCCTGCAGCTAAGTAGCAGAGTCAGAATTCAAACCCCAGACTGTCTGAATTCAAACTGCTCCTTGCTATGGCATTTTCTTTTATTGCTATACTTTAAGTTCTGGGGCCCATGTGCAGATCGTGCAGGATTGTTACGTAGGTATACACGTGCCATGGTGGTTTGCTGCATCCATCCCCCTGTCATCTACATTAGGTGTTTCTCTTAATGTTATTCCTCCCCAATCCTCCCACCCCGTTATCCCTCCTTTAGCACCCCCACTCCACAACAGGCCCTGGTGTGTGATGTTCCCCTTCCTTTGTCCATGCATTCTCATTGTTCAACAACCACTTATGACTGAGAATATGTGGTGTTTGGTTTTCTGTTCCTGTGTTCGTTGGCTGAGAATGATGGTTTCCAGCTTCCTCCATGTTGCTGCAAAGGACATTAGCTCATCCTTTTTTATGGCTGCATAGTATTCCACAGTGTATATGTGCCATATTTTCTTTGTCTAGTCTATCATTGATGGCCATTTGGGTTGGTTCCAGGTCTTTGCTATTGTAAACAGTGCCACAATGAACATGTGTGTGCATGTGTCTTTATAATAGAATGATTTATAATCCTTTGGGTATATACCCAGTAATGGGATTGCTGGGTCAAATGGTATTTCTGTTTCTAAATCCTTGAGGAATCACCAAACTATCTTCCACAATGGTTGAACTAATTTACTCTACCATCAACAGTGTAAAAGCATTCCTATTTCTCCATAACCTCTCCAGCATCTGTTGTCTCCAGATTTTTTAATGATTGCCCCTAACTGGCAATAGATGGTATCTCAGTGTGGTTTTGATTTGCATTTCTCTAATGATCAGTGTTGGTGAGCATTTTTTCATGTTTGTTGGCTGCATAAATGTCTTCTTTTGAAAAGTGTCTGTTCATATCCTTCACCCACTTTTTGATAGTTTTTTTTTTCTTGTAAATTTGCTTAAGTTCTTTGTAGATCCTGGATATTAGCCCTTTGTCAGATGGGTAGATTGCAAACAATTTTCCCATTCTGTTGGTTGCTGGTTCACTCTGTTAGTTTCTTTTGCTGTGCAGAAACTCTTAAGTTTAATTAGATCCCATTTGTTTATTTTGGCTTTTGTTACCATTGCTTTTGGTGTTTTAGTCATGAAGTGCTTGCCTATGCCTATATCCTGAATGATATTGCCTAGGTTTTCTTCTAGGGTTTTCATGGGGTTAGGTCTTATGTTCTATAGATTTTATTATTTTTTATTATTTTTATAGGTTACATTTATAGATTTGCATATGTTAAACCTGCCTTGCATCCCAGGGATGAAGCTGACTTTATCATGATGGATAAGTTTGTCGATGTGCTGCTTGGATTCGGTTTGCCAATATTTTATTAGATTTTTGCATCAATGTTCATTGTGGATATTGGTCTGAAATTATCTTTTTTAATTGTGTCTGTTAGGTTTTGGTATCAGGATGATGTTGGTCTCACAAAATGAGTTAGGGAGGATTCTCTCTTTGTGTATTGTTTGGAATAGTTTCAGGAGGAATGGTACTAGCTCCTGTTTGTACATCTGGTAGAATTTGGCTGTGAACCTGTCCAGTCCTGGACTTCTTTTCGTGGGTAGGCTATTAATTGCTGCCTCAACTTCAGACCTTGTTTTTGGTCTATTCAGGGATTCAGCTTCTTCCTGGTTTAGTCTTGGGAGGGTGTAAGTGTCCAGGAATTTATATATTTCTTCTTGATTTACTGGTTTATGTGCATAGAGGTGTTTGTAGTAATCTCTGACGGTAGTTTTTGTTTCTTTGAAATTGGTGGTAATATCCCTTTTATCATTTTTTATTGCATCTATTCGAATCTTCTCTCTTTTCTTTTTATTAGTCTGGCTGGTAGTCTATCTATATTGTTGATCTTTTCAAAAAGCCAGCTCTTGGATTTATTGATTTTTTGAAGGGTTTTTTGTGTCTATATTTTCTTCAGTTCTGCTCTGATCTTAGTTATTTTTTGTCTTCTGTTGGTTTTGAATTTGCTTGATCTTGCCCCTCTAGTTCTTTTAATTGTGATGTTAGGGTGTCGATCTGAATCTTTCCTCACTTCTCACGTGAGCATTTAGTGCTATAAATTTCCCTCTAAACACTGCTTTAAATGTGTCCCAGAGATTCTGGTATGTTATGTCTTTGCTCTTATTAGTTTCAAAGAACATCTTTATTTCTGCCTTCATTTCATTATTTATCCAGTAGTCATTCAGGAGCAGGTTGTTTAGTTTCCATGAAGTTGTGTGGTTTTGAGAGAGTTTCTTAATCCCGAGTTCTAATTTGATTGCACTGCGGTCTGAAAGATGGTTATGATTTCCATTCTGTCGCATTTGCTGAGGAGTGATTTACTTCCAATTCTGTGGTCATTTTAGAGTAAGTGGTGCTGAGAGGAGGCGTTTTCTTCTCATTCACTGACAGCTTCGTTCTAGTGCTCCCCGTCATCTCTCCCATGATCCTCTACTCCCCCTTTACACTGAAATCCCTTCCCAATTGCCAGATAACATTATTCGATCAATTCTTTTTATCTTCTCACTGAAGTGGTGACCAAGAGATCACCACTAACAATTCTATTTCCCTGACAATTTTCTCCTCTGAAGGCCATTCCTTATGCCATTTTTCAAAATTCCTAAAACCAGGATAGTAAGTTTCTTGCTTTCAACAACATCCATGAAGAGCCAGCCTCCAGAACAACAACCTGCCTTCTTAAAGTATTTTGGCATTTGTCTCACGGTGTCCTTTACAGCTATGTTTCTTAGGAATTTTCTCATCTTCCATTCCTGGCCTCATAGCACCTTGCCCTTCTCAGTACATATAGCCTTCACCTCCAATCCATTTGAGTGCCTCATAGGCATGGCCATGACATGCAACTTGACATCCCTCAAAATAGCAGTGCACCCAGGATGTGTAAAACAAAAATTTCCCTTCTCCCAGCCTAGGACCTTTTCATTCTTCAATTATTCTAAACCAAGTGATTACCCACCTGGGAAAGAGCAGTAATCTGGTTCCTCTTGTTCCAGGGTGGGCTCTTGCCATCTCAAATCTATTAAATTCTAAAATTACTTGTTTTTTTTTTCAGATTTTTAAAACTATCATACTTTACGTCTACCTATTATAGTCTCCAAAGAACTTTTTCTCCATTTTTTTTCTCCTCCTGAAAAATTGCCCTGCTAGTATTCACTTTCTGAACAAATCCTAGCTCCTACTTTCCAGGAAACATGGAGGGCAACATTCGGCTGGTCTTGTCTGTCCTTCTGAACAGTTTGACCTCACAGGCATTTATTTATCCTGTGCATGGAAAACAAAGATATTCCTTTACGGGGCATCCCTTCACGTGTGACCTCATCCCTTCCTGTGCCACGCCATACTTTCTGACGCCTTGTGCCACAAATATTTTTGTATTTTCTATCATTCTTTCTCCCTGGGTTCTTCCCCTAATTTAGACTGTGGTTTCTACCAGTTGCTTGAAATAATTAACCAACTTTCAGTGACATCCTCTAGGATTAAAGGTCTAACTTGGACGCCAAGAATGTCAACTTTTCCAAGCTGAATTAAAGATCAAGAAGGATGCAAAGATGTTAAGGGAGACTTCGACAAATTTCTGGAGTGCAGAGGATCACAGAAGCTTGCTTCATTTCAAGGAAACCTGTGCTGGGATAAGTAGGAGGGACTTCTCCCAGCTGGGATGGTTGTCTCTACCAATTTTTAGGTTTCAGGGACACGCAGCTGCGTCGTCAGGAAAGAGGGGACCAAAGCGGATGCACAGTTTCCTCACTGAGAAATACTACTCATGACTGTTCCACCAAAGCACATACCCCTTCTGAGGAAAAGGGTGGGGTAGGAACGGGAGCGGCACCATGCCCAGGTGCCCTGGCCTTGGCAGAACACCTTTGTATTGATACATCATTTTGTAAAAGGGTGAAGACCTGGAAGGACGTTTGAGATTCATCTAGTCCTGAAGTGACAAGCAGCCTATGCTGGTCACAGTGATGATCAACCCCACAGCTGATAATCCTTCCTTGGCTTGCACTGTGTTTTTTGTTTGTTTGTTTGTTTGTTTTTTAAGTTGTACCAAGACAGAAAAATCTGAAGGGTTCAAATAATATCAGATTTCAGTCTTCAGGGATTGGGATATTTGATAATCGATACCTCAGCATGGGAACCCTGGGATGTTGGTTGGATCTAAGCAAGGGCTGCCCCTTTCCAAGAGGTGTGTGCCACTCAGTTCATCACCATTCCTGTCATTCATTCAGTAGGCTCTGGCACCTGAGCTCACAGCCTCTGACTTACTGCAGTCTCCTGATATTACAAACGATGGAACTGAGACGCAGAGGGTTTACATGGTCACCGGAAGGTCGCACTGACGGTCAGACATCTGCCCTGATTCCCAGGGCTGTGCCCGTCAACCACATTGCTTCTCAAGGTGCTGGAGCCTAATATTTTTGATGTGCAGAAACAATGAACCCAATCTTACTGTAGGTAGAGAACACGAGCATCACTTTTCGCCATTATTAGCTTTGGAACCATCCTTTTGGGACAATGCAATTCATTCAGGAGGCCTTGTCACTGGGCAGATCAATAGCTCTGACCTACTTGATTATGTAACCTGCAATTGTGTTCTCATTACAGAACTCATTACCCAGTACAGCAAGAAGAAAATCCTTACTTGTCTTCCTTAGATTCTTTTCTCAAATTCTATATGCCAAGGGTCAGGACTTCTTACCAGTCTTATAGTAACTTTTGTTAGCCTTTGATTAGGCGGGGAAAAAATAAGAGACTATAACTCCGATTCTGTAATTTGTTCTTGTGTTAAATACCTTGAATTAGCATTCAGGCAGCCAAATGGATGCTGTCCTAGGAATTATTTATTTCTTTAGCATCGGTATACATTTCATTATTGCTACCTTGAGAGGCAGAAGTGAGACCTCTCCATTCAAAATCACAGCACGGCCCGTTCTTCACCCTCCTTCCCTTGCCTCCTCCCTCCTTCCCCTCTTCCCTTCTCATCGTCTCATCGTTCCTTTCTCTTCCCTTACTTGCCATGCATTTCTCTTCCTTTACTTTTTTCCTCTTTTCCCTCCCTTTCCTTCTCTTCTCTATTCGTCCCTTTCTTCTTTAATCATTTATTGGTTATACCCCGTGTACTGGACATTCTACAAGAAAACTCCAGATGAAAATTAATAAAGAGCAGGGCAGGCAGGGGTGTGAATGTGTCCATGAAGATACAGAAGCATGAGACACACATGGAGTCAATGTGCAGACATTGCCACTGTTCTACCCTGTTCTCTCGGGACCCCTCACCATAAACTAGCCTGAATTTCAAAGCCAGTACCTTCATCTTTATTGGAGGACTGACCTCAGGCTTCCGGAACCCACTATGTAAGCCAGAATTGTCTGTTCAGGTATAAGCGTGGCCCATAATCAAAGACTACTCAGTGTACAAATATAAATACCCAGATCCCACCTTCTAGGCTGGGGCAATTCTGAGTTCTCTGTTTTCCAGAGTCTGACTATGGGACGGTAATGATCAGTCGCCCACTACAATAGCTGACTTACTGACGAGTCTCTTCAGGGAGGCCTTCCCTCTCCAATGGCTTCCTCCTTTATCTACCAACGCTCCTTGCACCTCTCCAGACAGCTTTACTCAAATCCTTGGCTCAGAGTTTGCTTTGGGGGAAACTTAGGCCAAGATAGCCAAACGCATGCCTTCCAGAACCTCTTGTCCAACAGGGAAAAATAAGGCTAAATAATACTAAAGTAATACAGGAACACAGGAGAAAACAATTCCATTTGGCAGAATTGGATAAAGTGTCAATTTAAGAAGTGGCATGTATACTGGATCTTAAGAAATAGGAGTTTTTAAAGTAGAAGTGATGAGATTCAATAACACTAGCAGCTAAACAATTCACATCTGTTTTCTCCTTTGATTCTCACAAAAGGTTTAAAAGGTAGGTTTTTTCTAATATCTTAATTTTTACAAATGAGAAACTGGGATTTAGAGACAGTAATCAGCCTGCATAAGGTCATTCCACCTGTGAATGGCAGGGCTGAGACTGAAACCCAGTACCATATGCCTCCAAAGTCACAGCTCTTAGTAACACTCTGCTTACACAGGAGAAAGAAAATACGCTTTAGAGGCAGACAGATCTGAGCGAATCCACCCTCGTATTAGCAGTAGGTCCTTGAGAAGAAAGTAATCTCAATGGAAATTGGGGATGATTACTCAGAAGAAGGCTTGTTACAAGCTTTAACTGAAATATTCCATGTTAAGTCCTAGTTCCATGCTTGTCAGAGAGGAGGCACTGAAAAAACTCAGCAGTAGCTGCTGTGAAGGGAATAACGATCATTCCAGCCTTGAGAAAATGTTCTGTATGCATCTGAATACCAGCCCCATCACCCTTCAAAATGTCAGATTAGTGCCCCAACAGTGTAGTCTTTATGAGGAGATTGATGAGAAATTTGGCTACAACAGAACTTTAGAACCTGATATTTAAAGGATATGTATGTGGAGCTAAGGAGGTTGACTTCATCTTACAGGAAATCACCAAAGGTTTCTATAAAGGGACAAAGAAAGTATGTTCAGTTCAGAAGGGCAGTGTTTCTGCTTGTTTTTGTTTGGCACAGGGAGCCGTGACCTGGAGTCACTAAGGATGAGGTACTGGAGGGTTGTGGGGTGGGACTGGGGACTGTGAGGTGGGCCTGGGAGACCATGGGGTGGGCCCGGGGGCCGTGGGGTGGGCCTGGGAGACTGTGGGGTGGGCCTGGGGGCCGTTGGGTGGGCCTGGGAGACCGTGGGGTGGGCCTGGGAGATCGTGGGGTGGGCCTGGGAGATCATGGGGTGGGCCCGGGGGCCATTGGGTGGGCCTGGGAGACCGTGGGGTGGGCCTGGGAGACTATGGGGTGGGCCCGGGGGCCGTTGGGTGGGCCTGGGAGACCGTGGGGTGGGCCTGGGAGATCGTGGGGTGGGCCCGGGGGCCGTTGGGTGGGCCTGGGAGACCGTGAGGTGGGCCTGGGAGACTGTGGGGTGGGCCCGGGGGCCGTTGGGTGGGCCTGGGAGACTGCGGGGTGGGCCTGGGAGATCGTGGGGTGGGCCCGGGGGCCGTTGGGTGGGCCTGGGAGACCGCCGTGGGGTGGGCCTGGGAGACCGTGGGGTGGGCCCGGGGGCCGTTGGGTGGGCCTGGGAGACCGTGGGGTGGGCCTGGGAGACCGTGGGGTGGGCCCGGGGGCCGTTGGGTGGGCCTGGGAGACTGTGGGGTGGGCCCGGGGGCTGTGGGGTGGGCCTGCAGGCAGGAAGACTTAGTGAAGTTTTGGGGGAATGTTGTCAAATTTTTCCCCTTCTCATTGCTTTTTAAAATTTTAGAAACACACAAAAAATTATTATATTTGTGTGAATTCAGAGGGGTGTGTGTGTGAGAGACACAGAGAGAGACAGAGAGAAAGAGAGCAAGAGAGAGAGAAGGAAAATACCTTAGAACATCACTTTTCCTCTTCAGGACTTGGGTTACGTAACAGGGAACAGACCTTCCACACAGTACACTTAATTTCACCTCCAAACCTCTGTTCTGGAATCTTTCATGGAATTGTCATCTTTTGGTCTAGTTAACTATACCTCTAAAATCTACTTGGTCTGTGGTCATGGCCTAGGCTGAAGAGTGTTCCATTCAGCCTCACTTGCTGATCTGTAAATGGGCAATAATCACTTTCCCGTTATCCCTGTGGATTAAAATGCAATCTGACTGTATACACGGCATATCATTTTCAAACATCTTGCTTTATAGATTTTAGTTGACAAAACTGCTTTTCTGTTCCAAAACATGGCGTCTCCTTCCATTGAGTAATGATTTCTATGAGATGAAGCGCTGGGTCACAGAAGTTAAATCACTATTTGGTTAAATCCTTTGTTTACTTAAATTGTGCAGTCACTGCTTTCCTGTTTAATCATGTGGAAGAAGCCTAAGAAGGATGGTGAGGATCCTATCATTCAACTGTACCTACACTGTGTCAGGAAACAAGTCATTCACTCTTGGTTCCTTTGGATTGTGTGGTTGCCAGATTGGTGACCTTTCTATCTGGTTTTGTTACTTTCTAAAAATGATTTCTCCAATAACAACAGTTATCTCTTTTTCCAGCCGTGATAAGTAAAACAGCAACTTCATCTGACTGATTCACTTCTCTAGGTTATGTCATTCTGCCTCTCTTTTCAGATACTGAATTGTGTCACCTACAAGATATAAAAGGAGACTAATTCCTGGCCCGAGAGCCTTTGCTTGCCCTGTTCCACCCTGACCTGCTGACACCCTTTCTCCATGTCAATGCACTGCCAAAAATCATAGAGGAAACTGGGTGTGGGCACTACGGGAACTCCCTGTATTATCTCCACCACTTTTCTGTAAATATAAAACTACTCTAAAATTAAAAAGTTTATTTCAAAAAATTATTTCAATTCGAGAAATATTGTACACAAAATTTAGACGTTGATTCTAGTCCTGTGTGTGTCTGTCTGTGTGTGTGTGTGAGAGAGAGAGCGAGAGAGAGAAAGATGAAGAGAGAGAGCAAGAAAGGTAAAGTGAGGCAGGTCGGGCTTGACTAGCCTAAAAAGGAATATGTCAAGGTGAAATTGGAAAGCAGGCCAGTTGGTTGACCATGGTGAAAGTGGTCAGTGTTTTCTCTAAGAGAATAAATGTCCAACTATTGTAGCCAATGCCAAGAGGGTTCCAAGAATTCACCCCTGCTTGTAATCACCCTGTTACGTAGGCGTCTCCCACATTAAATCAGGGTTGTCTTTGTGTGACCAACAGAATACGGCTGAAATGGTGGTATGTGACTAGTTTTCACCTCGTCTTAAACAACTCATTCCAGAAGAAGCCAGCCGCCGTACCACAATATACTCAAGCAGTTCTGTGGAAAAGACTTTATAGAAACGGAGGCTCACCAGCCAGCAATCAGAACCAATGTGCTGCTGTGCCAGCCCGCCACCGTGGAAGGGAATCCCCACATTCCTCAAATGACTACAGCCCTGCTGACATCTGACTGCAAGTGAGTGAGAAACTGTGAGCAAGAACGGCCCAACTGAGCCCTTCTTCACTGCTTGATCCACGGAAACCATCGAAAATAATCAGTGATCATTGTTGTTTCAAGCTACTAAGTGTTGGGGATGGTTTCTATGCAGCAAAAACAAGTGAAAATCCTAATTCTGAATGGCTGCTATGCGCCAGGAACTCTGCTGCTGCTATGCTGCCAGGAACTCTCCAGGTGCTTCTGCAAACATTATTTATTTCTACGGCTAGTCTTCTGACATAGGTTTAATTATACGTATTCGATACATTTAAAAAAATTCAAAGTCAAGATAATTTAGGTCACCTGCTTCTAAGCCACCAAGTTTTGAAGCACCTGCCTCCTGACCAATGCTCCTTTGACCAGGTGAGCTTTGACTGAGGAGAGACTGAAAGGGGAGAACTGCGTCGGACCCCACGGCAAAGACCGTATCTTTCATGTGTGTTTTGGATGGAGGTGGAGGCAGGACTGGGAGAGAAGGAATAAAGTAGGGCAAAGGAAGAAAAGCACTGCTTGGATGAGATACAGTGAAAGGAGTTCAAGCAAAAGTGGATTTGCACCGAGAGGCGTCTGGGAACTCGGTGTCAACCGGCAATTTATCACTGAGGGTTCTCAAATGTCCAGCTCCATTGTGAAAAGGTTAAGAATACTGAAAAAAGCAGTGCTGTGCTGGCACATGTGTGACTGGATTAATTCAGAGAGAAAGCACAGACAGCAATGAATCTGCTGGTGTCTAGACTAGGAGAGTGGTTACAGAAATATTTTGAACTGAATTTTATAATCCCTGTTCCAAGGAAAGTAGTTTACCACATTTGGGAATGCAGTCCTTCTGCAAACTTTTGCTAAAAAGACTTTCTCTCCCTTTCTTTACCAATAATTCTCATTTATGTTACTTGGAAACCTCCAGGGGTTCATAAATATTCACATACACAAATTGAGTACTGATAGAGTGATCTAACTGCATGCATGAGTCAACATCTTGGAATTTATTTCCATAACCTTCAATTTGTAAACCAGAGAACAGTTTGTTTTCTCATCTGCACAGTACAGTTTTAGAAATATGATTGATTAACTCCTTAAAAGAGAATCTTGTTTAGAAGGAACAAAAGTGTTTCTAGCTTAGAAAAGAAAATTATAGGACTGAAGAATAAAAGCTTTTTATATTGAGGCTTGTACCATAGCCCATGATTGTATCTCTTGATAGAACTTCTTTTTGATGTATTACTTTCCTTTAATCAGTGTGTATCTGAAGACATCAATCCACAGAGTTATGAAAGGATACCAACACATATTTTCACTACTTGGAGGACTAGCTATATGTCTTTTTTAAAAAACAAAATGAAACAAAAAACCCATCTTTTAACCAACTGCTTGAAAGTGATTACCTGTGACCTAATTTTAGAACCATTTTGTTGAGAGGGGTTTATTTTGGCCTGCCACTTGGGGATAACGATTGTAAACCTTAGAGTTAACGTAATAAATATACCTTATCTTTATTTTCTTTATAACATATGCCCACAGTTCTAAATTATGTATTTGATTTTCATTGTTAACTGGCCTAAAAAGTCATCAGTGCACAAATTCATATGACTTAGAAAAAGTTTAGTCAGAAAACTCTGAGCTTTCTGGGAAGTTATATAATACAAAATACCAATAGAAACGGAATTTTCCTAATTGGTAATTATTGTTATAAAGTTACATGTAGAGTGATAACAAACAAGATTAAGAGATTTAAGATACTTTTTAAAATTCTCAGCACTTTTAAACTCAGGACGGAACCAAAGGCACTTTTAATTTCCAGGCAGCAAGTCTCAGCAGCTGCATTTGTGCAGGAAATGCTAACTAATGTAAGAGATAAATCCCCATATCCCAGTGGCTGGACAGGAGAGGAGTTTACTTTTCACTTGGGTAAAATCCCGATTGACAAGTGACTTGTCACCGTAATTCAAAGACCTGGGGTCTTGCATCCTGTGGCTGTAACCGTTTCATCCCTTTGCATTCAAGGCCACTGTGCTCATTTGCATCAAGCTGGCAGGGAAAGGGACAATGAACATCACCCGTGGGAGGCTTCGTAAATTAATTATAAAAGGACTGCTTCACCTTTGGTCTCATTCTACTGGCAAAAGTTTAGTCGCATGACATATCTAACCACAAAGGAGGCTGGAAAATATAATTCACCTGGAGGTACAGAAAGAAGAGGAAAGGTTTGGTGTCATCAGCTAGCAATTTCTGTCACAACAGGCAATGGCTTTACACCCTTTTAACAACAATTCTAAAGCCTAAAAAAATCAGAACATTTCTGTTTACCAATATTTGGGGGGAAGAAATCACCAGCATTAATTTTTCTAAGTGCTCTGATTTGTCATTATCCAGTTCAGGGGAATGAGAATGAGACCATTTCTCACACTTTGTGTTACTATTGACAGCATTATTTGGATTCATTTTCTCAAGTTTGCCTAAGCTGTATAAGCATGAGCTCTGTCCCTGTAAAGTGGCTTCATGTATCGCACTTTGCCATTGTTGACCTAAGCAGAACCCGAGAAGTGGTTTATGAAAATCTCTCTCTGTGGATTGCTGAAGCTCTTGCTTAATCCTAACAGCACCGAATTGTGGCGAACTCCTTCTCCTGCCACTTCCTTAAAATAAAAATACTCTAGTAGTTTCTTTTTTCTTTCTTGTCTTGAAATAACACTCTGGAAATCTGTGCTGTAATGAAGAGAAGCAGGATTTTCTGGGAACGGGAATCATGGGAGCGTTCTCAGATCAACTTGTTTCTTAGCTCAAATTTACCATAAGAACCACTCTTGGTACAGGGACTCCCAGGGGAAATCAAGAGAACCTCAGAAATTCGCTGAGTTTCCAGGTTAAGTGGAATGGGAAGGCTGTGACAAGTGGCTGTGGCACCTACAATTATCATGATGAGTAGCCTGAGGCCCTAAATCAGAAACTCATTGTGCCTACACACACGTGCACAGGCACACACAGTCACACGTGCACATATGCATGCATGTACACACACACGTGCACACATGTACAGGCACCCACACTCATGTGCACACACGCATGCACATGTACACACACACAGGCACACACAGATGCTCACACGCACACATGCACATGCGTGCAGACACACACACACGCACAGGCTCAAACGCGCGTGCACGTACCCACACACACCCACACATGCAAAGGCACACAGACACGCAAAAGCACACACACACACACACGTACACACACCCACACACGCACAGGCACACACACACTCACATGTGCACGCACACACACACATGCACATATGCACACACACACATCTTATTTCAACTCAGCCCATTAAAAAGTCAGAGTTTTGAATGTGCTGTTTTATGAGGATGTTAACAGTATTGCAGTTTAAAAATCTCACGCTTCTCCGGTCAGCCTACCCATACTAGACTTCTTCCCTCTTAGAATTGAGGCAGAACTCACTGCCGTAGCACTCACATAGCACTTCACATGTATTGCTCTAGATTAACGCATTTTAGAACACTTTCCTTCTCACATTTTCATAACTAAGGTTTTTTTCCCAAAAGAAACACAAAATTTTAACCGATTAGCTATTTCCAAATTGACTTTCCACTCTTATCTATATGCATTTAGGGTCTCATTGTCGTTTATGTTCTTTTAATGTCTTTTTACCTCATTTAGTGACCTAAATGAATCCAGTTTTATAAAAGTTAGTGTTTAATATTTGTTTATTGACAAGTATCACTGACCTCTTACTACGTGGTAGGCACTGTTCTGGGTTATGGGAGACAGGGATAAATGAGACATAAATTTCGCTTCAAGTAGCTTACATATAGGAGGGGGTTAGGAAGACAGACAATGAGACGTAAAGATACAAATGAGATAATGAGACAAGCTTGGGGTATGAAGACTTACACGATGGGGAGGAAGCAGCTGTGTGAAGACTCAGGGGTGGCGTATTTCAAGCAGAAAAACAGCAATTGCAAAGCGGGTTTGGTGAGTTCCAGGTACAGCACAAAGGCCACTGTGGCCAAAGCCAAATGAGTAGGATGACAAGTGCAAAGTGAGAAGGTGGGAGAAGTCAGCAGGGGACTTCAGAGTTCCTGTAGACGATATCAAGAAGTCACAAGAAGGTCTACGTGAGGTAGGCTAAGATCTTATTTATACTCTGATTGCCCCAGTTACCATGTGCAGATACGTTGAAAGGCAGGGGACAGAAGTCTGGGTGGACACGGACCTGGTCTTGGACTGGGACCTTTAGTAGAGCGGGTGCTGAGAAATGCTTAGACTGAGTGTAAGCTGCAGGTAGAAGTTACAGGGTTACTCGGGTTAAATGTATGCTGTGGAAGAAAAAGTGGAATCAAGGCAGACTCTTAGGCAGAGATGGATTTTGGTACCGTTTGTTATAACTGAGATGACTTGATGACATTCATTCATTCAAACATTTATTAAGTAAATATTTTGTGTCATTACGCTCAGCATTGGAGACAGGGAGAAATACCCTAAGGAATTATAATTCACCCAAGAGGTGATGAGGGCTGGCATTGAGACAGAGGAAGAACAATGAGGAGAAAATGACAAAATGAAGAACGTGGGAGAAGGAATTAGCAGAATATGGTGCCTGATGTTCAGAGAGAAAGATTCTGGAATGATCTGAAAATGTCTGAGGCAAGCAGGTAGATGGCAATGCCACTAACAAAGATGGAGAATGTGTGAGAAGAAACTGGTTTGTGGAGAACGTCATTATGCCATTAATATTGGCAGTTAATAATTATCGATCACTTCCTATGTACCAGGCACTCCACTTACTGCTTAATACAGACAGTCTCATTTACTCTCAAACACGTTTGGATGACAGGATTATTATCCCTGAGACTATGACTTTATGGAGGAGTAAACGGGCCTGCAGAGGTTAAATAACTTGCTGTACATTACATATGTAGGAATTAAGAAAGCCAGGCCTTGGGCCGGGCGCGGTGGCTCAAGCCTGTAATCCCAGCACTTTGGGAGGCCGAGGCGGGTGGATCATGAGGTCGAGAGATCGAGACCATCCTGGTCAACATGGTGAAACCCCGTCTCTACTAAAAATACAAAAAACTAGCTGGGCATGGTGGCACGTGCCTGTAATCCCAGCTACTCAGGAGGCTGAGGCAGGAGAATTGCCTGAGCCCAGGAGGCGGAAGTTGCGGTGAGCCGAGATCGCGCCATTGCACTCCAGCCTGGGTAACAAGAGCGAAACTCCATCTCAAAAAAAAAAAAAAAAAAAAGAAAGCCAGGCCTCGAATCCATGATAACAATATTTGCAGATGTTGCGTATGAGTTGAATAGACGTTCACTTAGGAACATTCGGTAGGCATATAAACATTGTCTTAGAACTTGGAATGTGTCGTGGAGGAAAAGATGTGCGAATTATCAGAATAAAGGTGATTGATTGATTGCACACCCTGCACTGGTGTTCTCTTTCCTTATTTTTTCTGCCCCTAAGGTGTTTCCTGGGGTTATCATTGAAATAAGCTGTTTGGACGTGAAACTTTCAGCCAGAGTCTGCTTCTGAGGCAACCCAAACCCAGACGGAAAGTGACTGAGAAGTAGACAGTGAAGAAGAAAGAGCAAAAACATTCTTTCTTAGGAGATTGGCTGTGAAAGGAAAGGGAAATAAATAGGGAAGTAACCCCAAGAGAATGTAGGACTGCTTTTTAAGAAGGTAAAACAACCATACTAAATGCTGGGAGAAATTAGTTCACAGACAGGAAAACACTGAAGCGGTCCTGGTAGAACACCTCTACCGTTTCCCACGAGGTTAAGAAGAAGTTATCTGCTCAGAGAGAAAAGGTGTCATAGGGTTGAAGGTGGTTGCTGAAGGCTTGAGAACTACAGATTTTTCATGAATTTTACATGACTTTTGTCAGGAGAGCTTGGCAACCCAAGAGTAAAACTGGACAAGACGGTTGGAATGAGTCTAGTCAACATGTTCAGAACAGATTTTCTGAATAATCCAAGCGCTCAGGATAGGTGAAGGCGGAAACACCTCAGACATTACCAGTGCCCCCAGGTCCGGCTGACCTGGCTACAGACCACCTGACTGAGGCTCTTCTTCCCCAGACGTCTGTGCTTTGTCTTCTGATATCTTTACCTTACCAATTCTGACCTACAGCTGCCCTGACCTTGAGACTTCAAGAATATTCTTTTTCACTCTTTTTTTCCAGTAAGATAAAAGGAGTTACGGAGTCACCGAGTTGAAGAGATTTTAAAGCTAGAAATGTTTCTGCCTGTGAAGAAACGGAATCTCAGACAGGCACTAACTTGCCAAGATTATAAAACAAGGTATTAAGAAAGCCAAGAAATTGCTTTTTCTTTATTTTAAAAAACTTAACTTTTTTTTAAGTATAGATTCAGGGGGTACATGTGCAGGTTTGATACATGGATATACTGTGCAATGGTGAGGTGGTTTTCTCCACAATACTCAGTATCTACCACAAAGACAGGACAAAGAGGCAAAAGCAGAGAGGTAAATGTGCACAAAGGAGGAATAAGGACCCTGTCCTTTCAAAGAAAACCAGTTTCAAATCTGCCTTGCTTGTTTCTTCATTCTTGCTAAGTATGTTTTCTTAAGTCTTGCTTAATTCTTGCTAAGTAATTTATTACTGTGATTTTCATCAGGGATAGAGCGTGACGATATAACAACTCTGCTTCTCTTATTGGGGCCCTTATCATCTTGTCTTTCAAGGAATGTCCTTCCTATAGCTAAAAAGGATGAAGTGAGGAAGTGGATGAGATCAGATCACTGAGGTCAGCTAAAGAGTTTAGTGCCTACCATTGAGGATTCCTTCCTGTCCTCCAGGGAAGCACCTCTGTACCCAGCCCTATCCCAGATCAGGCAGGCTAATTAACTAAGAGCTCTGCCTTTGGCTGTGGAAATCATTGACCATAGAGCCACCACATGGCCACTGGTCTTTTAATGATGATTTTAATTTACATACGAAGCTAACAGTTTAAAGGATGTTGCTCTGGGTAGAATTTGTGAGTCATGCCTAGGCAGGTTATTTCAAAGTCAATTACACTTTAATACTCTTTCTCTGAAAAGTCGTTCTTTCATTTTGACAACTTCATTTTATAAATATCATCACTGGGCTGTCATTTGCTTGATTCTGGGTAAATTAATTCCAACCAAGCATAAGTCATTTTAATAAAAGAAAACATATATAAAAATGGCTTTTAATATTATAATGGGGCCAAGCGTGATGGCTCACAGCTATAATCCCAGCACTTTGGGAAGCCGAAGAGGGAGGATCATTTGAGGCCAGGGGCTCAAGACCAGCCTGTGTCCTTTGATCTCTACAAGAAATGCAAATAACATAAAATTGTAAGAATTGTGAAATCATCTGGATTTTGGAACTAGAAGGGACTTTAGATATTACCTACTCCAAGTGATTTTCAAATAAAATTAAAATCTAGAGATGTTAAGTGACTTGTCAGAGGTCACAGAGCATTTGACTGGAGGAGTCACACTGGATGAAAAGTCTGATATTTTCCCCTAAAACTATTAATGAAATTAGATACATTAAGATAACACAGTGTTTCAAAACAATGCACTGTTTTTCCAGAATCAATTAAATCCTACATAGTTGAGTGTTCCTGCATTCCAAATTAGACAGATTGGCTCACAGGCATTATTGCTGTCAAAAGCCATATCGTCTCCAGCTAACATTCTCCATTTGAAAAGCAAAATCCATTTACTTGTTTTTCATTAAATAATAATACTTGTCTTGAGGTAACGTGGCCAAAAAATGGCAGTCATGAAAGAAACAGCTTAATTGCACTCACAACAGTACTTAAAAGAAAGAATTATATCTCAAAGACTTGAGGGTATAATCTATCATGAATAAAGCGGCCTACCTTAATAATAAAGGGCAAGAAGTTTGAAGTGATTTACGGTTTTACAAGTTATTTCCTGTCGTCCAGCCTCATACCGTTTTTAAAATGACAGAGTCAATGATTGTTACTACCTTCTATGACTTAAGGTGCAGAGATGTTAGGCTGTCGAGTGGTCTGCCGAGGTCAGGTCCTACTCTCTCGGTTAGCTGGTACTCAGCGCAGGCCTTCCTCCACACGACGGGGATGGCCCTTCACGGAAGCACATGTGAAACCATCGCTCTATGTTCTTGTTGGACACCGGCTGACCTTCCAGCTGCTCAGCCTGTGAGTGCAAAGGGCCTCACTCAACTACCCAGCTGAGGCCCTATCTCTGTAAGAGCTGGGACAGAGAGCATGGCTTCCTACTTCATTACTGTCCTGTGACTACAGCACGAACTCTGTGGGGTCTCGACGGACTGCGCCCTGCCCCAACCACCCCAGGGCCGTATCCACCAAGTGGTGCCACACCCCTCTTTGGAAAACACTCTTTCTTCACACCCTGTGGGCAACGCCACAATGCCTGAGAACATGGTGACTTAGGATGTGCAGAGACTGGGATAAAACCTTCAAAAAGCAGCCACCAGCCCTGCTAAGAAGACTCATCTTGAGGTAACACGGCTTCTGCACTAAGAGACAAAGAGAGGAGGGTCCAGATGGAAAGATGCACACGGCCAGGAAGGCCCAGCTTGAGAAGTTCTGGAACGTGGGAGGAGAGAGCTGAGGCAAGGATTTTACACTCCGGAGGTGGCACGCCTCTGTGCCCAAGCGCACTCTCCCACGACACTCCCGTTCAGCACAGCAGGCAGCTTTAGGAACTCTGCCCTTGCTGTCCATCCCAAGCACGGAGAAATGGGAGCTCACTCTCAATCCTCTGTAGACGGTCAGTTGCGGCTAATTCCAGGGATCTTCAAACCATGGCACTTACTCCAATCACTCCTACCAGGGCTTCTCCATGTTGCACACACCTGATCATACCCAGTCTTCTCTCAGACAGGGTTGTTTCATCATAACAAAAAAGAAGGCGATAATGCACGTGGTTAATCTTTTCGATACTCACTTCTGTTTTCATGTAGTTTTGCCTTAACTAGATGATCATACATTCCAGTGTTGTCTTCATAAAATTATCAGTAACACTCTCTGTGACTCTCAAAATGTTCCTGTTTGCAGCAATACATTATTTGGTCACCATGGCTGTACTTTGTAAAACGAATTGACAATTTATCTGAACACAATACATAATTTATACTGGTTTTCTTATTCCATACCTTCAACCCTTAGGAAATATTTACTGAGTACTTGCTATATTCAAAACATTACTGTAGAAGCTGTGAAGAATGCTAAGGTGGAAACATGGTGGCTATTGCCCAGAAACTCATTATCATGATGAAAATATAGATAATAAAAAATACTGCTATAAGGTATATGAGTTATAAAAGAGGTTTCAATATTGTTCTGTGGGATGATGAAGAAGAAAGCTGATCCTTGGAATTGGGGTGTTTTGAAGAAGGATAAGACTTAAACAAGCATTTCAGGCAGAGAGAGTAAATAATAATAATATTATAAGCAAAAACAATAGCAATTATAATTTATTAGTACCTACTATGTCATAGGGATTGTGCAAGATGCCTTAGAGATATTTTTAATCATATGCAATGTAATCAAATCAGTCTTTATATCTAACAAGTCTAGGATAGATAATCTATGTTAGAATCCAAGAAAAGCAAAAAACTAGGAAGGTTGGGTAATGTCTTGCTCTGGAAACCTCGAAATCCCAGGTAAGTAGTTGATATTTCAACCCATAGGCAGCAGAAGCCATCTCTGGTCTTCACTTGAGACGAGAATGTGATCAGATGGTGGCAGTGGAAGGATGGTGAGAGGAGAGAGAGGTAGGTGCTGGTTAGGAAGCCATGGTGACGGTGCAGGCATCAGGAATGACCAAAGCGCGATGGAAACGGGGGACGAGTTTGAGATCATTCACAGGGATAATTCAACTTGATAAGATATGAGATTTGCCTGATTGTCTTATAAACTCTACTAAATTTCTAATTCTCAGGATAAACTAAGATTG
Organism: Saimiri boliviensis; assembly: GCF_048565385.1. NCBI lineage: Eukaryota > Metazoa > Chordata > Mammalia > Primates > Cebidae > Saimiri > Saimiri boliviensis. The sequence goes on from NC_133456.1 coordinate 69,135,168, forward strand.
TGTATAGAGGAATGGGATGTTGTATGTGAAATTAACCTGCATTTTTCTCCTTTCTTCCTCCATTACTGCTTAGCCCATTGAGTGTTAAATTACCTTTAACTACTAGAAAATTTTAATAACTTTCTAGAAAAAGAGCAGTTACAATTAATTTTTTATCTCTTTTTTTTAAAAATTATTTTTAAGCTTTGTGTAGTATCATGTAAATAAAACTGAAGAACAGGCTGTCAAAAAAGTAAATATTAAGAAAAGGGAATCTGGCTCAAGAGTCAATCCGTGCATGCCACAGTAATATGAATGATCATCAACAGTAGAAAATTCATTTTGAAATATTTTTCTAGTTATGGTATTGGCTTGTGATAACTCCTCAAAATTCTTTTCACTTGGTCCTTGATTAGGATATAACATTGTCAAGCTCAGAGATCAAACTCCTAACTTCAATCTCATTAGCAATATCTGCAACAAAAACTGTGGGCTCAAGTAAAATAAGCTCAAGAATAACCAAGTGTGAGCAGTATTAATTGTCTCTTAATTAGGATGTCATTTATTGTATTAATCCTGAAAAAGAAACTTTGTTATTCTAAGAGTTTGTCTCTAGTTTAGGCTAACTGTTGAACTTCTCAAAAGGTATATTCTGTTTTAAAATTGTCAAGTACAAATTTGAAGGTGACATCCACCTTCATGCTGGTAGTACAGTCACTCATATTCTATGCTTTCAGAAAAGAAGTTACAACTTAGTACCAAGTGTTCTTGAAGAATGTCTCCAATTTCCTATATTAGCTGCAAACAGGATTCTAAGTGCTAATAATTTATGATGAGCTCCTATGAATTATGGGTTTGTCTCAGATTGAAAATAGATTCCTAAATCACTTCATTTAAAAGTAGATATTTCCTACCACACTGTATCAAAATGTAATATCTGTCACTTTGAGGATCATTTAACATTTTCTATAAAGTTCACACTGATTAGACCATTTCTGTAACATAGTCCACCTAGAAATGCCCACATGAGGACCTTTTCTATAGTTTCTCTCTCAATCATGGCTAATGCATCCCTTTTAATCCCATTGTCTCTATTCTTCACCAGAAGTAATAAAGTGCTGAGTTTTTAGTGAAATGAAAATGGCTTGGCTGTCTAGAATACATTTGACTAATATCTCAGAAAACAAAAATTTCAGAGGAGCCTTTATTCTCACAAAATTGTTTTTCCTGTTTATCTTTACAAATCAACATCAATGGCAAAGAGGAGAGAATTCATTTAAATTGCGTAATATTTTATGCTTCACACACCTAAAAATCCTCTAAGGGAAATATTATTGTTGTACCTATTTAAACATGAGAAACTGAGGCTCGGGAAGAGAATGATCACATGAAGAGCAGACGACGGAGCCAGAATTTGCATGCTGGGCTGATTTCACATCTAGCTTGACATCCCAAGTATAATGTTTGGATCAATACCAAGAAATAACAGGAGATTTGTATGTAAACCATAGGACTCTTCTACCAAATGAACATGATACAAAAACAGGAAGAATTCCAACTTCGCAAGGGACTACTGACTGTTCCCACAGTGTAGGCAGCCCTGGTACTCAGCATAGATACTGAGGTCTTCACCTTGGCAGGCCCAGAGCTCTTACACATCAGCAGAGGAGTGGCGGGAGCAGGGTGGCAGAACCCAGGGCCAGGTGGGGGTAGCTCACTGATAAGGGTTTCAGAGCAGAGATTCATGTTACAGTATTTAGTGCAATAGTATACACAGAGCCCACCCTATCCCAGAGTTCTCATGCTGTCTAGGAATTTAAGTAACAGCATGTGCAAGAACTGACTGTAAGGCCTACCTCGGAACCTCCGCTCCCCTCCAGCTTCCAGATCCAGTCTCAGAAAAGCAAACCACATTCAGATCCTCTTTCCTTTTGATGGGATATCCACACTCCCCTGGCAGTTTGAATTCTGGAAGGCATCATGTAATTGCCCTAAATGCCTTTTTCTCTTTTCTTTTCTGAGATGGAGTCTCGTTCTGTTGCCCAAGCTGGACAATGGTGTGGTCTCGACTCACTGCAACCTCCACCTCCAAGGTGATAGCGGTTCTCCTGCCTCAGCCTCCTGAGTAGCTGGGGTTACAGGTGTCCACCACCATGCCCAGCTAATTTTTTGTATTTTTAGTAGAGACTGGGTTTTGCCATGTTGGCCAGGCTGGTCAATGCCTCATTTTCTTATGTCAGTCAGCTAATGGAAATAGACAAGAGGGATATAGTTCAGCTAGCTCAACCCACCAGCCATATCTCATTTCTAGCTTTGGCTGAACCAGGACATCCTTGACATTCAGAGGCAGAAATAATCTCACTAAATGAAGGATCTGACACAGAGGACAGTGTATCCTGTTTTTAAAATTTGTACAGGGTTCATAAATTTGCTTTGGAATTTGTGCCCAGATTTAAGTGATTAAGTTAATGTAGAGCAGGTAGGAGTTTGAATATATTTGACTCAAAAAATATGTGTGAAAGTCAAGGCTTCGCCTTTCAAAAATTTATGGGGAAAATGCGGCAAAGAAATATATCCCCAACCTTCAAAAAAGAAACCCACGAAAACAACTCTGTCTCCTTTTCTAAGAGCAATTCAAGACCATGGATAGGATTTTACGTTTCTTATTGTCTTCAGCCCCGGTCATCTAATTCTTAAGACATAATCAATGTTCAATAAACATTTCCTATATAAAGTAATTGGCTTTTTTCTTATTACAGGCATCTTCATATTTTCAAAGTTACTGATTTACTGAAACAAGGAAAGCTGAAGTACTATAAAGACATTTGAATGTATTATCTTGTGTCAAATTAATTTAACATAGACTTTTAGATATAAAGGCTTTTTATTATGCTTTAGGTTCTGGGGTACATGTGTAGATCATGCAGGATTGTTGCATAGGTATATATATGACATGGTGGTTTGCTGCCTCCATCCCCCCCAATCACCTATATCTGGTATTTATCCCCTTGCTATCCCTCCCCACCAATCGAACCCCACACTGTCCCTCCCCTAACCCCCACCAACTGACTGCTGTAAGTGATGCTCCCCTCCCTGTGTCCATGTGTTCTCATTGTTCAACACCCACCTATGAGTGAGAACATGCGGTGTTTGGTTTTCTGGTTATGTGTCAGTTTGCTGAGAATGCTGGCTTCCAGATTCATCCATGTCCCTATAAAGGACATGAACTCATTGTTTTTTATGGCTGTGTAGTATTCCATGGTGTATATGTGCCACATTTTCCTTGTCCAGTCTATCAACAATGGGCATTTGGGTTGGTTCCAGGTCTTTGCTATTGTAAACAGTGCCACATTGAACATATGTGTGCATGTGTCTTCATAATAATGCAATTTATAATTGTTTGGGTATATATCCACTAATGGGATTGCTGGGTCAAATGGTATTTCTATTTCTAGGTCCTTGAGGAATCGCCACACTGTCTTCCACAATGGTTGTACTAATTCGTACTCCCACCAACAGTGTAAAAGTGTTCCTATTTCTCCACATCCTCTCCGGCATCTGTTGTCTCCAGAATTTTTAATGATCATCATTCTAACTGGTGTGAGGTAGTATCTCAATGTGGTTTTGATTTCATTTCTCTAATGACCAGTGATGATGAGCATTTTTTCATATGTTTCTTGGCCTCATAAATGCCTTATTTGGTAAAGTATCTGTTCATATCCTTTGCCCACTTTTGAATGGGTTTGTTTTTTTCTCGTAAATCTGTTTTAGTTCTTTGTAGATTCTGGATATTAGCCTTTTGTCAGATGGGTAGGTAATTAATAGCCTACCAACTAAAAAAAGCCCAGGTCTAGACGGGTTTATAGCCAAATTCTATCAGACATACAAAGAGGATCTGGTACCATTCCTTCTGAAACTATTCCAAATGATACAAAAAGAGGGAATCCCCCCCAACACATTTTATAAGACCAACATCATCTTAATACCAAAACCAGGCAGAGACTTAACAACAACAACAAAAAACTTCAGGCCAATATTCATGATGAATATCGAAACAAAAATATTCAATAAAATACTGGCAAACAGAATGCAACAGCAAATCAAAAAGCTTATCCACCATGATCAAGTAGGCTTCATCCTGGAGATGCAAGGCTGGTTCAACATATGCAAGTCTATAAACGTAATTCACCACATAAACAGAACCAAAGACAAAAACCACATGATTATCTCAATAGATGCAGAGAAGGCCTTTGACAAAATTCAACAGCACTTTATGCTAAAAACTCTCAATAAACTAGGTATTAATGGAATGTATCACAAAACAATAAAAGCTATTTACGAAAAACCCACAGTCAATATCATACTGAACGGGCAAAAACTGGAAGTATTCCCTTTGAAATCTGGCACAAGACAAGGATGCCCTCTCTCACCACTCCTATTCAATATCGTACTGGAAGTTCTAGCCAGAGGAATCAGGAAAGAAAAAGGGTATTCGATTAGGAAAAGAGGAAGTCAAATTGTCTCTATTTGCAGATGACATGATTGTATATTTAGAGGACCCCATAATCTCAGCCCAAAATCTCCTGCAACTGATAAGCAACTTCAGCAAAGTCTCAGGATACAAAATCAATGTGCAGAAATCACAAGCATTTCTATAAACCAGTAACAGACAGAGAGCCAAATCAAAGTGAACTCCCATTCACAATTGCTACAAAAAGAATAAAATATCTAGGAATACAACTAACAAAGGATGTTAAGGACTTCTTCCAGGAGAACTACAAACCACTGCTCAATGAAATAAGAGAGGACACAAACAGATGGGAAAACATTCCATGCTCATGGTTAAGAAGAATCAAATTGTGAAAACGGCCATACTACCCAAAGTAATTTACAGATTCAACGCTATCCCCATCAGGCTACCAATGACCTTCTTCACAGAACTGGAAAAAAAACACTTCAAACTTCATGTGGAACAAAAAGAGGGCCCGCATAGCCAAAACAATCCTAAGCAAAAAGAACAAAGCTGGAGGCATCACAGTGCCAGACTTCAAAGTATACTACAAGGTTACAGTAATCAAAACAGCATGGTACTGGTACTAAAACAGAGACATAGACCAATGGAACAGAACAGAGGCCTCAGAAGCAATGCCACACATCTAAAACCATCTAATCTTTGAGAAAAGCAATGTGGAAAGGATTCCCCATTTAATAAATGGTGTTGGGAAAACTGGCTAGCCATGTGCAGAAAGCAGAAACTGGACCGCTTCCTGTCACCTCACACTAATGTTAACTCCAGATAGATTAAAGACCTAAACATAAGGCCTAACATCATAAAAACCCTAGAAGAAAACCCAGGCAAAACCATTCAGGACATAGGCATGGACAAGGACTTCATGGCTAAAACACCAAAAGCCATGGCAACAAAAGCCAAGATAGATAAATGGGATCTAATTAAATGCCAGAGCTTCTGTACAGCAAAGGAAACAATCATTAGAGTGAACAAGCAACCAACAGAATGGAAAAAATTTTTGCAATATAAAGGCCTTTCAAGATTAGAGTCTATTACTGACAATGATGCTACTTCCTGACAGTGGATATTTGTAGCCTAATTCTATTGCAAATGGCGGGGGTGGGGGTGGAGTAGAATTATCTAAATATTTAACAGAAATTGATGTTTCCTCTTTCTTAGTGGAGAATCATAGCTGGGAAGAAGCTGCTCAGCTGGTGGCTACTCTGCCTACCCCTTGTGTGTGGGTTGGGCCATGCAAAAAGATATTGCCAATGGAAAGGCAGAAGTGTTGTGACTCACTTCCAGGCTAGGCTGTCAAGAAGGAAATGTGCCTTCTGCACCGGAGAGGACAGCAGACCTGAATAATGGAACAACCCTGGGTCCTGGAATCATTCTGTAGAAGAAGGCTACCCTCCAGCCAGTAAGATATATGATACAGGAGCATAGGATAACCTCATATTGTGATAAGTTACTGAAATTTTGGAACTTGTTCAACAGCTAAAGTTACCTAACTATGTATAGATTTGCAAACATGGAACCAATAAGTGGGGAGAAAACACCATTCAACATTTTCAGAAACCCTCACACAGAGTGCTATGGAAATATCAGATACAGCAATGAGACTATATAAACCGGCTGGGGAACAGGGATAGAAGGAACTGCAAGGTACCTAAAGGAATCTCTCAAAACTGTGAAAGAACAGAATAAAAATAATTTGTTTTAAAAATATGTGTGGATCGCTCGGTAAGAACATTCTCTCTCCACAGATCTGTGCTGTTGGTGAAACATGGTGGTGAGCACAGCTGGCCATGGCCACTAGGTTTCTTTATTCACCAAGGGTGTTTAAGGTGAGTCTTCAAGGATATTATGCTTTCCCATCAAAAAAAAAGAAATACATTTTCTTTTTTTTTGAGACAGAGTTTCGCTCTTGTTACCCAGGCTGGAGTGCAATGGCACAATAGCAGCTCACCGCAACCTCTGCCTCCTGGGTTCAAGCAATTCTCCTGCCTCAGCCTCCCGAGTAGCTGGGATTACAGGCACGCGCCACCATGTCCAGATAATTTTTTTGTATTTTTAGTAGAGATGGGTTTCACCATGTTGTCCAGGATGGTTTCGATCTCTTGACCTCGTGATCCACCCACCTGGGCATCCCAAGGTGCTGGGATTACAGGCGTGAGCGAAATACATTTTAATGTTAAGGAAATAGCAAAAATTAGACTCTCTGAATAATGTTATCTGATCTTACTTAAACTCAGCTATTATGTAAAGTGAAGATTATTTATTAGCCATATGTTAACAGATAATCTGTGTATATGAACTATAGTGTTTAAATCGCTTTATTAGTTATTCTTTTGTCCAGCAGAAATTTGTTTCTAGATTCTTTCCGAAGGATATTTTTGCTCTTAATTTTGTTGTTGTTGTTGTTAGGAAAACTTAAGGCCTCTCTTGTGAAACTGTGACATAGCATAATACAAAGACACTTTTGTGATGCCGCTTCAAAGACCCAATCACGTCCGTGGAGCAAACCCCCTCATTTCCATGTGGCAACAGCACTTGCTTACAGTCCTGGAGAAACTCTTCTTCCTCACAACTTTTCTTATGATAGAACCATCATTCCTCTCTGACTGACCTAGTACAGTCAGAACTAGTTTGGTGAAAACATATTTTTAAAATCATGGCCACAAATTTTAGTAATAAACTGACACTTCTCAGATTTTTGCTCAAGTTTAAAAATGTGTATCTTTGATCATGTTGCTTCCCCTCCCGTTACAATAGTTTCCTGGAGTCTAATAAATGTGGACTTGTGTGCTGAATGTCAGCTCAGTTGTAGAAAGTTGCTGGCAATTCATTTCTTAGAATATTATACGTTATTCTTCACTTCTTCTAGAATATTGAGTGGGCCTAAATCCTTTTAATTTATCTACTGTTAGCTAGAGGCTGGTTCAGGGTTATATTTCTAAGTTTAAAACAACATAGCACATCAAGTGGAATCAGTGTTGTTGAGTATGAGAGATAGTGTACATATTTAACTTGGGTGTGATCATTTTCACATCAACAGCATTTTGCCATCAATAGCATTTTATTTTCGTTCGATTATTCACTTTTAATTTCAATCCTGTGGTGACTTGTTTGGGAATTCTGAGATATGTTTGCTACACCATCTATGGTTTTTAGAACAGTGCTTAATATACAATAGGTTCCCAATAAATACATTTAACTGTCTGAATTACTAAAATGAAGAAGAGTGAAGAAAGGAGGAAAATACATTATTTTGTTGTTGTTGACTTAGTTGAAGATTCCGGATTTTTGTAGCAAGCTCAAATCAGGATATATCCTGCAGTGATCTGATGTACTCTGTTGGGAATTCTGCTTATTCCTTTCAGGCCTGCAGGCAGAAACACCCACTCGAAGAGAGCTCAGCACCCAGCTGTCCATGGGATTTCCCTCTGGGCATTGTAAATGCCCCCTTTCCTCTCCCTCTGCGTTTCTCCTGCAACTGTGACTCATTTAGAACTATATTAAGAGGCAGGCCAACCAGAGAACTGCTAAGGACATCAGTGGTTCAGGAAGGCTGAGGCATCAATAGAATAAATCAGGAACAGGTGCCAGTTAACTCAGGTTTCCACCTGCACTAGATGAACAAAATGCAAACTGGTGTCACTCTGCCACGAGGAAATAAAAACAACCATGCTGGGTGGTGCCTATCTCTTCTATTGAATATTCTGAGGAGCCTGAAATCAGCAACCACAGCTGAAATTTCTGAAATCAAAGAAAGCATGGCATAAGGCTATTTAAAATGAATACATAGTTTATTATCCAACTGTACAACCCTTTAGTGGAGTTCACAGAAAGCTTTCTGGTTCGTAAAATTGACAAAAACCAAAACCAGCAGCGACAAGGACAAAAACAGAAGAGAGATCCAGAATATAGGAAATATTCTTCTTATTTTTCCTTGTCAGAAGATTGAATCTGCTTAAGTTGGTAGGAGTTTAGTATGTTACTTCTTTTAGTGAATGATTGCTATTAACTATCAGTTTCTCCCTTTAGCTCTACTGTTGAATAAATAGTTAAATATTTTTGGTTTGAAGGGGAACAATGTATTAGTTGTCTCAATTTAGTCCTGAACTATTTCTGTCAACTGGATCTCCATTTTTGTAGCAATCCCTGTGCAAACCTGAATCACTTTTGTTCTCTGATTCCAGTTCGAATTCATCTTGCACCTTGAGAATATTCACTTTGGTGGCTGGTCTTTATTACTGTGTGTGTTCTCTGATTTTACCAGCATGAAAAATAAGAGTACCATCCAAGCTGTCATATAAATAATCGATGTCTGGTGGTGGTAACAGGTAGGCTCAGAGGAAAAAATAGTGCCCAGTGGACACAGAGGCCAAGTGCAGCTGGTGTGAGTGACCTGCAGAGATGGCAACATCCAACACAAGGTAGGAAGGCAACTCTCGGTTTTCCAGGCAGAGAAGATCTAAACAGCATGTGTGAACATTATCACTGAGCATTTGGCTGCAAATTAGAGCAAGCTGACAACAGCACCTTAAATGAATAATAGCGTGTTTTTGGTTACATGCCTTACATGCCGAGAAATATGGGGCCAGTAGCTTCTACACGAGTTAGCTCCTCAACGACACCAAGACCCAGATCGTCCACCTTTGCGCCCGGCAGTGTTCAGCGTTTTGGCTTTCATCCTCCTGTCCATAGCTCACATCGCAACATGGCAGCTGCTGTTTGTATTCCAAATGTCTAAGCCAGGAAGGAGGAGGAAATGGGCAGGACCATAACGGAGCACGTCTCTTTCCCTCAGGACCAGAAGCTTTCCCAGAACCCCTTCAGAGTCCACGGACACCTGAGTCACCTTGGCCACAGCAGGGTCGCATGAGCACTTGTAGCTACTGAAAAGCTGAGACAGCTGGGGACGAGTCTGCCGTAACTGGCACTGACCAGCCACCTGCTCCCCCTGTGAATGTGAGGACACTGCCACTCTGAGCAAGGTCAGAATTGTGTTAACAGGGAAAAAGAAAACATCGGAGTCAGCAGATAATAAAAAGGACCTGCCACCGCCACATGTCATGGGGGTGGGAGGTAAGTGGCAAGCAAGAGAGGAAGGAAGCAGTGTCCGTCACCTTGCAGCTGAGAAGACAGGTCTCTGAACACACAAAAGCCTTTGTTGGAAGTATTCTAAAGAAAAACAAGGGCAGGAAGAAGGACTTTTAGAAGATGGGCGATCCTCTACTCCTGGAATAATATTGGTCCCCAAGACTCTGAATATGTTAGTTCTTGATTACTGTTTAACTCGGGATGTATTAGAGAAGATAGAAGCAAACCCATCTGACATGAATCAAGAGAGGAGGCTCTACGGTTATTCATGGCAGAAATAACAGTAACATTTCCTCCTTCCCATCACATTCTTGTCTCCTCTTGAGAATTTTCAGTTTCACTTTGTTTTGAACTTTAAATCCAAAGACTGCTGAGAATTTTAGGATATTGAGTAGGATACATATTTTGAAGGTGTGGACTATTTGGGGATCAGTGGAAAGAAAGATGAAAGATTCATTTATTCTGTTTGTAAATTTGAGATAGGCAATATCAGATTTAGAGGATAATGAATACAACGAAGTTCTCTTTTTCTTCTAATATCAGAGTCACTGTCTCTAAATACTTTTTTTTAACATATTTATATTTGATTTTTTATTTGCTAATTCTAATATTGTGGTCACATTTGGGTTTACAATTGATTATGTATTGGATTGATTATGGGTCATATTACTCTGCTTGTTTTTATTTTATTTTATTTATTTTATTTATTTATTTATTTATTTTTTATTGCATTTTAGGTTTTGGGGTACATGTGATGAACATGCAAGATTGTTGCATAGGTACACACTTGGCAGTGTGGTTTGCTGCCTTCCGTCCCCTCACCTGTATCTGTCATTTCTCCCCATGCTATCTCTTCCCACCTCCCCACCCCCACGCCCCTCCCCCATTTCCCCCCAATGGACCCCATTGTGTAGTGCTCCCCTCCCTGTGTCCATGTGTTCTCATTGTTCAACACCCACCTATGAGTGAGAATATACGGTATTTGATTTTCTGTTCTTGTGTCAGTTTGCTGAGAATGATGGTTTCCAGGTTCATCCATGTCCCTACAAAGGATGTGAACTCATCGTTTTTGATGGCTGCGTAATATTCCATGGTGTATATGTACCACATTTTCCCTATCCAGTCTATCATCGTTGGGCATTTGGGTTGGTTCCAGGTCTTTGCTATTGTAAACAGTGCTGCATTGAACATTTGTGTGCACGTGTCCTTGTAGTAGAATGATTTATAATCCTTTGGATATATACCCAGTAATGGGATTGCTGGGTCAAATGGGATTTCTATTTTTAGGTCCTTGAGGAATCGCCACACTGTCTTCCACAATGGTTGAACTAATTTACATTCCCACCAACAGTGTAAAAGTGTTCCTATTTCTCCACATCCTCTCCAGCATCTGTTGTTTCCCGATTTTTTAATGATCGCCATTCTAATTGGTGTGAGATGGTATCTCAATGTGGTTTTGATTTGCATTTCTCTGATGACCAGTGATGATGAGCATTTTTTCATGTTTGTTGGCCTCCTGTATGTCTTCTTTTGTAAAGTATCTGTTCATATCCTTTGCCCATTTTTGAATAGGCTTGTTTGTTTTTTTCTTGTAGATCTGCTTTAGTTCTTTGTAAATTCTGGATATCAGCCCCTTGTCAGATGGGTAGGCTGCAAAAATTTTTTCCCATTCTGTTGTTACCGATTCACTCTACTGACTGTTTCTTTTGCCGTGCAGAAGCTGTGGAGTTTGATTAGGTCCCATTTGTCTATCTTGGCTTTTGTTGCCATTGCTTTTGGCGTTTTGGTCATGAAGTCCTTGCCTACACCTATGTCCTGAATGGTTTTGCCTAGATTTTCTTCTAAGGTTTTTACGGTATTAGGTCTGATGTTTAAGTCTTTAATCCATCTGGAGTTAATTTTGGTGTAAGGTGTCAGGAAGGGGTCCTGTTTCTGCTTTCTGCACACGGCTAGCCAGTTTTCCCAACACCATTTATTAAACAGGGAGTCCTTTCCCCATTGCTTGTTTTTGTCAGGTTTGTTGAAGATCAGATGGTTGTGGGTATGTTGTATTTCCTGTGAGGCCTCTGTTCTGTTCCATTGGTCTATATCTCTGCTTTGGTACCAGTACCATGCTGTTTTGATTACTGTTTCCTTGTAGTATAGTTTGAAGTCCGGTAGTGTGATGCCTCCTGCTTTGTTCTTTTTGCTTAGAATTGACTTGGCTATGCGGGCTCTCTTTTGGTTCCATATGAAGTTTAATGTGTTTTTTTCCAGTTCTGTGAAGAAGGTCATTGGTAGCTTGATGGGAATAGCGTTGAATCTGTAAATTACTTTGGGCAGTATGGCCATTTTCACGATGTTGATTCTTCCTAACCATGAACATGGAATGTTTCTCCCTCTGTTTGTATCCTCTCTTATTTCGTTGAGCAATGGCTTGTAGTTCTCCTTGAAGAGGTCCTTTACATTCCTTGTTAGTTGTATTCCTAGGTACTTTATTCTCTTTGTAGCAATTGTGAATTCTTGATTCGTTCTTGATTTGGCTCTCTTGAAGTCTATTACTGGTGTATAGGAATGCTTGTGATTTTTGCACGTTGATTTTGTATCCTGAGACTTTGCTGAAGTTGTTTATCAGTTTCAGGAGATTTTGGGCTGAGATGATGGGGTCTTCCAGATATACAATCATGTCATCTGCAAATAGAGACAATTTGATTTCCTCCTTTCCAATTTGGATACCCTTTATTGCTTTTTCTTGCCTGATTGCTCTGGCTAGAACTTCCAGTACTATATTGAATAGGAGTGGTGAGAGAGGGCATCCTTGTCTAGTGCCTGATTTCAAAGGGAATGCTTCCAGTTTTTGCCCATTCCGTATGATATTGGCTGTTGGTTTGTCGTAAATAGCTTTTATTGTTTTGAGATACGTTCCGTCAATACCTAGTTTATTGAGGGTTTTTAGCATGAAGCATTGTTGAATTTTGTCAAAAGCCTTCTCTGCATCAATTGAGATAATCATGTGGTTTTTGTCTTTGGTTCTATTTATGTGGTGAATTACGTTTATGGACTTGCGTATGTTGAACCAGCCTTGCATCAACGGGATGAATCCTACTTGATCATGGTGGATGAGCTTTTTGATATGCTGCTGCAATCGGTTTGCCAGTATTTTATTGAAGATTTTAGCATCTATGTTCATCATGGATATTGGCCTGAAATTTTCTTTTCTTGTTGAGTCTCTGCCGGGTTTTGGTATCAGGATGATGTTTGTCTCGTAAAATGATTTGGGAAGGATTCCCTCTTTTTAGTTTGTCTGGAATAGTTTCAGAAGGAATGGTATCAGCTCCTCTTGGTATGTCTGGTAGAATTCAGCTGTGAACCCATCTGGACCTGGGCTTTTTTTGCGTGGTAGGCTCTTTATTGCTGCCTCGACTTCAGACCATGTTATTGGTCTATTCAGGGTTTCGACTTCTTCCAGGTTTAGGCTTGGGAGCATGCAGGTGTCCAGGAATTTATCCATTTCTTCCAGGTTTACTAGTTTATGTGCATAGAGTTGTTTGTAATAATCTCTGATGATGGTTTGGATTTCTGTGGAATCTGTGGTGATATCCCCTTTATTGTTTTTTATTGCATCAATTTGGTTATTCTCTCTTTTCTTTTTTATTAATCTGGCTAGTGGTCTGTCTATTTTGTTGATCTTTTCAAAAAACCAGCTCCCGGATTTATTGATTTTTTGAAGAGTTTTTTGTGTCTCTATTTCCTTCAGTTCTGCTCTGATCTTAGTTATTTCCTGTCTTCTGCTAGGTTTTGAGTTTTTTTGATCTTGCTCCTCTAGCTCTTTCAATTTTGATGATAGGGTGTCAATTTTCGATCTCTCCTTTCTTCTCATGTGGGCACTCATTGCTATATATTTTCCTCTAGAGACTGCTTTAAATGTGTCCCAGAGATTCTGGTATGTTGTGTCTTTGTTCTCATTGGTTTCAAAGAACATCTTTATTTCTGCCTTCATTTCATTGTTTATCCAGTCAACATTCAAGAGCAAGTTGTTCAGTTTCCATGAAGCTGTGCGGTTCTGAGTTAGTTTCTGCATTCTGAGTTCTAACTTGATTGCACTGTGGTCTGAGAGACTGTTTGTTATGATTTCTGTTCTTTTGCATTTGCTGAGGAGTGATTTATTGCCAATTATGTGGTCAATTTTAGAGTAGGTGTGATGTGGTGCTGAGAAGAATGTATATTCTGTGGATTTGGGGTGGAGAGTTCTGTAAATGTCTATTAGGTTTGCTTGTTCCAGGTCTGTATTCAGGTCCTGGATATCCTTGTTGATTTTCTGTCTGGATGATCTGTCTAATATTGACAATGGGGTGTTAAAGTCTCCCACTATTATTGTGTGGGAGTCTAAGTCTCTTTGTAAGTCATTAAGAACTTGCCTTATGTATCTGGGTGCTCCTGTATTGGGTACGTATATATTTAGGATCGTTAGCTCTTCTTGTTGCAGTGATCCTTTTACCATTATGTAATGTCCTTCTTTGTCTCTTTTGATCTTTGTTGCTTTAAAGTCTATTTTATCAGCGATGAGAGTTGCAACTCCTGCCTTTTTTTGCTCTCCATTTGCTTGGTAGATCTTCCTCCATCCCTTTATTTTGAGCCTTTGTGTATCCTTGCATGTAAGATGGGTTTCCTGGATACAGCACACTGATAGGTTTTGGCTTTTTATCCAATTTGCCAGTCTGTGTCTTTTGATTAGGGCATTTAGTCCATTGACATTTAGGGATAGTATTGTTATGTTTGAATTTGATATTGTCATTTTGATGCTACCTGGCTGTTTTGTTGGTTAGTTGATGCAGCTTCTTGATTGTGTTGATGCTCTTTTACCATTTGGTGTGTTTTTGGAGTGGCTAGTACTGGTTGTTCCTTTATATGTGTAGAGCCTCTTTCAGGAGTTCTTGTAGAGCAGGTTTGGTGGTGATGAAATCTCTGAGTGCCTGCTTATTCACAAAGGATTTTATTTTTCCTTCACTTATGAAGCTTAGTTTGGCTGGATAGGAGATTCTGGGTTGAAAGTTCTTTTCTTTAAGGATGTTGAATATTGGTCCCCAATCTCTTCTGGCTTGTAGGGTTTCTGCTGAGAGATCTGCTGTGAGTCTAATGGGCTTCCCTTTGTGGGTAACCCGACCTTTCTCTCTGGCTGCCCTTAGCATTTTCTCTTTCATTTCAACCCTGGTGAATCTGACGATTATGTGCCTTGGGGTTGCTCTTCTTGAGGAATATCTTTGTGGTGTTCTCTGTATTTCCTGGATTTGAATATTGGTCTGCCTTGCTAGGTTGGGGAAGTTTTCCTGGATAATATCCTGAAGAGTATTTTCCAGCTTGGATTCATTCTCTTCATCACATTCAGGTACACCTATCAGACGTAGATTAGGTCTTTTCACATAGTCCCACATTTCTTGAAGATTTTGTTCATTCCTTTTTGTGCTTTTTTCTCTGTTCTTGCCTTCTCTTTTTATTTCATTGAGTTGATCTTCGACCTCTGATATCCTTTCTTCTGCTTGGTCAATTCGGCTGTTGAAGCTTGTGCATGCTTCACGAAGTTCTCGTGTTGCGTTTTTCAGCTCCATCAATTCACTTATACTCCTCTCTATGCTGTCCATTCTCGTCAGCAGTTCATCCAATCTTTTTTCAAGGTTCCTATTTTCTTTGCGTTGGGTTAGAACATGTTCTTTTAGCTCATTGTAGTTTCTTACTACCCACCTTCTGAAGTCTGATTCTGTCATTTCATCACCCTCCTTCTCCATCCGGTCTGGTTCCCTTGCTGGTGAGGAGTTGTGATCCCTTTTAGGAGGAGAGGTGTTCTGGTTTCGGGAGTTTTCATCCTTTTTGCGCTGGTTTCTTCCCATTTTTGTGGGTTTATCCACCTGTTGTCTGTCTCTGTCCCAGGGAGTTGGAGCTTTATGAGTTTCCCTTGCACTACTGCCTTTTTTGATTTTTCTTTCAGGTCTGACCCGCCCAGCTAGCAGCACGCCTAGCCACTGCCTGCCCGCAGGGGCTTTGCTGAGCTGCTGTGGGCTCCACCCAGCTGCCCTGAGCTCTTCTCTGTAGTCCTTTTTATATGGGCGTAGTTAGAACTGTCTCGGCAATGGTGGTCCCGCCTCTGTTATGGCGGATTCTCTCTGTTGTGGCAGGTTGCCTTGGCAACGGCGGCCTGCCTCCATAGTGGTGGAGAGTCTCAGTAATGGCAGAAGCCCCTCCCCCACGGAGCGGGACCATCCCGGTTCAGCTGTGCTTGGTTTGAAGGGCTCAACCCAGAGGGTTTCCAATTACTGTTTTTGTTTTCCTTGTTGTTAGGGGTGGAGGGGTGGGACCAACGGAGCCTGATCACCTGGCTCCCTGACTCAGAGTCTTTTAAGTTGAACGACCCCGCGTTCCGGTCGCTTGTTGAAAAAGCGCCGGGATCTCCCGTGCTGCGACTCACGGAGTCGCTCGAACTGCGGCGCCGGCTCCTGGCGGATTTTTTGCCTAGGAATCTCCTGGCCTGACTCGCTATTTCAGATGAATGGGCAACTCTGCCGTCTCAGGGCTCTGATCGCCAGCTAAGAGGGCTCCCAGACCAGTGGCTTTTGTACGGAGAACCGCAGCAACAGGGAGTGGTCACAGCAGCCGCGCGGGCGGAATCAGCCCCACGGGGGCCAAAACAGCAGCACCGGCTGGGACTGCGATACTGGCGACCCCTCTGCCTGGGTATCTCCTGGTCTGTGGGCAATAAGAGTTCGTCTGGAAATGCGGCGTCCACTCACCCTCTGCACTTTCACTGGGAGCTGAAGTCCTGAGCTGTTCTTAGGCGGCCATCTTCCCAGCATTCCCTCTCTAAATACATTTTTTGTAACTTGGAACTGTTGATGAAAAGAATGAGTATCTGTGAGTTTGGATATTTGTAGGTGAATTCTTTCATAGTTATATGAGGATACATGTTAACAAAATTAAAAGTCGTTCTGGTTTATGAATATTTAATTATGAATAATTGTACTGATTATCAAGGTTTTTGTTTTACTTTCATCTTATAATGCCTCAGTTTTTTGCTGCTTTAGGATGTATTAGTAAAGACCCTTTGTCTTGCAAATGACAGAATAACAATTTATATCTTAAGCACATGGAAAAAAAAAAAAAAAAAAGGAATGTAGTGCCCTGCATAAATGGAAGGTCCATGGTTTGAGCCAGGGTTTATTATCTGTATCTCCATCTCTTGCTTCTCTTTTTCCTGTGTTTTGACTTAATTTTATATTCCTGTAGATAGTCCGGTCTATGCAGCCACAGAAGATGGCTGTCAGCAGTTCTAGTTTATGACAGCCATTGATTTGACAAGAAGGGTCATACTTTCTTCCAATGTCCCTGTATCACATAACAAGGAAGGCTCTGATTGGCCTTATTTGGATTATGAATCCATCACTAAACCAATGAGCTGGAAGACATGCTGTTCTTGTTGAATGAATCTGGATACTGAGCTCATACCCCTGGGGATAAGGGGTGAGGTGGCAGGGTTGAGCCCATCTGATCCATACCAAAAACAAAACAAAAATTCCCAAAGAGAAGGATACCTATTAGACCAAAAAAAAAAAAAAAAAAAAAAAAAAAAGCCAAATATTAACAGCAACAAATAAATGTCTGCTCATAGGACAAATTAGTATTTCACACGGACTCTAACACTTAAAAATAGGAAGGCATTGTTTATCTTTCGCCCGACTTGAGAACGTAAGTGTAATCATAATCATATCTAGGAAAACTTAGATGATGTAAAACACCCTCACTAATTTAATCATGTTAGTATAATTATAATATCTGCTACCAGCACTGCATGCACACTGGGCCGGGTATTATGTTAAGCATACTCTATTTTTCCCCATATAATTCTTAGAGTAACTACATTTTTCTCATGAAGAAATTGAGGCTCATACAGGTTAAGTTGCTTAAAGTCACCTAGCTAACTAATGGCAGGATCCTACTGGTTTTAAAGGCCAACTTATTACATAAAAACCCATTATTATTTACTGGTTGAAATCTGTTTATGTTGTCTGAGACAACCAAAAAATCCAGAAATTGTCCTATTATTTTCAAGAATATAAGCTAACAACTAGGAAAATGTTATTTAGCAGAAGTCTTTGGTTTCCCTCTTTATTCTATAAATTGTATTTTACATTTTTATTTTATAAATTTAATAAATATATACAAATATTTTTCTCTAAGCTAATAGTAAAAGTATTCATTTTCTGACTAATTTAAATGTTCTTGCCTGCGATACAAACTTAAAAGGTACCATCTTTGAAAACATACTTGCTAAACTTGATATCAGACCTTGACTCAATTTTCACAAATTTGAAATTAGTTTAAAGCAAATTAATGTTCTTTTCTCTGTTTAAAAGGCTTAAAAAATTCAGTTTCTTCCAGTATTAGTGTATGTACAGAGAAGTGTTAGTAGGATGCTGGGGAGAGAGATTTGAAAAGATCCGAAATGAACTTATGAGTTAGTTATAAAGAGCTTAGTGTTCATCTGTAACATATTTTGTTTCTTTCAGAGCACTTTTGTTAGGTCATCATTCATCAATCAACAGATGTATTTTGAGTGATAGTTGTATGTTGGGCATTGGCATAGAAGCTGCTAACCCAAGTAAAAATATGGGATCCTTGACTTCAAAGAACTCAGGGTCTAGTTTGGGGGACAGATCAATGGGCACATAACTAAACAGAGAGTAAGGACTGTCAAGCAGCGTACACACAATGAGCTGTGGAAACCCCAGAAATGTCTCCATAGCCAGCTTAGGTGATAGGGTGGGTTAGAGGAGTGGTGAGGAAAGCTTCTGGGCAGTGCAGTACCTGAGGTGGATTGTGAAGGATGAACACAGGGAATGGATGATGATAGCAGAGGGCTACGAAAGGGTTCAAAGCAGAAGAGGCAGCAGGTACCAGGTCACCATCACCTGTAACAGTGACAGACAGAAGAAGGGGTAGGGTGGGAGAACTATTTGTAGGTCTAAAAATAGTTCCATATAAATAAGGGTAGAATGTGGTAAGAAGGTCAGTGGGGAGCTATCAAAAAGCAGTATCTGTGACCCCATCCCACCACTGCTAACAGCATTGCCTGTGAGTAGAGAGATTCTGCCATCCAAAAAGGCAGTGAGCAAACAGCACGTGGTCCCAGAGGCAGGGACCCAAAGGCAGACAAAGGCCACGGCAGGAAGATACCAGCTGATGCCAGGAGGTGCCAAAGGTAAGGAAGTGACTGAAAACTGGAGGAATAAAGTTATGTTAATGGCCACATAGGAAAGAGTGGCCAAGAATTCTGGCCCAGAGTACCAGGTAGTTCCTTGACCAGTCGTTCCTTTGGAGGCCCACAGACTCGTAAAGGTTTTTGGCCTGATAAAAGACACAGAAGACATACTGCCAACTGGCTGCCAATGTGGAGAATGACTGCTAACTACAGCCAGGCAGGATTCCAGGACCACACTTCCTGAAAGAGGAACAGTATCCTGCATGAGGCCAGGGGCAGGGAGAAGCAGAGCTCCTGCAGACTCATCGCAGCCTTTGCATTTCTGGCAAGAAGTAGTGTTAGTGCCCCTGGAAGACTATTAATAGCAGTCTCTAACGAGGAAGAAAAACACAGACTCACATTTTCCTCTGTACTTAGGGAAGCACAATGCTAATACCCTTTTCATAGAAACAGAACTCTCAGAAATGCAAAGTACTTTCTTGTTTATGGGAGATTGAGGAAGAGAATTACATTTCTTTAACATTATGGTCATGTTTAAAATGACTATACTAAATGTTGAGAGAATTTTATTGATATAGGAATGTCTAATATGTAAAGAAAGAAATTATGTGGGGGAAAGTGTCTGACAATGAGTATTTCCAGATACGTTCCAAGACATTGTTCTCCTCACGTGACATGCTCTAGAATCAAATTTAAGCCAAGCCATAAGAAATCACAGCTACTCCCTCCCTCTTAGATTGCCCAAATCCCCTTCTAATTCTTCAGCAAGAATTCTGAAGAATTCTCTGAAAACACAAGTGGTTATGTTGCCCTGGGTGGATGTACCTGACATCCCTTCTTACAAGTGGTTTTGGTACTTGGAGCCTGTCTCAGATACATACCCCACTGGTGGCAACAGAAGGAGAGATGGCTTTGATATGGGATTTATTCTTCATAGGCATAACCCTCTACTCCTTCCTTCCTTCCTAATGAGACAAATTAGATGATCAGGTATGGTCTGAAGATGTCTGATTTCTCCAAGATACAGGTTGAGAGGTGGTACAGATGGACTGAATGGTTAAAATGAGTCTCCAGTTCTCAGAAAGATTGAGCTCAAACAACACATTCTCTAAAGAAACAATCTGAGTTTGCGCAGACCCAAGGGTCCTAGAGTCTGCAAAAGCATCTTGCTTATGTTAACCTCCAGCTGGTTACAAACAAAAAGAAGTAAGTAACCTTTCTGAGGAAAAAAATAAGGTGTTCAATACTCCCTTTCAAAGTACGCAGGATGCGAAGAGAGTTCTTGCAAAGTGCAAAAAATCTACTAAACATGAAGGAAAAACATTCACTGGACTACATTCAAATTAAGTTCCTGTTGATCAAATGACACCATGAATGGAGTTAAGAGACCACATACTAGAAAAAGATATTCGCAAAACATGTAACTGTCAAAGGACTAGTATCCAGAATATATAAGACACCTTCAACAAATCAACCAGTAAAAGATTAATGCAATAAAAAGTGAGTTAGGGACTAGAAAAGCCTCTTTCTGAAAATAATACCCAAAGAATCAATAAACATATAAAAGATGTCCAACTCAATTAGTCATGAGGGTTGTAAATTATAACCAAGTAAGATACACACCTTACAGAATGTCTAAAATGAAAGTGAATGATAATGTATCGGTGAGGATCTAGAGGAGATAAATACACTTGATAAGAATCAAAATTCTGCAAACACTTTGGAATGCCATTGATAGTACCTATTAAAGTTAAATAGAAGCATGCTAAATGATCTAGCATTTTCACTTCTAGAAATGCATCCCGCAGAAATGCACATACATTCACACCCAAAAAAATGTGTTAAAAATACCTGTAGCCATATTATTTATGATAGCCCCAAACATCTCCAAAGTCTATGAAAATTAAAGTGAACTTAAATTGTGGTATATCTACAACAACATGAATAAATTGGACTAATATTGGCAGGTAAAAAACAGTAATACTAAAATAACCCAAAATGAGAGAAGGTAATTACAGTGATGGGAATTAGGATAGTGCTTACCTGTGGGATGAAGAAAGACCACACTGACTGGGAGGTGGGGGACACATGTGAATGAGGCTTCTGGGGTGCTGGTAATATTTTACTTGGAGACTTGGGTGTGATTACAGGGGATATTTATTCTGTGATAACTCATCTAGCTACATCTTTGTGTATGCGTGTATATGCTGTACGTCAGTAAAAAAGTTTATTTTTAAGAAGTACATGGAAGTAATTTGACCTCGGTTGTTATTTAAATAATTCCCCACAATTCTGCCATTCAAGGGTCTCTTGACAATATGGTTGTGTTTGCACTGCTGATAGAACTACAGAAAAAGAGAGGGTCCCTAGAGTTTGACCTTCAGAGGGAAGGTCATGGTTAGCTGTCAAATTAGCATCTATATTTTAAACCTTAACATATAAAATATGCAGTGTGGCTTAATGACTTTCCTAAATCAAATGGCATGCATTGGCTTGAAAAAGATAGGGATGTTGAATCTGTATAAAATGCAAATTTCTTGACAGTGCTAAAACACATATAATTTTGCTGTGGCATGAAAAATGTCACTGTTTCCCAGTTCTAAATTGATGAAGGATGTGTGTGATATCGGGGAAATAATTGGGCCCTGGTGGGACTGAGCTACGGTCAAGGTAATCAGCCTCTTCTTAAAATAATTTCCATGTCTCCACGGTAACAGTGCACAATCAGTGCTGCTCTTTCCATAGTATGTTTAGCACAGCAAAAGTACAAACAGATTGTTCTGGCTGAAGATGAGACATTTAAAAATCATAAATTACCATCTACTTCTTTAGCTACAAAATTAGAAATTATTAGAATAAAAAGACTGACTTCCATGGCCATACGGCACTGCTTGGGTCAAGCCACACGCTTAGCCTGAAACACAAGGTTCAGCACCATCTGGCTCCTGCAGACTTC
The DNA here is from genome assembly GCF_048565385.1 of Saimiri boliviensis. Lineage (NCBI taxonomy): Eukaryota > Metazoa > Chordata > Mammalia > Primates > Cebidae > Saimiri > Saimiri boliviensis. The sequence continues at coordinate 69,156,945 of NC_133456.1, forward strand.
TCCATCCTCCCACCTCCCTTTCTTCCCACTTAATCCTCTCCTAACCCATTTTGTAGTCCGGCAGTTGCTAACTACTTTTAGTTCCTGCATATTTGCTCCTCCAAACTTCTAGGCTTTGTGCGTGCTCTTAACTTTCTGGACTGAAAAGCCCTTTCCTAATTATCTCCCTGGAAAATTCCCATTCATCCTTCAAAACCGCTTCAGTCTTAAAGATTAATCACACTTTCCTCTATTGTAGCTGCAAACTATTTCTATGTTTTCATTATTGATCTTATGACGCTATTATTTTCCCTCTCTCCTTTGAAATTTAGAATTCCTCGGAGATAGGGACAATATTTTATGCATTTCTATATACTCTGTTCCAATGTCTGGAGCACAGAAAATGCTCAAGAAACAGTTACTGAAAGGAAATGGAAAAATTTGCTCCTTCACAAGCAATTTGCCAAATAAGAAATTTAAATGGCCACCAAGAACATTAAAAATTCTCCAATCTCATTATTATTTAAACAACTGAAAGCCTAAATAATAATATACATTATTTTGTTCCTAAAGTTCCTTTAAAAGTTTAAATTTTTAAAAAGATTATAATTCACAGGCTGATGCACTCAATGGATATTTGTTATCACTTCTTTAAAGTGTATTAACTTTGACCTATAAATGTATTATTAGGGGTCTATTTTCAGGAAACAGTCCAATAATATTGGAATATATTCAAGCATCAAGATATATTTACAGTGTTATTTATAATAAAGAAAATGAAATTTAAGAAATGGGCCCAATGGTAAGAGAATTTACATACAGTAATTGTGATGCTCCTTTACAACGTAACACTGTGCTTTTCAGTGCTTAATGACATGAGAAAATGCTTATAATATACAGCTAGCCCGAATACATATTATATGCAGCATTAATTCAATTCCATAAAGAAAACTGCCTATTAAAAGGAAACTATACCAAAAATACAGCAGTGGTGGCTCTAGGGAATATTTTTGTTTGTTTGTTTCCTAGAGACATAGAGAGAGTCTGTCACATTCTAGATATCAGGAGAAAACCTGACCTCCCTATACCCTCAACTGTGCTTTCTTGTATGTAAGTCAAAAACACAAAACTTTTTTTTTATTATTACACTTTAAGTTCTGGGACACACGTGCAGATGGTACAGGACTGTTACACGGGTATACACATGCCATGGTGGTTTGCTGCATCCACCCCCGTCACCTACATTAGGTGTTTCTCCTAATGTTATCCCTCCCCAATCCCCCCATCCCCTGCTATCCCTCCCCTAGTTCCCCACCCCCTAACAGGCCCCAGTGTGTGATGTGCCCCTCCCTGTGTCCAGGGACATGGATGAAGCTGGAAACCATTATTCTTAGTAAACTGACACAAGGACATAAAATGAGAACCACATGTTCTCACTCATAAGTGGGTGTTGAACAATGAGAACAAAACTCTTTTTTATTCAAGTAAACTCTAGAGAGGACAAGGCTGATTACAAATAATTTTGAAATACAAAAAAAAATTTAACTAGTTTTATAGTACTCTCCAGTGACTGGATAACTAAAATTTGTTGCTAAAAGGTGAAGTATTTCTGAGAGAAAGAAAGAAAGGAAACCCTCAAATGTTTCTTGAGAATTGGAACTGGGCAGTGGACCAAGCCCTGCCACATATTTCCTTAGTTACCCACCATGGCAATACTACAGAGCAGATACTATTATCCAGAAGTTGGTGGCTTGTCCAAAGTCACTCCAGTGTGTGACAAAGTTGGATTTTGGTCCCAAAACTATCTGCTAAAGAAATTCACATTTTTTTTTCTATTTGTGATTATCTCTTTAAGCCAAACAAAACAAAACAAACAAACAACAACAACAACAACAAACAGTTCTGCACAGCCTCATTTAATCAAGAGGTAAAAATTATTTTTATTGATTTATGCAGTTTGCTTAGTTTTTAATTAAGTTGGCTCTTAGAATCATAATTTACACAAACAGCAAGAAACAAACACCTTGAAAGTAACGACAGTGTTCTAGGTATTATGATCATCCTGATCCCAGCACCAGCTCAGAAGCAACTAGCTCACTAAGAGCTTGCTGAATTGAATTAATTAGATTCTTCAGCAGGAACTTATTTCCAAAACCAAGTTATCCCAAATTTCAAATTAGTTCAAACTAAATAAATGAGGTTTCACTGTGTTTCCTCATCTACACTTTTTTATGTACTTTTCCTAACCTTGAGAGCAGGTTTTGCTGTCAAAAGATGTCTCCCTTAAGACATCAGTGCAGCTATTAAAACCCCTCTTTTTCTAGATCTATGAAAAATGCATCTTATTTTAGCAGCAAAGAATAAGGGCTATTGCCTTCTGTCTCTTCTGGAAACACTTCATTGATTTTGTGGCCATTACCGCAAACACTATCTTCTCGGGGCCCCCAGAACTGACCAAGATTTCAAAGAAACAATTCTAGATAATTGTGAGCTTTGAGTAGCTGCCTCTGAGTCAGTTTTGGGTTCTGTACTGCTTTTGATGAAGATTACTAAAATTAAAGCATAGCTAAGATAAGATTTGGTGGCCAAATTCTCTTCAGAATCATTAGTTACTTCATTCCTCTAGGAAAACAAAACTATGAGGAATAGTTCTAAACAGGAAAGAGAAAACGGCATATTTTGAGCTTCCACTCAGAGCCAGGCACTGTGTGTGCATTATTGTATTTGGAATTACAAAAACCCGTGTGAGGTAGACATCCCTTTTCTCACGTTGCAGGTAAAGAAACAGATTCAAAATGTTAAAACAATCACTCAAGGATTCACAGCTGATGAAAGGCTGAACAGGGTTTCTGAGAGGCTTCTCTGCCTCTCCCTGACCTGCTCTCCATTGCAGGAACTATAATTCCCAGCCTCCTTTGTGGGTTCCCAGGGTAGGAGGGCTGAGACCTTGAGGAGCCTGGTAGGCAGGAAGAGCCAAGACAGGCCGTGCCTCCCACTTTTGCTTGGCCTGCACTACCCTTTCCAGAAGCAGCTCCAGGTCTGATTGGTCTAGCTAAAGTTCCAGCTCCCACGAGATGGTCTCAGCTTCATAATCCATCTCCTATACCTAGAAGTGTCACAGCTTCTTCCTGCTAATCTGTGAATTGCCCATACCTGACTTCTTTTCCGTCAGCTCCTCAGCCCTTCATCAATGGTGTAAACACTTTTCTGCATTACAATTATTTAGAAATAAAAATACGTAAGAAAAAAAGAAAACACCTTGATTGGTTTCTCTGTTCTGACTGATCCTGACTGATCGAGATTCAAATACAAGTCTGATTGTCGTGCCTAGCTTTTTCTATTGGTCCATGATAGCACATTGCCAAAAAAAATGGTGATCCATTTTTTAAAGCATTAATTAATTAAAGCTCGCACATAACATACGACCAGAATTTCTGTCTCTGACTCCATTTCATGTTTCCCGTAACTACACGGTGTCTTGTCACTTGATGCATTTCTTTTCTTTTTCTTTTTTTTTTTAACTGGAAACTATTATTGATACAGCTATGCTCAAAATATGTTTGTGTATATAAGTTAGTTCCTGTGGCGTGGGCTACGTTTTGGCAGAGAAGCATAGCAGTCCAAAAAACGCGCCACACAATCATGGGTTTTCATGTTCTAAGATTCATTTCCCTTTGGCTACCAGTTCTACAATTTGTCATACTGTCAGCTGCTGAACCTGAAGCTTCTGCTATATATTGTGCAAACGAAGAAGACTCAACATTCCTAATTGTCTGACCCACACACAGTCTAAAACTATTTTCTCCAAGCTATAGAAAACTTTCAGGTATATAAAGCTGCTCCAGTTTCCTGAAACAGATGGGAGATTATAACCACCTTGTTAAATAAGCTGGACTCATGGGAGTGCCAGTAGAAACGAAACTTATTTTCCCCCTTTCCTTCAAAATCACTCACTAATCTGATTGCTCCCCACTGTTAGGACAATATGTCCTGCAAGTCCCACAGTTTCTTTAGTCACTCTTTTAGGATAGAAAGATGCTTTTTTTACTTTTGTTCTAAAAGCCCAATCCGCTCCACTGTAATCATCACAAAACGCTTCCATTAATTAACTTGAGCAGTATCGACTGAACACCTACTTACCTGTCAGTATTCTAGGATCTGGGGTTGCAGTAGTAAATAAATCAGACATAAAACCTTACTTTCACGGAGTTCAAATTCTGGTGGAGAAATTGCAAATCTGACTAGACGGAGTGTTGGTGACAAGTGCTTAGGGGACCGAATTTAGCTAGGTGGAGGAGGAAAGTTTCCAATACTTCACTTTGAGTGGATGAGCTTGCTTTCTATCTTCCTGAGAAAACTGAAGCAGTCAGAGGAGAACTTCTACACGCTTCTGTCGCTATGTCTAGCTCTCCACGTCTGTGCCACGTACTCTGCCTTCTCTTCTGAGAATTTCGAAGAACTCTCCCTGCTCTCAGATAAATCCAACCCCTCCACTTGCGTGCCAGATCCAGTCGCCTCTGGTTTACTCAAAAACATGACTTCAGTCCCCATCCGCTTTCTTTCCCGTGTCATCAATTATCTCTTGCGCAGTGGCACGTAAACATCTCTTATCTTAAAAATCCTTCTAGAGTTCACTTCTACCTCCAGCATCTACCCTATTTCTCTCTCTCTTTTTTTAGAGCAAAACTCCTTGCCTACATTCTCTACCCTCATCTACTCCCCTCTGCTTCTCTTTACAGCCTGATCAAACCTGGTTTTTGTGCCCATCACTTTAGAGAAATGGAAGTCGCCAACAGCCTTCAGGTTGTGAAGTACAGTGGCTGGTTTTCCATCCTCACCTCACTTCCCCTTCACCGCGATGCCATCGAGGCCATCAGGCAGCTTCCCTGGTGCACGGCTCACTTGGCTTCCAGGACACTATTCTAGCTGGATTTTTCTCCGTTTCTCTGCAAGCTCCTGCTCAGTCTCCTCAGCTGTTTTGCCTCATCTTCCTGTGCTCTAAACGTTGGAAGGCCCCTGGTCTCGGACTTTGAATGTCTGCTTTGATTCTTTCTATTTTTTTCCTTGTGATCACATCCAACCTCATGGGTTTTGACACCACTAATATCCTAAAGACTTCCAAAAGTATACTGCCCGCCTTAAATTACTTTCATGAATCACCACCTATTCAATACTTCCACCCAGACATCTCTAACACAACATGTCAATATCAGAGGTCTCTCACCTCTCCCAAAATGTTCCTGGCAAAGTTTTCTTCCCTCTGCTACAGTCTGTTCCAAGATTGAGCAGGACAAGGAGTGGGAAGACGGCAGAAAAAATCTTCGTCGACAATCATGTTCAACAAAATAGAGAGCAGAAGAAGAGAAACAGAGGAACCAGTCAAGAAGTTATTTCAGTAACTTATGTGAGGAACGAAGGAATCTCAGTGGGACAGAAAAAAAGTGAGCAGGATGGTGAAGTTTTCAGGCAGTAAATTAGTTGGGACTTGGTGATTAATGGGATATAAAGAATGAAGGCATAGGAAAAGTCAGGATGATTTCATGTCTAACTTAGAAGTCTAGGTGAATATTGGTTAAATTGAGATAAGAAATATATGGAAAGTATATAATTTTGGAGAAAGGGGAATAAGAGGTTCAATTTCAGTCATACTAAAAGCTCAGACCTACCAGATACTATACAGAAACTGGAAAAAGTGTGAAAGAGTATGTGTACTGTCCCATACACACAGAGTATGTGAGAAAATTAGTGTGTACACTAATATGGCCAAAAGGCCTGAATTTTGCATTGAACCAAACTAAAGGACCAACAAATAGAGAGTGCCTTTGTACTCCACTCCTGAGGGAAGAAACACCCTTGAAACAAAAGCAACACATGCCATTGTTAAAACATTGTCTTTATATGGCTGGGGGAGAAGGAAGTGGGCTGGTCGGTATAATATTCTGTGGTGAAAATGAGGTATGGGGGTCTACCTACAGCTGTAACTTTTGAACACCATACGAAGTTTCATGCCTTCTACAATTTAAACCTTGGCATAAACCTGACACCTACTCTTTATAAATTCCATCCACTCCAACCTCATCCCCCAACTGACTCCTGAAGATAACAGTATGTATTTAGGGCAACATGTCTTCAAGACAACAGCAGTTTCGGCGGTTTTAGGTACAGTGAAACCACAGGGAGGCTGAGCTGGAGACAGTTTTGGATCATGAATCATTACCAAAATTGTGAGCTAAATTCTGATTGTGAAATCTTTATTACTGTGATATTACAATAATCCAAAAAGAAGACAGCTAGATCTTCAGATGACAGGTGGAGCATATAGTTTCTGGCTGAAGACAACTCAAGTTTGCAGTTACAAATTGTGTACATTTGATGTGGACATCAGTGAAGGGGATATGTGTGGAACCCCACAAGGTTATTGTTAAGGGACTTTTTCTGGCAGTCGACTCACTTTTTGGTTATAATTTAGGATCATATAGAAACTGTTACAGGGAGTCCTCCCCAAACAGAAACTGTCAGAAATTTAGTTAGCTTAAGTTTGCTGAAAGCTTGACTTTTAATTCTCTGAACAACAGCGGCGTCAACACTCACTAGACTCTGGCTGCAGCCTCTGTTTCCGATCTTAACTTTGTCCTTCCCTTCCTCAAATTCACATTCCAACCAAGGGTTCTACGTACTGCCCTGGGACCCTGGAGGCCATTTTTCTCACCCTGCTCTGTCTTTTCTCCTCTCCTGTCCCTTTAGAAATCCAGCTCAATGTCCAGACTCTTCCACAAAACTCTTCCTGGCTCCCGTAACTTAAAGTGATTATTACCTCTTATGAATTCCTAAAGCAAACAGCGTAAATATGGGAAAGTTTTTTAAACATTAAGCATATGTTTGAAATATTATGACAGTATCTCATGATTGGCTTGGCAATTCTTTTCTGTTGATGAACTTTTATTCACCTTACACTTAGACTACCCTTAGCTTTCACGATTTGCTGGAAGAACTCACAGAACCCAGAAAAGCTATTTATAGTCATGGCTGTTGCTTACTGAAGTGAAAAGATACAGATAAAAATCAGCTAAAGCAAAAGACGCATAGGGCAGAGTCCAGGAGATACCAGGTGTGAGAGTCTATTTATCCCACCAGCGGAGTAGTAGAGACAGCACTTAATGCTCCAGCAACAACGTATGGCAACTTGTGCAACGTACCGCCAGACAGAGAAGCACACGGGAGCCTTAGTGTCTGTATTAGTTGGGGTTCTCTGGAGGAACAGAACTAATGGAATGTGTGTGTGTGTGTGTGTGTGTGTGTGTGTGTGTGTTAAAAAACGAGAGTTTATTAAGTATTAACTCACACGATCACAAGGTCCCACAAGAGGCCGTCTGCAGGCTGAGGAGCAAGAAGACCCAGCCTGAGTTCTACAACTGAAGAACTTGGAGTCTGATGTTCGAGGGCAGGAAGCATCCAGCAGAGGAGAAAGATGGAGGCTGGGAGGTGAGGTCGGTCCCTTTTCACATTTTTCTGCCTGCTCACATTCTTTTTTTATTTTTCTTGAGACAGAGTCTCTCTCTGTCCCTCAGGCTGGAGTGCAGTGGTGAGATCTCGGCTCACTGCAACCTCCGCTTCCCAGGTTCAAGCAGGTTTCCTGGCTCAGTCTCATGAGTAACTGGGATTACAGGTGCATGCTGCCACGCCGGCTAATTATTTTTAGTAGGGACAGGGTTTCATCATGTTGGCCAGGATGGTCTTGATCTCTTGACCCTGTGATCCACCCGCCTCTGCTTTCCAAAGTGCTGGGATTACAGGCGTGAGCCACCGCACCTGGCCTCTTCCTGCTTAGATTCCAGCAGTGCTGGCAGCTGATAGATGGTGCCCATCCAGATTAAAGGTGAGTCTGCCTTCCTCAGCACACTGACTCAAATGTTAAGCTCCTGTGGCAACACCTTCACAGCACACCCAGGATCAGTGCTTCGTATCCTTCAATCCAGTCAGGTCGACAGTATTCACCATCACAGTATCAAAGGGATGTTTTGGTGTGGTTAGTCATGGAGGTAGGAGTCCCTGCATGCGCCTACGTGACTGAATAGCTAGGGTCACTCATGTGGGTGCTCCCTCCATACCTACACGACTCACCCTAGGGATTCAGTCTCCAACGTCCTCCCCACTCAGTCCTGGGGCATAGCACGGGAGGCAGCTGCGGTGGCTGCAGTGGTGACAGTGTGAGCACCGGGAGGTGGCAGCTGTGGCACGTGGGCGGACCCAGGTGTAATGGATAGGAAACAAGACCTCGTCCCTTCCTAGTCAGGAATCAGCATGAGCGAGTGCTTCCTGCCCCCACCAGCAGCCCCAGTGACCACCGCAGGGTGGGCACGGCAGCGGGCTTACCTGGACCCCAGCTCTACTAAGTTTCCCAGATGGTACCGCACTGGCGAGCCCTCCCCTGCCCATGGCATCCTCCACGAGCCTCCAGATACAGTGTCTGATGATGAGAAAGACCACGGGAAGAAAAAAGGAAAACGTAGGGAACAGCAGAAAAGGACCGAGGGCAATGCAGGCTTTCAGGAACGAGGCAGAAAGTCCTTCCAAAGTGAAGAGGTCTCGGGGAACCCATGTTTTCAACAAGCCCAGCTGTTCTAAAGAGAAGGATTTTAAGAAGAAAAGCACAAAGAAGAAAAGCATAAAGAGAAGAAGTTGAAAGACTCGACAGCAGCTAATGTTGTTAAACAGTGGAAGGCAAAGAAGAAAAAGGAAAAGCCCATTCTGGAGCCAGAGATGCCTCCGATTTTGGAATGCCTCCGGCGGCTGCAGCAGAGAGGACCCTGGTGTGAGATGCATTTGGCTGCTGCCATTCTCTGTGAGCGGACAGATTCCAGAGAGAAGCATGGCAGGAAGGGCGAAGGCATCTGTAGGGTATCAAACGTGGGCAAGCTAAAAGCAGCCTGTGGCCAGGAGGAGTCCACAAACTGGGAAGAACGGGAGCCGGACACGGTGGCCAGTTTGCTGAAGCAGCATTTGTGAGACCTTCCAGAGACTCAGCTTATCAAAGAGCTTAGGCTCAGAATTGAAGAGGCTTGTGGGAGGACCAGGGAGACAGACAGTGCAGGAATTCCAGCGTTCACTCGAACAACTGCCAGAATGTCGCTACCTTCTGACTTAGCTCGTTGTGTACATGGAGCATGTCATCGCAAAGGAACCAGAAACAAAAGTGGACAGACAGAATATTCCTATGGCGCTCAGCCCGGCTGTGCGGACCAATAAAAAGTCCTATGGCGCTCAGCCCGGCCGTGAGGACCAGCAACTAGTGCTATATTGCTCAGCCCGGCCGTGCGGACCGACAACCGACACATGTGCGAGAGCTCTTTGTAAACGTGGGACGAAAGAAAATGACAAAACCTCGGCGATGGTCTGACAGAGCCATGATGTCCGCACTGCCAGACACCCAGGCAGGCATCAAGGAGATCAGGAGACAGAGTTCCTTCCGAATTGTTTACAGCGAGATCTGCTGGTGGGATAAAGGATTTACCTAAAGAAGAAAGATGATGGGAAGTACAAAGAATTTTGACAGCCCTCAAAAGAAAACTGAGAGAAACTCAATGACAGGAGTGTGAAGCCAAGATTTCACAAGAGATAGCCAGTCTTTCCAAAGAGGATGTTTCCAGAGAAGAGATGAATGCAAAGGAAGGCGTTATCAGTATTCCCTTGCTCAGGAGAATGAGATCCTGACTGCGCAGGAAAAGCTCCTGGCTGGGTAGCAGTCTCCGCGCTGGCAGATTGTCTCAGGAAAGGAAGGGATGGAACGCCTCCGAGCGGAGACTGCCAAAATTCAGTAGCAAGCAGCACGGCTGAAGCGGAACGGAGGAGTACTCCTCCCAGAGCAAGAGCGAGGGCGAGGATGAGGAGGAGCTGCAGATCATTCTGGAACGTTTACAGAGATAGAACCAGGAGCTGGAAATAAAGAACAAACATTTGAATCAAGCAATTCATGAGGAGCGGGAAGCCATCACCAAGCGGCTCCAGATGCAGGTGCCAAGCAGCAGGTGCACGAGCACCAGGAGCCCGAGGGGCACGGGTGCTGTCCAGCCGCCCACAGACGGTGTCGTCGAGCTGAAGGTGGCTAAAAAGCCACTGAAGGTAGGCGAGGAGTCGGCGAAGCCATCGCCCAGCAGGGACAGCAAAGAGACATCCATCTGAGCAGGCTGTGCGGCTGTCGGAGTCTGCGGGGCTGAAAGGGCCTCCCAGGGGATTGCTCCATGTTAGCCAGGCTAGTCTTGAACTCCTGACCGCAGGTGATCTGCCCACCTCAGCCTCCTAAAGTGTTGGGATTACAGGCGTGAACCACACACTCAGCCAAGCTCATTTGAATAATTCTCTCCAGTGGAATCTAATGCATCACTTCCATCTGAGGCAGTTTAAAGCAGGTAGAGAATGCCATGTTCCCTAGGGCGGGACTGCCTGACCCCTACGAGAATTTATAAAAGAAAGAAACAAACCTTTGTTGCATTGAAGCTAAGATATCAGGCTGTTTGTCACTGCAGCCTGGCTTATTCCAGCCTGGCTATTGTATCTGGGTCATAGTTCCAACTCTGCTATTAGTATAACCAAAGGCATGATCCTTTGGCTCTTTAGCTTTTAGTTGACTGAAATTAAAAAATGCAGTTTAGGCTAGCTCTCTGCACATTTCCTCTTAACTATAAATGCTCATGCAGGAGCACTGTAGATTCTTTCCCAGGACATGTCACTTATTGTCTGTGATGTTAATCTCAATTTTCCTTATCTATAAAATGGGTATTAAATACCTGGTACAGAGCATCAGTTTTAAAACTACGCACAGAGTACACTTTTCCTGGCATATTAGAAGAGTTCTAAAAGTCAATAATTAATAATTATATCCATAATAATAGTTCGTATGTTGTTAAAAGAAGTTTGCAAACCAACCATAAATTTTGTTTTCGAAGTATTCTTGACTAAACAATGGCATTGATAACTGAAGTACGAGCCTATTTATATCACTCATTCTTAAACTTTTACTAACAAAGAGAAGGTGAAAATGTTGTCCCTTCCATTATGGTCCTGCAGTCTTGTTTGTGACAGCAAAACATGACAAAACATAGTTCACCACAGTTCATGAAACTCTCACAGCATGAAGCAAAAAGCAAAGAGTGCTCTGTGAAGGTGTTCCACAGCGTCAGCACTGGCTTTGATGATAAAGAAAAAAAAAGTATTCTATTTCCCCAGAGTGCTACTCCCAACTGTGAGAAAGGTCATTTTGAATTTCCTCGGATGTGTATCTAAAAATGCCTGTTTTCTATCTGAAGAGGATGTTCACTGTATCTTTGAAGCAAATGTATAAATATTTACATAAAAACTGTGAATTGTAACTACTTTCAAAGACATTTGAATGACGGACAGATAGTGTGCAAGGTGATCTGTGGTCTCCGGGGCATTGCCAGCCCTCCACATCACAGTCCAAAGTCAGAAAAGTCAGGACTGTGTTTCCCAGAATTCTGAGCCTCCTGAGTACAATTCTGATGATGAGAAGCACTAAGGCTGATTTGGGAGGTGAAAGGGAAGAAGCCAGTAGTCTCTGGTGGCAGCATGAGCAGATGCAGGAAGCCAGCAGAGGCCTCTGGACAAACTTCTGAAGATCGTTCACTATGAGACCCCAGGGGACAAACTTATTCATATCTGTTTTTCAAACAGAAACTTTACTCACTAGGTGGTATTAGTAATATATGGAAGGACCTAAGATTTTCCTAGTATGACTTACAACAGTAGATTAGGAATAAAAAATTAAAACCTATTAAAAGAGTAGCAAATTTTTTAACTGTTCTCTTAAAATCTATTTTAAACTGTACTCAACAACTTTTATTTTATTGTAATTTAATTTTCTTTCAATGATCTTTCTTTCTCTTTAAGCCCAGTGTTATTTTTGAATTATAAAATCTCATAAAATGAAACTGAAAATAATGAATAACCACCAATAGGAAATTTAAATTATCTTTTACAATTGTATTTGACCTGTCTTTACAGACTCTTAAAGGTGCTTGAGTAGAGATGGGATATCATAGAAACTAATTTTTCAAGTTTTTTCCAAGGTCTTTTAGATCTGCAAATTAAATAAAAAAACATGTATTGAGCACCTAAACTATTTGTGTACTCTAGAAACTTAAAATTCAGTTGGCAAGACAAATGCGATCAAAGAAATAATAATAAAAAAAACAATAAAACAGCTTCAAATAATGCTTTAAGATAACAGTAGACAAAATGTTGCAAGGTAATGGATGATTCATTGTGCACATTATTTACCAAAAGACTCCAAAGAAGCTGTACAGTCCTTCCGTGAACACTTCCCCAGTCTTACTATCATCAGCTCTAAATATCTGATGGCCTAGTTTTAAAGGTTCTGTTCAGTATTTTGGTACAGGATACCAAAGCCCATCATGCTGGAAGCAGCAAAGCCAGGTAGGCTCATAGTGTCATTGTCAGTTAATGACACAATCAATTCTTTCTTGCCCAGCTTTTCTCCCTTTCTGCATCTTTTTCATTAAGGTGAACAGCAGGATCTCCAGTTCTTTTTCAGTTGTTAATTACAGGCAAAGAAAAGACAAGAAGGAAACCTCAATTACACACATAGAAGGAAATTAACTTGATTACTTTCGTTTGGATGTCTTATAGCTCAGGAGAAACCATGACTGAGGAGCCATGATCATGCTAAAAATTATCTCCAGCTGGTGTGAGGTGTCACCAGGAAAGGTCTCCAGGCTTGACAATGAGCTACGTATCAATGATAAATTAAGTCAAGATTGTTCAAGACCCAGAAACCACCTACCCGTTAATATCCTCTCTTGCAGTTAACTCCTCTTTTACCTTTAATCCTTCTATTTTGGACTTTGGGCGAGTGAGCCTTGACTGTGTGGACAAAACTTCACCCATCAGTGGATTGCAGGCAGCACTCTCATGAAAGCGGAGGAAAACAAAGAAGGTTGCAAAGCCTGCTCTGGTCGCACCGACTCACTTGACCTCCCCTTTTCCATCTACTCAAGGCATTTTTATTTATTGTCTATTATATGTCTATTTGTCTCCTTTAAACCTTAATGATACAAAGTATGCTTAATCACAATTGAGTACAGCGCAGGCATAAAAGTCCCTTGAGATCTCCCCAGCTCTGCCGTCCTTCCACTTGCTAGTTCTAGTCTTAAGTTCCAAAATTAATGCAAATTTCAGGAAGGAAGGAATTTGACTCAATGCCAACTCTTTGGGGCTTGCTATCTGGGAAGTAAATAGTTAAAATAGAAGATTTTCAAGTCATTCTCTCTCATCTACAGGACACCTCCAGGGGGAAAAGAGAAAAAGCTGACCTGGTCAAATAGCCATGTAAATAAGCTAAGCTAGTACCCCCAGCAGACAAAGTCATGGGTATTTACCAGCAGCAGAGTCCTCATGTATAGCAGGATACACCTGTTACAATACTATTTATGGGAAGCAGACTTGGAATCTATGGATTTAGAGACACGGAATCCTGGAAAATATCATGTAAAGTATGTAAGTGAGTATAAAATGGAGATGTTTCATGGCCCAAACAGCTGTTCCTCCATCAATTTATTAACTGCATAACTCATTAGAGACCTGATCTATTAATCTGGGCTCTGAACACATCCTGATGCAGCAGGAAAAGAAGCCAGAAGATCCACTGACGATTCCAGTTTTCTCCTGCTTCACTATGTCTCATGATCATTTGTATCCCTGAAATCATGAATAAGGCTTGTTCCTAGGCAAAATCTCAGGTTCATGTGAGTCTTTGTAACTCAGTTCTTTCCATTATCTCACCATCAATCAAACTTATCACTTCCTTAACTTTAGTCTCGGTCCGTCTTCTGCTTAATTCTCAGGATTTAGTCCCTTCTCCATACTCCAGTTCTGCTAACCAGCTCTTCTGTTCGCTGTCCGCTGAAACTCTCTTAATGAACTTGCTGAAGATCTCAGGCTGTGTAGGTCCAAGTGCTGCATTTTTCATGCCCATCTCTACCAGAGACCTGAGCCTTGTCTTGAGGGCTGGTACAATGACTGCTGACTTGTGTGTCCGTGGAAAGATCAGACTGGCCTGAATTACAGACGTGGCTCTAACGATAGCACCTGTTCCTGGAGCTTGTAGGCTCTGCCCCCTCTTTTGTATCCCAGGTTTTACCCACATTGAATCCCTCGTACACGGAGTCCTCCAGAGGACTTTGCTGGAACTGTGGTGCCCTGTTCTGCTGTCTCCTTGAGAGCTGTGGCCTTCTCTCTGCCTCAGTGCTAAGAGTAATTTTAGATTTGTCCTTTCTTATTCTGCCTCTGCCATGCCCTGATATGAGACAGGAACTGCATCTAACCATTCATGTATATCTCACCTGGTTCATAATAGACACTCAATAGTTGTCTGTGCACAGGCAGAAGAATCCACATAATGACTCTGAATTACTTACACTCAGTATGCGTCAGGCACAGTGTAAGAACATTGTTGTACCCAATTTTGAATCTTCAAGAAATATATTGAAAATGCATCATCATTTTAGTGATGAAGAAAATGAGGCTCACATAGTTTTACTCAACTGCATAGTGAGAATTCAACAGAAACAAGCAATGACCTGATTTAGGGCATGAAGAAAGATGGGACCGTGCCCCAGAAGTCCAGCAGCAGCAGAGAAAAGCACAGGACAGAAATCACATCGACCAATTCTTTTCCTACTTCATCTAAATTCCTTGTGAAGAGTTTCTCACCATTGTTCAAACTGTTTTGTTTCCCCTTCATTGTTTTGTAAGACATAATGAAAAAAATTTAATCATTGGCTACATGGTTTTCATTTCAAAGGTACAAATTAGATGTCACATAGCTCAGGACCCACCTTAAGAAAATTATTTGCATTTATTTACATTGATTTATTTGCAGTCCTGTCAGTAATGGATTTTTGCACCAGTACATGGAACCTAATTCATAGGCTCCTCAAGTGAGAAGTTTTATTTTTACACTTAAACACTGAAGAGAGAGCAAGCATGACAGAATTAGCTTTAAAAAATGAGAATGGCCGGGCGCGGTGGCTCACGCCTGTAATCCCAGCACTTTGGGAGGCCGAGGCGGGTGGATCACGAGGTCGAGAGATCGAGACCATCCTGGTCAACATGGTGAAACCCCGTCTCTACTAAAAAGACAAAAAACTAGCTGGGCATGGTGGCGCGTGCCTGTAATCCCAGCTACTCAGGAGGCTGAGGCAGGAGAATTGCCTGAACCCAGGAGGTGGAGGTTGCGGTGAGCCGAGATCGCGCCATTGCACTCCAGCCTGGGCAACAAGAGCGAAACTCCGTCTCAAAAAAAAAAAAAAAAAAAAAAAAAAAAAAAAAAAAAAAAAATGAGAATGAAAATGTGCAGATTATTAGTCAAATAAAAGCATGACCTTTTAAACAGACAGATGTAGAAACACATCTGCCCAAGTCCTTCTGCAGCCCTGAGTGGCCTCAAAAGATTCCTTATGTCCCTAGACGACACGTTTGCACGAGATCTTAGTTCTCTGAATGATCTCTGTATTTCAGAGCCCAAGAAATATACACTAGGTGCTTAATAAATGATTCTTAATAAATACTTTTCAACTAATCTTAAACAATATCTTTTGCCTGCAGAAGAGGAAAGGAAAAGGGTGGAACAGTCAGAGCAGCAACAGAGGTAAGAAATGAACTGTTATAATTTATCACTTTTTTCTAAGTTCCTATATCAACTATTAGGAACAATTCATTTATTAAACAAGCATTTTTAATATCTGTATTTTTAATACCTGCATATTTTAAAATGTTTAAGTGTTTCAATACATTTAAATGTATTAAAATGTTTAAGACATCTTAAATGTTTTAAAAGTATTAAATGTTTTAATATTAAATGTATTATAAATGTATATTGATGTTTTAATATAAAATGTATTGAATGTTTTTATATTAAAACATTTTAATAAGACGTGATAAGGCAGACATTGATCTCTGTTCTTTTGAAACTATGGTATACTGGGTGAAAAAGCAAACTCTGATGAAGACTGAAAAGTAAAAGTTCTTTTAATTGTGATGTTAGGGTATTGTTTATAAATCTTTCCTGCTTTCCAGTGTGGGCATTTGGGCTATAAATTTCCCTCTGAGCACTGCTTTAGCTGTGTCCCAAAGATTCTGGTGTGTGTCTCTTTGTTCTCATTGGTTTCAAATGACTTATTTATTTCTGGTTTAATTTCAAGGATTATAAATCATTCTATAAAGATACATGCACACATATGTTTATTGCAGCACTATTTACAATAGTAAAGACTTGGAACCAAATGCTCATCAATGATAGACTGGAAAAAGAAAATGTGGCACATATACACCATGGGATACTCTGCAGCCATAAAAAAGAATGTATTCATGTCCTTTGCAGGCACATAGATAAAGCTGGAAGCCACCATTCTCAGCAAATTAACACAGGAACAGAAGACCAAATATTGCATGTTCTCACTCATAAATGGGAGTTGAACAATGAGAACACATTGACACAGGGAGGGGAACATCACATATCAGGGTCTGTTGGAGGTTTGGGGGTAAGGGGAAGGATAGCATTAATACAAATGCCTAATGCATGTGGGCTTAAAACCTAGATGATGGCTGCAGCAAACCACCAAGGCACATGTATACCTATGTAACAAACCTGCACCTTCTGCACATGTATCCCAGAACTTAAAGTATAATTTTTAAAAAAATGAGTTATAAAATAAAAAAAGAGAAAGTTCTGTGTAGGAAAAGCAAAGGATGCTATGAGACAATCTAACAGATGGACCTAACAAAGGGTTTGGGGAGGCAGCATTAGAATGTGACATGAGCTGAAAGAGATTTATTCAGGCCTCAAAATTTGGTAGTGAGCCTAAATGAGGATTCAACAAACAAAACCCAATTAATCTGAGTAACTTTCATGAATAGTAGTTCCACTATTTATTCTTAAGCCAAAGAAAATAAAAATTGACACAACTATTGAACTCTTCTTAATAAATTTGTTTTTTAGAAGGATAGTACTTCTGAGACTTTTTTGCACATTGCAGAACTAAGTAACTAAGTAACCATACTGATATTCTTAAAAACCAAGTGTCTTACTGTAGAAAGATAAAACTAATGGACTATAGATAGTAAAGAAAGAATCCTGTGAAGTTTGGGTTGGCATGGGAAATCTCAATATAAGTGTGTGTGTGTGTGTGTGTGTGTGTGTGTGTGTGTGTGTGTCCCAGCTTTCTTTATTTAAAGGAAACAATAAAGCCCTTTAGCAAGGAGCACTACTAGCACCCAAATCTATTTTTAACTAGTACAACAGAAAGATCCAGAGCTCCTTGGAAAATAAAAAGGTGCTTATATGGGGACAAGACAAAGGGATCCGGCAGCCACCTTAAAGAGGCACCCTGGTTCCATCTGGGGCAGTGTAAGTATCAAAATGAACAGACAATAACTCATGGAGTAATTTAAGAATCCATCACTACATACTGATTTTATAAACACACACACGCACACACACACACACACACACACGCAATGATTGTATATATCAATAAATAAATGAGGACAGATAGATCTATAGATAGAAGGAAAAGCTGTTCCTTACAATAGAATGCCAGCAAGTAAATATAGAGGAAGCTATGGAGTTAGAACATAACTATTTCTACTTTGATAATATATGTAAAAAGTTGACTCACGCATAAATAATTACTGGCTGCTAAATGTAAAGCCCTTGAAGGTAAGGGCTTCTGGAAGGAACCAGCACCAGATCTTACATCTGGTAAAACGTTAATATATTTGCAGAATTTGAGTATCTGTCAAAACCCTCTATAAGAATGCCTTAGATTTCCACCCACAGGAGAAGGAACGGGCCTGTCTTCCTATGCCATGCTCCAGAGCAAACCCAGTTGCCAAGTACTGAGAATGACCATTTGTTCTTCTTCGCAATATAGGCAAAGAGCCCAGGGCCTGTGAGCTTCTCAGGGGCTTACCCAAACACTGGAGGCATGAAAAATATGTGTAAACCGGCTTCAAAATATGAAAAGAACCAAAGCCTAAATCGATAAATATTCAATTAAATATTTAAATAACTTATAACATGTCAACCTCATTCTCCGTATTCACAAACATTGTCTTTATGCATGATAACAGTTTGGCAGTTAGACTTTCTCATGTCGTAACTAGTACAACCTGTTACTAGGTTTCACTTTTTATTTTAAATTCAGAGGTACAGTTCAGGTTTGCTACACAGGTAAAGCCACGTTTGTTGTACAGATTATTTCATCAGCCAGGTGTGAAGCCTAGCACCCATTAGTTATTCTTCCTGATCCTCTGCCTCCTGCCACCCTCCACCTCCCACCCTCGGGAAGGCCCCTGCGTGTGCTGTTCCCCTCTGAGTGTCATCATTTAGCTCCTGTTATTTAGCCCTCTCATTGTATGTAAGAACATGCAGCATTTAGTTTTCTGGTCCTGTATTAGTTTGATAATGACCTCCAGCTCCACCTTGTATATATAATTATTGTGAAGAAATAAAAACTGATCTTGTTAGTGTATTTTTATTTTATTTTTCGAGATAAGGTTTCGCTCCGTCACACAGGCTGGAGTACAGTGGCCCAATCTTGGTTCACTGCAACCTCTGCCTCCCAGGCTCAAGCGATCCTCTTGTCTTAGCCTCCCCAGTAAGCTGGGACTACAATTTTTCTATTTTTTGTAGAGACAGAGTTTTACTGTGTTGCCCGGGCTGGTCTCAAACTCCTGGGCTCAAGTGATCTGGCTGCCCTGGCCTCCCACAGTGCTGGGATTACAGGTGTGAGCCACCATGCCTGGCCAAAACTGATTTTATTTAAATGAGTTACTTAAGACTCTCGACTGTCTTCACCCACCTCCGTTGGGGATTCCCGCTGTTAAGATACGTGAGGTACCATGGATAAACACCTCACTGATGCACAGCCACGTCGTTAGAAAGTACGTGCCTAATCACCACAGGTTTCTAAGTCCACAGATCCCAAGTTAACCCCTATACCATGTCCCAAGTTCTTACTCTAATCCATTGCTGCAAAAACTCCTTCCAAAAGCCCAGGATCTTCCGCTGGGTTGGGGTTGGGGCTGGGGAATAGTCCATGTATGATTCCACGTCTAATTACTAATTTATGACTGTCACAGGGCCATTTCTCTCTGTAGAAGCGTCACGACGTAGGCTGTGATTGCCAAGTGAATCGGAAGGGCATTTGTGCAGCTCACGCTTGGACAGGTGTCCTCCTCCGCTGTGTCCAAACCCAGCCGCGGTCTTGACTTACTCTCATTCTGATGGCAAGAACACTACAGTATCCATCTTTTTCTCCACATTTTGTACGGTGTTAACAAGGTGTTTCCAACCTATACAATTTTCCCTTGAATTTACTAATAATGCATTTTATTTTACCTAACAAGCCTTGATAGCCTTCTCTTCTTCAGTGCAATACATTTATTTCTGATCAATCCTGCCACTCAATAGCAGTCAGATAATTTCAAAATAATATTTTAAATGTTACTCTTATCTTGCCAACAGAATTATATTTAAATGGTATATGAGTATATGTTGTTATTTTGATATTACTCAGGTTTGGGCCTCTAAAGTAAGAGTGCCTAGACCTACGAAGGTCTTTAAATAGCCTCGAAGCTAAGGAATGGGCTAGAGAGTTTATATATATCATCATTTAGACAGACTATTGTATGCCAGAGATTCTATTAGGTGTTACAGGGCATATAAATGACTATAAAACACTATTTATATCACTTAGGAATTAACAATATAATTGGGGAGGGTGGAACTGACTAACTGTTCACTGATCTTTGTTCTCTTATTTTTTTTTTTTTAACATTCTGCTAAGCTAAGCTACTATCAGAGTTCCCCTGCAATTAGGTGAACCATAGGCCTGAGTGCGGCCAATGGAGTGTGAGCAGAATGAACAACATCTCCGTACTTGGTCACCAAAAGCTTACATGAGCATCCTCACTCTCTCTCTTTTTTCTTCCACTGCTGACTGGACATGGAAGATCCACTGCCGGTTTCTGAAGTCCTAGGGGACAGTGGTGACAGTAAACGGAATACGCCTGGATTGCTGAATGACTGCATGGGCAGAGTCCTCCTCAACTTCTGTGCCTAGATAATGGAAGACGAGCAAGAATTCAACTTTGGTTGTTTGTGCCATTTAGATTTGGAAATGGTTTGTTACATTAGTTAGCATACTCTGAATAATATTGAGAGATGAAACTTAATCACATATGACTTCAGCTTTTAAAAACTGCTGCTTAAATAACACATAAATTCTGAAGTGGTAGGAATAATTTCAGTTTGTTCAGTTATGTGAGGGATCTTCTCTCTCACAGTGAACAGCACCTGAGGCACCTGCTGATGGAACGTCACGGTCCCCACCAGACACAAATCTTCCTCTTATTACTTCTCTCTTGTCCTTGTCTTTGATGTGCATATCCCATTACATTTTTCTTTCCTTTGATTCTTAGTTTTCTAACTGCCTGAAAATCAGCTCCATATACTACACATTTTTGTCTACTCCTTTAGATTTGAATTTTCAAAATTTACGTTCATCTCTTTAAGCATAGCATATCATTCTGTTAATGGCATATTAATCCCATCTATTCTCCACTATTAAAAAAAGACCTTTAGGCTTAGCAATTTTGTTGCCATGTATTGCCATTTTTAGGTATTTTCAAGGCAGACATTTATTAAACATTGACTTTCTACCACATACCAATCTACGGGGGAAACAGATTGTAGAAATTCAACAGTTGAGAACATGAGCTCCTATGTAACATTTATTTGGGATTTAAACCCCGGCTTTATCACTTACTACGTGACCTTGGATAAATTATTTAAGCTTCCATTTTCCTGTCTCTAAAGTGGAAATTATGATACCTGCTTGAGAGAGCTGGTCTATGTCTGTGGCTTAAATGAGATCAGACACATGAAACAGCAACTTTATGGTAGGGACTCAGCGAATGGCAGTTGCCAATATCATTATTATCACCATGGTTGTAATTAGTATTTATACACCTGAATTTCTAAAAACTCTGCGCACAAAGGGCTCAGCATCTAGCAATGGCCTTTAATTGGCCATGATCAATAAAATATCACCCACTTGTTTCTTGACATATTAGACCTCTCCTTTAAAAGTTCTCCATAGTCGGAGAGCAAACGAATCAAGCTGAAATAATCTGTTTTTATTTAGTTCCATTTATTTAAGCCTGTCATTTTATAATATTTTTGTAGCTCTATTTTATTGCTTTATTTTTCTTTTTGGTGATGTGATTTCAGATGGGAAATCACAGTGGAATGACATTGTTATCATTGTCTTTTGTAGGTAATAAACATGACAGGCATAGATAGATAAATACTGCACTGTGCTTAAGAATGCTTAAGAATGGAAAATATATCAATCACTTATTGTATTCTGGCCAGAAATTTGGAAAAATGTATCTATTGACTCTGAATACTAATTAACAGCTTAAATTACAATGATAATTCTTATATAGTCATGGTTTCTTCCAATCCATCCTTCTCCTGCCTCCTCAGTGATCTTTAAAAAGGCAAATCTGGTCATAAGACTGCCTGATAACGTTTCCCTACTCATTATTATAATTTACCCCATGACTTCATATGTCATATAAGGTCCCTCATTAGGTACTCTCACTCGCCTTTCCAGTTTCATGTATGTAGCTCCTCCATACTTGGCCTAGGCCTAAACCAGACGGAGCTATTTTCAGTTCCCAGAATACACAGCACTTTTGTTCAAAATGTTTCCCCTGCCCAGAGGCCTTTTCCACTTGTTTCCCAAATACCTTCATGGACTGGGGGACTCAAGCCTCTTCTTCTGGATTCTCTCTGTATACTTCCACTGCTTTCATCAGACTTCAGCGCTGCCTCATCTGTGCGCAAATGTGGCCTGTAATACTTTATGGCACACCCTGTGTTTCTGTCTGTCTTGCCTTCCCTGACTTGAGCCCTGTGGATCCTGTCCAGATGGTCACCTCATAAATCGAAAGCACATCTCCAGCTTCCATGCTAAATATGTAACAGCAATGGGAAGCAAGAGATGTGGTAATGAAGGGAATGGTCTCAGAATTAGTTTGAAATTAGTCATATATTGAGTGACCTTTGCCACATTACTTAAACTTTCTATGCATTATCTTCTCATTTGTTAAATAGAGACGGTAATAATTACAAATATCTCATGGGATTTTAGGTAGGATTAAATGAATTCAATGCTTACCATCAGCAATATTATGATATTATTATCCTATATACACTTACATAGCTTGTTTTAGAAAGGTAAGATAATGTGCATTTTGTTTTAAAAGATGACATATAAATCCATTTTGGAAAGTAAATTTCTCATTTTAAATGTAGCAAAGGAATACTTAGAAATCTTACTGATCATCTCTTTTAACGAGAAGGAGTTAGATTTATTTATATGGGCTTAAAGTAAGGCGTATCTATACTCGTCATTAGTTTCATGTAAATTTAGATTATGAAGCACATTCATGTACCAAATGGTGTACTTCCAGTCTACGAAATTGTCATTTCAAGACATATTCCTTTCTCTCTCTCTCTCTCTCTCTCTCTGTCTCTGTCTCTCTTTCTTTCTCTCTCTCTCTCAGTTAGATCTGTAACTTCATGCTATGTTCCTGCCATATGGAACTGCTGAATGTGGCCTACCAATCACCCACCCAAGCTTCCACAAAGCTTCCCTCTGCCTGAATTATCTTTCCCCCATAGTTAACACTCCAACTCCAAATTCAGCTCAGTGGTTATTTCAGCTAAGATATTTTTCCACCATCCCCATCATTCTGATTTTTTCTCTCTTCTCTGTGTTACCAAAGCACCTCGTGCATACTCTGATCATGGAATTTATTATTGCCTTGAAATTGTCTGTTTATTTTCTGTCTCTCTAACCAGACCACCTACTTGTGGTGGCAGGTGCCACCATCTTGATATTTCTAATCCTAGTACACTGATATTTGATATAGGTGTTAAATAATATGATTGGAATAAATTGATATAATCAAGGATAAATAAATACAGCTAAAAAGGCCTATTCATAGACAAATATCCACCAATAGTAGAACGGATATGTAAATTATGATATTTTCACATATGGTATATACTCTATAGCAGTGGTTCTCAAATGTGGTCCCCAGGCCAGTGGTGTCGGTATCACTCATGGACTTGCTAGAAAAACAAATGCTTGGGCTTTGCCCCAGCTCTGTGGAAACGAAAACTGAAACTCTGGGGTAAAGCTCAGGAATCTGGCTTCACAAGCCCTCCAGATGCTTCTGAAGCACACTAAGGCCCCAAAATCGTGGTCTACAATAGAGTAAATGATCTATAAATACACACAATAATACAGACAAATTTCACAAACACACTGTTGAGTCAAAGAAGCCAGACACAAGAAAAGTATACACTGTATAATATAAATACATTATATGTATTCTAAAAACAGGCAAAATTAATCATTGCTGTTAGAATGCACTATAAGTGTTGCCCTTTGTCAATCTGGCTACGTAATTTGCAAGGCCCAATAGAAAATGAAAACACAGCAATCCTTGTTAATTTTTTTAAAAATCTAGTCCTTCAAATATAGGTTCTAGAAGTTTCACTCTCACAATTATCTCCTTGAGATAATATTGACTGTATCTTTAGCATCAGAAATTTTTTCAGATGCATGGAAAGAACCTGGTATCAGAACAAAACCTGATCCTTGAATAAGAAAGAATTTTGTAGAAACTAACAAAAGCTTAACATAAATGCCAAGTCTTGTTATTTGAAACAGTAGAACATAATTTATTCAGAAACACATGAAGTACCTGAAGCCCCCTTGATTTTCTACCATTATTATAGAGCATAATATATTATGTTTTTTATTCAAAGTTTAAAAGATATGGCCTTGGCATTGTGCCAGCCATCTGGGACAAACGGAAACTTCAAGAATTGAAATCCTGTGTATGAAAAGTAGTAAGAAATACAGCCACTATTCTAGCAGAAAATGTGTCAGGCATCAGTAATTTCTGGAGAACAGCTTTTATAAGGGAGAAGAAGGGAGAGCACATGAGCATGGGCATCTTTTGAGGGTAAAAGATAACATCCAAAGGAGAAAAAAGGGACACAGACAACTTCTGCCTGGTTATACTCCTGCACAAGGCCTTCCTGGGTTTGAGTGTACTAGTACACCCGAAACTCAAAGGGCAACTTATTTTGGAAGTCATAAACATTGACGGCTGTTTGCATCTGAGAGAAGCCTGTCATGGCAATTTGAGGAGTGTCATCTTTGCTGAGACTGGTGCTCTCTCAGAGGAATAAAAAGATGAAGTTCTAGTGTGACAATTAAGAAGACGCCACTCTCTTTTGGAACAGACAGCTCTTGGTTGGTATCTTTTAGGGTAAGTAGAAGAAACGTTCATATCCAATTTTTAGGATTCTTTAAATGTAAAACATATTGATTATAGGAGGTGTATATTCTTTTGTATTGCACTGAAGGCTCTTATTGTATTAAAGCTCTTATAAAAAGGGGCATGTGACTTAACAGGCAGTGCCTATATTTTTCAAGCTAAATTGAAAATATAATTAAAATACGCCCATTAAGTCAGGTAGTTCAGAAAACGTTGCTTCTATCATCAGCTTCTTTTACTTCATAATTCTGCACCAAGTCTTTCCAGATTCAAGTGCACTAATGCACTTCAGGCCCAAATGTGGCTCAAACGTACACCCATCAGCATAGCTCAGTAACATCTTTGTTAATCGCTGTCACCATCATTATCTACCCATCAAGTGGTGCATGTTGCAGATACAATTGTTCCCTTAAGAAGGTGCCCATCTGAATAAACAAGATAAAGACACAGAAAATCTCAAATACTTTAAACACTGAACAACCAAATTATTTTATATTAATAATTATGAAAACAAAATGTCACAATTTCTGCCCTTCTCCATCTGTGGGGTATTTGAAGCGCATGTAATTCTGTGAAAAAGAACTCATCAGTAAAATAAAATGCAGCATATGTTGATTTTTATGGTAGAGAATATTTCTCATTTTTAGAAAAAAAAAAAAAAAAAACAACCCAAACTCTTTGAAACACTAATTTGGACAGTTAGTTGCAGCGTCAGGTTTGTGTTAATCAATTTAAAAATCTCCAAGGTCCTTTCTGCATCCCGTAAAAACGTAGAACTAGTTGTACTTTAGTGTTTCATTTATTAACATCATGTATCTGATGGATAAAACTTTAAAAACCAGTTTTTCATTTTGTTTTCTAAATTGACATAATTACACATATGTATGGGAAACACAGTGGTGTTGCAATATGTATAATGTATAGTGATCAGATCAGGAAAATTGGCATATCCATCACCATTTATTATTTCTTGGTGTTGGGAACATTCAATAACCTCCTTCTACCTATATAAAGCTACGTGTTGTTGTTAATTGTAGTCATCCAACAGAGGAATAGAACACCAGAATTCATTCCTTCTATCCGGCTGTAATTTTGCATCCTTTAATCTCTCCTTATCCCTGCCTTTTCCCTACCCTTCCCCGCCTCTAGTATCCTGTATTTTTAGTTTTAATTTCATTTCTTTCTGCTCTAATTTTTATTCTATCTTTCTCTTTACTAATTTGCAGTTGGTTTGTGCTTGTTTTTCTAATTTCTTGTGATGCATCACGTTGTCCATTTGAAATCTTTCTAGTTTTTTGATGTAAAAACCATTTTTGACCATTTAAACATTGATTACAGATTTAATTGTTTTTGTAAAAAATTGCAATTATGATTTAGCATGATTAATACTTTTGTGTATGTCAAATCTTGGTACACCAAAACATACATAGATCCAACAGTTACAAAGTGTGTTAGCAAGCACACATTTAAACTTACTGTGAACTATAAACACCATGAATTTGATTCGTTTCCTTACTTTATATGTTTTTATATCTTCCTGGGATTAGTGCCATACTACTGTAATGTCTTCTCAGGGTTTTTACTTGACACCTTCTTGGGTTTGCTATACATTCACCAGAAAAATCAAGTGTACAGGTTTTTGATGGATTGTTTAAGTCAAGAAACTTAATTTCTTTTCTCAATTTCTTCTCTCCAAACTAAAAAATTTGTGCCTTTCATACAGGTTTTACTTCTGTAGAAACTGATGTCTTTTTCTAAAAAAAAATCCTTAAAATTTTTTATTACTAAACTTTCCAAACAGACAAAAATGTAATAAAGTATAAGGTATTCTCCATCAACATTTTACCTTATGGTTCTAGTATCCATTAATTCTTCTTTCTCCCTCTCTGAAAATATTGATTCTTAACAAGGTCAGGAATTGCTTTTTTCTAGAATACAAATATATTTTCACTAATAATACCAATACTAACTGTAGGTTAAGATTTTTTTTGCACATCAGGGTCTATAGTCAAATGCTACATTCTAAGGTCATTTACAGCAATTATTTCCTCTGGTTGGTTATGTTACAAGATATACTTTTAAATTATGACAAGATTTATCATAATACATGATTTGCCCTAATACAGAGAGCTGTGTTGTTAATATTTTAACATTTTTATATACTTACCATTATTACTTTTATTAATAGGCCCATCTAGAGGTTGTGTCTCCTCAGAGACTGGGAACAACTGAGGTCTCAGCCATTATCTGTCTTTAGCTCATCTGGCTAATTTACCATCTTGAGCACACTGTCAAGCTCCTATTCTCTTTGGTTATTTTGTGTAAACGCGGATGCTGATTCCAAGCTCAATTTCCTTCCTGACTGCTACTTTTAGCAGGACTGTACTTAGAGTTCCCTGTGTTTGGATGGTGTATTAGTCCATTCTCAGACTGCTAATGAAGACATACCTGAGACTGGGTAATTTATAAAGGAAAGAGGCTTAATTGGCTCACAGTTCAGCATGGTTGAAAGTTTCAGGAAACATACACTCATGGCAGAAGGGGAAGCAAACATGTCCTTTTTCACATGGAGGCAGCGAGAAGTGCCAAGGAAAAGAGGGAAAAGTCCCTTATAAAACCATCAGATGTCCTGAGAACCCACTCACTAGCATGAGAACAGCATGAGGGTAACTGCCCCCATGATTAAATTACCTCTCACCAGGTTCTTCCCACAACACGTGGGGATTACTGGAACTACAATTCAAAATGAGATTTAGGTGGGGACACAGCCAAACCATATCAGACGGGCATAGTACCTATCAATACTTCCTGAACAGATGCATGTTAAGTAGCAGTAACAACATACCCACATATATTAGCATTCCCATTTACTTAAATAAAAACAATTAAACGTGCCCTATTCTATTCACCATTCTTTCATGGTTATGAGTATGTCCTGTGTACTTCATATTATCATGAAATAATGGCCTTGTATAGACTCAATTTATTTCCAATTAGCCACAATTATTATCATTATTATTTTGATGCTTAAATCCTTACAATTTTGTCTTTTTAATAGTGCCCCAAAATCCTTTAAAATGTCCCTGTTGTCTGACAATAATTATTTCTAAAACTATATGAATGGTCCCTGCCCTAAGACCTGGAATAAGCTCTCCGACAGAGTTTTGATTTCTTTTAAAGGACAATAATATTTGTATGAGATACAGCATTTGCCCATCCCTTCCCTTCACCTTCCCATTTCTGTTCTCACTAGCATGTTTCCAAATGCCAGTGTCTGCTTCTTTTTTCCTGAGGGCTTTTTGCCCAGGGTCTGAGTTCCACTTCTTGACTGGCAGGCTGGACCTTCCAGGGAATTGGTGCCACCGGAGAGCAGCCCTCAACCAATGACTCAAGAAGTTGCATATAAATATCCCAAATCCCTGACTCCCAGGTGGGATAACTGTGAGGCTGAATTTCACTCTGAATCCTGGAACTCCAAGTTACCAGCAATGGTAACCTGCAATGAAATGTAACCTCCATCAGCTTCTTTCCTTTCTCCTCTCTCATTTATCCACTCTCCTATTTGTACTGTAACCCTTGCCTCGGTCTCTTTGGAGCAACCCAGATTACATACTAGAGATCAGAATCTGAATATAAGTATTCCCAGCACTTTGGGAGACTGAGGCAGGCAGATCACCTGAGGTCAGGAGTTTCAGACTAGCCTGGCCAATGTGGTGAAACCCCATTATCTATTAAAAATACAAAAATTAGCCAGGCATGGTGGCAGGTGCCTGCAGTCCCAGCTACGTGGGAGGCTGAGGCAGAAGAATTGCTAGAGCCCAGGAGCAGAGGTTACAGTGAGCTGAGATCTCGCCACTGCACTCCAGCCTGGGCAAGGAGAGCAAAACTGTCTCAAAAACAAAAAAAACTGGCCATTAGAAATTGTGCTGCTGTCATTAGAATAGTGACAGAGCTGGAAAATACATGTTTTTTTCATGGATTAACACTGATTTTGTTTTTCAGTTTAAACTTGTACATTGCAAGACCCCGTCTTTCATATAATAATGTGGTTTCAGTGACAAGACTTTCTTCTACTTTGACAAAGTGTTGTTAATAAAGATCTGGTCATGATCATAATAGAGATAATATCTCTGATCTAAAAGACTAAACTTTTTCAAACAATTCATTTGAAGTCAACTAGCACTTATTAGGCAATTACGTGTCAAGCACCGGGTAAGAGCTAGGAACAGAAAAGCAGAAACAGTGACAGTAAGTAAATTCGACATTTTCCTGTCAGAAATTTGGAGAATTAAAAAGACCATGTTTTGGCATTTATAATCCTATAAAGGTCACATTTTCACACAAGAATAGTTCTCTGTATTAAAAAAAGAAAGGATGTCTCTTTGGGGAAAGAAAATGGTGGTAAATTTTGGCAATATTTAGGAATAAATTGTGGTGAGGGACTTTCTTATGCTGCTTCAAAACTTTTACAAATTCTCATTAACCTTAGAAAAACATTTTTAAAAACTAGACACTAAATTGAATTCATAATCAATAGCAATACATTTCATTACCATTTCAAAAATGTTAAATCCTGTCAAAAGTGTTTTCTCTACTTGGGTAGAGAATTTTGTCTGTGTGTTTTGAAGACTTCCGAGAGACAAGTTTTAGGTCTAGATGGGACTAAATTGAGTGGCACAAAGAGCAGTAGTAAACTCAACACTGTGATATTTTAAAACTATATTTGTGTTGATTGTCAATTACCAGCAGGAAAGCACACACTTATTCTGGCTGCCTTCCAGTCAGTATGGAAATACACGACCACAAACAGTTTACTAAAGAGCATGTGAAGAATGAAATGTGTATATAGGAGATGATCCTGTTTTCCCTGTCTTAGTCTTAAGACTTTGAACTTCTTTCCAAATTTATAATTATTAGACATATCCATGGTTTTGGCTGGGAGCGGTGGCTCACGCCTGTAATCCCAGCACTTAGGGAGGCCGAGGTGGGTGGATCACGAGGTCAAGAGATCAAGACCATCCTAGTCAACAAGGTGATTCCCCTTCTCAACTAAAAATACAAAAATTAGCTGGGCACGGTGGTGCGTACCTGTAATCCCAGCTACTCAGGAGGCTGAGGCAGAATTGCTTGAACCCAGGAGGTGGAAGTTGTGGTGAGCTGAGATCGTGCCACCGCACTCCAGCCTGGGTAACAAGAGTGAAACTCCATTTTAAATAAATAAATAAATAAATAAATAAATAAATAAATAAATAAGTATCTATGGTGTTTACTTTTCAGAGAAACATCACCTACTGATGAAACACTGTTGATTCCTGCCTATTTTCTGTTCCCAAGAAATACTTCTCTTCCTGACCAATTCCCCTTATCACACCAGTATTTGGGAAAATATGTGCTAGTCACAATTTAGAAACATCTTTAACCCTCCCTCCCTCAAAATCATGCTTAAACATGTCTGTTTAAATAAGTTAATGTTTGACTTGTTGCTATAGCAACAAGTTTACCTGCCAAATGCAAGGACTGATTCCACCAAAAAACACAGTGTCTTTGTGTTTTCATGCCACTAATTAGCTTTAAAAAGTGATAAAAGTTCTTGTTTTTTCTTGTTTTCATTTTTTACAATGACATCCCTGGGCCTATACCTAGTATTCCGGTAAATATACATGAGCTTGATACTATATATTCAATATAGAAATGCAGAAATAGAGGAGAGATTGTATCATTTTTTAAGATATGAATACTACTGTCTCATTTTTTATATTTACTCTTGTTCTTTTTATTACTTCTTCTATCACTGTATCTTTCTAAACATCCATTTGATGATAAAATCATTGAAAATTTTTTTGGTCCTTGATGTTAGGGAAGCAAAATCCAAAATTTCATTTCACATCTGAAGTGTTTCTTGAAGTTCTGATTGCCAAAAATATTTCTAATTTTATTTTAAATAGAAAGTTGGGATGAGTCCTAGTCATAGCACAAATTAGGGAAAATATGATGGATACCAGTCCTGAGTCTGTTGAATGTAACCATGAATCTGGAATTTCAGGAACGGTAAATGTGTAGTGCACAATCGATCACTTCTCCGACCTGGCAGACATCACTAATCAAGTGCATGTCTGACCCTCAGAGCTCCGGCAGTTCCCAGCAGTGCTATCCCTAGGCCAACATTGGCTCATGAATGAAATTATTTACCACCCTTTGTGCACAGTATAAACAGTTTACAAAACAAATTGCTTCTTTAAAAACAGCCTTATTGAAATATAATTGATATACCAAGAGTTGCATGTATTTAATGTGTACAATTTGATGAGTTTGGATGTACACAAAAACCTATGATACCATTACCACAACAAAGTAAACAGACATATTTGACAACTTTCAAAGTCTCTTTGTTTTCATTTGTTTTTTTGGGGGGCATGGGGAGGTTATATTTTTGTGGTAAGAACACTTAACGTGGGATCTACCCTCTTCAATTTTTGTAGTGCACAAGACAGTATTGTTAACTATAGGCACTCTATTGTACAGCAGGTGTCTAGAAGTTACTTATCGAGCATAACTGAAACTTTCCACCCATTGAACAATTATCCATTTCCTCCACCCCCAGCCACTGGAAATCACTACTGCACTCCTTGCTTCTATGAGTTTGATTGACTATTATAAATAACTCATATAAATGGAATCTTGTAGTTGGTCCTTCTCTGACTAGCCTACTTGATAATGTTCTATAGGTTCACCCATGCTGTTGCATATGGCAGAATTTCCTTCTTTTATGATACTGAACAATAGTTTATTGCATGTATACACCACATTTCTCTTATTCATTCATTTGTTTAACACTTGAATTTTTTCTATTATTCCTTGGCCATTGTGAATAATGCTGCAATGAACATGGAAGTATAGATTTATTTTCGAATGCATATTCAAAAGTAGAATGGCTAGATCATGTGGCAGTTCTATTTTTAATTTTTGGGGGACCCTCCATACTGTTTTCCATAGCTGCTGTACCATTTTACATTCCCACTAATAATGTACAAGGGTTCCAATTACTCCACATCCTTGCCAACACTTGATATTTTTGGTTTTTGATAATAGCCATCCTAACAAGTATGAGGTGATACCTCATTGCAGTTTCGCTTTGCATCTCCCTGATAATTAATGAGATTATCTTTTCAAATACTTATTGACCATTTGCATGTCTTCTCTGGAAAAACGTCTATTCAAGTTATTTGCCCATTTTCTCAACATGCTTTTGTTTCTTGTGGATGTGTGTGGCTGTAGGTGTGTGTGTTTGGCTACTGAGCTGGAGTTGCCCATGTATTTTTGAAACTAACCCCTTCTGAACTCTGCAGCTTAGAATGATGAGTTTGATTAGCGATATTTGCTATCCCTGAAGTTTCAGATTGATGACTCTATGCAACAGACTCATGACTGGCATCCATCATATTTACCCTAATTTGTGCTATAACTAAGTGTAAGTTTCTATTTAAAATAATACTAGAAATATTTGTGGACAATCATAACTTCAAAAACACATTTTATATCTGAAATGAAATTTTTTATTTTGCTTCTCTGACATTAAGGGCTTAAAAAATTCCAATGGCTTCCCTTATGGATTGCTTTTTAATTCTCATTGAGGTTATACCTTAACCTGAATAATATGAAATACAGAAGAGTCATAAAAGTAGTTCACCTCTTTTCCCTGGGTTCTAAAATTGTGGAGACTACTGTTGCATAACAATCTCAAGTTTCTTCCCTGTCCTAATGATAGTAAGAAATGGGGGGGAGGGGAATCCTCAACACCAAATAGGTAAGAACAATAAATAAACTATTTAGAAAGTGTACGCATAATGCATAAATATTACTTTTCCTAATAATTTATGTAACAATCATGAACAGTGCTATCTCAAGCCAAGTTTAAATCTTGGCACTGTAGATCAACCCGAGTAGAGCTATAGTGATGTCTGTTACCATTTATTTTTCTTCTCAGGTTTCTATGGAAACATATTTTGAAGTGGCCTTTGCCAGAGAGAATATTTTGTTTTGTTTTTAAATAGAATGGTAACAAATTCTATTTATCTGTGCAAAGCAAAAATGTTTGACAGATTTCTAAACCAAAGCTAAAATGTGATTTCATCATTTATTTGTCTCCCAAGAGAGGCAAAGTCATTAGAGACAACACTTTTAAGAGTTTGCATGTGTGCATTTCAGAAGAAAATTATTCTTTATCCTTCATTTCAGGGCACATATAATTTATTTTGTTACACTTATGATGTGGCTCTATATTTCCATGCAAAAATCCCAGGCAATACAAATTTTAAGACATGCCAAATTTCATAAACTCTTACTAAAATTTCAATTTAATAAATTAAGTTTTATTTTTAATGGTTCCTATTCATTTTTAACATAGAAACTATTTAAAAAAAACATATAAAATGCACACGCAAACAGACATACACTCAGCTATCTAACCCAGCTACAAAAATATGTTCCTCTTCTAGGGGTATAAACTGAACACCTATGTAGATTAATTTTCGAAGGAAATAGTATATTCAGAATAAAGTGTTTATATTCATTCAAATTTTTACTTCCTAGAATTTCAAGATAAAAACGTCTGTGTCTATCTAGTCCATAGTATTTACGCATTTTTAAGCTTCAATCACATCCAGCGCCAGCCATGGTCTGCTCTCTACAAAAGGATCTTGTTAGTTAGTCAACATGCAGCCTGTCTCCACCCTTCTTACCATTTCACTTGCCCTTTACTCAAGGTCCACCTGCTGGACTTGTATATCATATCCCAGATGCAAAAGAACCACTGCTTTATCCGAGAGTTATGACAACTTTCATTAGGAAAATGAAAGAAAAATGGAATGTCTGGTAAGAGACTCTTAAGCCCTCATCTACATCTTTTTCTAAAATTGATAATGTCTAAAACTGATTCAAGAATAGCAGAATAATTAGATTATCTAAATGTATTAGAGTGGTCCTGGGGGAAACAGCTTAGTTTGTATTAGACGGCTACCTCCTAAGCAGAACCAGGAGAAAGGAAAAATATGAGGCACATACTGCTATTCAAAGCTTCTTAGTACGACTGTACTTTTTAAACCAAGTAGACACACCACTGTGATGAAAATTGAGACAGAGAGAGAGACAGGCAGGCAGAGAGAAAGAGACAGAGAGAGAAATAGAAAAAGCAGGGACAGGGGACTCATTTGCTATGTTTCTGTCCACACAGATATGTTATGTGTCAGTTGACAGGATATTCAGTTTGTAAATCATATAGGGTCAAATGCAAAATGAATACTGACATTATCCTTTTCCTTTTAGTTACTTTTTATCTCTTAATTTTCAAATGTTGAATAAGACAACTTTTCTCAAGAAGAAATCTTACTATAGCCTTTTCTATGAAGAAAAATGTTTACCTGTCTCTCTCTCCGGATTTTGTCCCATCTCTTCATCCTTATGCAAACTTTGGTTGCCCACCCCAATCCTAACGGATTAGGAAAATAATTCCTTTTCCAGAAAATCATTTGCTAACTCAGAAAACTCTAATAAGTTGGGTATAATTTCTCCCTGTGGCTAAATTTAAACTTATTCTAAATTTATACATTTAATATTTTTCCCAACTGGCTCTATTTATTTAAATGCTTTTAAATTTGTCCTCACTGTGAATCCTACCATCTTGCTCCATGAGGCACACCTGCCTTTCCTTCGTCATTCTTCATTAGACAGCGCACTTGGTGGACATGGCCGGCCTCTTCCCTCTTCCCCATTTGCCCTGTGACCTCATGCTTCGTTGGTCTGCTCCCTTTGCAGGCGGGACTTGCCCAGCCCACTTCTGTGGCACCTTCTGGGAGCCTTTGGCCTCCAAACTCTGACTTCTGGGTACTGTGACAGTACAGCCATGCCTCTAGACACTGTAAACTGTCACCCACCCACTGTAACCGACCAGCAGGTAGCAATACGGAATTAAAATAAGTAACCTTAGCCTCTATATGCTGCAGAACATTGTCCAGAACTTCTTCCTAATTCCTTCTTTTCATAAAACTTAAAGACAGAATGACACCTGGCAGAGCAAACCATTTTGCCTTTGTCCCCACAGCCTCAAATGTGCATTGAAGACTGAGAAAATGGGCTTTCTTTCAACTGGGATGGCTGACATTTTTAAGACATAATAACTAGTTCTGAAAGTTATGGGCTTCAAACATGAGATGGGAGTTGAAATTCTTCATAAAATATGCATTTTTATTATGGAAATTTTAGTCTGATCTCCTGAAATACAATACATAAAAACCTAAATTTACAAAAGAAATACATTGTTTTCCAACAGAAAGGACCCTATGTGAAGACCTTTACTGCAAAACTGTTTTAGAAAACAAACTCTCATGACATTAAAGATATTCCTCTCCATAGACCATTGACCACTGTAAATACTTTGACTAAGAGGATAAAGAACGAAGAATT
This sequence comes from Saimiri boliviensis, assembly GCF_048565385.1. NCBI lineage: Eukaryota > Metazoa > Chordata > Mammalia > Primates > Cebidae > Saimiri > Saimiri boliviensis. The sequence goes on from NC_133456.1 coordinate 69,191,844, forward strand.
TTAAACCTACTTTTATCGTGGAGCACTGGTAATTAAGAGCATTAAAAAGCAATTTCAGTTGTCAAAAGCAAATTGAGAAAAACATTTACCTATACAAATTTATGCAAAAGCAGAGAATGTTTTGTGCAGAGGTCACAAATTTATGCAAAAGCAGAGAATGTTTTTCTCTCTTTTCTTTTTTCCTTTTTATTTTTTGAGACAACATTTAAAATTTCAAGTCTATCACATAGAAATCTGGATTCCTGGTTTCTCCTCAGAAAAATCAGAGGATCTAGAAGCTCACATTTCCACTGAGGACAAGCACTGGAGTTGAATGGCTGAGTCCTCTTTTCTGTACAGCATGAACACTCCAGTCCTCTAGAGACCTCTTCAAACATGGTCTATGCCAGATCCAGCTAAATTCACTCACATAAATTACCTTCTTAATGTCTACAGGCATGTATTTGATTTTGTGAACACCAGTTTCCTAATCAACTACTTATGTTCCTCATGATTTAGCTAGTTAGGATACTCACAGAGCAATGGTCTTAACAGTTACAATGATCTTAAAGACTGCTTGTCATCAATTAATTTTATATTTACATTAATAGTGGCTAGATATTGTTGTGATGTAAAAATAAATAAATATATTTGATTTTTGTGTAACTCAGTGGAAAACAAACTAGCCAAACAGCATTTTTAAAAATTTTACTACTGATTTTATATGTCGTGTATTAGGCTCCTAGAGCTGTCGTCACAAATTACCCCAAAGCTGGTGGCTTAAACAACGGAATTTTACATCTCCACTGCTCCAGGGGCTGGAAGTCTGCATCGGAGGAGCCGCACAGCCACTCTCTCAGAAGACTCCCTGGGAGAACCCTTTCTTGCCTCTTCCAGCTTCTGGTGGTTTTTGGTGTTCCTTGGTCTGTGGCAGCATAACTCCAATCTCTGAACTTGTCTCCGTATTCCCTTCCCTTCACTGTGTCTGTATTTCAATGTTCTTTCTCTTATAAAGAAACTAGTCATTGGATTTAGGGGCTACCTTATATCCATATCACGTCATCTGGAGATCCGTGATTACATCTGCACAGCCCTTATTTCCAAATAAGATCACATTAATAAGTATGAGAAGAGGGGATAAGGAGTTAGGATTTGGGCATATTCTCTTGAGAGATTCAATTCAACCCACTACATACAGGTACTCATTTTTCACAGATTTCAGTAAACTTATGGCCCATTTTAAGTATTTGAGCTCCAATCATTTTCCAATTTCAATTCACATATCTAATAAAGTCAGTCTATAAATGTGAAATTTCTCTGATTCCAAAACTGAAATCTCTGCTAAGTTACCATCAGTTGCATCTAATGAGCCAGCTTTAAGCTACAGGAATAAACTGAAGTAGAAGAGGTCTTAAAACTGAAGCAACAAGTTTTTAATTTAGAGAAATTAACCACCTTTTTCCCTTTGACCAGAGTTTTTCAAGATGAGCTGTGTGGCCCCCTGCAAACTAATACAACTTTGACTTTGTGAGAACCAATTGTTAAGTATTCAGGAATTTTGAAGGCCCATGTTAGCTTAAAATTGGTGATAGTGGGAGTATTTACATCACCCAATCTGGCAAATGGCAAATGCTGCAAATCAAGGGCTCTCCTCCCCAGAGAGCCAGTTGTTAGACCATTACCAACACGCCACTGCCTGCACGTTAGTGAGTGGTCACAGATGATCTGGCGGTATCGGAGGAAACAGCGATTCATTATTCAGCTTTGCTCATCTACATTTCATAAACATGAAATACAACATTACTACTGTCCCCAAAATATTATTTTTCTTAATTATCATTATGTCCTTAAGTGATGTTCAAGAGCAACAAGGTAGCTGCAAACTTAAGGTGAATTAGTCTCAGCTAATAAATTTTCAGATCATTTGCATACACCTGGAATTTAAAAATTATCATAGTGCTGTAGCTACAAAAATAGATGGCTGATTCAAAATAATTTCAGAAAAGCTTCAGAGTAATTGAAAACAGTAGCAAAAATATTTCTGTTCATTGTACACATAAACAGTGTTCCAGTGTAAATATGGAAGTTGAATATACGTGTTCTGATAGAGTCTATAACTAAAATGTTTATTTGCAAATAAAAAGCCACCACAAGAAATATCTAAAAAGCTGACTTTGTTGGACAAGGGATCCAGCCACCTCTATCCCTTGGTGTGTTGTATGCTACGAGACTACATGGAATAGCAACATGAAGGCAAGGAAGCCCTCTCATCCTTTGTTTTTTTTTCCTTTTTGACAGGTTTATTCACCCATTTCGAGTACAACTCCATGGCTTTTAGTACCAGCAGAGCTGTGCAGCCACCATCAGCACAACCAACTCAACACATTTCCATTAACCCTGTACCCTTCAGCAGTCTCAACCTCTTAGACAACCACTCATCTACTTTGTCTCCACAGACAGATCAAGCCCCTTTTCATTTAATCCAAAAGCTTCTGTAAACGTTGGACGGCTCCTTGGCATTGATGATGCTCACAGACAAATTCCCTGCTCTCTCATTCTGAAGCAAAGCATGGTGACCTTTTTAGTAAACCAATTACATTTTACCAGAATGAGTACATGTTTCCAGTATGAAACTGATTAACTTTGTGAATCAGTTTAAGGAGATGTGACTGAAGTCACAGAGGTGTCATTCACTGTTGCACTCCTCAGGGAAAGACAGGTACAACAAGGTACCCACTGAGACACTAGATAAACTGTAAAGTTAACAAATACCACATCCACAGAAACAGCAGAGTAAGTCCTACATCATATTGCCTTATCAAATGGCACTATTAGTTGCCATTTAATATTCATTGCATACAACATGGAGGAGCTAATGCTACAGCATGCCCATGCAGAATCGTAAGAAAATGTGCACTGGGCTGGGCACAGTGGCTCGTGCCTGGAATCCCAGCACTTGGGGAGGCTGAGGCAGGCAGATAGATCACTTGAGGCCAGAAGTTTGAGATCAGCCTGGCCAACGTGGTGAAACCCCATCTCCACAAACAATACAAAAATTAGCTGGGCATGGTGACACACACCTGTATTCCCAGCTACTCTGCTTGGGAAGCTGAGGCTGGAGAATGGCTTGAACCTGGAAAACAGGTTGCAGTGAGCCGAGATCACGCCACTGCACTCCAGCCTGGGCAGTACAGCGAGGCTCCTTCTCAAAAAGAAAAAAAGGAAAACATGCACTGGGATCAGAACTGCTGTGCGGGCCGCGTGGCCGTGTGTGCAGGAAGGGGTATTGGTGGACGAAGAAAGGAACGGCACCCAGGTGTCAGGTGTCCTAGAGCCTTATACAGAGAGAATTCTTAGCAGTCACCAACCTGCCTCCTCATCTTAACTCAGTATTGAAGGAAAGGATTCAAACTGCAAATGTGGTCTAATTAATTCTACAAACATGCATGCCATAGGTACTGCTTTGCGGGAACTGGGGATAGAGTCGTTATGAAAGCAGACGAAATATCCTGCCTCCTGCCGGTGTTGCGTGGTGTGGAAGGAAACAGACAATAAAGCAGATAAATAGGTCAATTAGATGGTTGATCACTGAAAGCTCTGGCCCCACACAAATGAAAACTTTATACATTTCAACTTAATATTTTGGAAGTTAAACGTGGTGTTAAATATGCAGAGCAGAGAGTGAGGGTGTCTTGGGATAGGGTGGGGGTGAAGGAAAGACAACTGAGAGGCAAGAGAGACCTTCCCTGGGATGACCTGCTCAGTGTGCCGTGCAGAAAACCTGACAGAGGGAGCAGGACTGCCTTCTCCACTGAAGAATGCTAGCTGTTCAGGGAACAGGTGCTCACAGAAGGCTTTGGAAAGCTGGGCGAGATAAAAACATCTCTTCACAAATTCATAGCACCAGAAAAGATGGTGATTGCTCAAACTATGTATCTCAGAGATACATCCGGTATCTGGAATAGCCTGAACCTATCACCTCCTGACAAAAATGGCACAATTTTAATATTGAGATTGGGCATATCATGATTTTATAAGTAGATCATGCAGAGGGATAAGCAACTTGACAGCTAAGGGTGTGGCTCTTTTTCAATGTGTATCAGAGAGAGAAATTAAGCTAATTTTAAAACCAAATCCAAATTCTGCAACAGAACATGGGTTATATTTCCAAAGCTGACTACTACTGAAAGAGTAGATTGGAAAAGCATTGCCCATATCTCGCAAGTTGAAGCTTTCAGAGTTGATGTGTGTTAACTTAGCATTTTTTAGAATGCTCAAAATAGATTTCAGAGGAAAACTTCATCATAATTCTGGATCCCGATGCAGTCTGAAAATCTGGAACTATATGAACGAGCCAACAAACACTCACTGCCATTTCTAAGAGCCTATCATTGTGATAAAAGAATTTCTAATTTAGTAGAAATAAGTACAAAGAGATAGAACTAATTGAATATGCGGTATGACCTAAGACTGCAGCCTTCAAATTGAATATAGACATCTGGGCGAAGCGTTGCAAACAGCAACACCCCTTTTATAGATATAATACAGGGAGCAGCTCTGCGATTTAAGCTTCATGGTCTTGAACACGTTCTTTTCCAAGCCTCAATTTTCATCTGGGAATGTTCATGATAATACCAACTCCATAGCTTTAATGTGACCATCACGTGGATTAATGAATATGAAAAGCTTAGAACAGACCTGGCATACAATAAGGACTCTGGAAGTAAAAGAACCTTCCAGGCCATCATGATGACTTAGTGGATTTGGAGGCACTAAGTCATCAGGCACATTTGAAAAGAACACCAGGTATATTTGAAAACCAGTGAGATGTACTATGCACTATGTACATGCAAGATCCCATTATAGCTTGAAGCCTATACCATTCAGTTTGGTACACTAACTCACCTTAAGACCTAATGCAATCAGTCACGCCTAAAGAAAACAAGGGGTTAAAGAAAATTTCTCATATAAAAATAAAACAAAGTACTTGAAAATAGCTTGCACTGTTATTTACATGTCCCCCTTTACCCCTGGGTTTACTTTTTATTTGCTTAATAAACAAGACCCTTTGTCACGTCCTTCAGTATTAACAAACTCTAAACTTGTGAAGTTTAGACTGTTGTATTAGCTGTTCACCTACATCTCTCAAGCTTTATGAGATTTCAAATAAGTTTTCTTTACAAGGTGGTATGGTCTGAATGTCTCCAAAAATGCACATGTTGAAAATTAAATATCCAATGTGAGCGTAAGAAGAAATGGAGTCTTTATGAGATGATTAAGTCATTAGGATGGAGCCCTCATGAATGACGGTGACCTTATAAAAGGGCTGAGGGTGTGAATTTGCTCCTCCCCTCTCTTTCCCCATGTGAGGATACAGCATCCATCCCATCTGGAGGACGCAGCAACAAGGTGCCATCCTGCGAGCAGTGACTAGGCCCTCATCAGACACCAAACGTGCTGGCCCCTTGACCTTGGACTTCCCAGACTCTAGAATTATAAGAAATAAATTTGTCATTTATAGATTACCAGTCTGTGGTACTTTGTTATAACAGTACAAATGGACTAAGACATAAAGTCATGCTAATCCATTAAAATCTGGATTTTAGTCAAACATCTTTTAGTCACAAATTTCCAGGAGGTGTTGCTTTAATTAACAGAATCTTAGGTATGGGTTACAGTGAGGTGTAGCGAAAAGAATAGAATAAAACAATCTGAGCCTGAATTGTGGATCTTGAACTTTAGGCCTCAGTAGATTTGGGCAAGTCACTGAAGCCTTTGGAGCCTTCCTTTCCATATGGAGAAAACAGGTAAAACAGGTAAAATGTGAAAATATTTTGTAAATTAAAAATACTATGCAGAAATTCAAGGGCATGGTTAGGTTTGTGAAGCAGACATATATATACATGGGTCGTCTGTAAGAAAAGTACAAAATTAGATATAAAATGTATATTAATGTAGAATGAGAAAATAAGTCAAGATAAACTATAAATGTTAAGATGCTAACAAACACCACAAATACAAAATTCAGCAGTATCGTAAGATACACACACATACTATAATTATCCAAAGCCCATAGTTTATGTTAGGTCTCATTCTTGGTGTTGTACATTGCATGGGTTTGGACAAATGTGTAATGATACATAGTCAGAATTCGAGTACCGCAGAGTAGTTTCGCTCCCATGAACATCCTCCAGGCTCCGCTTGTTCATCCCTCCGACCTACTGCCTTAGCCCCCGCAACCTCTCTTCTCTCTGCTGTCATCCGTGTTCTGTCTTTTCCAGACATCAAACAGTTGGAATCATATATACGTATTCTTTTCAGGCTGGCTCCTTTCACTGAGTAACACACATCGAAGATTCTTCGTTGTCATTTCATGGCTTGATAGCTCATTTCTTCTTAGTGCTAAATAATAATTCACTTCTGAATGAACCAAAGTTTTCTATCTGACATTCAACTATGGAAGGACATCTTGGTGGCTTTCAAGCTTTGGCAATTATGAATAAAGCTGTTATAAACATCTGTGTGCAGGTTTCTGTATGATATAAGATTTAAACTCCTTGGATAGATGCCAAAGAGTAATTGCTGGATCATGTGTTCCTGTTTAGTTTTGTAAGAAACTGAAGAAACTCCCAAATTATCTTCCAAAAGTAGATGTGACATTTTGCACTAGTAATGAATAAAAGTCTCATTCTTGTTTTGCTTTTCCCTGATAACATATGATATAGAGCATCTTTTCATATGTTTATTTAACATATGTATATCTTCTTTGTGAGATGTCTGTAAAAGTCTTTGACCTATTTTTAAATCAGGTTGTTCATTTGCTTATTGTGTTTTAAGAGTTCTTTGTACATTTTGGATAATAGTCCTTTATCGAATGTGTCTTTTGCCAATATTTATCTCAGTCTGTGAAACGTCTTTTAATTCTTTTGACAATGTCTTTTGCAGAGCAGAATCATAAGGCCATAAAATGCTGCCTTTCCCCAATGTTGGGGTACTGTTTAGGGGGAAAGGAAGAATTCTATAGCCTTATGATTAGGTCTCAGTCTTCTAGTGAGCCTATGCCTCTGGACTGTGAACCTCAAAGGTCCCTTAGTAGCCCTTAACCACCCCCACCAACATGCTTACATGAAAGAGAATGGCCAGAGTGGGCTGACATTTTAGTCCATCCTCACACTGTTCTAAAGAACTGCCTGAGACTGGGTAATTTATGAAAAAAAAACCAAAACCAAAAACAAACAAACAAAAAAAAACAGGTTTAATTACAGTTACACAGGCTGTACAGGTAGCACGACTGAGAAGCCTCAGGAAACTTACAATCATGGCAGAAGGCAAAGGAGAAGCAAGCACACTTCACATGGCAGCAGGAGAGACAGAGCGAAGGGGACACGGCAGCAGGAGGGAGAGCATGAAGGGGACATGGCAGCAGGAGAGAGAGCACGCAGGGCAAATGCTGCACACTTTTAAACAAGGAGTCTCATGAGACCTCTATCACAAGACAGCAAGCACTACGGTGATGGTTTCCAAACCATTAGAAACTGCCCACATACTCCAATCACCTCCTACAAAGCCCCTCCTTCAACATGTGAGGATTACAATTTGACATGAGATTTGGGCAGGGACACAGAGCCAAACCATATCAACTGAAGTTGAGTATTTCCCTTGTCTCCTATGGAAAGTTAAAGCTGGTTTAAAATTTTGATATTTCTGTTCCCCTGGCCAGTTCGGCTCTATTTAAATAGTTTCTCCTGAGGGCTGGCTTTATTAAGAAGAGAGTGCTCTGATGTATTTAAAAATGGTTCTTTTTTCTCCCCCTGCCAGAAGCATGTAGAGCTTTTTCTCTGTGATATTTTCTATGAGAACCTAGTCAAATTTCTGGAGACAAAACTCACAAAAGCTTGGGGGCCCCTATAACTTGATTCCCCTGGAGTTTTAACTGTCATATTTGTCCACACTGAGATAACACCAGCTCATCAATTGCAGTTCCGTTTCTTCTACCGTAGCACTGATTCCCATGATGGTTTCTGCTCTGAGTCCCTGCTCTAGTAATCTGTGACTCCCTGTATTCCCCTGTTTATTTCTCCAATCCAGTGAGCAATGGTTGTCTTATGTCCTCTTTTCATTAATGGATCCCAGAAGAGCTGTTGATTTTTTTAGTCTGTTCAGCTTTTTACTTCTTAGAATAAAGTGGTGACTTCAAACTCCTTAACATATGGAACCAGAAACCAGAAATAGCATAATATTTTTACTAATTAAATGCTTAAAACAATCTTGTAATTGGTTTTTCCTATATTTTTGGCTCACACTTTTTAAACACCTCTTCAGATAATAAGTGTTTTGAAATATAATTTTTATGGAAAGTGTAGAAGATAATGTAGACTTTTTACCTTTTTCTAACACAATTGACTGCACTTTTTAAGTTTCCTTCAGCTTCAAAATTTGTTTTTGGCAATGTCCTACACATTTTTTGAATTGCCACATTTGGAAATAACCTCAATCTCGTGTCTTTCCTATGTGCATGCTACAATTTCAGAGAATTTCATGTTTTTTCATCTAGACATTAACATAAAATATTACTTAAATTAATAACACCCATTGATCAGTTTTTCTTAGGATTATTTTATCTTCAACAATTTTTGTGTTCATATCACCAAGAAATTAAAAATCTTTTCTCAAGGTGTTTATATGAATTCTTTTTTATTGTGTTATTTTATCCAAAGTCTAATTCATTGCTTCTACTGAAATTTTTTTTTTCTTGTCAGTATTTTTTTTATTGAATTTTAGGTTTTGGGGTACATGTGAAGAACATGCAAGATTGTTGCATAGGTATACACATGGTAGTGTGGCTTGCTGCCTTCCTTCCCCTCACCTGTATCTGTCATTTCTCCCCATGCTATCTCTTCCCACCTCCCCACCCCCCATCCCTCCCCCATTTCCCCCCAATGGACCCCAGTGTGTAGTGCTCCCCTCCCTGTGTCCATGTGTTCTCATTGTTCAACACCTGCCTATGAGTGAGAACATGTGGTGTTTGATTTTCTGCTCTTGTGTCAGTTTGCTGAGAATGATGGTTTCTAGGTTCATCCAGGCCCTACAAAGGACACGAACTCATCGTTTTTGATGGCTATGTAGTATTCCATAGTGTATATGTACCACATTTCCCCTATCCAGTCTATCATGGATGGGCATTTGGGTTGGTTCCAGGTCTTTGCTATTGTATACAGTGCTGCAATGAACATTCGTATGCATGTGTCCTTATAGTAGAATGATTTATAATCCTTTGGATATATGCCCAGTAATAAACAGACCACTAGCCAGATTAATAAAAAAGAAAAGAGAGAATAACCAAATCGATGCAATAAAAAACAATAAAGGGGATATCACCACAGATTCCACAGAAATCCAAACCATTATCAGAGATTATTACAAACAACTCTATGCACATAAACTAGTAAACCTGGAAGAAATGGATAAATTCCTGGACACCTGCATCCTCCCAAGCCTAAAGCCGGATGAAGTCGAAACCCTAAATAGACCAATAACAAAGTCTGAAGTTGAGGCAGCAATTAAGAGCCTACCACCCAAAAAAAGCCCAGGTCCAGATGGGTTCACAGCCGAATTCTACCAGACATACAAAGAGGAGCTGGTACCATTCCTTCTGAAACTATTCCAGACAATCCAAAAAGAGGGAATCCTTCCCAAATCATTTTATGAGACAAACATCATGCTGATACCAAAACCCGGCAGAGACTCAACAAGAAAAGAAAACTTCAGGCCAATATCCATGATGAACATAGATGCAAAAATCTTCAATAAAATACTGGCAAGCCGATTGCAACAGCATATCAAAAAGCTTATCCACCATGATCAAGTAGGATTCATCCCAGGGATGCAAGGCTGGTTCAACATACACAAGTCTATAAACATAATTCACCACATAAACAGAACCAAAGACAAAAACCACATGATTATCTCAATTGATGCAGAGAAGGCCTTTGACAAAATTCAACAGCCCTTTATGCTAAAAACCCTCAATAAACTAGGTATTGATGGAACGTATCTCAAAATAATAAAAGCTATTTACAACAAACCAACAGCCAATATCATACTGAATGGGCAAAAACTGGAAGCATTCCCTTTGAAATCTGGCACTAGACAAGGATGCCCTCTCTCACCACTCCTATTCAATATAGTACTGGAAGCTTCTACTGAAAATTTATCAAGGAAATTATTCCTTAAGTGTGATCACAAATAGTAATTTAATTGTGTAAGAATGTGATTGCAAGTCACTTAAATATATTACACAAAAGTCAAACTAAATTTATTCCCAACCCAAATTCTCTTTTTTGGATTTCAGAAATAGCCCTGACCAACTCGAATGCTACCTAATATAAGAAGTGTGAAACAGAAAATGTTGGAGTAGAAGAAGACAGCAGTCTTAACTAATTGCAGTTAGATTCCTTGTTGTTCAAAAATTTCCAAAATTTCGACCACGTGAATATATGTTTGGCCTCCTCCCAAGAGCTTAGAAGGCTCCCCTACAGATAAAGCTAAAGCTTCATTAGCTTTATAGCAAACTTATCTCTGCAAATTTGACTTATCTACTGATATGGTTAGGCTTTGTGTCCTCACCCAAATCTCATCCTGAATTGTAATCTCCATAATTTTCATGTATCCAGGAAGACACCTGGATGGAGTGACTGGATGATGGGGACGGTTCCTCCCATGCTATTCTCATGATAGCGAGTGAGTTCTGATGGTTTTATAAGCCTCTGGTATTTCCCCTGCTTGCACCTCTCTCTCCGGTTGCTTGGAAGAAAAACATGTTTGCTTCCCCTTCCACCACAATTGTAAGTTTCCTGAGGCCTCCCCAGCCATGTGGAACTGTGAGCCAATTAAATCTCTTTCCTTTATAAGTTACCCAGTCTCAGCTATGCTTTCATAGCAGCATGAGAACAGACTAATATATCTACCCACTAGAAAAATAAGTGTCTCACCTTACTACTCCTAGCAGCCTTAAAAGTCTGGATAAATACTTGAAAATTAAATAA